>NC_081264.1:2162393-2852893 GCF_030490865.1 Poecile atricapillus
ATGAGCAATTCAGAGGTTCCCACCATAGAGCATCTGAAACATTATTAGCTTGAGCACCTGGGGATCAAGGTTAAGGAGAGAGGACGGGAAGTCCTGATGAGACCATCCTCTAAATGTGTTTTTAATCTGAGTGTTAGAGTCTGTTCCAGTTCAGAGTGTGTCCCTGCCCCCCATAGCCAGCCTGTGGCTCGGTTGAGGAAGATGAGAGGCTTTCACCAATGGCACAGTCAGGAGCAGGGAAGTTGGACTTGGATGGGTGCAATGTCCACCAGTGCTGGATGCTGCGCAGGAATGGGTGCAGCTGCAAAAATCACCTGCTTGTGCATGGAAGAGGAGGATGGATAAGACTGAACTGAGGAGGCACTGGACTTGGGCTGTGATCTTTGCTGGAAAATCACTGCACTAGTTCACCCTGCAGCAGCCAGGATTGTAGCAGCCTGCTCTGCAGTGTCCAGGCCAGGTAGTTATTCCTCAATCTGTCATGCCCCTCTGGACGGAAGGATGTGCTCACAAAAAGAGTCGGTTGCTGGCACTTGGCCACCACAATTTTTTCAAACAATAAATAGCACCATGTGTGCATCACACCTGAATGTTTTGCATAAAAGCAAGGAAGGTGAAAGCTCACCTTGCAAGAAAGGGAGTTTCCCCTAAGCTGAGGTGTTGCCACCCGTGAAGTCCCATTTCCAGTTGATCTTATCCCACTGTGCTCCTGTTTGCTGCCCAGGTGGAACAGTTCCCCTCCAGCTCTTCCCCCACCAGTGGCAGGTAATCAGGTTTGATCTCCTGTGCTGTAATCCTGTGCAGATTTGATGCTGCACTGCTCAGCTTCCTTGTGAGCTGGGTGCCACTGGCAGCACTCCAGCCCGGAGCTCTGCATCACCCATGTCCCAGTGCTGCAGCTCCAGCTTCCTCCTGGCCACAGGAGGGTGAAGAGGTGAGGCAGATTAGTGGGTATGAGGTACAAGGCAGGGTTTAAGGGTTGAAGTCACCCACTCCACTCTGTGGTCTGCTGGCACCATTTTCAAGTACAAGGATCTGTTATCCAGGTGGATCTTTTGTTGCTTTGTTCTCTGCAAAGCACTTTATGAAGCACTTTATTCTCTCCTCTGTACAGCTCTGAATCTTTCATGTTAATGAAAGTAATTATGCCTCCCTACATCCCTGCAAACATCTCAGCAGGTCTTGGGCTCCAGCTGTGTGCTCTCCAAGCCCTGTGTGGATGTGCATCTGTGCTGGGTGCCACAGTGGGGCTGGAATGCATGTGGACCCCAGGGAGATACAGGCTGGTCTCCCCTGTTCATGATGGGAATGCATCTCTCTTTTAAAAAGGAGCAGGTTTGTGATGAGTTATATCAAGGGGAGAAATGAACTCCCCCAGAGCCCTGGTTTCAGTACAAGTATGGACTCAGGCACCATCTCAGTTCTGTCTCTGCCTCTTGGAACACGTCCTGGCTGTGGGTCAGGGCTTAGAAGGGAGATAGCCAGATAGTCCTGGCAAGTCTGTGTGCATCCCTTCCCTGCTTTCCAAGGCATCCCAGTGAAGTGGCAAGCATCCAGACTGCAGACATCGTGCTGCCACATGGCTCGGAGTTACCAGGGAGAGTCCAGCACAGCCTGCAGAGCCCTCTGGAGAGCAGCCCTGTGTCACCTCTCAGCAAGGGGCTGGCTCCACCAGAGCAGGTACTCCTGTTCCTCCCTGGCTTGATAAGAGAGCTTGAACTCCAGCAACCGCTCCGGAGATTAACATCCTTCACACCGCTCTGGATCCGCTTCAAAGCCACGTCTTGCACACATCCTGGCCGAGGCGTTGGCTGCCTCGCAGCCGCTGGCTGGGGCTGTATCGCCTTGGAGGGTGGCCAGCCAGCCATACCTTCCTGAGCACTGCCCTGCCTTCCCTGCCTTCCAAGAGGAGCTGCAAATCACAGGGCTGGGCAGAGGCAGGCAGCCCTGCCTGGATCTCACCGACAGGCAGACGGATCCCTTTCCCCAGTGCCGAGTTGCCGTCGGGCATATCTTTGGTTATCGCTGGGCGGTTGGAGCGCCAGCAGCGTGTTGTGTGCTGATTTAGTTGTGTTTCATTTGGCCTTTGTAGGCAGTGGGGAGCCAAGAGCATTAATTTGGATGACGGATCATATAAACTCTGACTCCTTCGCTCCCATTCCAGGGACTTGATAAACGGTAATAGGAACTCTCTCTTCCCCGTGTAAGTGCTATTTTATCAAAAGCTGGCTGAGTTATAGCCACCCTCTAATGTGGGGGCAATTAGGAACTGGCCACATTTCACAGGCTGGAGAGGCTCGCAGGGGAGGGGATGGCTCCCACGGGGAGGGGAGGAGGATGAGGCTCTCCAAGAACCATCCAGGGTGCACATAGCCTTGGCTGACAGTGTCTTGGTGTCAGGGAGTGTCTTCAGCTGGGAGTTCCCAGCACTGTTTGCCCCCACACGAGCAGAGCTGAATGGGGCCGAGCTGAAGGGGAGCAGATCAGGGAGTGTGGATGTGCCAGAGACTCTCCATCAGTGAGGAGGGTGTGCCTGGACTCCCCTCTGTTGTCAGGATGAAGGGATCCTACATGGGGACAGAAGAGGCCACAGCCAAGGTCTGGTCCCAGCAGGCTGCAGAGGTGTGAGTGCCTGCACACCTCTGTGTGCCCAGAATGGATTTCTTCTCTCACTGAGGCGAACAAGAATAATCTCCCAGCTTCTGAGTACACTGAGCATTAATAACGATAATGTAGTAAAGCCTCATTAAATTGGGCCTCTGATAATCTACTTGCCCTATTATTAGGCTTAGCAGGATTCAGCATCTATTTTTATCAAAAATTGATGGTTAAAGGCTGGGTTCATTTGTGATTGCTATTGTTTACTGCCCAATTTCTAATTTCTGGTCAATGTGAACATTACACAGGTGGATCTGGGGAGGAAGGGCAGTGCAAAATTAAGTGTTTATTGATTACAATCCAATCCTACCAAACCTGCCTCTAATCCATCCAGAAAAGGCTGTCTCATCTGTCTGCTTAGCCAAGCATGAGGATGCACTTGGCATAGAGCTGGTGCAGATCAAGCCTCTCTTTTTCTCAGCATCTTTCAGCACATGGCAGGGTTTAGGTGTCCCCAGCACAGCTCCTCCATAATTAAGCTCTTCTTGGCCTCCCATCAGCCTTTTTATAGCCAGGATGAACCCAGCCTGGTATCCAGGATGCCCTGAATCCCAGGTAATTTTGGGAAGCTTTCCTGCCTCCAGCCTGTGCCTCACAGAGGACCAGTGAGCCTCCCTCATTTCCCTCATCTGGTTGTTCCACAGAGCCCATATCCATCTTTGTTTTCCTTTGACAGTCTCGAGCAGTGTGCTTGTCCCAGGTGTTCAGAGAACATCAGTGTGTTATTCCCTTGCTGTCCAAGAAACTGATGCCATTATTTCTGGCCCCTTCCCACACCCACAAATGGTTTATAGCCAGGAGATAGCCTTTAAGAGCAGCTGAGCTTTCATGTCCCTACGTGAGGATGAGCCTGTTCCTGTAGTGATGGCCTGGGGCCCCCCACAGTGTAGTCACCAGTGAGCTGGTGCCCTCTGGATGTCTCCCATGCACCAGAGGGATGCCAACGTTGATGCTTCTTGGCTTTTACCTCAGGGAAGGATTTGGCAGCATCATCATTAATCCTCCAGCCTTGCCATGCCGGGAGTTCACTCATGGCCAAGTCCTGGCAAGGAGCTGGGCTCAGCAGCCAGCTGCATGCCAAATGCCATCTCTCCTGGGTGAGGTGATGGCACCAGGTCCACGGAGCTTCCTGCAGGCAGTGAGCACCAGCAGTCACCGACACAGACGTCCCACCACACTTGAAATCTTAGTGAAATAAATGCTGTCAAATCCAGGCAGTGACACTGAGCTTTTTCCTTTTAGCTTAATTGGGGAGTTCAGCCCTCATCACCTCATGGCCAAGTTGGACTGAATTGAAGCCATCTCCTGTGCTTGGAGCTGGCTCTTGCTTCCCTGCCCATGCTCACAGGGACCCCATGCTGGCCACTGACCACGCTGTTTCTTTCTGTGTCCTTTGCAGAAAAGTCCGTGCATTTCTCAGCCATTGCAGAGGCTCAGAAGCTGAGTGCCGAGTCGATGGCTGCCTCCTGCTGGCCCCCTGTTCTGTCCTACCCCCGGGATGTGATCAAAACTTCTCCCCAGGCGGAGCCCCACTTGTTCCAGTATAACCCACCAGGCAAGTAAAACCCACTGGCTGCGTGGCTTGTGCCCTCCCCTGCCTGACGTGGGAGCGAGCACAGAGGCTGTGCTTACAGCCAGTGTCACAGGTTGGGCTATTCCAAGCTCCCAGGGTGGTCAGGTGTGTCTCCCCACTCTGGCTGGGGCAGGTGTAGGGATGTGGTTTGTCACACAGTGACGTTTGTGTTCTCCTCACAGGACACCCCATCCCACTAAACCTGCATGAGAGCTCTCGCTCAGGGCTGCAGAGACTAGCCAGCATCTCCAACCCTCCTCCCCTCATCTCCTCCACCAAGCACCCCTCTGTGCTGGAGAGATCCGTCGGATCCATTTCCCAGGTAGGTTATTGATAGGTGTGAGCAGTGGGGATGCCTCGCAGGGACCATCAGTTGCTCCTGACCTCTCCTCTTGCCCCACAGGGAATGCCCATCCAGCTCCACACACCCTACAGCCCCGAGCACGCCAAGGTCCCCGTTGGTTCCATCACCATGGGCCTGCCACTAACCATGGATCCCAAGAAACTGGGTAAGGAACTGGGAGACGAGTTGTTTCTCACGTGCTCTGAGAGCAGGAGGGAGCGAGCCTGCCAGAAGCGTGGGGGAAAGGAGGAGCACGGGGCACAGCAAGGGAGAACAGAGAGAACTGCTAAGAGGATGAAAGGATTAGTCCATCAGGGGAGCAGAGACACAGGGAGCTAAATTTGTGCAGCATAGGAAAGCAACAACTCGGTCAGGGACGCTTCCCAGCCTATAAATACCCTCCAGCTAATACTGTGATCGAAGGAAGGAAATATATTGTTGCTCCCCAGGCTGGTAGGATAAAGAGTAAATGGCCTGAAGTGAACAAAGAAAGTGTTTAGTCTGCAGATTTGGAAGCTTTTTCTTAACAGCAGGAGGGAATGGGTGAGGGATCAAGCCTGGGGAGGAGGGATATGAGCTCTGTTTCCCCCTGTGTGTGGGTCCTGTTATAAACCAGCACAGGGATTTCAATGTCAGCTCTGGTCCCCGTGTGGGCAGTGCCAGGGCAAAGGATCTGGCTTTGCTCGATGGTGTTTGTGTATTCACCACCCTGGGGAAGCCCATCTCAAAGAGCTGGGGATGGCAAAGGTGCTGAGAAGGTGCTGCCTCTGGGCTGGCACAGCCAAGGGCTGTGGCCCCGTGTCCTGCACCTCTGCTGATACATGGTTAATGTTTTCCAGTGCCTTTTCCTGGAGTAAAGCAGGAACAACTTTCTCCTAGAAGCCAGGCCAGCCAGCCAGAAAGTCTGGTTCTGCAGCCATCCCAGGAGGGCTCCATCCTGCGGGGTGAGGACCTGGAGCGGGAGGCGCGTGCCCCAGCTGTGGGGAGGGAGGGATGCTGGCACTGCCAAGCTTGGTGAAAGCCACACTGGCTGCATCTGCCCAATGATCTCAGGTTTGACTTCTGCAATTGTGCCCAGCCATAGGGGTCTCTTTGCCCCTTTTCTCTGCCTCCACAAATTGGGGACTCAGGCATTGATTCTGGTGGAAGTTTTGTGTTCAAGGGGCACCTGGAAATCTGTTGCTTAAGACAAAGCAAGAACTGTTTAAATTACATTAATCGGTATTTTCACACTCTTCATTGTTGCTGGTGCAGCTGGACAGGGACCCTGTTTTGGTTAAATACAGCCCTCATGGGCTTCTTTCCCCATTAGCCAGACAGAAGAAAATAAATGCAAAGGTGTTGCTTTATAGTGAAAATTCTGGTTTGTGAATGCCCCCAGTAAGACAAGTCGGGAGCCTGAGTGCAGTGGGCTGGCTCCAACCCAGGACAGATCTGTGTGAATGAACTCAAGCCACCCTGAGCTGCATCTTGCCACAGATCTGCTCTGATCACATCAGGAGAGGCTGAGCCAGGCTGTGCTTTATCCCAGGCTCATAAATCTGCCTGGCACCTCCACAAAGACAGCGGGGAGCTGATAGCCTCAAAATACCTGTATTTTACCTCCTCACAGGGCTGGGTTTCTCAGGAGACTTGGTTCTGCAAGGCTTGGGATTGAGCACTGACAGCTCTTGGAGGGTATCCCCTCCAGTACCCAGAGCCTGGGTCAAACGCTGCACTTAGTAGTCTCAGCCCCTTGGGTTTTGTGCTGATCAGCAAATCCAGCCCCCAGCTCACAGGTTTTGTGTCCTACAGGTACTTCCCTCAGCTCTGCCTCGGGAGGAAGCATCACCAAAGGAACACCCACATCCAGACCCCCTCCGGAGTCGCCCATCACCTACCGAGGGTCCATCACACATGTAAGCCTCTTGTCTGCCCTGGGTGCTGGACATGGGCTCTGGGGGTTTGTGGGGCACACTGGGTGTGCAGGACAGAGCTGTGCAGCAGCTCTGGGATGCTCCCACCCCATGGAGCTCCTGGAGAGGTCTGCAAACAGCCCCCACTCGGGATGGCACCAGCAGCATCCCATGAGTGAAGACTGCAGAAGAGCAGAGCCCAACAAACCCGGCTTTGCCTTTTGTAGCTATCAAAAACAGGAGCAAAAGCAGCTGTAAATGGCCCTGGCAAAACCATCTTGCCAGGGCAGGGAAATGGAGAGGAGCAAAGGAGATGGGGGGAGGGCCCAGGCCAGGTGGAGGGGGAAGGAGGCTGTGAGGGGAGGGTGAGGGAGCGAGAGCTCCTGCCAGGGCTGAGCGTGCTGTGCTGGGGGTCCTGCCCAAGGGCTCTTCAGCAGGAAGATACTTTGGCCTTAATCTCCACCATCCATCTTCAGAAGAGCAGCTGGCAAGCGGGCGATAGTTTCTTGCAGTGTGAGTTATTGCTCATCTGGTAACAGAGCGGAGAGCATAAAAAAAAAAATATCTGCTTCCCGTGAGGATTTTATCTGGCCATCATTCAGATATTTAAAGACGTTCAGGCTCCAGTTTTTGCCTGCCTTCTTCAAGGAGGATGGCCGTGTTCACTTTGGCCCTGGGGACCTGATCCTGAATCCTGGCCCAGAGCAAAGGCTTAGCTTGCCTTGTGTGCAACAACTGCCAGGAGTGGGTGCTCAGGGGCTGTAAATAACCCATCAGAACAAACATTTGCTCCATCCTCTCAGATGCAGCAGCTGTGGGCAGCAATGGGTGGGTGTGAAGGACCTTAAGCACCATGTGCCAGTTCAGGAGATCAGCAGAGTTTGCTGAGATGCTGTTTTGCATCCAGTTAATGAATCCAGCCAGCTAATGAATCCATCCAGATTCTTTTGTTTGGCTTGGGATTAAGGTACCAAGCCCAGACCCAGGGCATTGCCTGGCGCTCCTGCTGGCCCAGCTGCCTGCATCCCTCTGCTCCTGCTGGGGAGAAGGAGCCCCCTGTTCTGGCAGGAACTGCTGGTACCAGAGATGATACTTGATCTCAGATTAGTCATCCAGTTCACAGGAAGCAGATCTTGAATATATACTCTCTGCTCTGAAGCCATCTGTCATCACTTGCTTTCACATCCCCTTGGAGCACGTCTGTGGAAGGGAGGTGACTTACCTGGGGCTGGGAGAGCCATTACCAGGGAATGGCCCAGATCCACTGCAAGGGTGAATGACCAGAGCACTGAACCCACCTTCTGGCATGTCCTGGCCTGAGGGCTTGGTGAAAAGCAGGGGTGGGGATGAATGCCTGAATGGCACAACCTGGAAGCACTGGCAGAGCTGGCAGGGGCACTGCGTCCCCAAGGCTTCCCCCCAGGCATCAGTCCCAGGGCTTGCTGGGGTTAAATGAGCTGAGTAGGCAGGTGTCAGTCAGGAGTGTCACTGACAGCATCACTGTGCGTTCCCAGAGATGGGAAAGGGGGACTGTCACCCCATGGTGGCTGTTTCCAGTTGGCACCCACCAGTGACAGTGGCAGAAGGGTGTTAATCACCAGCGACTCCTCAGGGACATCCAGCTCCGTGTGTTTTGAAGGGGATTCGGGTGGCAGGTGCTGTGAGCTGTGTCTGTCTGTGGCAAGGGAAAGGTTTCAGTTCACACTGGTGTGTGTAGGGAGTCTGCTGCTGTTCCTGATGGAGAGCTGAGGCAGGCTCTGCTCCCTGACCTGCTCCAGGACCGGTTTCGTTGTCGCCTGCCGTCTCGCCCGGGCGCGCTGCCAGCCGCCAGCTCCCGCACGCAGGCAGCTCACTGAAGGTCATGCTGCTGCCAGCAGATGTGCCTGGGTGGGCAGGACATCTCTGTGGCTCCTGTGCCAAGCTGCTGGGGAAATAGGCTGCAGGGAAAAAGCTGGTGCTGGAGCAGTGCCTGCTGTCACTAAGGCGTCTCCAGGAGAGCACCGGCCCTGTCCTCCAAACCTGGGGAGAGGGAGCAGGCCGGGTAGCTTACTCCAAAACACATGGGGTGAGAGCTGCTGCTCTGGAGGTCTGTGCTCTCCTCATCCTCTGCCTCTTCCCAGCAGCCTCACACAGATCACGTACCTTTTTACCGCTCCTCGTTATCATTCTCATCAATAATTAAGCTGCAAGTCCCTCGCTGTTGGCTGCGCCAGGAAGCGGAGGCCGGGTGTGCTCCCCGCGCTCAGCTTCCCGCGAGGAACAGCCTGTCCCCGCACGGCGTTCGCTTAATTGCTTGTGACACTGTTAAATATGGATCTTGGTGGCTTTCCAAGGGCACCCCGGCAGAAGTGCTGTACAAAGGAACCATTACCAGGATAATCGGAGAAGACAGCCCCAGCAGAGCAGAGAAGGCGAGGGAGGATGCCGTGCCCAAAGGACATGTCATCTACGAAGGGAAGAAAGGCCACGTGCTGTCCTATGAGGGTAAGTCCTAATCCTCTCTGCCTTTTTAGGGCAGATGCCAGGGGTTTGTGCCACTGTGGCCGGGACTTGGGAGCTATTTGAGGAAAGGCTGACAAAGTACAACGGGCCAGCCTCATGTCTTTGCTTCCAGTGTTTCTCTCCCTTCCCGTCCTGGTGCCCTGTGACCGTCTGTCCCAGGTGGTTGTCTTGTTTTAGAGATGGCAGGCAGGGTTGCAATGATTTTGGGAAATAGGGAAGAGGAGAGGACCAGATTGGAAGGTGTTACCTTCATCCCTAGCACCCGGTGCTGGAGGGAGACTGATTGAAAACATGAGAGAACTCCCAAACTCTCAGGCCAAGGTGGACTCACAAACCTGCAAGATGGAGGCAAGTCAGGTAGTTCAGCATAAAGGTTTATTTGGATGTCAGATTCTCACCTGTATTGACTTGGGCACTGTGAGGCTTTTCCAGCATGGGGCTGCCCTGCAGGAGTCCTCCTGGGCCCAGCCTCAGTGTCTGGTGAGTTTTGTTAGAGCTGCTGGAGGTGGTGAAGCCATTCCTGCATCCACAAGGAGCCTGTCTGGGGATGTGTTGGCTGCTGCCACAGCCCCACAGCTCGGGAACGCTTTTCCTTGGTAACTGCCAGCGGAGCCTTGCTGCATTGGTGGTACCAGCAGGTGGTCACCAGCTGCTCCTGCCTGCTCAGCCCATCACAGCACTGGCCATCAGAGCTGCTCTGCGTGTCCTGGTGCCTCCCGTTGGAGATAAGCAGATGTTGCTCTCCAGTGAGGCTGGAAACAGCTCCATTCTTGCCTTTCACCGTGTGCTGGGTCAGGCATCTCTGTTGTGGAGCTGGACTCCTGCTGGCTTGAACCTCAGGAAGAGCTGACTTAGAGATGCAGCAGCCCTGAATCCTCTTGGGGTAAAGTGCTGGTGTGTGCTTTGATGTGCACAGGGATGGCCATCCTCATGTGTCACTTCCCTTCTCAGCTGAGTTTGGAGATGACTGTGGGGCTGATCCCAGCCTCAGCTGCCTCAGTAGGTGTCTCTGGCAAGCTGCAGTGCTGCCTGAGCCCTCTGCCTCCCTTCCTGGGGCACAGGATCCATTCCAGCCTGGCAGCCTGGGCCCTGTGGGCAGTGCTGCAAGCAGTGTGTCCCACAGAAGTACCTTTGCTCATGCCCACAAGTGCAGGCAGCTCGTTTCATCACGGGCTGGGTTGTTTTGTCCAGGTCTGGAGGCACAGGGTTCAGGTCAGGCCATGGGGACAACTCTCAAGCCCCAGCTGATGTCACCTTTGCGCGTGTGCTGGGGCCACAGGGACCTTTCAGGACAGGGCTCTGTGCTGTGCCTCTTGCCTGCCACATGGAAACTGGCCCATAGCGTGTCCCCCCGGGTCCACTGTCAACTCTAGCCCAGATAAGAAATGTCACAGTGGAAGACTTGTGTCTGGATGCCCTTTGGGACAGTTGGCAAGGCTTGGACCAGGGAGGATGCAGGAAGTGTTTCAGGACTTGTTTGTGCAAGAAGCTATTTTAATCACCTCTGTCCAGGCTGGGGGTCAAACGAGGCTGGTCTCAGAAATAGCAGCATCAGGGAGAGATGAGGAAGGCTCCTGGCAGTGAGGGCTGCCCATGCCCAGAGCTGGGATCCCACTCCAGGCAATGAGGGAGAGCTGCAGACCAAACTCTCCCCTGTTATTCGTGTCAGCCTGAGTCTCCTTGACTGCAGCCTGTGTCAAGTCACCTCTCATGCTACCCCCCATGGACACAGATGAGGAATTAATTACTTCCTCTCCCCAGCAGCCTTTTACATGCTTGATAGCATTTATCACATCCCAAGTGATCCCACGAGCTGCTGCAGCCTTGCCAGCCCTGCCTCTCTCCTTCCCCCCGTAGAGCCCAGCGAGGCTGAGCAGCACAGGAACAGAAGAGTTAAAAAAAAAAAAAAATTAAATAAGAAAACTGAAACTGTTGGTGATTATGAATTTTGGCAAGCAGAAAAAAAATTGCAAATTCTTTAGTGTCATGAGGGTGCTTAAAATAAAAGAGCTGTAATGAGACGAGATCCTGTAGCATGTGTGAGCTGAATTGTGCTAGATTGGTTATTCTCATCCTGCATATGATTGCTGATGGCTTCTGCAAGGCGAGGGACGTGGGTTTGGAATGGTTTTCTTTCTGTTTAGTCTCTCTTCTCCCTCGCGCCCTCCCCCTGCTTCCCGGTGGTACAAAGGGTGCCTGGGAGCACGTCCCCTCCTGCACAAGGGCTGGTGGCAACAGATGTGCCTTGATGACAGGGTGCAGGCACATCACCCGCGTGCTGCTTGGCTGATTCTGAATGTCACCCCCGGATTTCTCCTGTCAAATGGAGCTGAAGCAAAGGCTCAGGCACGGACCCCCTCTTGTTTCCCCACACACAGCCCCAAACACTTTGTGGATTGAGTGGGTGCTGATTGCGGAAACCAACAGTGGGTGTGAAGTTGTAATAATCCCATTTTATTAATTACTGGTTTTGCCAAGGAGGAGTTTTGTTCCTGATTGTCCACAATAGAATGAATGTTTTTAACTTCCCTGCTTTCTCTAATTGTACAACCACCTTCTCTGCCCACAAAGAGGAGGATCAGGGCACTGGCAATCCTTGGCAAGGGCAGCCTGGCCAGGGATGATGGGCAGAGGCGTTTGTCTCTCCTAGCTGACATCCTGTTTGGAGCTCATGGCATAAACCCGAGGCATTCAGCTGGATCAGAAGCTGCTGAATTCACAGCTCGCTGCACATGATGGGTGCCTGGGGTGGGTGTGATGCTGCCTGGCACGGGCAGGGCTGTGCTGGGGCTGGGGCTGTAGCTCAGGACAGATATCCACTGCTTGTTAGCAGGGAACCTGCTCCAGGTTGGGTCAGGGGGCAGTCAGTGATGTCTCCTCACTCTAGCACTCACTCCATCAGTCCTCCTTTGCACCATCTCTCCCAGTTCCTATGTGTGCTCAGTGCTGTTTCAAAGGAATCATTCTCAGCTTTGCTTCTTCTCCGTTTTCCCTGATTTTCTCACCCAGGGAGTGTCTCGGCAAATGTTAAGGCTGGCCAAGATCCCAAACAGTAGGTGTCTAGCAAAAATCAAAACAAACAGGGAAAAAAAATGAAACTCCCCAGACCCAAAGAGCCAAGTTCAGTGGAACTGCAGCTGCTCCCACTGACTCAGGGCCGTCCTGCTGCCTACAGGCTGGCCCCACCAGGGAGGGAGGGAATGGGACACGACAGGGTGGATGCTCCTACCCAAGAGGAACTCACAGATCTGGAGTCTGAGGCAGGCGGGGAGGGGAGAAAACAGCAGCTGAATTTCCTGGAAGCCAATCCTGTGCAATGATTCTGGCACTGCTTAGCTGTGGCTGATGCTGGGATGGGATCTGACCCCTCAGCAACGCACACAAACAGCAGTAAACACCCTCTCTTGGCCCGTGCTGACTTTTCATGCCTCTTGGTGTTCCTTCCCACAGGTGGAGTTGCTGCTTCTCAGTGTCCCAAAGAAGACAGCAGGAGCTCGGGAGCTTCCCATGAGACCACAGGAACTAAGAGGACCTATGATATGATGGAGGGGAGGATCAGCCGGGGCTTATCAGCCCGTGATACCTTATCTACCAGCATTGAAGGTGGGTCTGGGTGAAACCTTTCACCTGTGTTATTCTAGTGACCTGTGGAGATCTCATCTTGTCCCCTGTCTACCTGATGCATCTTCCTGTGCCAGTGTTCTGGCAGGGGTTAGCTGGTATCCCAACAGGACAGCATGAGAAAAAAACAGAATGTAGGCTGGCCTTTTTGCCTTGAGTGTCTGTCCTGACAGACCAGCTTCAGGAATACAAAAATAAAAATAAGAACATTTTTAAAAATGGAAAAAAATTAATAATTTAGAAATTGTTGGCATTTATCCTTGTTGTCCCAGGCATCCCTGGTAACACTGTCATGTATTCATTGTAAATTAACTCCTGTGTCACAGCTTGATGTTCCCTCTTGGATCTTTCCTAGGTCTCATGGGTCGAGCGATCCCTCCAGACCGACACAGTCCCCATAACCTAAAGGAGCAGCATCACATGCGAGGCTCGATTACACAAGGTAAAGCCTGTGAGCACAGGATGGGCATGGACAGGAGGAAGCAGGGACGGGCACATCAAGGTCCAGCTGCAGATCTTTGCATCCCCTGCTTTGTGCTCAGATTTTCAGTCTTGCTCAGCTTCTACCAGCCTAAATTCTGCCAAAGTCAGGGACAAAATTGTCAGTGATTTGCATGAGGCAGGTTGAAATTAGTGTGGAATGAGTGCAGAAAGTGGTGGTAGATGTGAGGTGGACCAGCTGCATTAGTGGTATAGCTGCTCTGTGGGCTCAGTTGGGTGCCAGGCCCTGAGTTACACATATTAACTAGAGACCCCCTAGAAGTGAGCATCTGCACGGGGACTGGGACTCCAGGGTCTGCCTGGGGAGTCACCCTCTGCATCCATCATCTGCTTGGGGGTTGCAGGAATACCTCGGTCCTATGTGGAGGCCCATGAGGACTACCTCAGAAGAGAAGCCAAACAGCTCAAGAGGGAAAACACTCCACCAAGGGACTTATCTGATGCCTACAAGGTCAGATCTCACGATCTGACTCCTCTGAAAATGAAATCAGCCCATGAAGACCTGGTAGCCACAGTGAAAGAAGCAGGAAGATCAATCCATGAGATTCCCCGGGAGGAGCTGAGGCGGACACCGGACATCTCTCTGGCCAGACCTCTGAAGGAAGGTTCCATCACACAGGTGAGTATGGAGTGAACAGCAGATGAGATCAGTCCTGCTCAGCTGCTGCCTTTGCACAGATCCTGGGAGTCATTCCCAAGATAAAAGGAGAGCAGAGACAGCTTTGTGTTGCATCAGCAGTAAGAACTGACACTTTGCTTGGGTACAGGTTGTCCTGTCTCATCCTTTGAAGGGATTCCTTCCAACCCAAAGCATCCTATAATCCTTCCCCACAGATAAATACAAAACCCAGGGAACCCCTGGCACGTTAAGAAAGCAATGATCAAACAAAAGGGGACGCATTTGTCTCTTTTTCAAGGACAGAGTCAAATCATTGCCCTCAGCATTTGTGACTTGGTCTCCTCCCTTCATGGGCAAGTGGGAACCCAGCTGGGCCAGTAGTTTGGATGAAACGTGGCATGCTATCTCCTGTTGGTCTCCAAATATTTGCAGGGTTCCCATGGCACGTTGCAGTCCTATCCCATTTCACAGTGTGTAGGAGAGAGGCGTGATGGGCACAGCCAGCCTTCGGCAGTGACTCATCATCGTCCTGTTGGAGCACAACAAGACATGCAAGCTGGGCCCTCCACCCTGCCCTGTGCTGGGTGGTTATCTCTGCCCTGCCGATGGTTGTTGGCTGTTTGACTGAGAAAACTTTGTCTATTGACCCACTGAACGAGGCATCCTGAGTCCTGTTAAAACTCAGTGGGATTCAGTCACTGGGCTTCTTCTGTTCTAGGCCCCTTTGACAACCCCTCTGTCTCCTGTCCCCAGGGTACCCCACTGAAGTACGACAGCGGCTCTTCCTCGTCCAGTACCAAAAAGCACGATGTGCGGTCCATCATCGGCAGTCCCGGCAGGACTTTTCACTCTGTGCATTCTCTGGATGTCATCCAAGACCCGAGGAATCTGGAAAGAGCTTATGAAGAGAGCCTGAAAAACAGGCCAAGCCCTGTGACAAACTCAGGTGGCTCCATCGCCAGAGGGGCTCCTGTGATCGTGCCCGAGCCTGGCAAGCCCCACCAGAGTGCCCTCGGCTATGAGGACCACCAGGCAGGGCACAGCACGGCCTTCAGCAGCCACTTGCACAGGGGGTCTCCGGTCTCCACACGGGAGTCCACGCCGCGGCAGCACGAAGGTACTTGGCAAACCTTTTACCTGAAGGTAAAATTTCTACCAGCCGAGCGGGTGAGGTGTGCGGGAGGTGGCTGCTGACCCCACCTGCCCGAGCAGCTCCCAGCAGGTGCCTGTTGAACCCGTTCTTCCCAGCACCCCACGCCCACGGCTGACTCACGGCGCTGGGGTGGCTGCCAGGGACAGCTCAGCGCCCTTCCTGGGGGTGCTCACACTGTTGAAGTGAGGGCACCTCACCTGCAGCAGGGTAACCAAAGGGAGACTTGGGCCAAAGCTGGTGAAGCCACTGGTGTTTCCAAAGTGTCCTGCCTGTCCCAGCAGTGGCCCACAGCACTCTTTTCCATAGGTGGGCAGGAAAGCGCGTGGGAGAGGTTCACACTTCTCACTAACACCAGCAGTGACCTCCTTGTGCTGAAGAGCGTGGCAGCAAGGCTGCATCACCATCTGCTTGTGCAGACCAGAGCGAGTGCACAGATTGCCCAGCATGGATGTGCTGGGCTGGAGGGATGATTTGGGAAAAGCCTCTCTCCCAGGGGACAACTGGGACTTGGCTCACCTCAACCTTGCTGGTGTAATGGGGCATGGCAGTGCAGGGAGGAGGGAAAGGTCCCCGGAGTTCAGGGTAGCTACGATTGACCCTGTGGGACATGCTTGGCCAGAGGCATCCCTCAGGGACACGGCTTGGCCACAGTGCTCAGTCTCTGACTCATTTCCTTCTGCTCTCTGCAGGGAGCATCACTGCTGGGAAGCCGGTGTCCCAGGACAGAAAGATCACCCCCACATCGAGAGAGCTCACCAACTCCAAGTCTCCTCACGCCCCCGTGCCCGACCACCACCACCCCATCTCCCCGTACGAGCACCTGCTCCGCGGCGTCAGCGGCGTCGACCTGTACCGAGGACACATCCCGCTGCCTTTCGACCCCGCCGCCATCCCCAGGGGAATCCAACTGGAAGCAGGTACCTTGGTTGGGGGCCCAGTCTGTTATTTTCCTTCTCACGCTGCAAAAGCCTGAGGTCTCTGAGGCTTCACATCTGCATCCTTTTCTCTCCCAGCTGCTGCTTACTACCTGCCAAGGCATCTGGCTCCGAGCCCCACGTACCCACACCTGTACCCCCCGTACCTCATCCGGGGCTACCCGGACACGGCTGCCATGGAGAACCGCCAGACCATCATCAACGACTACATCACGTCGCAGCAGATGCACCACAACGCCGCAGCCACGGCCATGGCGCAGCGGGCGGACATGCTGCGTGGGCTGTCGCCCCGGGAGCCCTCCCTCGCCCTCAACTATGCAGCAGGTCCTCCCAGCACGGCACTTTGGGATTTGGGAGCAAGATGGGAAGAGGAGGCTGGGTCAGGCTGGCACTGTCAGCTCCAGCACGGCCAAGCTGCAGCAGTTCAGCCTTGTCCTGACAGTTCTCTTGCTTCCCTTTTGCAGGCATCATCGACCTGTCCCAAGTGCCACACCTGCCTGTCCTCGTGCCCCCTACCCCTGGCACCTCTGCCACCACCATGGACCGCATCACTTACATCCCTGGACCCCCCCAGACCTTCGGCAGCCGGCACAGCAGCTCCCCGCTCTCCCCAGGTGATGCTGGAGGTTGATTTTTCAGTGGGGAAAATGGTTGAGCAGGATGCTCATAACCAATCCAAGCCCATGGGCTCAGCATGCCAGGACAGTTTGGGAGACCCCACATTAATCTCACTCAGGGACTGAGTCCCTCTCTTCCTGCTTGTTGAGGGCTTCCTTGCTTTTCCCCCTTCTTCCCCAAAGCAAACAGCTTTGTGGAAGGTCGTGCCCTGGAGACAGTGCCAGGACAGCTATTCCATGGTTTGTCTGGGTTTTGTCACGCTGGTTGCCCTCGTCTGTTCTGCTCCAGGTGACCTTGGATGGAGCCATTCCTTATCTGCTCTGCAGACACAGCGATGTGAAGAGCAGGCAGCATTCCCAGGGGGAATTGCTGTGTCTGCAGCCCTCTCACTGCCTTTTGGTTGGGTTTCAGGAGGGCCCACGCACATGACCAAACAGTCAGGATCATCGGTGTCCGAACGGGAACGGGAGCGGGAACGAGAACGGGAACGAGAGAGGGAGCGTGAAAAATCCATCCTGGCCTCCACCACAGTGGAGCATGCGCCCATCTGGAGACCAGGTAGGCTGGGGAGGAGTCCATCCTCCACCCTGGCACCTGTGCTGGGTGGAGGTAGGGTTAGGGCTGTCAGACAGAGAGCTAAAGAGGCCTTTCCTTGTGCCCTCCCCAGGTACAGAGCAGTCCAGCAGCCGTTCGTCCTCCCACTCTCACAGCCACCAGCACTCTCCCGTCTCACCCCGCACCCACGAGACCATCCAGCAGCGCCCCAGCGTGCTCCACAACACGAGCATGAAGATCATCTCCTCGGAGACCCCCACCCCTTCCGTCCTACGGTATGTTCCCTCCACCGTGGTTTCCAGTGCTTGCCTGGATGGCTGCAGCAGCACTTAATTAATGAACACCTCTGAGAGGAAAGAGTGAGACTTGTTTTCCCTTCAGTCTCAGTGGAAGCAGGATTGGGGCATTCAGGGAAGTTGTGATGGGGAGAGGCACATTTTGATGCCCCAATTCTTTTGCTTTTCCTTGTGGCTTTTCCTGCTGCCAGGGGAAAAAGTAGGAAGTGTGCATGTGCCCAAATAGCGGTATTGCTCCTCTTGCCAAAGATTGTCTGGTGCTGGAGTTATCAAAGTCTCTGGCAGCTGTCCCAGTGGACATGGGTTTTATGTTCTCTAGTCAATGCATTCAGGCCCAGCACCCTGTGGCCAGTTACTGTGGTGGAGGCTCCATCCAAGCCCCCCTCACTGGCCCTGCATGGCCCAGCAATTTGCTCAGGAGGTCTGAAAGGAGCTCAGCCATGCAAGGCTGAACACTGAGGCTCTGGTAACAGCATTCCCTTTCTCCATTTGCCTCTCTCATCTTGGCCTTGTCTTCATTTTCCTTCCAGATCCTCCTCCACCACTACCACATCACCGATCCGCTCTGCCGCCTTCCCCTCGGCCTCCACCCTGCGCTCGTCCCTCAGCGCGGCCGACGGCTACGCGGCCCCGCTGGACCCGGCCATCCTGCAGAAAGAGGCCTCGAGGGTGCGGGAGGCCAAGACAGAACGAGCCCAGACTGACAACAACGTCTACACCTCAAAGCTGCCCAGCGGGGCCAACCTCGAGCAGTCACCTTCGCCCATCAAAGCCATGGAGTCAAGACCTTTGCCTGCCTCCGGACCTGGTTCCTCTCATCACTATGGCAGAGGACAGGGGAAAAGCCAGCAGCACCATCACCCTCTGGACCAGCAGCACGCAGCCTCGGGCTCCGAGCAGCACAGCAGAGAAAAGAGTCAAAGTAAACGCTTCTCCATGCAGGAACAGGAGCTCCGGGCACTCGGTAAGACCACCACGACAGCAGCCAGCTTCATAGATGTGATTATCACGCACCAAATGTCTCGTGATAAGGGGCAGCAGGAAAGAGGCTCGCTGAGTAGCAGCTCCATTAGTGATGGTCAGAAATTGGAGGGCAGAGGTGAGAGAGCTGTGGCCTGACACCCATTTTATTTCGTTATTTCTTATTTTTAATTGCACATTTTGTGTATTTGATCCATCAGCTCCCCAAGTGTGCTTGTCCCTCTGCTTCCTGGCCATTGTGTTATTCCAGACTTTTTCATTTTTGCGTGTTTTAAGGATCTTCCTTTCTCCCACCCTCTTTTAGTTTTTCCAGTTGCCGAGTCCTGTTTTGCAAATGTGGTCCAATTCTTGGTATTGCTTTTTACAGACAATAGCTATTTGCTAATTTTGATTTCCCCATCCTTAGAAATTCCCAGGCAATCTGTAAGGAACAGTTGTGGGTAATAAATCAAACGAGCAAAGCGGAGAACTGGGATTGTGAGCGTGACAAGGCTGCTGGCCATGGACAAGCGCCTCCCTGCCCATGAGCTGCAGGGTCTCAGCTTTGTGGGTCTCAGCTTGGATGTGGTCCCTGTGCTTGGGGTGACCTCACTGAGGGTCCTGGTGCTGCGTGCTGTCCAAGGTGGGCACCCCGGCTGTCCTGGGATCACTCAGCCCAGCCGTGCTCAGCAGCCGTTTCCAGAGCAGACCACAAGAACCACCTAAGAGGAATCTTGTGCAAGACACAAAAGCACTGGGATTAGTTATTCCAATAGAAAGTGCAGGGAGGGGGATGCATTTCAAGGTCTGGGTCATTCTTGATGGGATCAGCCCAGAGCATTCATCCAGGCACCCACTAGCATGGAGAAGCAACAAGCAGCCTGTGAGGATTTGGTGGGACCCCATCTTCAAGTTGCAGCAGCTGCCTTGGCCATCACTACTGGGAATTTCTGTCCCTTGCTCCTTCCCATAACCCAAGGATGAAGAGGATACAGCAGCATGGCTGGGGAGAAGAGCTGCATCCCATCCCACCCCTCAGTCATGTCTGGTCCTGACACCTTCTAGCAGCGTGTTCCAGGACCATGGATGTGCCTCTGGCCATGCTGCACTCCCTGGCTGAGCTTTCCCCACCTTTTTCCTGCCACCTGCTCATCCAGCTGAGCGCTGTGCTGCGGAGAGGGGCAGCTCTGCTGTGGCCACAGGGCTTACAGAAAGAAGGTGCTGTTCCTCAGGACCTAACTGTTGGTTAGAAACCTTTCCAGAGCAGGATACTTCATTTTGGGTGAATCTAAAGTGTGGTCCCTTCAGTGCTGACAATGTGTGGGGTAATGGGGGATGCTGCATCCCCATCCCCAGTGCAGGGAGGTTCTCCATGGAGTCCTCCCCTCCCTGTGCCTCAGGTACAGGGAGGAACCCTCCAGCAATGCTGTGGGTTCCCTGCCACATTTGCCTGCTGAGGGCAGTCTCTAGGAATAGAGCCTTAGGAGGGTAAAGGTGTGCGGAGGCAAAAGTTGTGTTGCCAAATGTGCTTGGCTGGAGAGAGGCAAATTTACCTCCTCCAGAGCCCCTCTGCATCTCCTCTGCAGAAGCATAACCCATCCATGCCTCAGTTTCCCCTCTCTGCTGAAAGGTGATGCTTGTCCCTCGTTGCAGCTCTACCTGCTTTGATGCACTTTCAGTCTGTGCAGAGGCTTGTGTGGACTTGGTGGACTTGTCAGTGGTAGGTTCATGGTTGAACTCAAGGAGCTTAGAGGTCTTTCCAGCCTAAATGGTTCTGTGAGTCTGTGCAAGGTGTTAAAAAGCAGAGAATGGTCAATTTTTGCCCCTGTGGTTTGTGAGTCCACTGGCTCTGGAGTGGCATTTGGGGCCTCCAAATGCAGTTTTCAAGTCCCTGGTCCTGGCCATGCTGGGCTTGGGGCTTTCCTTGGTAATGCACTTGGAGACCTCTTGTGCAGCCACCCCAACTCTATCTGGGCATCACTGTCCCTCCAGGCATAGTGGGGGTTTCAGTGGGTGGAGAAAATGGGGAAGCAAATGGTGAACCTGCAGAGGTTGGATTTGATCCCTGGATCTCATGCTGTCACCAAGAGCTGCTGAGTGTCCAGTTCTGCAGGAATGAGACATCTCTTCACAGCAGCCATCACCACAGCTGGACATTGGAGGTGGCCCTGCAGTGTGACCTGCCAGGTCTTCCCTCATCTCTTTTTTCCCCCATTTTGCTGAACACATGACTCTACTCACAGGCAGTGGTGCAGCAGTGCTAGGGAACAGCTAAATGAGCTCCTGGTTCTAACTCCCTTCCATTTCCTCAGGCTTTCATGGAGGCTACAGCCCTGAGCGGATGGAAGCCGTGAGTCCCGTGAGCTCGCCCAGCCTGTCCCATGAGAAAGGGGCCAAGCTGCTGCAGGACACAGAGAAGGGGCATGGGGAGCACGACCTGAGGCAGAAGCAGCAAGGTGAGAACAGGGGCTGCCATGGGAGAGCCCAGGCTGGCTGTGCTCCAGTGCTGGGATGGCATTGGAAGAAGGGAACACAGATGTCATCTCATTCCTGCTCTCTTCTTGGTGCCCTCCAGGCTCGCTGAAGGCCTCGGCTCCTGAAGCCGCCCACCTGCAGCACCTGCGGCAGCCCGACGGCCCCCAGTGCCAGCCCCTGCAGTCCAGCCAGAGCATCAAGGGCATGAACCAGCGGGTGGTGACGCTGGCCCAGCACATCAGTGTAACTAACCAACCTCATTCACCTCCATCACCTTCCTGCTGGGGCTCTGGGGAGGAGGGAAGAGCTCAGTGAAACGTGTCTGGTGGGGATGGGCTGGGAGTGACGCTGGAGAACCCAACCCCTCTAGCTGGGGGCTGGAGAGCAGGGGGCAGCACGAGTGTTCAGCCCAGGTGTTTGTGTCCCCAAGAAGCCCATCACAAAAGCTGGTGCAGACAGGAGGAAGAAGTTCCACCTGCAGGGACAAATTGGCCTGTTTCACTCCTGCTCACCCTTTTAGTTGGGCCCAGCAAGGCCAAGGTCGAAACCAGCTCCATTTCTGACTCTGGTTTCTTCTGCAGGAGGTCATCACGCAGGACTACACGCGCCATCACCCTCAGCAGCTCAACTCCCACATCCAGGCCCCGGTGTACTCGTTCCCCGGCGCGGCGTGCCCGGTGCTGGACCTGCGCCGCACCCCCAGCGAGGCCTACCTGCAGCAGCAGGAGCACACGGCGGCCTCGCGCATCTCCCCGCAGAACGAAGGGGGGAAAAGGTGAGCTCAGAGGCCACCCTGGGCTGCCACAGGTGGGCTTGTGCCAGTCTGAGCTCAGGTGGCTCAGGGAAAGTCGTATGGGTGCCCTTGGCTTCCTGGCACCGCAGTGAGGGGTTGCACGGGGCAGGTTGGAGTTTGGCATTGCTCTCCCAGGTTTGGTGCTGTGGGGATTCTCTGTTTACACAGCACAACTCCTTTCTCATCTGGGCATCTTTCCCCTGGGGTGGTGCCTTTGCCACCCCTGTTGTCTTTGAGATGCTCTTTAGACCCCCTGAGAGTCCATGCATAATTCCCTTCCCAATCTGGCCAGTGCCACAGCATAGTTTGGGTGGGAAGGGATCTCTTGAGATCCTCCAGCCCAACAGTGACCTCTTGAGCAGGTTGTGCTGAGTCGTGGCTGGTTGGGTTCAGAATATCTCCACTGTTGGAGAAAGCATCTCTCTATGGCCAACCTGTTCCCAGCATTTCAGCATTCTTGAAGGAAAAAAGGGTTTCCTTGTGTTGGGATGGAATTTCATGTGCTTTGTTTGTGCCTGTTGCCTCTTGTCCTGTCACTGTTCTCAGTACCTGACCACAGATGATTCCAAAAAACCTGAAGCAACATGTTTTCCATCAGTTCAAAGTTAATTTTATCTTGGTCTTTCACAGTGAATCAGAAGTTTATTAGACACAGGTGCCCTGACAACTGCAGTTGTTCATTTCAGGCACCACCTGTATTTGTTTTAAAGTCACTTTCAAATTCCCTTGCTGCTACAAGGCAGGTCTGATTTTTGTTGTATGGAATTAAAAAATGGATCTGTCTTCCCACCCAAACACCCACCCAGATGTATCCAGGAATGAGTGCTGCCTTGTCAGCAAATGGGATTGTCCTTCCCAGCTCTGCCTGGTCCTAGAGTTGGCTTTATAACGTGAAGGAAAAGAGCCCAGCCCTGACCACCCAGTGATGAAAAAAACTGGGGAAAAAAGAGAAACCACAGAAAGAACAAAGATGTAAATTCCCAGAACTCGCCATGAGGAATTCCTCACAGACTTGAGCCTGGCTGTCTCCCAGGCCCTGGCCACGGGCAGGCATCAGGGGCCAGTAGTCATCCTCTCCAAACTGCCCCAGCTCCAGGCCCCCTCCTGCAGCCACCCCGCTCCTGTGTGGCCCTGACAAGGAGCACGGGAGGTGGTGGGTTCTGCCTCTGCTGTGTTCACAAATACAGAGAGTCAAAAGCAGTGTCTCCACAAGGTTAATGTCACAGCCCTCCTCAGGGATCCAAGTGTCCCTGCCACCAGCAGGTCCCTCCTGGGCTGCTGTGTTTGGGGTGGCTCAGCTGTCCCACTTCCAGGCCCAGGGCTTGGCTCAGCCCAACTCTCTCTGCCCTTGGCCCGTGCTGAAAAGCACCAGGGATCCTTCTCCCCCTCCCAAGCCTGAGCTGCTGCACAGGGCCAGGGGCTGTCACAGTGAACTGATGGCATCTCCTGTTGCTGCCCAGGTCCCCAGAGCAGGGCAAGGCGGCTGGGGACAGCTGTATCGAGCCGGTGTCTCCACCAGACGGCGTGGGAGAAGCGGAACACGCCAAGAGCGCCCCGTACCCCGTCCTGTTCCGCGAGGGAGAGCCCATGGACCAGAGGTACGGCCTGGGGGCAGCTGGGGATGGGGATGGCTCCACACATGGCCTGGCTGGGGCTGCTTTCCTTGCTGCCCAAAGCTGTGTCCCATCCCAGGGGGCTGCATTTGTCACAGCTCTTCAGTACCACGGGGTGCGTTTATCTCTGGGATAGGGAGAGAGGTTGGAGATGCTGAGTGTCCCAGGAGCTCCCAGCCTGATCCTGAGCAGTTACACTGAAGAAAGAGGCTCTTTAGGTATGTTGGAGAGATTTCCAAGGGTTCTTTGCTCTGCAGGATGGGGTCCAAGTCCCCAGGAAACAACACTCAGCGTCCAGCTTTCTTCAGCAAGCTGACGGAAAGCAACTCTGCCATGGTGAAGTCCAAGAAGCAGGAGATCATCAAGAAGCTCAGCACGACCAACAAAAACGAGACGGAGTACAGTAAGAACCTGTGGGGAGGCGAATGCAGGGCACCAGGGGAGGAAAGGCCTCGAGGACACATGAAGCAGAGGAGATTTGGGATTGCTGTGTTAAAGGGCTGGGAGCTCCCAGACAGCTCCGTCTGCACTGAAGAGTCAGACCCAGTGGTCCTTGGGGGTCCCTTCCTACTCAGAATATTCTGTGATTCTATGAAGTACAAGGTCCAAATGTTTCCTAGAATGCTCTGTGCTGGTGCCAGCAGTGACTGTGTGTATCTGGAGAGGCAATGGGAGACTTCCCAGCCCGCTCTCTGTGCTCTGAGGCTGTCAATCCCACCCGCACCAGATAACCTCAGTAGGAAAGAAATAATGAGCTGAGCATGGAGGACACTTAAGAGCAATTGATATTTTAATGACTGGCCAGCTAAGCTGAATCCTTCCTCCTTGAGATGCATCTCCCCCCAGCCTTACTTTAAGCCCTACATCAATATTGGTGCAGCTCTGTAAAACTAACCAGGCTGGCTCAGATTAGAAATTCAGCCCGTTCATTCATTAACCGCTAATAGAGTAGATAGGATCATAATTTAATTTAGCCCAGCATTATACAGTCAATACTAATTCAATTTGAGTCCATCTTACAACAGCTGCATCGGATAAGAGGGACCGAGCTGTCTCGTCTCCTGGATGATGTTACCATGAGCCAACAGTATTGTTATGCCCCTTTGGGGACATGTGGCTAACCCCCTGACCTTCCACACTTTCCCTTATCAAGAAAAAATATATAGAAATTGGATATGCCTCTTATTTGATGAGAATTTCTGTTATTCTAAGGAAAGCAATATCCAAGTCAAACAGCTCAGCTAAGAGGGAAAATATTGATTTAACATTTCTTCTCCCCGTCCTTGCCCTCTCTGCTGCCCAGACCTGCTCCATGGATAAGGGGGCATTGAGCCTTTGAAAATCCCATAGGCAGGAGAGAGGGTTTGGCTTCATGGAGCTTGTAATCCCAAGGGCAGGAGGGAGGAAGGGAGGGAGGCCAGCACTGAGCACAAAGACATTTCCCTGGCATTCAGGGCTCTGCTTTTTTGCCCTTTCCCACCTGGCAAAGATGCCCACTGTGGATCTCCCAAGGGCACTGGGAGTTATTCCTGGTCCCAGCCAGCACCCACAGTCCCACCCCTGTGCCTGGGGGAGCTGGGCTGCTGTCAGGAGTGCTGTGACAGAGAGATGGGAGTCTTGTCATGGCTGCCATGGCAGATCCTCCCAGCCACTAACCTGCACATGCTGCTTTCCATACTGAAGAGCTTCTTTGTTTTTCTCCAGATGTGGGGCAGCCTGGGACAGAGATTTTCAACATGCCAGCGATTACCGGAGCAGGTAACTCCCCACGTACCTGAACCTCCTTTCCCACAGGGCTTACGGCTATGGAGAGCAGGAGGCTCACTAGATTTAAGCATCTTCTTTGTTCTGTTTTCCCTTAAAACCGAGTGTAACAGTTTCTGGGAGGCAGAAGCCTCAGGGCACACAGTAACCCCCTGCTGTTGGGTTGGAGAAAGGGCAGTGTAATTCCTTTGTAAGCCTGGCAGAGTTTGAGAAGAGGTTAAAGGTCAAGCAAGGGTTGACCATCTGATGCCAGATTTCTGTTAAATTCTGTTGAATGCCATCAGAGGGTTAAACCATCTTAGCAAGATGGACCTCACACCTGGAGAGAGCACCCTGCTCTTGGTGGGACCTTTTGGTCACCGTGGGTGGGTGGGAGGGCAGTGGTGGAGTGTGAGGGTGGGCAGTGGGGTGTCTGTCGCTGTGGGCTGGGCAGGATGTAGGAGCCAGTTGCAAAAGTAAACTGGGGCAAGAGCAGTACCCTGTGCTGGGCAAAGTGGCAATGTTGAGGACCAAAAGGGAGATGAGGGGTGCTGGGGCAGGAGGAGGTGTTTCCTGGGAGCTGGAGGAGTGCTCAGGCCCACGACCAGCCCAAGGGGGAATGACAGCAGGAAGCTGGCTCGATGTTGCCTCCTGCAACATGTCCGGGTGGGCTCACGAACGGAGTGAATCCCCACTGAGGAATACTAATTGCTAATTAATTGATTAAGGATTAATGCTCTCCTACAGCAGGAATGCCTTCAGGTTGTTAGTTTTAAGTAGGAGAACAGCAGGTTTCCCACAGCCAAGGGCAGGAAACGTGTGGGCAGGGGTTTGGTGCCATGGGAGGGCAGTGGCCTAGGACTGCTTGCCACTGGAAATGAGTCTGGGAGAAGAAGTGAGCTGGCATCAGCTGCTGGGGTGAGCAGGTGCAGCCAGGTAGGACCTGAGGGGCCCTGGCAAACAAGATTTGAGGGTGAGTTTTGGCTAGAGGGGACCAGCAAAGACCCTGCCTGTTTTTACAGCAAGACAAATGTTCCAGCCAGGTTTACGGGAACCTGGGGTCCATCCCTTTCCATGCAGAGGGGCAGGGATCCCAGAAGGAACACCCCAGGATGGGCTCAGCTGGGGGGGCCTGGCAGTTTCATGTCTGTATTTTGCCCTTGCTTGTTCCCTGTACC
Organism: Poecile atricapillus; assembly: GCF_030490865.1. NCBI lineage: Eukaryota > Metazoa > Chordata > Aves > Passeriformes > Paridae > Poecile > Poecile atricapillus. The sequence continues at coordinate 2,188,425 of NC_081264.1, forward strand.
TGCCACCCTGGGAATGACGGTGGCGTGGCTGAGCCTCTGGTCCCTGTGCGGTGCTGCTCCATAACTGCATGGCTTGAGACTCACAACCACGCGGACACTTTGCCTCTGCATCCTGTCCCGCAGCCTCGGCTCAGCCCGGGGGCGCTGGGCCCCGTGGGAACCCGGCCTGGGGACAAACGGGGGCGGGGGCAGCGGGCAGGGGGCTTGCAGAGAGCGCGAGGAGGGACAGCAGGACGGAGGGACAGCAGGACGCTCCCCTCTCCCGATGTAGCCCGACCCCCCAGCTCTGGGGGCTGCCTGCATCCTGTCACCCCAGGGCCAAATCCAGGCATGTCTTTATCATCAAGTGTTCTTGTGGGGTACTCCTTCTTCATTCCCTGATTTCCTTTATGGGAAACCGCCCCGGCTTCCAAATTCCTGGCACACTGACTTTTGCTCTGTGTGTGCATATGAACCCCACATCCAAATGACTTTCCTCCTGCCCCCATGCCGAGCCTGGCTGGCTTGGGAGCACAGCCCCTGCTCCTTGGAGATGCTCCCTGGGGCTCAGTGACAAACCCTTGTCCCCAGCCCCTGGCCCCGGGGAACCTTCCCAAAACCCAGATCCCAGAGCGAGTCCCATCCGTCCCCCCGCCGAGCCCCGGGGCGGGATGGAGCGGGAGGAGGAGGACGGGTGCATCGCAGCGCTTTAAAGAACAAGATGACAAAGTTTGTTGCTTTGCGAGAATGTGCTGACTGTTTGTTTCTTCCCTTCTCCCTTGTCTCCTTTCTCCCCCTTTCCCCATCCCCCCCATCTTTCTTCTCATTTGGCTCCCCCCCATCTCCCGTCCCCTCTCTCCTCCCTCTCCCGTATCTCCCAGGGCTAATCAGTTGTAGGAGCCAGTCGGTCCAAGAGAATTCCAGTACCAACATGGGGTTGGAGGCAATAATTAGGAAAGCCCTAATGGGTAAATATGACGAGCAGTGGGAAGAGCGCTCACCTCTCAGTGCCAATGCTTTTAACTCTCTGAATGCCAGTGCAAGCCTGCCCGCTGCTATGCCCATAACTCCTGCTGATGGACGAAACGAGGACGTGCGCTCCTTGCCAGGTCTGCAGCCCTCTCCACCTTCACTCTCTCTGTGTTATTAATTTTCAGCCCTTTTAGCTCCCCATTTACAGGGGGATTTATTCCTCCCCTCCCCATTTTTGTTCATTTTGGTTTTCTTTTCTCCCCTCCCTCCCCCAGCTTTGAGCTTTGTGGATCTGCTGATTAATCCTGTTTGATGTTAATTTAATAGTCTCCAAAGGTGCTGTTGCTTTCTCTAAACCACTGACTTGCTCCTTTCCCTATTTGTTGGTTTTTAATATCTCCTTTTCCTATATTTTTTTTTACACAATGGAGAAGTTTATAGGGGTGGAAAACCCCCTCACTCAAGAAATCAAAGGCATAGACTTAAATAGCCAACCCCAACCGTCTGTAAACCCCCAGTGGGATCGCTGCTGCCAAAACAGGGGAAGGTGCTGAGAAGGGCTGGTGTGGACACAGGCCAGGGTGGCATTTCCTTCCCCACTCCAGTCTCTAGGGGTGTCCAGGCAGAATCCAGCCTGGGATGGGGAGATGGAATCTGGGAGCACCTGGAGCGAGAGGGAGATTGTAAAGGAGCTAAAAGTGATGCCTGGGGGATGATAGGGAGAGCTGGGGGTGAGCTGCCCCATGGGCCCTGCTGGGGCTTGTAGAGGCCCATGGCAGGGTCTCCTCAGCTTTGGGGAGACTTGAGCAGAGATGAGAGGATGGTTGCACAAATCCCCAGTTAAGAAAGTGGGGGAGGAGTGGGACCAGGAATGGATGGGAGAAGCATTTGTCCCCCACACACAAGAGCAGAGTGCCTCATGCGAGTGCCCTGCACAGAGCATGACAGCACTGCCAGGGATCACCCTCGGGAATCCAGGCACAGAGCCCCTGGCTCAGGAGTAGATCCTGGGTGCACACATGCACCTTCCTCCAGGTCAGCTCACACCCCTCAGGATCAGCTAACACCAGGCACTCTAAAGCTTTTTGCAGAAAAGCTTTTCTGGCTCCTGCATGAAACCAGCAGCTTCTTCCAGCCGTGCCTCCCCAAGCCTGTGGAGGCTGCCTGCTGCTGGGCAGGCAGGGTGGGATGCAGAGCCCATCCATCCCTCCCCCTTGGGGAGCTCCCCCTGGTTTATCCGGGCTCACCTTCCCGACAGAGAGGCCCTTCTGGCTTCAAACCTTCTAAAAACTGGCTAAACATCCCCAGGGATTCTGTTACAAGGAGGGCTGAAAGACCATCCTGGCCCTGTAGACTGTGAGCAGGGGGAGTGTGGCTGCTGGGGGTCGCTGCCAGCTGCCCGTGCATGTGGGGCAGCACAGGGAGCTGGTGGGCTGAGCCACGAGCCTGCTCAGGAGCAGATCCTGCAGGGAAATGGCCAAAGCCACACGGCCTCTGCGGCCTCAGGTCCCTCCACGGGACATTTAGTGGCATCAACCCACAAAGTGGAGCAGCCCTGGGTGGGCAGAACCCTCCTCCAGCCGCTGCGTCCCACCCACCCCATGGCCAGGGCGAGCTTTGCTCCTGCCACGGGCCGTTTATTGCAAAGCCCCTCAAAGGGAAGCGCCCCGGACCCCCTCCCCATCCCCGAGTCCTGTCACCACGAGCCGGGTGACGAGCGGGTGCCTCTCTTTGCAGGAGGAGGGGGGAAGCCAAAGATCGCTGCCAGACCCAACAGCCGCAAGGCCAAGTCCCCGGCGCCCGGTCTGTCGGCGGGCGAGCGGCCGCCCTCCGTCTCCTCGGTGCACTCGGAGGGGGACTGCAACCGCAGGACTCCCCTCACCAACCGCGTCTGGGAGGACAGGCCATCGTCTGCAGGTAGGGCTCCATGTCCCCAAGTGTCCCCTGGCAGGGGGAGCGGGGGAACAGGCACGGTGCTGACTCTGCCTCCTCCTCCTCCCGCGCAGGTTCGACGCCGTTCCCCTACAACCCGCTCACCATGCGGCTCCCCAGCGGGGTGGTGACGGCAGCCCCCAGCGCCCCGCTGCCGCAGGGCACCCCCGGCAGCCAGCACCACGCCTGGGACGAGGAGCCCAAGCCCCTGCTCTGCTCCCAGTACGAAACCCTTTCGGACAGTGAATGAGAGGAGCCAGGGGCAGGGAGACGGCGACCAAACCCGGGGCACGGGGAAGCGAGCGGGACACCCGGGGCGAGCGCCCACCACCCCGGCCCCGCCGGCTCTCACGAGCGAAGATGCAGGAGCAGAGCTATTTCATTTTTCCCTTTTCCTTATTTTTTTTTTCCCCCCTTCCCTCCCAACCAGCCAATTTGGTGGGGATGATGGGTTTGGGGTTGGTTCGTTTGTTGTTTTTTTTTTTTAATTTTGTTCGGGTTATTTTTTTTTTTCTTTCTCAACATCTGGAAATTTCTGCATCCTCTTCGGTCTGATAAAGAAAAGAAAAAGCCTTAACGAGACAAAACCCAAGGAACCCATCTTCGATCTTGGCAGCCGTGCTGGGCGGTGAGCCCCGCGCTCCAGAGGGACCGTGAGCGGCCGTGTGTCCGTCCCGGACGCTCCGCTCTGCCGGCACCGTCCCGCGGGATGTTCCTGCGGAGCTGGCAGCGAGCGGTGGGATGCTCCCCCGGACCCGGCCATGGGGATGTGCCTCAGAATTGCAAAACCTTGAGCGGGTTAAAGAAAAGATTAAAGAAAAAAAAAAAATACAAAAAAAAAAAAAAAAACAAAACCACATAAAAACGGTTGAGAAGTGAAACAGGACGGAACGCCCCGGGTCGGTTCCCTGGCTGATCCGAGGGCTCGGTGCCCGGCATTCCCGTGTCACAAGACGTATCAGCCCCGCGACGACACGCTTCGAACGTGGCTGGGAGGAGAGGGAAGGGGAGGGAGTGAAAAGCTGTTTCTTAAAAAAAAACAAAAAACAAAAAAACCCCACAAAAAATCCTGGTCCCTTGGATGGAAGCAATCCCGGGTCACTCGGAGTGGGCAGGGACGTCCCCGGGCTGGCTCACGCGCTGCCCACCGAGGGGCTCGGTTGCTTTAAGTGCATTGTTTTCTGAATGGTGAGAAAAGGCAATTGTAAATTGTATTGGTCTACAGGGTATATTTTTGATACCTTCAGTGAATTATGTCAATATTTTACGCAAGGAAGGACTTAAACAAAACACAGTATTACATGCTGTAAAAGAGGTTCTGTTCTTACGTGCAGGCTTTGATGCATTTGTCCATTGTATGGAAGGGTTTGGAAAAAAAAAAAAAAAAAAGAAGGTAACAATGATCCATCAAAGTTATCTGGGAGTCAGGAGAATGTATGTACTTAGTTTAAAAAAAAAAAACAAAAAAACCAAACAAAAATCTTGCCATGGTTGCAGGGCCCCCCGTTACACACACCTTTGCCGGTTGTAGACGTTGATTCTCCAGAGCCCTCCAAGCTGGCCAGGGCAGGGGCAGAGTGGGCAGGAGGCCAGCGTGGCAGGGAGTTCACAGGAAACTTTAAAAAAAAAAAAAAAAAGGAAAAAAAGTTAAAAAAAAGTTTTTATTGTATTTTTGTGATACACACGAATGCTCTACTTTACATTATTTTTTTCATTCCATGATGTTGGCTCATATCTGCAGTTACATGGTTAAAGAACAAAAATATTAGACTTTTTTTCATTCACTTCTGCTTTTTCGCTCTGGGGGGAAAACAAATGGCAAAAAAAAAAAAAAAAGAAAAAAAAGAAAAAAAAATAAAATGTATTAAATGCTTTGCATTCTATACGCTAGAGGAGCCCCAGCCCGGCCCAGCCCCACAGCCTCCAGCAGCCCCACGGGCTCAGGCGCCATCACCTTCCCCATGGATCTTTCTTTTCCCCCTGCAACGTTCCCAGGTTGATTCTGATTTCAAAGCAAGAGAATGATGGTGTTTGTTGTTTGTTTGGGGTTTGTTTTTTTGGATTTTTTTTTTTCCTGTTGGGTTTTATTTTTTGTTTTGGTTTTTTTTTTACAATGTACAGGTTTTTAAATGTTCATCGATGTTTGTGTCTTTTCTGTTGTGCTTTTTTTTTTTTTGTTTGTTTTTTTAAAGAAAAAAATCCGAGACAATGCACAAGCGATGTGGAAAGTCTTTGCGTTCCCAGGTTATTGCTGCTGGTGTCTCTGTGGCTCTGAGCTGTACAAACTCACAGAGCTGATGTCTGGGCAAAACGCTATTAAAATGTTGCAGATTTTGCTGGGAAAAAAAAAAAAAGAATGATCCAAATCTGACCCATCTTCAAAGCCGCCTCTTTAGCTGATTCGGAAAAAATAGCAGAAAAATCCCCGAGCAGAACAAAGAATAAAGTTCCCACTTGGCACAGTAGCAATACTGTGTGCTGCTTGGTGTCTCCACATGTCCAGGAAGGCACTGGCACTGGTGGATGGTGGCTGCAGAGCTGGCAGAGCAGCACCACAGAGCCTGCCCGTGACCCAGCGAGGGCTGAGACATGGCCAGCGGGGCGAGAGAAGGGCAGTGGAGCTGCTGCTCTCCCCAGCAGCAGGGATGGTGGCACTGAGGTGGCACTGGGGTCTCTCACCAGTGGCACCCTGTGCCAGCCCTGCAGCCGAGGGTTGGGACATGGGGAAGGGCCACGGGCTCCGGCCGGAGCTGCAGGGCTGCCTTGTCTGTGCCAGCTGGGCAGGGTTGGGTCACAGTCCCTGTGAGCCATGGGCAGCACCCAGAGCCCTGGCATGGACAGAGAAGAGCTTGGCCCACCCCTGAGTGCCAGTCCTGGAGCCGAGTTTCTCCTCTGCTCTCACTTCCACTGCTTTCCATGTGTGCAAGGTGAGGGGCTGGGGCTGGCCAGGAGCCCAAAGCACAGCAGTGCCTGAGGCTGTGAGCGTGGCACAAGAGCTGTGAGGTATTGGGGAGGTTGTTTGGGCCCTCGTGGGTTTTGTGGCTCGCTGCTGCTGGATGGTTGGGCAGATGTTGCCCACCAGCTGCTGGGCAGAGCAGTGTGCAGGAGGGGACCGTGCTGTGGGCTGGGAGGTGCTGGGGTGGCACTGGTGACACCGAGATGCTGCAGGGCTCCAGCAGCATCAGCCACTGCTCAGTGGGACCCTTTGGCGTTGTTCCTGAACAGGGGGAACATGACAACATTGCTGATGTTCCCAACTCTCTGCAGGAGCTCAGGCCCTGGCTGTGCCAGGTGTCCCCATCCCGCCTGCCCAAGGCTGGGGGAGCAGCCCAGGGATGCAGGAGAACAGCTGAGGCCAGGACAGGTGGGTTTTGCTCCAGTGAGATCCTGCTTTTGGGAGCCCCCCTTGTTGAGAGCTTAGCCCCACACTTGGCCACAGCAGCGCTTGGTTTTGGCACTCTGTGTCTTGCTGTGTCTCCATTGCTGGGTGTCCCCATCCCCACCCAGCCCCTCCTGTGGCTGGCAGCAGCAGGGACAGGGATGGAGGGGCTCTGCAGAGAGAACCAGAGCAGCAGCAGCTCCTCCTGGCGAGCTCTGAGCCCCCTTGCCGTGGTGCAGGAGCAGAGCATCCTCCTGCTGCCGGTTAATTAATCTGTGTCAAATCAATGCGGGGAAGAGGCCAGAGCAGCTTGGTGGGGATCCCACCCCGGAGCTGGGGGGCTGCAGGGGGATGGCCCCGCTTTACCTGCTCAGACGTGGAGCCAGGGGAGTGTGGTTTTGGGAAAGGAGGAGCTGCTGCTCCTGTAGGTTGTGGTGTTTCCCCCTCTGGCCCTCATTCTCCCCACCGAGGCATCCCCAAGCACCCCAAAATCCCATGGCAGGGTCTGACAGCACCTCCTCGTGCTGTTGGTTGTGGTTGTGCAATCCAGGAGCAGCTCCCATTAAACTATTCCAAAACCCCGAGTTTAAACTTGACGTTTACCAACTTTGTAACTTGTACAAACGCAAACAAATCACTGGACAATTTGTGTCTCGAACTGTATCGGGAGGGGAAAATCTCTGTGTGTGTACCCAGCCTGTGCACAGCTGCTGTGGGGGGACTTGTACGACAGCCGGGGCTGTGCAGAGACCACCAGGTGTAAATAATTCCACAGCTTTGCTCCAGAGGGGAGGGGGTTCTGCTAAAGGTGACGGGTTTGTTCACTGTTACTGTGCTCGGCGTGCCCACCGGCGAGCGGTGGGGGACAGTGGGCGACCACTGCCGTGCTGGTTAAATAATAAAAAAAAAGCAAACAAACCAACCCAACCCAACCCAAAACTTCTTTGGCAGCAGAAAGCAGCTCCTGCCTGTGGGTGTGTGTGAGGCTGGGCAGGAGGAGCTGCTCAGGGGGCAGCTGAGGAGCTGCAGGTGAGGCCATGGGGGGTTAAGGGGTCCCTGTGCTGGCACTGATGGGGTGTCCGAGGTGAAGTGGGCTGAGGGGACAAAGGGGTGGTGGCAGCAGGTGTTTTTCCATGTGTGAGGGCGCAGTGAGCACCCCTAGACCCCTATCTCATTGACCCAGGGCTGTAAGAAATTTTGGGGGAGGTTAGTAAGTGACTACCTAATTAAGAAGTGAAGCCTAATTAAGAAGACCTGGGGTCTATTTGTGGGTCTAAATTGCTTTACCTCTGACACCTGTCCCGTGGGATTAACTTCAGCTGGGAGTCCCTGAGTCCTCCTCCCACACTGTTGCCATAGGCTGGGGAGCACTTCCCTCTGCTGGAGGGTGGGGTTGAGGTGGGGAGCGATGAGTGGGGGTCACTGAGCCGAGAGGGTTGGCTGTGCATGAGGACCAATTGATGACTGTATGGAATTCAGTCCATTGAGTGGCTGTTAGGTGATTTGAGAGCCTTCTGCTGCATTTCCTGGGGCTCAGGAATGGATTTTACACAAATGATGTTCTCCTGAGCACAGCAATGAGCATTTCAGCTGGGGTATATCACTGCCTTGAGCCAGCACTGCTAGGGGATATCCAAAAGGTTTTCTTCTTCATGCTGCTGAGATTCACCCTGGATCATCCAGATTGCTGAGGCACCTTCTGAAATCCCTCCAGGTATGTATTGACCAAATCTGCCTCCTCCTGTCTCTATGTGCTCCTCCAGCAGCCAGCTGCCATGGTGATGCACCGGGCAGATACTGCTGGCTCTTAAAAATCAGCCTAAAGATCTCTTGAGACCAGTGATTTTGCTGAAAAACCTTTGTGGAAAGGCTTTTGCTACTCTGAAGGCAATTAGAGTAAGTTAATAACCAGTACAAACAGGAGCCAGGCTGTTCAACCTCTCACATCAGGGTTTAAATGCTGACAAGGGCTGACAGCCTGTCTCCCTGGTCAATAATTCACACTGATGCTGAAGAAAGAGAAGGTGGGAAAACTCTAAATTCAAGGTCAGCACTTAGAATTTAATGATGGCAAACTTTAGGTCTACTTGCAAAGCTCTTACATAAAGAGATGAAAATGAAATGAGACAAAAGCAGATGGCTTTGAAAACCAGCAATATAAAGATGTCAGCAATCCAAACTCACTTGTATTTTAAGTGGCAGACAGGAGTTTTGAGGGGAAAGGGAAGATAAAAGATGCCCCTGATACTACCTTTGCCCTGGACAGACAGAAAGTGCAGGAGCATTGTGACCTTCTGGTGATGAATTGGTGTTTAGTTGGGATTAGAGAATATTTTTTTCTTTTGGAAAGAATTAATAAGGTTTTTTGTGTTTTTTTTTTTCTTTTTAGCTAGGCCAGGTTGAGTGATGAGCAGTGAGAAAAGGGCACGAGGTGGAGGCTGTCCTTGTGCACCCCAGGACACTGCATTGGGCACCAGCACGATGCACCTGGGGTACCCAGCGATGAGCAGGGCAAGATTCTTTTTTTACAAAGAGTACAAATCACAGCAGAATACCACCCACCTCTGTGCTGGCAGCACCCAGCCCTGTGTCCTCCCATGATGGTGGCCCACAGGCTTCCCACAGCAGCCCCAGCAGAGCCTTTGGCCAGAGGCTGTTCCTGGGTTCTGTACAGCAGGAAGCATTTTATACTCTCCTGACAATTGCAATCCAAATAGCCATTCATCAGTTCTTGTGATTTGCCATGAAATTATATATGCTCTGCGATAATGATGCAGAGGGCTAAAGAGCTGCTCTTGGCAGGAGATGAGACAGGCTAGGCTGGCCATAACTTGGAAGGAAAATAGAGCAGCTTTTGGTGGGATGCCTGGCTCTTATCAGCCCTGGGACCCTGCAGGGTGTTGGGCAGAGGCAGAGGTGTCCAGGCTGGCTGAGCTCTGCCTGGTTTTTGTGCCATCTGGGGAGAATTGGGTTCATAAGAGACTCGGGAATGAGTGGCGCTATGTGCATGTGTGAGTAACAGCTGAATTAATTGTCGGGTTTATTTATCCTCTCATTTTTTGGCCTCCTGCAATTACCAAAAAGGATTTGTCAGGACTCCCGGCAGTGGAGTGGTAATAAATCACTGGCCACCGACAGGAGGCTGGAGCAGTTGTATCTGGAGTGATCTGGGATTGGTGTTGGCGTTACTGAAGGGCAAGTGCTCAGTGACCAGCCAGCTTTGCAGAAATACTCCTGAAATGAAATCTAAGGATGTAGGGTTCTCCAGCTGTGGAGAAATCCCCTAACAGGGACGCAGGGGGGCCTGGGGAGGTGAAGCCTGGGCAGCCACCAGTGTATGGGACATTGCCAGACCCTGCTGGGCTGCAGGTCCCTTCCCCTGGTGGCACCAGGGTGACCAAAGCCACCCCTGTGACATTCACAGCATCTGCCTGCATGCCCTGAAGTGGAAATCTGCCGAAACAGAGTTGAAAGGTGAAATCCTTGTGCTGCAAACACAGCACTTTCTGGGTCCTGCTTTCTGGTACAGGAGGGTGTCTGGATCCCACCCAGGAGGGACTGCATTCATCCCAGCTGCACACACAGCTGACAGGTGAGGCTTTCCTCTTGCTGGCCCTTGTAAAAGGAGTCCAGGCAGAAAGGGCTGCCCGTGGTGCTCGGGAGGCCAGCCCAGGGATCAGTTCCACCACCAGCATCGTGGGGAGTGCATCGGTCACGCATCGCTCGAGGAGGCCGCTGTGTTTCCCTCGTTTGGAAATAATCCCAGTGTCCCTCTGTAAGTGCATGGAACCTGACGAAGCACAGGGTGTTGCAGGGGTGGTAAGCTCCATCTGGAGAGCTGTCTGCTTTGAAGTCGGATGCTGTTTTAAACTCTGCAGGGTACTTTTGCTTAGGAAAAGCAGCAGTTGCCAGTAAAGACTGATCTTGGTCCAGAAATTTTTGCTGCTCCCCAACTTCTTTTCATATTTATTAGTCATTTGCAATCTCTTTGATGACTAAATGCATGTTCAGCTTGGAGAAAACTGTTGCAGTATTTGCTGAGGTAAGTCAGGGCCGAGGAGGTGCTGACCACACTGGCCATGCTAACGATGGTGCATCTAGATTAGTCATTATTAATTGCCATGGCAGCCCCAGTGCTCCTGAGCAGATGCTGAGGAAACTCATGGAGCCAGCAGGAGCCCTGGGGAGGTTGTTCTGAGCTCTCACCTACAGGCAGTTGTTCCATAAGGCTGCAGGTCAGTATTTGTGGAAAATGTGGTGCCTGTGGGAGAGGGGCAGTGCCAGGAGCTTCTGGGGGTTCCTCTCCTGCCTCCAATGGCACAGGAGGAAGGGAAGGCTTCATGAAGAGCAAATAAGTGAGCAGCACCATCCAGGAGGCTGCTGTTGAAGACACTCCTTCCTAATTGAACATGTTCCTCGAACTGCTCTGTGCAGCTGTCAGCAGGTGCAGCCTGACGGGCCCCAATCAGCTCCAGTGAAAGAGGAATTCTGAAGAGCTTTGGACTCCACTGACTCAGGTGTTTGTTTGCAAAAGTCCAGACTTCAGCTGTGAAATCCTGATCCAGCTCGGCCCAAAACCCAGGGATATTTTCTGCTGCTGTTTCGTCCTGAGCCCTTTCCAGGAAGCGAAGCAGCTGCCAGAGGTCAGACACGAGGAACCTGGTCGGTGTGTGCCTGAAGATGGGTGCCAGGTCTGGATCTGCATTCCAGTTGGACCAAAGCAGAGCTTTCCCCCATGGGGATGTTAATCCTGGGCTTTGGCTTAGAGCCATCTCCAGCTTTCATGGTTTTGGAACTGAAAAAGAGCACCATTCTGTTCAAGGGAAGAGCAAGTCCTTATACCCCAGCTCTATACCCCAGTGAGAAGTCACAACTGGCTCTTTAGCACTGAAACCCATCTAACTCCAGCCCACTGGACTCATTTTTAAATTAACAGTCTCCATGGGCTGCCAGAACATCCTGCTTCCCTTCAGGCCAGTCAGAACCCCTGAGCTGGAGCTGCTTCCTCCATCCATTGGTGAAGGAGAAACCAAATAGCAGAGGTTGGAAACCAAATAGCAGAGGTTGCTCTTGGGTCTCTTTGAGGGGGAGGGCAGCGTTTTTATTAGGTTCAGATGTTGCTTTCTGCCCCGGGTCATGCTGGGAAGTAAAGCAGAGTGTGTTAATGTTGGCTGGAAGAAGCTCTGTGGAAACAGGCTTGAATGAAGCAGGTTTCTCCCGTGCCTGTTTCCTGGGGGAATGGGGGAGATGGGCCAGCACAGGAGGAACAGGCATGGGCAAGGAGTCACCCCTTGCTGAGCTTCCCTTATTCTCTAGAATCTGCCAGCAGTGAGTGTGGCTTTAGCCAGCCACCCACTTCTCCAGGGCTCTTGGGTCCCTGCTGTCCCCTGGTCAGTGGCTGCTGTCCCCAAGCCAAGGCACCCACAGGGAGAGTTGGTCCCAGTGCTGAGCTGATCGGTTCTTCCTGGATCTGTTCTCCCTCTCCTGTTGGGAGATGTGGAGGTGGAGGGCTCTCTGTGAAGGGCAAGGCTGTTCTCCAGATGTTATTTTTCACCATTAGGCAGTGTTCAAACACACTGTGATTTCCCTCCCCACTTCTTTTGGAGTGCACATAGGGGAGAGACCCTTGGAGGAGTGAAGTGAGTGGCAGGGGGAGGGCAAAGGAAACCTTCCCAGAAAGTGCTGAGCTGGGCTCCAGAGGGTCCCTGCAGCCAGTGCCAAGCCTGGAGGCTGTCGGAACACGTGGCTCATTAGCAGAGCCTCAGCTATGGCTGGGCTCACACGCGGGGCTGGCGCTGCCAGAACAAGTCCCGGGGGACTCGGAAAGGTTCCCATCTGCAGAGTTCAGGGCAGACCTGGAGGCAGAGAACAGCTCTGCTTAGCAAAGCACCCTGAGCCTCAAAGGCTGCTCCCCCATTCCCTGCTCCACTCCACCTCCAGTCCACCAGGAAAACAGGCTCAGACTAGAGCTGGAAGGATGCTCAACTCCTCTCCCAGATACTGAGGGACCTGCGTGGCTCTGGGTGCCCTCTCCTCTGGGTCAATGTGTATCTCAGGGTAAAGCTGGTGCTCAACCAGCCAAGGATGCTCGAGGAGATGCTGCCATCCCAAAGACTCATTAGCAGCTGGACTTGAAGTTAAAACCCCAGCTCTGCCCTTCCAAGGCCATCCTGCTTGGCCACAACAGGCCCATGATGTGATGTGCATTGTTGCCTTTCCGAGGCGAGCTCATCAGCAGATAAAATGAATATCCTGGAAGTGCAGGCGCTAAAAAAAATCACTGTTGGAAGCACAGCAAAACCCATCTGCGAGTGGAAGAGGTCAAAGAAGAATACAAAGGCTTTTATTTCCTGGAGGCATTTGTCAGCAAGACAAATGTGGGTTTTTTTAAAAATTTGCTGCCATTTCCTAGCTGCCCGCCCACGCAAGCGCCAAATGGACTTTCACTCGCATAAAGCTGAGTGTTGGCTTGTGTCCTTTGTAATCCAACGCTCAGGAATCGGGCGAGGAGTCGGCTGGATCCCTGTTTGTTATCAGTGAGTGGGGCATATTTAAAGGATATGGGCAGATTTCAACACTACATCTATAGCTAGTTTATTGCTGGTGTGTTCCTCTCTTGCCCTTGTTATTTATGTTGAAAATGATAAATGAGGGATTGATGATTCTGGCTGGTTCATGAATAATCAGGTTATTTCACTGCAAAGCCCCAGGGGAAGGTAATGTTTCTACAGTCCTCCATCAAAGAGAAAGCAGTTTGCACGCGCGTGTGCGTCTGTTGTTCATTCCTCCACTGCTTTGTGTGGGTTTTGGAGTGGTTCTGCAGCCTCCCTCTGCAAGAGTGGCTATGCCCAGGTACTCCCATGCTGCATCCCAGCCCAAAATGTTTCCCAGTCTCGGCACCATCAGCAGCAGCCATGCATGGGGTGTTTGGAGCAGTTTGGTCTCCAGAGAAGGGGGTGATGGGCATTTCAGCGTCCTGTGATGGGAGGGTGCAGCCAGGAGCCTTGGGGAGGTGCATGGAGAGCCCCAGCCACAGCAGTCAACTTGGAAGGAGTGCATTTGTATTTTCAAGGAGCTGCAAATAGCTGCTGGTCTCAGGATTTGCTTGTGAGACAGGAAGAACCTTGGGGAGATGATCTGAATGTTTATGTATACAGAAATGTCTAATCACCAGGCTCAGAACAGGCTCAGGAAGGGAATCTGGAGGTGGTTAGCTGGAGAGGAGGATATTTTTATGCTAGAAATGTGCTGTCCGCCTGTTTGTAGGGTAGGAAGGATACGATGAGAATCAAAGGCTTGGCAGGATGAGCATTTTCATCCTTGTAGATGTGAACTCCCCATCTGTCGTGGACTCCAAGGCGTGGAACTGTTTAGATCCAATATCATTATTAGAAGCAGAAAATAGAGCTCATAAAACTCCCTCCTTACACCCCAAAAAAAGCAATTCCAGGACCCTTTATCCTACTCGAGAACAAGCCATTCCTGCATTAATTTCCCTGCTGTGGCTGGGCTTGTTGCCAGGAGAAGGAGACTCAGTGCTTTGGCAGGAGATGCACGGCCCTGGGGCAGGTCCTTGCTCCTCTCCAGTGTCACCACACCAGGGGATTTAGAAACAGAGCTGGGGATGGGCAGTGTGGTGGCCAAGCCACGTTCCTGCCAGGCTGTGGAATATTTGCAGGGGCTGCATCTGCAGTGGGAATTGCTCCCATAAGCAATGGGATGGAAACCAGCACTGGATCCACATCCTGTGGCTGGGCAGACACTGCTGAGGGCAGCTGGCAGTGCCAGCCTTGGGAGTCACCGTCCTGCCACCATGCCAAGCATCCAGAGGCCCTGTGCCACCCTGGGGGCTCAACTGCTGTAGCTAAGGTGCCCCCTGAGGCACTGAGCCTGTGAAAGGACACGAGGAGGTTGCAGAGCTGCATCTAAAGCATCCCAGGTAGATCCAGTCATCCTGGAATGGTTTCTGGGGGAGAGAGTTGTGAAGCCACAGGGTCAGCTCAGGGGACAGAGATGTATCTGCTGTGACAGTCTCCCATTCCAGTCTCCCCACAGAGATGGATTAAGTAAATGTTCAGTGTTCTGTGCCAGAGGAGGCAGTTCCTATAGGTGGCCATCGCTCCAGGCATGCTTCTGGTGATTCATGACATCCTTGAGGACAATATAACCTCCATCTGCTTGGTATTGCCTGGAACTTCCAAAGGCACTTCTGCAGGTCCAGGCTGAGACATTGCCATCTGCTGATGGGGAGCAAAGACCCAGCCTAAGGTCGTGCACATGGTATTTGAACTGGTGGTTTAGCAGCAGGAGGGCGTTTTTACTGCTCCAGGATCAGGTAAGGCTCTTTCTCTGGCAAACCTTTCCATTGTTTGTTAACTGTAAATAGCTGTGGAATGAAATTCGATGAAGGCATCTATTGTTTCCTTACAGCTCTGCTTTGTTGAGTGGAATAGGGATCCCAGCCATGTGGAGTTTTATTATTATTTAATTTGTAGCTGCCCATAATCAGCAAATTCTTTTAGGTGAGGCTTTTGGCATTTTATATTCAGCATTCTTGCTGTCTGTAAAACCAGCCTAAACCTTTCCTTCTGTTCCTAAAGGCATCTAGTTTAAATTCAAAGTCCATCCATTATAACTTCAGCACCTTGTAATCCCTCAGAGATATGTGCAATTACTCTCTGAAATATCCCAGGAGCAAAACTAATACCAAGCATCATCTGCTTAAATTTACAACATCCAACTAGCACAGTAAAAGCCACTAGCTTAGGGGTTAGCTCATCTGAGCACTCTTGCCAAAACACATATCCTGCATCTAACACTGCTTTTGCTGCTGAGGATTTAGCTGCCACCTCAGGAATCTTCATTGGACAGCATTCACATTTTATGGTTTTATTTAAATAGCAGGAGTGGATGCACATGTCCTTCATCTGGCATTTGGGTGTCCGGCCTGCACAAACCCTGCCTTCTCCTGTGGTGTTTCCTCAGGTTCTTAGCCATGAACTTGTCTCCCATCCTTCATCCTAGGAGCAGTTCAGCCATGATTTGTGTCAAAAAGCTTGGGATGAGGACACAGGCACATACCCTGCAGCTGAAGCAAGCTTCTTGCATAACATGGCTTTGCTTCTCCTTTCCATTCCTTAGAGTTTTAGAGCCATTTTCATCCAAGCCTATTGACTTCATCCCTATAAATCCAATGATTTTTCCATAAGGATTAGTGTCAGATTCTCCCTGCAGACATCTTGGGTCTTGGAAGACAAAGGAGTGCTCTACTAAGGGCTGGCTGGTGAGCCTGAGGCATTTACAGCAATGGCTTTAAAATGCACCTCATGGCCAGGCAGGGCTTTAGCCCCAGTGCAGCTCATCCACCATCGTGATTTGGGAAGCCAGGACACAGGAGGGATCCCAGTAGTGCACTAGAATGTGGATACTTGGATATGAAATAAGCATTGTGTGGGTTCTTCCTGCCTTTGAAGGCCAAGGAAAAGCTGGGAGAGGAGATCCAACACCAAGGCTTCGTAGCTGGGTAGAACAAGATTAAGATGAAGAGGGAAATTTAGAGCAAAGAAATGTTCAAACTGACAACCAGGGAAATCCTGAAAAGTAAAACTGCCTCTGAGAGCTCCTCCTCAGCTTTTCAGCTTTCCCTGGGCACACAGAGCAGGGTTTGCACATCACAGCACTCACTGACTGTGCCACAGCCACGGGAGCTGGGCTGAAATCCACAGGAAGGGATGGACACACCAGAAATGTTCCCTCTGGATGCAAAAAGGGCATTAGGCACCAAGTAAAGGGATATGGAAGAGGAAGGAAACTCTGCATACATCAGCATGAGGGTTTGAGCATTTTATTACGATATATAAATTTTGTCTTCTTAAATTACTCTCTATGAGTTGAACAGAAAGGGATTATGGTGGAGGAAGGAATATACAAAAATAAAAGGATATTGTGAGCTACTGCATCACCACATATACAACAGTAAAGTACTTTACAAGCACTTAGAGAATCAAACTTACAAAAATAAAAATATGACACATCCTTATGGATTTCCACCACTTATAAGTTCTCTTCTTCCTTCTCTAACCTTCAGACACCTTTCAATCCCATCCTCAGGTCACAATTCACGTGGTAGGATACTTTGCTCATTTTGATGGCCATTACAGCATCTGAAAAAGAATTAGTGCCTCCCAAGACTTATAAAATCTAATGGTTATAGAGCTTTAGGGGAGATGTTCAGAACAGATCAATTTGTGAGTGATCAGGTGATCCTCAGGGAGCAGACTTTATCTGGCAGTAAAAATCTGAATATCCCACATGAAGATCCATCATGCCCTATAAAGCATTCCCCCATCTCCACAGAGGCACAGCTCTGTGCATGTTTGATACACACAGAAAGTGCCTCGTGAGCCTGGGGAATGCTGGTGCTCACAGACTTCAGCAGGACTGAATGACTGTGATGGAGGATGGGTCTGATTTTGTTTCAGCTCTAAAAAAGGCAAAGATGCCTTCTCCTATAGGGAAAGAGGCAGGTTAAAACCACAATGCCTAAATATCCTAGCTCACAGTGTTCACACACAGAACCATTCACCTCTATGTCAGACTCACACAGTCTTCAGTCTTCGGTTTGCTCTACAAAGTCTTTTTTTGCACATCAGCCTTCTGGTGACCTTTCCCATTTTTTTTAAGACACACTCAACATAAATAGTAAATAGCATTCACTTCTCTGACCAGCAGCTCACTCAAACACTGCTTTCAACACCCAAACACCATTTCAACAGTCTCAGAAAGTTTGCACCCAGGGTGCAAATCTGTCTGTATTTCACATTGAGGAAAGTAGAGCTGGCTTAGGAAGGAGAAAAAAAAAAAAAAAAAAGAAAAGGGCAAAAACTAAAGACAAGCAGTAAACTTTTGGTCAAAGTTGTTCTCTGCAGTTTGTGCAATGTATTCCACAGCTTCTGAAAGTTCAGTATTTGGTTAGGGTTTCATCTTTTTGGCCCCAAATGCAATGACAGAAATGCAGGCAGATCAGACATGAGCATGCTCTGTTGCATTCCAGGGCAAGAGAATTATAGGGATGAAGGGGAGAGAGACCCCCCACCTTTGAGAGAGGGACTTTCCATATTATAAAAAACAATCTTCACCTCATCAGAAAAGATAAAGGCAGTGTCTGACATTACCCATCAGGCTTGCAGAGCTGTGGGCAACATACACATCAGGATCCTGGGGAGAAATAGTGTAGCCACAGTCCCAGCTGTTGAAGGAAACTCACTTTTCCATGGTCTAAATTTATCATCTGTATCTTTGAGAAAATATACAGGGACAAAGATCTGTTGGCCGAGATTAACAACACTCCATTTAAAAGAAAAGCACTTCCCTAGTGGGACTAATTGTTCCTTTTGGATGTACAAACACTCTACAGGTATGGCAAAAGGCACTTCTTGGCTGCCCAGAGTGATTTTTCACTGGCAACACAAAAATACAATTCTGTTTCTGGTGTTTTTAAGCAAACCAAAAAAAGTCCTTGCTTTTCCCAGTCATGAGTAAGATGAACTTTGGCTTTTGGCTTTTCTACTCCTTCCTAACCCAGCCCAACAAGCCACAGGGATGGGAGCAGCAGGGACAGAGTGGGCAGGCAGGTTGGGATGTGTGCCCAGGCAAAGGTGAAGACTTGACCCTCTGTGGTTTCCTTGACCTCAGGAAAAACAAAGTCCCTTTCCAACTTTCCAGCTTTTGCTTAGAAGAAAAGCAGCTTGTGATGTACCCATAGGAGATACCATATAAGAAGGGATTTTTCAAAAATTTCTCCAGATCTCAGGCACTTGACAATGTCCCAGTTTGGATGTGGTCCAGGGTGATAATCCAACCATAGCCACCATGGCTACACAGCTCAAAATGTGTTCAGCAGCCTAGAAACCCAAGCTGCTTTCTATCTTCTTTTTTTTTCCCCTAACATGGCAAGACCAGAAACACTGCTTAAACTCAAAGGAACAGGAGCATGTTAGGTCACTTCTAGTGTATTTGCAGAGAAAATAAAGCATGAAGCTTCAAAGAGGTCTGGGCTGGGTGTGTGGGATGCTCCAGTGCCAAGGATGCAGCCCTGCACTGCACCCTCCAGGGGTCACATCCACCTGTGAGACTTTGCCTCAGCAGCTCCTCTCCCTGTGTGGTGAAAGTCCAGGCTGAGGTTCAGTTTCTCTGCTGGATTTGTATTTGCACACTAGGTTTTTTTGGCTTGCTTAATTGACTGTTGCAGCTGATATTTAGGAAACAGAACAGTGGACAGAGTGGGCAGAAACCTGCAGCCTGTCATGATGAAAGGGATTTTTCCAGGGAAAACCTGTCTTGCTCAAAGACCAGCATGATCAAGAACAGCAGCTCTGTGCTTGAAGCAGGGGAACAATCCAGCTGTTAAAAGGAGCAAAGCCTGATGTGTGGTCAGAACAGGGAGAGTCTGGCATCGCCTCGGCTCTGAGGTCAGCCTGTCTCTATCAGTCCACTCTGTCATCGTGCAGGGATTTCCTGGGTGTGAGTACTGGCCTTGCTTTTGGACCTGGATTAACTGCTGTCAGCTTGGGAACCTTCCCTTTGGCAGACTCTCGGGGATGCAGGGCCCTCCAGAGCCTCCACATGTGCCCAGGGAGGCAGAGGGGTATTCCCCCTGCTCCCAAGGCTCGCTCAGCAGCCTGTGGCCAGCAGGACAGACCTCAAGATGAACTAGCACAGAAGTGCCATCACTGGCCACACCACACTGGGACCACTTTTGCCCAAGCGCCAACTCCCTGCTGCCTAAGCCAGCTCTCCTGTTTGCTGGAGCCCTGGGGAGAAGTGTTGCTTCAGGCATAATAATCCCTCTGGAGGCACATGCTGCTTTTCCAGGCTTTGATGCTGACAGACAGTGACAGCAGAATCTGACCAATAACAAATATAATCCTTGTTTGTGTTGCTGTAAAGAATTCAACAGTAGGTGGAAGCCTTGGAAATCCTTTGAGAGGTTTCTTCCTACCAAGTCCTAACTCCCAGTAGAGAGGCAGAGTTCAGCACTGCCATAAAACACATCTTTCAGCACTAATGATGCTTCAGCTGTCAGGATTGAAGTTTGTATTTAAAGACTTTATATTTACCTCTGGTGGAAAAACTGCTACATTTTAAACAATAGAACTCTGTTTCATAAAGGTCACAGTTCTGGTCACATTTACCAACTGCTCTATGAAACTGACGGAAAAAGTATCTTTATATGTCACTAATTTTATTATTTTTTCAAGTTTTTCAGACTTTTTTTTTTTTAATCTCAGTGGGTTTGTGCGTCAACTGTTCTGGGCAATCAGCTACATCTTGTTGACATTGTTAATAGGCTTTCTGACTTGGCTGCTCAGCTGTGTTCTGAAATAACTCCATCAGACTCACAGCAAGTCAGGAACAAAATGGAAAGTTTAGAAGAGAGAAAGCTGGAAATTAATTTCCGGAGCTGTGTGGTTATTTCTAAGTCTGAGCAGCATGCAAAAATTCTTGGTAAGATTTTTGGAGACAATTCCCTGCTATTTTCAAAAGTTATATGTTTGTGGGAATCCAGACTCTTGCAGATTTTCAGCAAGAGACCAAAGTGAAGATATACCAGGAGATGGGATTCATGAGTGAGGAATATTCTACCTTAGGATGGCTGCACTGGCTCCTGCTCACTGTTTCTTTGTCTTTTGGAGACAGTTCAGCTGCTTGCAAAGTACCTGTTTCTAGTGCTATAGCCCGGCTAATTAAGGAAAATCTGGATGGATTTGAGCTCTTCAATCCTTCAAGCTATGCACAGAGAAAGTTTGGCTGCTCCTCTACAGGCAGAAAAGCTGCCCATGCCACAACTACGGAAATTATTGAGAGGGTGAGTTAACCCTGCCCTGGCTTCAAAGAAGCCAGGGAACATCTTCCTGCTCTACACTCCTCTCTGCAATACAGCCACACCCTGAAACTCAGAAGGGCTGCTAGTGCATACAGATCCCTTAAATAAGGTGTTAGAGGCAGTGAACAGCATGGCACGCTTGGTCTGACAATGCTTTTGATAAAAGGGCACTGGGCTCCTGAATCTCTCAGTCACTTTTAGAAACTTGCCCTTCAGCTGTTCATTTTCCTCAGCCTCCCTACTTACTCCTGGCTGGGCTCACAGAAGATGTGTCTGTGCATCAGAGCAGGCCTTTCTCCCATCTCCTGGTTGTGCTGTGCCTTGCTATGGTATACAAACATCCAGCTGCTTGCAAGAGCTGGGGAACCTGTTCAAATCCTTTTTTCTTTGGGGTGACAGTCTCCACTCCTTTCAGGAAGTGGGGTGACTGCAGTGCTGTAATAGGGCAGCTCTGTTGGAGCAAGCTGTGATGTACTGGTACAAATAACCACCTCCTCTGCATTTCAGCTCTGAAAGAGATCTGGCCTGGGGTGGGCTGGGCTGACCAGACGCTGGCTCTGCAGTCGGTCTTTCCTTTGCAGGCACCAAAATAGCTCTGAAGCTTACAGTGACTCTCACCTATGTGCTAGACGAGAACTACAGAGCTCACAAGGCATCATTCTGCTATGGGTAACAGGGTCCTTTGTCATCTTGATTTCATCTAAACTCAAGCCAAAAATAGATATGCTCGGGGAAAAAAAACCAAAACCAAACCCCAAAATAAAATCCAGATCATGAATGTCAGGAACGTCGCAAAGTACAAGCCAGCCTCTCACTGATCAAAACCATCCTGTGCCCTGCAAGCCTCCTCCCAGCCAGTTCAGCCTCGCCCCAGAGCTGTTCTGCAGCCATGAATATTCAGTTGCCACCGAGCAAGGCCCAGGCAGAGCGAAGGCCGCGGCCTCCCGGGGGTCGCGCGGTTGCCAGCGGCGGGGCGGATCAGAGGCTCTCGCTGTACATGACGCACGGGTTGGTTTCCTCGCAGAGTTCCAGCTGCACGCTGGAAGCAAACCAGCGCTTGGCACAACCCAAGCTGTAGTTGAGGGTGGTCCGGTAAATGTTCTTGGCACGCTTAGGGAAAATGATGGTCGTGCTCTGAAACCTCACCGGCTTCTGGCGGGGCTCGAAGATCAGCTGGGACTTGTAGTTCCGCCAGGTGCAGTTGGGAGCGGCGATGATGGTCTCGCTGTAGGTGGTGACGGTGGGGATGGGGCCGTAGAAGATGTCATCCCGATAGTGCTTCTCCGAGTCGTACTTCACCTCGGAATTGCACCTACGGAGGACAGACAGCAAGGTATGAGGAGCACAGCCCAGGCAGCAAAGGAGGAAAGACAGGCAGGACTCTTCTCTAACCCTTTGAAGCTGGTGGCATTTACCACCTCTTACTGCACAGACACTGGGGCAGATGCCAGCTCCACAATCCAAAGCCTGGATGAGCCTTCCTAGAAGAGTACTCTGTCCTGCTGGGGAATCTTGTTGGAACCCCACTGTGAATCCATCCTGGCATTTCTGCAGTGTGGTCATACCAGGGCAGAAAACACCTTTGTTGCACAGGCTGCAAGCAATGCTTTTCTTCCTCTGGTTTTCTCCATGGGTTCCACTGGGGCCTCAGCTCAGCCCTGAGAGCTACACTGGAGGCAAACACACTGTAATGGACCTGTCAAGGCTGTTTGTCTTTTTTCTCTATACCACCTTGCTGTCATTGAACAAAGATGCCCAAACCAGCTAAAATCTGAGTGCTGGGAGATGAGGTTGCTTGTTGGAGCCTACAAAAAAATCCAAGCAATGCTGAAAGAGCAGGTAAAGCAAATGGATATTGTGGGCTATGGCTGCCCAGCCACTGGTGTCAAAAAGAACTGGCCACCTGAACTGCCAATAGATGAAGAACCACAAAAGGTAAGATGTCACAGCCCTGCCTTTTTTCAGCAGTCATCCAGAAAGGATGTGCAGACACCGGGCCAGAAAAAGGGCTTTTTCTGCAATCCCTAGCCATGGAGAACAGCAGGATTTCCACTGGTTTTCCCCGCTCCCCAAACGCTCCTCCAGCAATCAGCAGCCAAGGAATGTGCAGCTCCACGTAAAAAAGATTAAAAGCTGGGTGTGTGCTTGTCATTACCTCCACCCAGAGGGGGGCTGACTGATTGTGCACCGCGTGTAATCTGAGCTGCTGTAATGTATTTTGCACAGCTAGGGTGTAAGCAAGTCATTCAGCACACATAAAACAAGACTCCGATGTAATCACCATAAAAACATGCCCGCTGGCAGTTCCTCAGCCAGCAGCTATTTACTGGGGTACATTTCCAGAGAGACTTTTGCATAGGTTTGAGGGGCTTTACAATCCTCCCACTGTCCCTGCCCCAAGCTGTGTGTAAGTGTTCCATGCTGTTTGCAGGGTACATTCCACATCAGCAAAAGAGCAAAAGAAGAGCAAAGACCAACATTTATCCATCGGCCACAGCACCAGCCCCACAGGAGGGCAGAACATCTCCGTCACTGGCTTGAGGGACCATCTCCTCACACGGAGGAGCTCATTCAGTCTCTGTGGGATGTCTAATGTTGGTTTCTCTGTGGCAAGAGTGAACAAAAACAGGTGGCAATTAGAAGGGTGTTGCTTCTTCTGAAGATACAAGTCATCTGGGAACAGTATGAAGACCATCAGATTACTTAGTGGAAGCCATCAAGCCCACAGATGGTAATGGTTTTCTCTCATAGCCTTGGATTTTAGCTGGCCTTGGAAGGAAAGCTGCCTTCTGTTAAAACTCCCTCCAGTTCTTGCCTCCTCCCCTCTGCCTGTGCTGCTATCAGTGGCTTTAATTCAGGAATTACCCTCCCACCTGTCCTTCCCTTTCCACCAAAATAACCATGACTCCAATTTGTGAACACATTTTAATTTTTGGCAGAAGCACCAGAAAAAAGACAGAAATCCCCATCTACCCACCCAATCCCATCTGTACCTGATTTCCTGCACGGGCTCAGGGTTGACCTCAATGCTTTCTCCAAAAAACACCGGGTACATTCGAGGCCTTATCTCTGGCATGGACGGGTTCAGGAGCAGATAAGGCATCTGCAGGGAAGGAGAACACAGCAAGTGTTGGGACACGACAGATGGAGCTGGCACAGTTCATAACGTGCTGTGGCTGGCAGCTGAGCAGCCTAACACACCTGGACTGTCCTCACCTACCACCGCCTCCCTCTGCCCCAGCACACCTCCCAGGTACGTGACTGTGCCCACACCTCTGTCACTTCACGCTGCAGTATCTGTTTGTCAAAACTTAACCTTGCCTTTCCTTCTTCCTTTCTTGCTTCTCATAGGAATTGCAATTGTTTTCAAGTTTTCTTTAGCTCTGATATTGCCTTTACTGCTTACTGTTTCTAAGACTTAACAAGTCAAGTCTTAGAAAGTCAAAGTCAAATCAAGACTTTGAGTAAAGTGATTCAAAATATGTCAGCATGGAAAAGTGCTCCATGCCTGACCTAACAGCAATAGGGCCTAAAGCTGCTGACTTGAAGGATGTGGGTCTACTGAAGTGAGAGGTGTGTATGTATTTTTATAGATATACATACAAATATGTACATAAAATCATGTATCCCTTGCAACAATCCAGCAGAGGAAGTGATAGACTTGCTGTTCCTGAAGTCTACGTGCCAAAAATGTCTCTTGTGCTCCAAAGGACATTCTTGTTAACCATAAAACTGAGGGTGGGGTGAGACACTGGGGCACCTTGTGGCCTCTGCAATGCAGGAAGCCAGTTGCAAGCCAGGACTTTATAATGAATGGAGCAGCTCCAATTCAGGACACCAAAAACTGGATTTTTAAGACTGACTGCACCATGAACTTACTCTGACAAATTGTCACAGGCCAGCCTAGGCTCCTCTGCCCACCACTAAATTACTAATCCCACTTCTCTATACTGGAGTGCTCCTAAACACCAATTCCCACATATGGAGATCCTGTGTCTGGTGCCTGGACCAAACCCAGCAGTTAATTCAGCCTAATCCTGCCCTCCTGGAAAAATGTCACTGCAGGTTTCAGTCTCTGCCACTACTTTTCTGTCAGCAGATATTTATGACGCACAGGGACACAGGATCTCTTTAAAGGAGATGGCTGGCAGCCTCTGTGCAGGGTCTGTAGAGGGCTAGTTGAGTCTGCTTTCCTCTGCTGGTTTGGGCCTTCTGCCTCAGGCTAAGACAAAAAATGTCACTGCTCCATCTGAATTTGCCAAATTCTGCGTCCCAAAGCCACAAATATGTTTCTTCTTTTCGTACTGAAATACCCCTGCATTTTGCAACTGTGTAAAGTTGTACTATAAAATGGCCAACTCCTCTTTGTGATTGAATATTTCTGTTCCATTGTCAAAACAGAACAGTATCTGCATAGTTATGGAAGGAAAAAGGAAACAAAATATATATGTTCACCCTCCCTAGCAAACACTGGCCAAAAGGCGAAGTTCATTCCTGAATTGCTTTCAACACTCTTGACAGGGGAGGGCAAGGGCAGTCTTTCTGGTCATAAATAAAGCTCTTTGCTTCTGAAATGTGAATTGTTTACATCAGACAAGCCCCAGTTCACAAGGGTGCAGATGTCCAGCTTGTAACAGTCTGCACATGGCCAGAGCTCTTTCTAAAGACATTTTGTACATAAGAAGAGGTTCATTTTGGGTGCAGGAGTCAAACGCCATTTGCACATGCTCATGAGCTTTGTGAACAGCAGGCTGCCCTTTGGGGGTTCACCTGCAGAGGGATGTGAATTGAATGAACTGGTGAAGGAAACAAGGCTTGGGGATACATGTCCCTCCTTTAAAGAAGCAATTTCAAAGAAGTGCTTCCAGGCAAACAAGCCTTCACACTTCTTGCTAACAAATGCTGACACTAAGTGTGCTCCAACCATCCCCAGGATGCAGGAGATGTTATGAAGTCTTTCCTGTGGCTTAGCAGGAACATTGCTGGGGCATCTGGCCCCCAGCGTGTGCATGGGAAAAGCCTTCCCAGCCCGCTGAGCGCCGGGAGTGCTGCTCGGTCAGAGCGTGGGCAGGGCGGCAATCGCGTCTGTGGAAAGCACAAGTCCCACAGCAGGGAACAGGAAACAAGAACACGCTGCAGAAACACCACCAGTGTGCACGGAGAGATGGAGGCGCTGGGATGCATCACTGATATCAATCAGAGTCAAAAATTTGCTGCTGAACTTGTGAGAACAGGATGAAGTGTTCTCCAGGTTAGTTCTGGATGGGGCGGTGATGAGAGTATTTCCATTGCAGGTTACAGTTAACCTTGCTCTGGGCAGGGAGGGGTGGCAAAAGGCATTTCACATGCTGTAGACAAGCACCAACCTCAGACCTGCAGGCTTGGCTTAGTTTAGAAAGCTGGAACAACTGTGAACATTGGGCAGGCCAAAGCCAGGATTTCTACTGCCTGTCGAGACCATTACAGACTCAAACCTCTCTTCTGTGAGCTGCTGCTGAAGTAACCTGGAATTCTGCACATGGAATATGTAAATAACTTACAAAGCATGGTTTAAAAATAGAGATCTCTAAGACCCTGCAGGCTGCTCACCAAACAGCAACTGATTTGCTTGCACAGCATGAAGGGGTCACTAAACAGCAACCACAGGTTTCACACAACAGCCACTGAAAGGCACTTCAGGTGACATTTTGTTTTCCCTCCAGTGATGTTCTGAAATGTCGGCTCCTGCAAGTCACCTGGAGCTGGGAAGCAAGGAACAGGGGATATGAGCTTTCCAAAAGATTTGTCTTTGGGCCTGAAATGTTATATGCTTGGCACATGTCAAAAGCTGGCTTTTTGGCAAGAGTTTGACACCAACTCCTTCCAATCTGCTTTAAGGAAAAAAAAAAAAAGTTCTGCCTGTCAAAAAACTACTGACTCAATTATTTTTCCTTCTGAACAGGAATGGCTGAAAGAAGAGGAGCACTGGACTGTTGAGCTCCCTTGAGAAAATGAGGATCCCTGGCTTGTTTCTAGGAATCACTTGGTGATCTCCAGACACTCCACAAATAAGGTAGGTTTCTGTTATCCTGCACTATGGATAGCCTGGCAGGAAGCAGAGCTTGCTGCACACTCCTGGGGGTCACTGATGGTGAAGAGGAGAAGCCCACATGACTTTAGACCAGTGTGTCCACGAGTGATCCATAGTTGAGGTCTGTCTATCCAAGGGTTGCTGTGCTGGAACGCTGCAGTGGGGACCTGATTCATCTGTCCCCGGTTACTGGAGCTGTGCTGGTACTTACCAGATGCAGCTTTGCAAAAGACACCACAACCCTGTCATCTTTAAGGACAGAAGGAGTCTGGTAGGCAAGGAAGTTTGAGAAGATAAAATGAAAGATACCAGAGATATCAAAAAAGCAACTCCTATCAAGTTTACAACTTGATCCAAGGTGAATATTAGGCAGTAAATGAGCTATTATTTTTATTTCTCTTCCAGTACATAATTTGTGTCAACCAGCAAAGAGTTACAGTACTATTAAAAAGCTGAAGAGCTTTCTTGTTTGGCTGCATTTTTCCCTCTGCCTTAACTCTGATGCCTTTCAGGCATGTAACGGCCTGGGTAGCTAAACTCTGCTTTTTGCAAGTAGCAGATAGATAAACACAGATAAAATTGGTTGCTGAACGGAATTAAATCTACAGCTCAATGACAGCATTGACTGTTCTTCAGCTGCCAGATTCCAGGCAGCAAAGCAAGAAAAAGGAAAGGAAATTAACGTGACTTGAAATAAATAAACCCCCAAAACCTTTCCCCAGAGAGCACAAAGAACCAGAACTGACCGACTCCTTTTGCTATGGTCATTATATGGAAGGCACTAAGATGTGGCATTAGATCTCCAGGGACTGTAAGAGGAAACAGCTTTCCAAGTGTCAAGGCCACAAACAGGATACAGCTTCCCAAATTCCCAGCTCCTAACTTAGCTAGGGCATAAGCAAATCTCTCACCACATTTTCCCACTATGGTAACATGTCAGGTCCATGAAAATGTCACTTTACTCAGCTGTTATTTACAGCTATAATGAAAGATCTGGCTGAGTTATTTGACACACATCTACATTCTCCGCTCTAGAAGATAAGCAATATTTGTTTAACAGACCATTTATTTTCCCAATATCTGCACGTATTGCACATTACGAGTAATTTATACTAGAGCCGGATGAGATTATATTGGGAGGTGATAACAGTAAATGCAAACCTCAGGTAGAAAGCAGGGCTTTATTATTTCAAAGAATTACATCCTTCCTGCTTATCTACTTCTTTTATTTCAAGTGGGAAATGCATGCTGCTTTGCTTATTGTCCACAGGGTTACATAGGGACACAATGGAAATTCAACAGCTAGAAGACATCACACTCAATGTCTTTCATCAGAGCCACACTTTTCAGAGCAGATGATGAGATCCTGGTGCGTGTTTCCCTGATGTGCCCAGAAGGGACATCTGTCAGATGAGGTGAGGCAGATCAAGTGAGGCCCAGAGCCATTCCCTGTCCTTCAGCAAGGAGGAAGAGGAGCGGGTGCATATCCAGAACTGGATGGGGCTGAGGCACAGGGAACAGCCAGGTGGGATTAGCCTTTGTCAGGAGAGGACACAGGCATGGAACTGAAGCTGAGGGAATTCCTGCAGGATCCAGCCCTGTGGGAGTGGCTCAGAAGTGGGTCAGGATGCCAGGCTGCCAACAAGCCCTGAGGCAAACCCTGCTGCGGTGCCAGATGGGTGCCTTGCTCCCCGAACCAGCCTGGGGCTTCCCCAGAGCTGCCTGGACCCACGTGGCCTTGGGAGTCACGTCCCCTGCCTCGTGTGTGGGCTGCAAGCTGCCTCAGGTCAGGGTGCTGGGCTTCCCTCTCACGTGTGCTTTCACTGTAGGTGTTGGCAGATATGGAAATTATGTATGGAAAACTTTTGATGGCCATGCTCCCCACCCAGTCCCTACAAGACATTCCTGAAGCACTTACAGTGCAGGACAAGATGGTGGCTCTGTGACCCAAGGGGTCTTCAAAATGCTGCATGTCAGGAAGAGATGTTCTGGGTTTTTTGGTTCTGTGTTTGTTTTTTTTTAATATGAGCCATTAATCCAACAGGGTTGGCACGAATGCTGACTTGGACCATGTTGTTGGGACCCCACTGTTGTCTGTGAAGGCTGTGCCAAGGGGTAACATCTCCTTCTCTGTATTTGAGATGAAGCTGGAATCTCCTCCCACCACCGAGAGTGATTCTGAATCATTCTTGCTGCTGAATGCATGTAGAAATTCCCTACAGCTGATTCACTGGGATATAGTCCCACAGAAGTCAGTGCTCACTGAGGCAGGCTGAGTGCACAAATACTTAAATCTTACAAAGTAAAAGGAAGTCACTGCAGTGGGAAAAGCTCCTTTCACTGTTGGGAAGGAACATAAAATCTGCTGCTTCAAGAAGGCACAATGGATAGTTCTGCAGATGGATGTGAGTCTGATGTCCCCTGATATCCATTAGGAGCTGTGTGATGAATGCAAAGCACTTATTTCAGCACAGTCCAAAAGCAGTTCTTCTAGCCTAAATCTCTATCCCAGGGCAAGAACTACAGGGAAAACTCTAAGCAGATATGGGTACTTTGATGTCATTTCATTCCCCATGCTTTCAGCAACTGCTTCTTTGTGCATATTATTAGGGATTTATTTTGTTGTACTTCTGTTCCTTTTGACCCAGCTTTACAGATACAGTCTAGAGAATTCAGTAACCCAAGTCGTAAGAATCAATTTAATAATGTTTCAGATTTAAAAGGCAGAACTAGGTAAAAGTCACCTTCTATTTTCCTTAGGATATTTGCACTTAAGCAAAAAACACTTGACAAATTCCCTACATGGACTTTATTTGAAGAAATAAAAGCCAATTTATCCTGCACTACAAGTAAAATGAAAAAAAAAAAAAAAAAAGGCCCTAAATGGTGTTGAACTTGTGGTATTTATGACTCTGGCCCTAAATTGCCTTTCATATTTTCTTGGATCCCAAAGCTGTTCCCAAATTGGCTGGTTAAATGTGAATAAATGGTGCATTGTCTTTGAAACAAAGTTGTGCTTATTAAAGAGCAGAGAGTTTACTTTTTCAGAGTCACAGTTAATAACACAGAGCAGAGAGAGCACAGATTTTACACACAAGAAAGTCTTCGATAAGGGCATGCAATCTCCTTTTAGTCTGCATGAGAAGGGCTGTCCTAAAGCAGAAAAATTTTGTAACATATTTGTGAAGCTGGAGCAAAATGCAGAAGAATGCAACTGGGTTCAGACTGGTGGTTTGATAGTTCTGCAGCAAAGTATGACACACTTCACTCTGATCTGGAATGTTGTCTCTTTCACCTGACAGCAATTTATTGTAAATGTACTTACTAGAACCTTGGCTGTTGGTGACTGAGCTTATATATGGTTTTATAGTATTCCAACACAAAGAGTGCAGGTTGTGTTCCTGGCTCCATCACGTTTATAAGCAAAACAAACACTAATATAACAGGCGATTAAAACCAGCATTTCTTGGTGTGCAAATAGCTGCAATTATTGATTTGCCAATTCTGCATGCTCTGATGAACAGCAGAGGAATAGACTTAAACAGAAGCACATTCATGGGTTGCATAACTCCTCATAGATCTGCAAGCCCTTGTAAAATGGCAAAATTAAAGCTAATTAGACACTGCAATTTAGAAGTATGAAGCAAGCAATGCTCTCCATATTTTTACTGCTTTAATATCAGCTGCAAGTACAGTATTTGCACAGTGGAAATGAGAGGAAGCGAAACTCTCTGTAGTCAAATAGAGTGAAAATTCCTATTTACTTCATTATTTTGCAGTCAACCCAATAGAGTTAAAGAGCAGAGCCCAGCACCACTCCAAATAATACAGTCCAACTGATTTCAGCATTTGGATCCCTGCAACCTTCTGTGCCTGTTAAGAGCACAGAATTCCATAAATTCCCAATGTATGGAACCCATACTCTAAGCAGGAGCCCGGGGTTACCCTTGCAATGTGATACAGAATTTGGAAACATCTACAGTGTGAGCTTTTCTGAAGTGTCTAAAATGTTCATGAACGATCAAAACAATCAAAAAACTTAATTTTACTTTATACAGATCACAGGAATAACTTTTTTTCCCCTGTAGGAGTCAAGCATTAAAACTCTCACTCCTAACACCCCATGAACTGAAATAAATTTTCTCATGTTTTTTCTTCTTCGATATCTAAGGACTTTCTTGGATGGTGTGGTGACCAACTGTCATATGACTGCATTGGAGACTGTCACATCCCCATTACAGGGTTTTTGCAGACACCTCCACCCCTGCTGTTTTCTGGTCCAGCAGCCTTCACTCACCTTCCTCCCCCACTTTATTTTACAGACACATAGCAACAGCCTGATCCTGCCAGCCGAATCAGAGGTGCGTGGGTAACTTTGTACAGAAACACTCCCATCGAGATGGCACACACGCCCAAGCATCTGCAGGTAGCGCTCCGTATCAGGAACTGCGGCGTTAGCAGGTTTGAGATTTGACTTTCATAATAACACCTCACGCCCTTTCCACTCTGAGGAGTTGTTGTTCATGGGGAAGATTTTGGCATGTTCAGGAGTAAAAGGCAGTTTTCAGTAACATGCTCAAAAGGCCTTAGAACTTGAGAAAGTGCGTGAGGGTATGTGGAGTCATTGCAAAATGTCTCTGTGGGAAAGAAGTCTTTAAATTGTCAGTAAACCATAGGTAGATAAATTTTTCTCATGGAAAGATTTTGCTGCAGTTTTCATTCCATATAGAAGCCAATTAACCGCACTGAATACACCTACAAACATCTTTTATAAGTGTTTAAAAAAAATTTTAAAGAGCCCTGGGGAAGAACTTTCATCATCCTTTAAAAACCTCCACTACCACTGCTTATGCTCTGAACGTTGTGTTTTAAAAACGAGTTTTATAGCTCAGGGATAGAAATAAACAAATAAAGCAAAATAATAGTCATAATAAATCTACCCAAATCCTACTCCACATTCAGCCACTTCACTGGCACTGCATCAGGCTGACCGAGACCTGCAGTGCTCTGCCAGCTGTCTGAGCTTACAAACCACTACCCCCGGCTCCGCTCGGCCGCCAGCAGACAAACCTTTCGGGCAGGCTCATGCCACAAAGCCCCGCTCCAGCAAAGGGCAGAGGCACACAGCCCTTCCCAGACCCTGTCCCGCAGAAACTCCCCCGACACGCATTCCTACCCTGCCCCAGCTAAAGGGCACTTTTGTCTTTTTTTGTGGGGCTTTTTTCCAGGGCTCCAGCAAACGTGGCTCCACGCTCCTCACAAACCAGATGTGGGATGCCAGGGTGTAATGATGGCTGGGAGCCAGACGCCCCTGCCTCGGTCCGGATGGATGCAGCTCCAACCTGTACCTATCAGGCAGAGCAGCGTCACTGAGAAACAATTACACTTTTCTGTTCCGAAGGTGGGCAGGGGAGTTTGGTTCAGACTTTGATTTCATTCCCACACCGTCGTTAGAGTTCACCCAGCCAAACTGCCAGCACTGTGAGCGTATCCAAAAACCCTGCCCGGCACTGGGCCAAGCTCTGCCTGGCACATCAGGGAGCTGCCAACACCGGACTAAGGCTGCTACGGGCAGCCCGGAGTGTCCCCGGCTGGCGAGGGAGGCACTGCGGGGGAACTCAGCCCAAGGCTGCCCAGGCTGTGGTCACAGGCGCCCTCCTGCCTGCCCCCCGCTCCGGGGCTCGGCCAGCCTTTCCCCCGCGGGGCCCGGAGAGGACAGAGCCCGGTGCCCGGGTTTGGCTCTTACCACTTTGCCGTCCTTGGCCTCTCGCCGGTGGCCCGGGGCCGGGGGGTCCGCAGCGCCGCTGCCCCCTGCTCGGCCCTCACCGGGCGACAGGGAGTAGAAGGGGGGGCTGGGGCTGGGGGGCAGCCCCGAGTCCGGACTGTCCAGCAAGCCTTCCCGGCTCTTCTCCTTCAGGCTCTCGTCCATCCCTTGCAGCTGGAGGTGACCTACCATGTCTGGGGGACAGCGAGGGGGCCGCGGCGGGAGAAAATCCTCCAGCGCCGCCCGCCGCGGAGGGAGGGAAGGGGAAGGGAGCCCGGGGGGCCCCTCCTGAGTCCCGACCGCCGCTACCAGCCTGCCGGAGCCCGGTGCTGCGCGGGGCAGCGCCAGCATCAGCCAGACCGGGGTGTCCCGGCCGCCTCCCCTCCACCGGCCCTGGCCCTGCCCGCCCGGCCGCCCCCGCCCTCAGGCGTTCCCGGGGAAGGGAAGCGAAGCCCGATCCCCCCGCCCAGCCCCGCGGGGACCGGCCGAGTTCGTGCGGCAGCGCCCGGGGCGGCCCCGCCGGCAGGGAGCGCTGGGCGCGGCGGGGGACGGGACAGGGATGTACCGCGCTCGTCCACAGCCTGCGCCGCCCGCCGCCTCCCGGCGGCTCATTTATCCGGAGAGGGTGGGAGGGAGCCGGGGAGCGCCCTCCCCTTCCCCCGGCCCCCCAGCTCTGTCCCGGCCGCGCGGTCCCGGGCGCTTCCCAGGCACGGACTGCGTTCGGCGCCGCCCGCCCGCCCTCTCCCTCATGAGGGGACGGGGCAGCCCCCGCGCACGGCCGGCCGGAGAGGGGTGTCCTCACACACCTACCCGTGGGTTGTGGCTGTCCTCTGCTCAGTCCCTTGCTGCTGTCCGAGTTTTCCCTCAGTTATGGTCCATTTTCCCCTCCGTTCGGATTTTTATCCCTCTTCCATCTCTGCACGCTCCAAGCCTGGGAAAGGGGCCTCGCTACATACAGCACACCATCATCGCAGGGGCACAGCTTCCCCTCAGTGCAGTTCCAAGTTTTCCTGCACTCAGAGCTGCTTTCCCCCTCAATTCTGATTTTCATCATCCTTTCACCCTCACACCCTCAAAGTAGCCTTTCTCCTCCGTGTCGTGGCTAGTGGGCATGAGGGAAGAGACTTTCAAGAGCCATCTTCGCTTTGAGGTGGCAAAGGGCAGCCTCACCAAGGCAGCAGGTCACCATGGCAGCCTTGGCTACCGAGGTACACACACCTGCCATATCCCCTCACGACAACCCTCACACCTCCTGCTCCCTCACGCCTCTTTCTTTGGCTCCACAGCTGCTGGTCCACAACTAAGGAGTTGGCATCCCTATCCCAGCCATTGTGTGGTCAAGGCCTCTAGCTAGGAGGAGCAGCGTATGCCAGAGGCACTGCCAGCACAGGGGGGAATGGACAGTCCATATTAACCCTCGGGCTTCAGAGAAGCAGCAGTGGTTAAACAGGTCAGTCTGGCTGAAGCCAATATGGTCATTTGTTGCACAATAACCGGTTGAGGCTAATGTTACCTTGTCCACAGCCCCAGCTGTGTTTTTCTCATCATGTTTTCTCTCTACATTGTCTAGATTGTGAGAAATCTGGGGCAAGCCCACTCATATGGCTCAGCTCAGTGGAGTTTTATTCATGGCAAATAGGTTTCCATGGGAAGCTATTGAAATCCAACTGGCCTTCTCTTGGTCAGAGTTATTGGCCCAGCACCCAGTGGAATGAGACTGTGTCTGTCTGTGCTACAAATTGGACAAACACAATGCTTGTTGTGGCAACGAATGAATATGTCAGAGTTCTGATACTGTAATTAGTGATAAAGGCTTCACACCCAAACCACGAAGATGGTGCAAAGTTGGGTTGAACCTAAAAGTGCCCCCACTGCATTCTCCTGAGGGAGCAGATCCCACTGTAGGGTGGTAAAGCTGGATTTGTTTAGATGTGTTCTTGCTCAAATCAAAAGGAAATTTGGCTAAGGACGTCCAAATCCACCTTTGACTGAAATGAGGGGCCCTCCTCAGTGTGACTGAAGTGATTTGTATGCACCGAGCTGTGCAGAGGAATGTCACTGATTTGTAAATGTCAAACAGGCACCAAGCAGCCCACACACGAACCTCAGTGAATTCTTACCTCTGACCCGCTCGTCGGCTCCAGCAGCTGCACAGGCGGATTTAGAGCCCCTTACTGTAAGGGCTCTCATGTCTCACACAGGCTATGGCTGATCTGAAAATGTCAAAGGGGACTGACGGTCAAAATTTCCATAAATTAGCCCCTGGCTTGCTACCTATCACATAATAGGATTCTCTGGCCAGTTAACACTGTGAAGTCAGGCATTCAGCCCAGCAGTTCCCCTGCAGTCCAGTTCCCCTGCCCCTCTCCTGAACTGGCTCAAGACCATGTGTGCAAGGGGAAGGAGTGTCTTCAGAGCTGCTTTCCTCCTCGGAGAAAAAAGGAGCAGGACAAAGAGACACTGGGCAGGGGTGAGTACACTGTCCTTTTGTCCTAGAAAGCCTTGTTTTAGTTTGGGGAACAGTTGAGGGGAGACTGTTTTTTCTGTTTCTTGTTTTGAGAAAACTGCAATCCAATCTTTCCTGGACCTAAATAATGTATATTTCTAAAGGTAGATTTCAGTACAACATGTTTTCAGCTCAGAAGTGGTTGTTATGGTTTAGGAGTTGTTGAGCTGAGCATCCCCCAGCACTGGTAGGGATGTTGACTTCACTTATGAGTGGCAAAACTGCTGTTGGTTCTGCAGGGCATGTGTGCACACACCTAATGTTGACATTGTTATTACGGTTGTTGTTGTTGTTCTGCAGCACATGTGTGTGCTGTGATGGTATTATTGTTATGGTTATGATTAGCAATCTGTTTAAAGTTAGTAGTGGGTTGCTCACCCAAGTTGGAGCTCTCTTGTGTAAAGCACAGGGCAGGCACGTGGTAAGAAATGCTCCTGTCCTGATGGTTGTGATGGAAATGACTCAGACTTTGGTCAGAGTCCTCCTAGAGTCACGGTATGTTCCTCTTGGCCAGTGAAAATCAGCCTGAAACTGAGTGGAAGATTAAGTGTGCAGACACAGGTAAAAT
Organism: Poecile atricapillus; assembly: GCF_030490865.1. Classification (NCBI taxonomy): domain Eukaryota; kingdom Metazoa; phylum Chordata; class Aves; order Passeriformes; family Paridae; genus Poecile; species Poecile atricapillus. The sequence goes on from NC_081264.1 coordinate 2,223,480, forward strand.
TAGGTCTGGTGAAACAGGATTTAAATATTGCACAGTGCCCTATCGAAGGAGAAAAGGAGCAAAACAACAAATTTTTCATCTGAGGCCATGTTGTCTTACTGAAACCCTCCTTAGTTCAGCACTTCTTAATTTGCTAGAAGGAATCACTAGGGACTGGTGCATTCCTGTGTCTTGGCTTGGGAAAAAGGAAACTGGGCCCTTGTGTGTATGGTGGGACAAGGAGGAAGGAAAAGTCTGGAGGGGAGTTTTCTGAAGCAGCTGAGACAAACAGGTGCAAGCACAGTGGTACAAGGGCAGCAGTGTAAAGGCACAGCCTGGGGGAAAGTGGCCTCCACTACCAGCACTATCTCCAAAGCAAAAACCCTGCCTAGCTGTGAATTTGAGTGTAAAACAACTTTAAATAAGGAGTCAAGTAGCAGAAAACTAGGGAATATTCCAGCAGGACTGGAATCTGTTAAGATTCACTCTCTGGCAGTGGTGCAATCCTGACACCAACAATTAGAGGGCATTTTGAAGCACACATTTCTCAGAGCTTCTCCAACTTTTTTTTTATTTTCATTGATCTATTTATTATAAAACACAAAATCCCAGGCCCAGTCCCGAAACTGGTGGGAGGTCATAAGAAAGGAACTGTGTGGATAGTGAGGGCAGGAACCCAGACAGCCCTCCTGATGCAAGCAGCCCTGCTCCTGGATAAAAGCTGGTATCCTTCCTCAAATCCACTGGCATCCAAGCCTCTCCATGTTTTTATGAATCTTCTGCCTTCTGTTTTCCTAGCTATCCCCTTAGCTAGATTTGAGTACTTTAGGAATCTGCCGTCCCACAGACATGGCAGAGTGTCAGCATCACGTGCTAAGTTTCCTTCCACCGCTGCCAGGCTTGAAAGACAAATACAGTGAGGGAAGAAAGAGACAGGATACAAACACCTACATCAGGACTTTTTCTGAAGCAGGCTGGGTGGCAAAACGGGAAGAATGCTAGGAATGTCCATTCTGGTTCAGTGTTGAACCTGATCCTTGAGAACACCCACAGTGTAACTACAGTCCCAGTAAGAATGGCTCGGGCCACGGTTGGATGTAACCGCTCTCTGGTTCACTCCATAGAAGAGCAGCCTTCCCTCTCTGCCATGGGTTCCTGACAACAGTGTTGAAAGGCACCAAAGCAGCAGCATCACTGAAGGGAATATGACCACAGAGCAGGACCCAGGTACGTCAGACTCAGACCACCCTTCCCAGCACCACTGCGAGTTGTTCACCTCAGCCCAAAGTGATTCAGAGCACGAGGGCAGCAAACCACTGCTCACTGCACAGGTCCAGATGTGATACAAAGGGCAGGAAGCATATCCATAGTGTTGGACCGGGAAGCCACATGCCAATAATGATTAATTTTGCAGTGTGGCAGAGTTCAAATCAAAGGAACCATTCTGCCTGAAAAGCAGAGGCTATTTATCAGGAGATAAAATCATCTCCTGATAGGTCCACTTGTTTATTTTTAGGCAGCCCCCCTACATCAGAAATTTTTTCAACCTTGACTCCCAGGTCTTGGCTGTCTGCTCCAGTGAAGGCCACAGCCCCCTCAAGCAATGAATGCACCTGCTCTGGCCCTGCTACCCTCACCAGACAAACAGCCCTCCTAGCAGTGACTTGGAACAAACTGTCTGGCAGGAAATGGGAATGAAAAGCACAAAAATCTCCTTTTCTGGGGTCAGGAGTGCCTGTTCTTGGCAATAAATCAAAGGAAGCAAATTTCCTTTGAATAGCCTGGACTTGAACAAAGACGGGCCATCTCCCAGACAAGGCAGTAGACTTTGTGACTGCAGGAAAGAGGGATGATCTTTGAAGAGCATGCACAGGGTTGTATGAGAATGTTGCCTTTTCATATTTGACTGCAGCGTATAGATTTGTGCCACAATCCAGACAAAAACCCCCAACTGAACACTGTATTACAGAATGAGCAAAGGCTCTGGAGCACAGAAAAATTATCAAGACTTCTGCTGACCCTGCTTGCCTTTGAGTAGGGTGCCACATGATGAGTGTCCAATTGCCTGTGGTGTCCAGTCAGAATTCGCTGATATTGTTACATACCTGAAACAAAACACACCTCCCTGCCTTACTGCCCCAGAGAAGGAGCTGCCTGTTATCCTGTGAAATTTCCTCTGCTTGTCTGTCAGGGCTGCTGTGCTGTAATCTTGGAGGATAATCAACAGCGAAACCATTCATAAATCACAGCAAACAGAAAAGACGCCGATAGGGTCTTAAATTTCAAGCCTGTGAAGCCATCATTTCAACAATGACAGTCAAAGGGGAGATTAAGAATTCTTTTACATGGAAAAGTTTTTCTTGGAAGAGCAACCCTCTCTTTTGGTTGCCTGTAACTACAGTCATGTGGATTTGATTTTTACATGGCCCTTCTGCCCGCTTGCAGGGAATGCTCTGCAGCCCCAACGGGCCTGTTCTCGCACCAAACTGGCGTGTGGAGGGACAGCAGCGGGATTGGAATAAGGCATCAAAAATGAAGGATTAAGGCTTTGCCCAGTGCTAGCAGAGGCCAAATGGGCTGCCTGTTTGGGAGGCAGTGGCAAGATGTTCCAGACCCCTCTTGGCTCAAGTCCGCCATGCCTCTGGGCCCAACTGCAGAATGGGACGAAGACTGGTGCCTTGTTTTATGGTGCAAGTATTTGGAGATTAACCGTACTTGCACCTCATGGTGTTTAAAGCTGTGAGGGTATTGTGAAGTCTGTCACCAAAAAGGGAATGCAGGGCTGGATTAACACCCCACCTGGAGGGTAGGTGATCTGTTTCTGATCCAAATGGAGTCTTGTCTTGCCCTGTTCATTTGGACCAAGTGCTGTGCTAGGAAGAAAGGAGGGAGACTGCGTAGTTCTTGCATTCCCTGCTGTAGATGTTGACCAGCAGTGAGAGCCTGATGCAGGGGGAGCAGGGGAAGAAACACCAAGTGGAGGACTATGGTCTGTATGCATTTACTGTGCTTCCTCCAGATAGTCTTCCATTTATAGTGGGGATGAGGTGGCTCTCTGCTGGTTTGTTTACTCTCCCCAATTTCTAAACATACACTGTGCTTCCTACTTCTGCTTTTCTAGCCTGCTTGCTCTTGTGACAAACAAGGGAAAATATTACAGTGGGAAGGATGCTTCTGTTCCAAGCATGGTTAAAGAAGAGCACACCAAAAGGTACTCTGAAGAATTAAAAACTCTTTGAAAAAGCAAGTATTTCATAGCTTAAGATTTTCTGGAATTTTTTTCAAATGGCAGATGCATGGATAACTGAGGATAACCCTCCCCAAGAAAATAAAACACTTTTTTTTCAGATTTTTCTTGTATGCAACTATTTAAAACACAGGACCAGAGCAGAGATGTAAGCCTCACTGAACAGCTTAGAGATGAAATTCTTGACTCAACAAATAGGTGTCATTATAAGAACTCTTACGGTTTGTATTCTTGGCTAGTCTGTTGTGATAGTGTTGTGTCTCTTTGATTTATGACACATTATTCCCTCCTGTAATGTCTAACAGTCAACGGCACATTTCTTCTCCAGCTATCCACCCCATTTAGCACATTTATAAAGTTTGGAAGGACAACAACAGCTCTCAAATTGCCTTTTGGGATGTGGCACGTTGAAAACGGCATGATGCAGTGACACGTGATGGACAATGGGGGAGATGGTCTCATAGCTCTGTTTCCTCCTGCTCTAAATCAGGTATGACATGAAAGAAATTATTTGGCACCATATGGTGACCTGAGGATTGGAAGGCCGTCTTCTTCCAAGAGCAGTAGCTGTCAACCTGTCACTTGTGGAAGAAAACCAAGAAAAGCAATTCTAGTCAGCTTAAATTCACTGTAGAGGAGCTGTGTTGCTGCTGAGAGTCCGCAAATGGGGGGGAAAAAGTCAGAACTCACTGTCCTAACTTTTCAAGTTAAAAGTCTTTGGTTCCCATGCCTAAGCTAATACCCCTCTGAAAACCAACCTGAGCATTTCTCCTAGTGAGAGAGTGGGAGCTGAGAATGGATCCTTCCTGAAGGCTATGGGTCCATAGATGCTGCAACTCAGTGAATTCGTTGTTGGAGGTCATTTGCTGAAAAGTCTCCTATTTGTTTATCCTCATCAGCAGGCTCTTAGCAGATCCATCACGCACAGCCCTCCTCTGGGGCTGTCTAGGGGTGAGCAGGTGTCACTGGGAATCCACTCAGCCTTTTCTGATTTCCGTAATCAGAGGCAGAGTGAGCCTGACCTCTGTGTGGTGCTCAGAGGGGCTGACCCGGGTACCTCTCACCAGTGTCTGCTGTATCCAGCTGCTCAACAGATGGGGCTGAGCCAAACCCCCCGGCACGGGATTCAGGCTTGGGCAGGCTGGGCAGTCAGAGCTCTCTGCAGTCACTGAATTACCATCAAGGTTTCAGCGTTGGTGAATGGCCAAGTGTGGTCACCTGTCCCCTGGCAACTGGGCTGAGACCACTGGAGTCATCAGGAAAATTACTTTGAATTGATGACCTGCAGACTTAAAGCTCTGCAACCCAGTTCCCATTATGCACCCAGCTCCCATTTCCTTTTGTATTTCCCTCACAGAAAAGTAACAGGAAAAGCTATTACTGGCTTTATGAAATGTAAGTTCATACAGTGTTTCCTATAAGACTTCAAGCAACTCCTTGTTAAAGCAGATAAGTTAATCTGTCTTTTGATTCAGGTCACAGTACGTTTTCAGCTTTAAATCACCACAGTAGAGTAACTAATGGCATTTGCCATAGAAATGATGCTGAAAAAACAAGGAATCTGAGCAATTACTAGATGTATATTCCTGGTGAAAACAACCCACATAAAGACAGTGTCAGGGAAAAGGATGATTGATCATCTGGATTTTTCTCCCTTGTGTTTTCTTGCCCACTTTCTCCACAGTGTACTATTAACTGGTGCCCAATTATGGTAATGAAACCTGCCAGTGGACTTTCCCGTGTGAGGAACTCTGGCACTGTCAGGAGGGGCTCAGCAGGGCTTTTTATGCATGGAGGCAGAAACTGCAGAGCCAGAGCAGTACAGTCCCTTCAGGCATTCAACTTTCTAAAATACCAAAGTAAGAGTTTTACCAGAGCTGGGGTTTTTTTCCACTTTGACTTCTTGATAGAATGCTGTATGTTCCAGTCTTGTCTCAGAGCTCATTAAAGTCAATGAAAAGACTTTTGGTGACTTTAATTAGCAGTGGTCTGAACCCTAAAGCTGATCAAAACTCCCACCAAACTCTAAATATGGAGGTGTTCTGTTTGTATTGCAGATATAATATTTGGCTACAAGGCAGGGATGCTTGGAACTGTTTTCTCTATGCTCTCTGTGCGTCTTTTAGAAGCCTGGTAGTTTTACTGGATTGTTTTTAATTATAGTTTTTTCTTATTAGGTTTAAAAAATTGGCCAGTTTCAATGTCAATGTGAAACAGAAACAACTGACAGCTCCTGAAGTCAATGAGTGAAATTTGGCATCTCTTACAGTAGGTGTAGTTTTGTTCAGCTGTTGGCCACTGGTGTGAGAGAGTTTGTTCTCATGGTACATCTGCTCCACCCACATGCCACAGCCCCATGGAAAAAGTTCTGATGCTGAACCTGCACTGTGGATTTTGCAGTGTGCAGGGCCAGTCCATGAAGCAATGGGAAGCAAAGAAAATCAATGTGCAATAGAAAAAATGCGCAATACAGAGAGATTTTATTTCAAGCCTGTTAGAGGGGAAAAAAAAATCAGGAACAAACCCAAAGCTTGGAGCTCAGAGTTTCTCACTGAACAGTATCGTTCCGAACTGCCTTTGGAAAGGTGTGTCACTTGTTCTCCAGACTGCCACAACACCCTGGGATGCTGTAAAAATAGCTGGCAGTGCCTGACTGACAGGCAGGAGACGTGTGACCCTAAATTATGGTGTTTTCCTTTTCATGATGAAATGAATGCTGCCTTAGACAGAGGCTGAAATACATCTGTTTGTGGTGGGAGTGCCATTTTAGGCCCATTGCTTTTTGAAACTGGGGTTGGAATTGCCAGGGATCAGCAGAGCTATGGGCTCACAAAGAGGGCACTGTCTTTGAGGAATCTTTACATAAGCCCTGCACAACCAAGGCAACAGGAGTTTGCACAGCTGCTGCTGGAAGCAAACATGTACTTTTAGCTGACCTGGGCTGATGACTTCGGGCGTTAAATCTGACGCTTTCCAGATGTACAGACTTCTCCTGCCACAGTCCCCAAACATTCAGTCCCCAGGTAAAAAGGAAAATAATAACAATAATAATAGAAATAGTAAAAAGGCACTATAAATACCACACTGTAGTGTATATTCCAGACCTGACATTTATAGGTTGCATGGTCCAGTTCAAAGGTGAGTGGCATTATCTTCTCTAAGAGGTGTGTTTTGAACTACACTTGGTTCAGAGCTAATTAGTGCTGCATCTGTCTTGCATCTCATCTCTGGTCAAGCACCTTGTTCAGAAAATGTGGCTAAATATCTGGACCTGTTGGGAATTGGCAAATGTCTGTCTGTGAGCATAAGACCCCAGGGAACAGCCTCAAATCTGTGCTGAGCCCGGAAGCATTCACAGGACCAAAGGCATCTTGCCAAATAATCAGAAAATTAAGTTTTGTGCTTCGTGGCAAAACAAAACCGTGCACATCAAGGGACAGATTTACCAGCAAGGATGGGGTGGGATGCTTGTGAAATATTGTCACTGGAAAAGAGACAGGGAATGGGCTGGCTGCTCCCTCACCCTATGTCCTGACTCTGTGTGTGCTGCTGCAGGCTGCAAGCTGTGCTGTGGAAGTCACTGAAGACTGCACAGCAGGCTTTGGGTTGACATTGTTCACTTGATTCTCAGAAGGAAGTGGAACCTCATCCTTGCTCCAGACCCAGCATAAATTGCTTTCCTCCCTAGACTGGTTATTTTTAACAGTAATTCCTGCTCTTGTGCATCGCTGCAGCCTTTGGATGTTCTTAGGAAGGGTGATTAAAGGGTGTGGGATGCTTGAAGAGGATAATTTATTTTATTCCATTTTATTTAGGTGTGGTATTTATAAAGGCTCTAAAATTGGCAGTGAGAGAAAGGCAAATAGTCTTCTGAACTGGAGACTGCCCCAAAACAGACAGCTGCAGCCCAGCCTCTCCTTATTTTCCCTGCCAGTTCTCTCAAGCATGACCTGGTTTGAGGACCACCTTCAATGAGATCAAAAGGTGATTTTCCCTGTGCTTGCTCCATATGCCACTTCACTTTCACACCACCTGTCAGCTGGGTGGCAAGTGAGACAGGAACGAATTCTGGCCTTCCTTACTTGAACCATGAACAGTTCCAGGAAAGACAATGATGCTGTGAAGGTGAAATTAGATCCAAGAGAACCTACAAAGCCCTGGAGATGTGTTCTTGCCATGGTGAGCTGAGGCATCCAGGAAAATTGTTACTCAAAACTCTCTCATCAACTGGGCATTCTTTAATCTCCCCTCCCCAGTGTGTTGCATGTCATCCTGTGAAAGGATCCTGGAATTTTGAAGGCATACAGAGCATGGCTGTTTGGTGCTCATTTCTGCAGGACTTTTCATCTACAGAGCAGTGAGCTTCTCACATCTTCCTTCCTTCCTTATTTCTCTTGGTTTCACAATAACAGCAGTGCAGTGAAAGGGAGGTTTGCTCTCTTGAAACCTTTTTCTCTCTGGCTGTCAAGAAACACCAATGTTTCCAAATTTTTCATGGAATAAAATTTCAAACCATCTTGCTCTGTAGAGGGAAATAAGTTTTGCTCCGACATTTTTTGATCAAAATGTATGGTATGCTCCAAATTTATGTGTTTCACTTTAGTTTGTTCAATTAACCCTAAAAGCTTTGCTTTAACTCCACTCAACACTGAACATCAGCCTTGAATTGTATTTCCTTCTAGCAGCTCTCATGAAGTAACTTAATACCTGTATTTTTTCAGGGAACAATGTGTAGCTGCTGTCATGTCTCACAGACCTTAAGAGTCTCTGCACCATGGCAGATGGAGTCCTTGAGGAAACAGCCTGCAGGAAAGATGAGACATCTAAACCACAGCCCAGTGAGACTGTGTACTTACAGGAAAATGAGGTTTTAATGGTTTATTGAACACATTCAAACCAAAACATAGTTTCTGATTTTGTTCCAAATAGCCCTGAAGAAAATATTTCTTCTTGACTTTTCTTAATTGAAAAAAAAAATTAAAAAGGGTATACTTATTTCTCTATTGTGAAAGGAAAGAAGGTTTAAAATCAGGATGTTTTTCTCCCTGAAAATTTCAATTTTGTGAAAGCTGCCTCTTGACTGGGCAGTCTTCCCAAAGGGAATCCCCAGCCAGCCCCAGTGCTAATATCAGTGCACAGTGTTTGGAGCTGATCCAAAGGTCATTCACGCCCTTAGACATTTTTATCGTGGACTTGAATAAACTTTGGACCAGGCTCTTTTGGCAAGAGCATGCACAGTCTGGAACCTAAAAATAAATCCTGATTTGGAACCATCCTCAGCTTTTGAGTCACCATGATGGTACATTGGTATGAGCTTGTTAGAGAGGTGATGAGGTGATTTGGTCTCCTCTCTGGCCAGAGAATCTTTAGCTGCTTGTTGAAATAAACAGTGGAGAAGATGATGTTCCACAAGCTCAGTGTTAAGACCTCTTGATGAAGAATTTTCCTGTGAAGCATCAACCGTGGAAGGTTGAGATGGAAGGTGTTGTCTCAAGGGATGATCTGGTTTTCTCTTCAAGAAGATTTTCAGCAGTAATAGCTCCTGGAATATGTAAGACTGTCATCCTCAGTCCTAGGAAATGGAGAGGACCCTCCATGATGCAGTTTGTCTGCAGCAGTAGTTTGGGGGCCAGCAAAAGGGGCTGTGCCAGAAGGGAAGAAAAACTGGTCAAAGCACAGAATTTACACTTTTCCTTTTTTGTCTCCTGTCCATGATCGGAGACATTCACAGGAGTCCAAGACGAGAAGAAAACCCCGAGTAACAATGAATCTCTATCCTGCCATTCACCATTGCTGTGCACCGTGAAGGGATCGCTCTGAAATTCTGACAGGGAATCTCATGCTGTAATTACCATGCCTAAACCCTTTCACCTGGAGTTCACTCCAGCTCTCTAAAATGACCTGAGTCAGATCTGTGTGTGGAAAAAGCAAAGTGTTTCCAGCATCTCAATTTTATTTCTACTGGCACAAGGGTTTCCTTGTGTCTGGTGCTGCTTGCTGGCTGATGAACCCTTGGCTGAACACAAGTAACTGGTCACTTGCTGAGGCTGTGTAAGTGGCCACACGAGGGAGAGAGATGGAGAAAGTTACAGGCCCTTAGTCAGGTGGCAGTGGGCTTGCTTGTGCCTACAGACTGTGGTGGATGTCAGTCCTAATTCCCACAGTGCTAGTGACCACATCCTGCTGGAGCAATGTTGGTGGCTATGGTCAAGCCACCAGGAAGTCCATCCAAAGGGCTCCATCTTCAGCTAGTTGGTCTATTTCCTTCCTATTTATCTTTTTCTATCCTGGGTATCAAATACTTTGTTTTCTGTCCACAAGAAGAAGGAGTTTGCCCTCTCCATGAGGTTTATGGCCACCACTCTTTTCTTTGGGTGCTTCAGAACTGGTTGCTGTGATTCTCCTGATTCCCAAGACAGATCTCTCAGCTGCAGCAGTCCCTGTTTAAGGGTGTTAAGTTGTGGCAGTAATAATGCTGGCCCTGGTGAGAATACAAATGTGTAGTTTGTTGATCCTGGCCTGCAGAGCAGGACTACTGCCTGGCAACTACACCACAAGAGCTGGCAGGCAGACTGATTTCCAGCTCACTGCTCTGAAAGGGGAAAGGGTGTTTTCAAATTTCTTTTTTCCCTCCATCTCCTCCAAGTCAGAGCCTGCCAGGAAGCTTTGGAGAGAAGCTCTGGTGTTCATCTGTGCCTCCCAAGCTGAGTATGATGGCCAGGCTGTTCCTCTAGGACTTGGAGACCCAGCAAAATCTCCTGGGTCTCAGCAGTGGGTGGGGGTCACTGGAGGTTGAATGTGAGCAGCATGTGGGGCAGTGAAGAACTGCAGTCCTGAAAAAACATATTTTTGGGGGATTCCTGCCAGAAGTGGGGGTCACTTCTAATCATCCACTGGTCAAACAGGCTAATTCTAAAAGCTGGAGCAGGGTTTCAGATCCTTGTGTGGTCACACATTGCAGTGAGTATCACACACTGGTTCCCTGTCACTGAAGAACTGAAGCACACACCAAAAATGCTTGGCTGAATCAGGCTGTGCTTAGATGTCCTGTGGCTTACTGTGAATTACCCCTGCTGAAGGACATCAGGGACGACATTCTGGACTGGCAGCATGTCACACCTCCACTCTGCATTGCCCAAGGATGTGAAGTACTTCAATAACTCAAGAGGGAAAGATGCATATTTCTGTCCTGTACCACTGATATTCTCTGAATCTACAGTGTTCAATCCAGGTCCTTTGGTACTTCTGGGGACACATTACATTCAGTTATTCTAAGGTTGTATTTTGCATCTGGTTTAATGGGACTGTCCTGTCTGACAGGGAGAGGCAGAAACTGTGGAGAAATGAAGCTTATGAGCCATGTCTGTTGCTGGCACTTTGCCACCACCCCCTCTACAAGGAAACCTGCAAACCCTTTTTTGGAGCAGCATATTGTTCTAAGCACAATCATGTGTTCACTGCATAGAGAACTTAAATGTGTGTGTGTGTGTGTGTGTGTGTGTGTGTGTGTGTGTGTGTGTGTGTGTGTGTGTGTGTTAGGGGCCAGCTTTTCATTGAAGCCTGGTCCCATTTCAGTGTCTCTTCCTGAATGTTCAGTGTTCAGAGGCCTGAGCTAAATATGAGTGAAAATGTGCCGGGGGCTTTGCTGGGGTTGCTCACCAGCAGAAGAACAATGCCAGCAAATTAGGGAGAAAACAAGCACCACCTGATTTGTTCTTGCCCAAGGGCAACACTCATTTATGCATCCTGTTTGCTCCATATAACATGGGTACACATATGTTACCATGTCCAACCAGCTACAAAAATGCTGTGGATCCTTGGGGGCCCTTGGGAGGCCTGGCATTATCTTTTCTCAGGATGTCAGTGAAATGTTTACATCCATGAGGCGCAGTGTGAATTAGACATTGCTCCATACCAGAGCTTTCTGATTTAGTTCAGGATGGGGCAAATGCAGAGCACAGAACAGCCCTCATGCAGATGTTCCTGTGTCTCTTTGAAATGTTTAAATTATCTGCAGGGCTCCATAAGGAAGCAAAGCCCCAGTACAGTGGAGTTAAGGTGACACTGCTTCCTATCTGCCCAAGGATCTTTTCTTAAACGCACTCTTATGGTCTGTGAATTTTAGGTAGCTTTTTCTCTAATTTACCTTTTACAGCAATATCATCTCCAGCCTTGACAGTTTGCAGTATCAAATTTACCTGTCATCATTTGTGAAGATGATAAAGTCTCCACACCTTAGAGCTGCACCATGGTTTGGAACTGGCTTGGGATGGGATGTCAGTTTGCACAAAATACACCCAGGAACACTTTACCTGCCCTCAGGGAACAGCCACCTCAGGAGAAAAGGCAGCAGCTGTTCCATGCTTCACATAAGTAGTGATAGAAGAATGTATGGCTGAAACTTCAGAGGGGGATCTGTGCTAGCAAAAGTTAATTGGCCTGTTTGAAAATGGTTTAAACAGAAAGGTTAATGCCCAGGGATTGTACAGGCACAACCTTGATTTTCCATCTGCTTTGATGTCTCAATTAGTAGAACTCAGGGCAAGGGCGAGGGGGTAACAAACTCCTTGGATGTTTCCAGCTTTTCTGGGGGGGAAGAAAAAAAAGATTTATTTATTAGAATAGGCAGGTCACAATTTAACTGAAAGATTGTTAAAGGAATTCAGAGCCTGTGGGATTTATGACAAGGTGATGAAAGAGGAACTCTGATAGTTACTCAATAAGCTTCTTTTTCCAAGAACATAAAGTTTAAAAAAATAAATTTTAAAATGAGGATTTTTTTTTTTTATGAATGGGTTCTTGTGGTGTGCAGGCTGCTAACACTATCAACATTGTTTCTGGGGAACTCCAGGCATCTAATCAATCTTCATTCTGTAAGAAAACGTTCCAAATTATACGAAAACCACATGGCTTCTCCTGTTTGTAGGGAAAAACCTGACCTGACCCCATCTGTGCTCCAGAATGGCTGAGTTCCCACCTTAGGACTAATTCCAACAAGAACTGTGATCCATTTTCATTGTCCTAGCACACAGAAGAAGGCACTTTGTTAAAGATGCAGCTTTCCTTAGAATCCCAATGAGGGAGCTGTTCCAAGGAACATGTGGAGGGAAAGATGGGACTGGGATCATTACCGTGGACACCAGGCCATTCCAGGCCATTCGTGTCCTTCTAATTATCTACCTGAGTTCCCCTGCAGATTCCTTGCTGCCAGATCATTCCCACAGGTTCCATTCCTGTCTGCTCCTGCTCCAGCACTGCCCAGCCCTCGCTGGCTGCTTCCACAGGGTACGTTACAATCCTGCTTTAAACTGCACGTGGGTTGGCAGCAGCCACCTTCAGACAACATCTCTTCCAACACTGAGGGCAGTTCCTTTCTACACACACACATCATGCCATAGACATGGTGGGTGTAAAATAAATGTTTGTTATATGCATAGCTATAAAAACACAAGTTCACAAAGCAAAATGTGGTTTTTTCCTTTGAAGAAAAGGGATTTCTGCTGAAAAGATGTTATCCTTTGAAGACTAGTAGTTTGTCTCATAAATTACCCTGTTGTTTCCTCAAGATCTTGTGCAGAAGTGTTGTGCATTCTGGTCACTAGTTTCAAAGCCTAGTTCAAACCAAAGCAAACTGCAACAAGTCATCTCTGGAAAGAGACTGCACTGTGGATACCTCTGGGGATCAAAAGAAAGAAGCTACCAACAAGACAAATGAGTTGGCTTTTTAGACACAGGCTGCAGTGACAGGGCTTGCTTCCAGTTTCCAAACTTCAGCAAACATAGGAGTCAATTTCAGATTCTACATCTTGGCTTATAAGAACAGGGAGCAATGTGTAAATAAAATTAAAGGCAACATGATGTAACAGAGCACTAGACTGGGATCCCTCAGGTGGCTGGACTAGCTGGGTCATAGGAGCCTCTCTGTGCTTCATTTTTCCACAGGACATCCTGCTCTTTTGCAGCAGACTTTGGCAGAGACCAGGATTAATTAATAAAAGAAAATAATCCTTCACATAAGAAAATCTTTTTCATTCAGCCTTACATAAAGAAACCCCTCTTCAGCTGCTCATAGCACAAACTGCCATCACAAGAACTGAAATCTGTCCTTGTGTATTTTCCTTCTTGTACTGCTGCTGTCCCTGATAAGCTGATGTCCTTGATTAGCTGCAGTCCCTGATTAGCCATACCTGAGGTGGTCATTTGCCCTGAGAGCATCAGTGGCCCTGAGAGCTTCACCTGGGGTCTCCACCCACACTCTGTGCCAAGGGGTGGGTCCTTGACTCCATCTCAGCTCAGACTTGAGGCTCTCCTCTCTCCAAGCTGTGCTGTAGGGATGTCTGCCCATGGATTTTGTTGATGGGGCTCCTGAATTGTTGGCTGTTCTTGTCTTAACCCTGGATGTTCCTTGAGCTTGGTGATGACTGGACCGTGTCTGACCCTGCCCTGAATTCCCAGCCTGTGCTGTGGATTCAGGTGAAGTTGGCTGCCACCTGCACAGCTCTGCTTGCTCCTCTCAGGTATGCTGGGGCTGGGGCTGGCTGGCACAGGCCTGGCACTGCTGGCCTGGTTACTCTGCTTGGTGTTTGGCTCCCTCTCCTGAAAGGAGCAGCAGGCTTTTGGTGCTCCCTGACGAGCCTTCATGCAGAAAGAAGATGCCCAGTTAGCAAAGGAACTGTTGTGAATAATTGTGTCCTTTCAGGTCACAGCACTCTCAGGCTTTACTGACTTTCCTGGCTGGATCTGCTTCAGGCTCTGCCTGTTTCAAGACTTACTCTTTTTTCCCTGTCTGTGGGGAGCAGCAGGTGTTTGGAGAAGTCTTGCAGACCTGATGCTTCACGGGTTGGTGACACATAACTGAGTTCATTAGGCTGCTACAGCTGACTCAGGTTACCTGCCCTCTTCAACCCATCCGGAGGCCAGAAGGCTGAGCCACTCTCCTTTAACATTAAAATAATAATAATAATAAAATATCATACATGCAGCTAGTATGGAGCTTGTGTGCATACCTGAGTGATATCTGGATTGTTAGACAAGGTATCCACAATGTCACCCTCCTGCCTCAGCCTAGCAGTGCCAAATGCCCCAGCACTCTGCCTCCCTGGCACTGGCAGCACAGATGTCCCCCACCCGTGCCTTGGCTCTGCATGGCCTCACGTGCACACAGGGGTAGCTAGTGAGTAGCTCCAGGGTCTGCTGCAAGGCTCTTTATTCCCACCAAAAAGGGGAGAAGGAAAATAACTCCTCTGAGGTGAACCTGCCTGTACAAATGTTTTCCTACTTGAATGTTTTTCTGAAATATAAACCACCTGCCATCTGGGTAAATACACCTCAAGGAGAAGGAGGTAGTGTCTGGGGCAGGTAAGCCTGCCTGGACCTTCTCAAACATATTTGGAAAAACAGAGTCAACTGGAAAAACCTAAATATTGGTGCTTCAGCACTGCCGTACTGGTCTTAGTTGCCCAGAAAGCTTTGGTAACCAGCATTCATATGACCAAACCAAAATATTTAATGGTATGTACAGGCTCAAACATCTCTCAGTGGACCAGTCTGTCTTAGCAGCTGCTAAGGCTGGTATCTGAATGCTGTGCTGAAAGGTGAGGGATGGAGAAATACTTCACTACATCCTGACATCTCTCTGGCCTTAGACCATGTTTACACTTCTCTTGACAATCTGCTTATATTTTTTTTTCTGGAGTGCCAGGATTCGGTGCTATTAAAGGCCCTGGCATTCAATGTGCTGCACAGCAACCCTCAAAATGTACAAAGCAAAGGTGTCAGGGAGACAGTTCACCATTGTTTTGGTTTAGATGGCTGCAAAAGCAGTGGCACATGTCCCCTCATGACTGTTCCTTAGCCATGTGAGCAAGTGGTTTGTCCCAGGTCAAATTTGGGGCAGGGTGAGGCCTAGATTGCCTGACTGCTGCTTTTTTTACTTCCCACCCTGCAGGCTATGAAAAAACGCTGTGATTTTATTTATCCAGGAGACCAAGGCTGCTCTGACAGCCAGACTGGTTCCCTGAATGAGGGGAAAAAAGGGCATAATTTTGAACCCTGTGGAACACACATGTGCTTGCTCTCTCCTTCTTAAATATCATCAAGGAAAACTGAGAAAATTCAGCAAGAAATGTGTTTTGAGCTTTCCTTGTCTACTTTCGGTGTGTTTTTGTTTCTTTCCAAAACAGTTAGATTTCCAGACAAAAAGAATTGGGACTTTGCTTTGAGTTTCTTGGCTCTTCTCAGTTCATGTTTCCCTGGCCATTCCTTTATTCAAACAGAGGCTTTTGTACGTAGCACATGAAGTTGAACCGAGGGCAAATATTATTACAGTCTCATGTTCTGAACTGACACCAACCAAGCCTCCCTCTGCAGTGCTCCAGCAGGATTTCATGTCAAGTTGTTCCCCTGCTCCAAAGGTCTGACTGTGCCCTTCTTCAGCACAGTCCTTGTGTCCTTTGACTCCGCAGGGCAGGAGTGTGAGCGGTGCTGTTGAGAGAACATTCCCTGCCTGACTCAGACTGGGTTGCACAGCTGAAATCCAGGTGCTTTGTCTGAGGAAGGAAAGTGCTGAGACTTTCAGTGGCCTTCAGAGTCAGAAGAGGGAAAGCAGCAGTTAGATCTGGACCCTGACCAGGGTGGACAGGGAGCAGTACAGAGTTCAGAAATCCAAGTGGTTTGAAGGAAAGGCACTCCTCCAGGGGCAGGGTGGAAAAAATAACTGGAGGATAGCATCCAAGACCAGCCTTGAAGCTACTAATAGTCTCTTCATTATCCCTCTCCACTTCCATCTGACTATTTTACCATTTTGCCTTTTGTTGATGCCTTCCTCTTTCAGCTGTTCCACTAATTACTTCCTTGCTTAACTTTGAAGCCCTCCTTGGCTGTTACTTATTTTCCCTTTCAGCTGCTTGATTGTTTTCATCCTTTGCTCTCCTCTTTAGCAGCAGCAAAAAGATGTCAAGCAGAAGAGGTGTGGGTAAAGGAGACTAAGCTAGTAAGGAAACAAGTCCCATCCCTTTGAGGAGACTCTGGATCTGGTCAAATATTCCTGCAATAGCAACAGTTGTATATCTGATGAAACTGTGGCCTGAGACATGCTGTCACTGTGGTGGTGTTCTTTGTTGTAAGAAATTTTTGATGAATGCTTTGAGGTCATGTTTTTCCCACTTAAGCCTTTGGAACTGGGATTTAACAGAAGTGATAGGTACTGGCAAAGCCCTAAAATACACTGAAGTGCTAGATTTGATACTGGGAGAGGGAAGTCTGTATGGCTCTCCCTGGGCTTTAGGGAAAGGACATAAAGAAAAAGAGCATTATGACCCCAATTGGGTCATAATTTTAATATCCATCCAATTGCTCACCATGCCCTGGTCTTTTCTGTCCCTATCAATGTTCTTGTTGACCCAAATCTTCCGCTGCTTTGGAGTTTATGGGTCAAATGTAGCCTTCCCTTGCCCCTCTGGTGGGAGCCTGCATGCAGTTGTACCTGGGTGTGGGTCTGGCTCTCCCTGGGAGCTGGTCCTTCTTGGTGTGACTGCTGTCTCCTGGGAGCTGTTTTGGCAGGGCCTCTTTAATCTTGTGCACTTTGGAAAGTTTCCAAACTGTCTTTTTCTGCCCCCTTGCAGACTCACAGCTAATATGCACACTGCTTTAATTTGTTCTTCAAATGAAACCAAATTATACCTGTAGGTGCCTGGCTGTTAAGTCAGTAATTTACTTCATGGTAGCTTAGTGTGTTTTTTAAATGCCTGGTTTGCTGTGGGGTGTCTGTTCATTGCAAGGCTGTGCAAACCTGTAAAACAGCACTGGAAAGAATTTCTTAAGGGGAATAAAAGAGGCTCAAGGTGTACCATGCTTCTTCTGTTTACCTATAGGGCCATAAAAGAACTAAAGTGTTGGTGCTGCTTTACAAGCTTTTCGAATTTGTGGACTCTCTCATCGTTGGTTTGTGTTATTTGTTAAAGATTTGGAGACAGAGATTGTATTCTCTATGTGGTACCAGTGTGGATTGCATAGGATGAGCTTCAAGTGTTAAAGCATCTCTAATCTCAAAGCATCTTTTTCAGCCTTTCTACTGACATTGCATTTTCCCATGTCCTGTGCCTCATATTGCACCTGATTTGGGATGACTCTGCCCACATAAACTAAGTTCCCTGCTAGAGTCTGGATATATAAATCTCAGGAATTTTCCTGAATGACCTAAAAAAAACCCCCAAAAAACAGAAGCCAGTGATTCAGGTCATACATGTTGGCTGCTGACCCGTGTGGTAGCTAGAAGGGATGATATTCAGATGCTTTTTGGCTCTCCTTTGCCCAAGTTTGTTGTCACTTCTCTGCTCCTCCAGAGCTGAAGGCAGCAAAGATGGACACTCCAGATGGAGGCCTGCCTTGCCAGGGCTGTTGAGACTTTCTGAACAGATTGGATGTGTGTGTTCATCCTGGAATAAACAGAGCAGCGTCACTGAAACCAGCGAGGCAGGGCTGGTTAATGCACTGGGAGAGGAACTGAGATGGGGAAAGACCGACAGCAGTGGGCCAGGGAGGGGGGGATTTGGGCTGGGAGGAGGCTGCCAGGCTGCATTTCATCCTGCTCCATGGCAGTGGTGCTGCAGAGCCATCTGCAGAGAGCAGACACCCTCGGAGGAACTGGAGCAGCAGCCGCTGGCAGCCACAGCACCAGTTGTGCTGAAGTGGGGGAAGCAGCCCTGCACAGCCCCAGGACTGCATGAGCAGTAGTAGGTTTATGCTGCAGCAGCCAAAACTTTAGTTTAAATAAACCAAATCTGTCCAACCTCAAAGCTGCAGGCATTCATCAGCCTTCACAGAGGCAGCGTGTCCTGGGGCCAAGTGGGACATTTGCCTGAGGATTTATCCTGCAGGAGCCTTTAGTTCCCAACTGGGTTAAAATTCTAGGCAGTCTTCTGCACAAAGCTTCACTGATCTGCTTCTGAGGATGCTTGAAACGGGGCCAAGGATCTTTATGAAACAATTCTACATACCCAGCAGCACCAGACTGTGATGGCTAAATTGCAGTCCTTTCCAATCCACGTGCTTTTACTTGGTCCTCAGATTTATGGTCTCAAAAGCAAACTCTTTCCTTCTTTCAGCTCTGTTTTAGCATACATGTTTTTAAAGCAGAAAAGCAAAGTATTTCAAAGCTTTCTATGTGTTAGGACTGTGTTTCTGGTGGTGTGACTTAGGCTGGATTGCTGTATTCACTAAATGGTATAAATGGCATTTGCCTCATTGAGAATATTCCTCTCTGCTGCCTACCCCCTTACAAAGTAACCAACTGCAGGTAGCTTTAATAGGAGGCTCAAGCAATATCATGGTGTGACTTTGCTCAAATGGGTGCTCGGCAAGGAGATGAGAATCAAAAGACACTGCTGCCCTGCTGGGAACAGCACAGGGTCATCTCTTGATAATGTGGTGTGCTTTAGGTCTTTCTAAGAAACAAGCAAGGTTACACTTTCAGCTCTGAAATCTTGGTAGCCTCAGGCTTTTGGAAAGTTCTGTTTCATTTAGATTCTGGCATTTACTTTTGTTTGCTTGGACTATAAAGACCTTTTCATTCTGATCCTCAAGAGCTGTTTACCATCCAGCACATGTGGTCTGCATCTCTCACACTAAAATCTTTTGAGGACTTGGCAACCTTTTTTAGTTCTCTGATCAATGCTGGCTAAGGAACAATGGTAAAAGCCCATGAAGTCTGTTGCCTGTGCAGCCCCTGTTCTGATTAACTAGCAGCCTTAGCTGAGGTGGAGTTTGCTGACTTGATTTTTTCAGGAATGCTGGTGCCAGTCTGGAGTGACTATGCTGAGCTATGCAGCAGGTGTGTCAATGTAAAACAAGAGGGCAGCTTTGCTACCCACTTTTGTGCCTGCACAGAAAGTTAAGATCAGTTTTGCTTTCTACCCTGATTTAGAGCTTAGTGCTTCTGTGTACTGTTGACACTTTCCTTTGGTCATTTCCATGGACAGCTCTTAGCTAAGGATGCATAAAGCTGGCACCAGGACCTGTGTTCTGCCCAGACATATTCTGCATTGGGCCTAAGTGGAATCTTCTATGCATTAAAATGTTTATGCCTTGCAATAGCTTTTCTATGAGCTCTCATTACTCAGAGTATCTAAGAAACAAGACTTGGCTTCAAGCCCCTCTATGCACACTTGAGGGGAAGGGTGTTAACCCAGTGGGAGAAAGCATCGCCTTCCTGCAGCACTTCTCATTTAGCAGCTTGGAAACTTGCCAAAGAAGCAACTTCCCATTGCTAAATATTGCACTGTAAATGTCTGGGAGAGGTGTTTGCAAAGCCAGGGGAAATGGGACATGCTGGGTTTTGAAGGGGAGGAAGATGAGGGGAGGAAAAGCAACAGCAGATTTACAGTGACTGCTGAGAATGTCACAGCAACAAAGTCCTAAAGGGAACATTTTGCCTGTGCCCTGGATCAGCCTGTTCTCCTGAAGCTGTCACTGGCTGAACATGAGATGCAGTGAAGCCTCTGAGCTGACGTGTTCCACTGAGGTGTGATACTGTAAAGTTAAATCCATGTACACAAGGAAAAGTCAAATAATAAATTTTAGCGACTAAATCGCAATCATAGCAGCACCAGCACAGCTACCTAAGGCTTCTCTCCTTTTCTTTACAAAGCTATGAGCACCATCCTAGGTGTTAATTTTAGAGGATAATCTACATATCTGCACATGTGGGTTAGAGCTCACTGCTGATCTGAACCTGCCTTTCTCTAAAGCTTTCACCATGCCTGAAGCTCTGTCTTTATGAGCTGCTCCTCTCTATAAAAGAGCTAAACCAACCATAGAAATCCAGTTCCCTCCACCCTGAACTGGGGGAGTTTGTGGGTCAGGTGCAGAACCTGTCACCTCCTGTGAAAAGTGATGTGAAGTTGTTGGGATCACCAGCTTGGGATGGAGGAAAGAAGAACTGGGTCCATCACTGGCCAATTTAAAGAGCTGCCCTTCCACATTCCACCTCACATGCAGGGGATTGCCCACCACAGGACTGGTGTGTTGGCTGATGGTAGCAACAAAGGGCTGAAACCAGGCTCTCAAGGGACCCTCATAAGATCATGGTGCTGGAGCAGCTCCTGTGGAGAAGGAGCTGAGCCCCAGGAGCCCCTCTCATGCCCTGACCATGCTGAGCAGGGAGCTCTGGAAATGCAGAACATAAACCCATCCCCAGCCAGGTGGCTTCCAATTGCAGGAGCTCTGCACCGAAGTGCAGTCATAAAAATAACTAAATTATGTTTAATTTCACTGATGGGTTTGTGTGGCTTGTAGTGGCCACAGCTTAGCAAAGCACCTGCCTAAAATTAAGCACACTGCCACCTCTGTGCCCTGCTTTGCTTTACTGGAGTACAAAGAAGTCTGGTTCTCTTCCTATCAGTTCATTTGAGCAGCAAAGTGAAATAACTGTCCACTGTGCTGGCCTGCTCGTACCTCTTGGACTCTGTGCTGAAAGAAAAAAAAATAGAAACTGGAGGGTGCAAGTCATGGAATGGGGGGAAGTCCGTCACTTCCTCAGGAAACACCTATAACAACAGTGCTTGGAAAAAATATTCAAGAAAACCTCTCCTGTTTTGATTTAAAAAAAAAAAACCTCTCTGCTCTAACTCCACAACATTCTCCTTTTATTTATTTTCCTAGAGACATGGTCCAATTTTTATATTTTGCTGAGTTAAATGAGCAATAAGTAGTAATCAGATGTTGACATAAAGTTATGTGTACACCTGCTGACTGACTCATAAAGAAAAAGAATGCTTTTAGTTAAGAAATGGCAAGAAAACTAAAATACAGCAATTAACTTCACTAATAAGAAACCCAGGCAGTTAAATTATACACATTTATTAAATCACACAAGACTTCTGAATGACCTTTTTAGTTTGATGCTGCCTGATGAAAGCAATTCTGATTTCAGTTCTGATTCAAAAAATCTGGAATTCTTCAAGGTTTTCTAGCCAAACTGTGTATTTAAAGCTTTCAGGTGAAAGAGAGGGAGTGGTGGTGCCCATCACTGTAAATTCTTATTTCACCCAACTCTGAGTGCCACTTGAGCATGTGACTCTTGGATTATTAATGCCTTGTTGGATTCTTAGAAGGTGTAAAATTATCACTCAGTGCCCCAATGAGGAGCACAAGAGGTCCATGAATAGTGAGCTGTAGAGATGTGTGTGCACTGTCTCCACTGGCACTTGAGGTGTTGAACT
Source organism: Poecile atricapillus (assembly GCF_030490865.1). Classification (NCBI taxonomy): domain Eukaryota; kingdom Metazoa; phylum Chordata; class Aves; order Passeriformes; family Paridae; genus Poecile; species Poecile atricapillus. The sequence continues at coordinate 2,244,924 of NC_081264.1, forward strand.
GAGGGTCTGCAGTGCAAAAATGTGAGAGCTGCTGCCATTCCAAACAGCAGCAGAACTGCTGGCTGAGAGCTGGGCTAGATCCAGGTCTGAGCACACTGGGACCCATCCCCACGGGTTTCTTCCTGCAGTTTCTGTTTGTCTGAGGCATTGAGAAACAACAGCACTGAGCTCCACTTACAACTGACCCAGGCAATTCAGCTATGTGCTCTATTTTCATGCTAACTGTGATCTTTGAGTGCTCTCAGAAGACCTTTTCATTTAGACAAATTCAGTTTTCCTGGTTTTAGTAGAGTCTGACTTATTATAATGAGTTCTCTCAAGCAGATGACTTTGTACTGGTGGTGGGCATTGTAAAGCTTTAGGCCTCTTTGCAACAAGCCCAGAGTGAGTCCAGAGCTGTGACATCTCTGTGAACAGCATGTCAGTCTTTAATAGTTTTTCAGTAAAAAAAAACCCTAAGTCCCAGCAAAAGGTGAATTTGATCCTCTCACCGTGTGGTGGAGGGAAATCAGAGAGGTGGTCTTGAATTTCAAGCATGGGACTTGAGTGCCTTTGAACTAACTTCTGGGCCAAGAACAGTTTCTCAGAAACAGGATATGTGATGTGAATTTTACAGCCTATAACTGCTTCCTAGTTAAGACAGACACTGATAAGCTATACTCATGAGGTGTGCAAGAACTCCAAGGGTGTTTGTGGTGATGTCTCAGTGGTCCCTTGCCTGGCTCATTTACAGGCTGAATCAGTGTTTGGGGAGTCTGGGAATTCACAGCTCTTGCTTAATATGTATTAATCCAGAAAAACCACATGAGAGTTTTGTTCACAAGGGCAACACAGAATGTCATAACCCAGGATTAAACTCTTGACATGCCAAATATCTTCCTGGTGGTGGATGATGGTGTGATTTTGGGGGCTCTGTATGTATGAAAACCTGCAAGACTGAAATTGAAGGGCAGGCACTCAGTGAAGGTCTGGTCTGCTGTCACACTGACAGTCCTCCCAAGGAGAACTTCAGGATGAGGGCAGACCAGAGCAGTCTGGGCACGTAGCTGGAGCTTGCACTCAGACAGCATTTCTGAGCTGAGCAAGTCTGGTCTATCAAAAGGCTGTTTGAGCAGCCTGCATTCCTGCTGCTCCTCTCTCCACCAGACAATTTAACGGGGCTGCTGGGACAGAGCTTTGCTTGTTCAAATTTCAAAGAGCATTGCAAGGAATGCGAGGAAGTTGTTGGACATGTTAATCAAAGAAAACTCATATTCAGGAGTTTGATTTATACCTGTGCACTACACACGGATCATGTAGGCTGCTAGATTGATGCTCAGGCTTCAGGTTGTAAAACTTCTCACATGGATTCTGCCCTCTGCCCCTTCCAGCCACATCAGACTGGAAGCAGCTCGTATCTGTGTCCCAGATGCCTCATGAAAGAGGGTCACTCTGACTGTTGAGAGGCAGTTGTGCCCTCAGGGCTGCTCTATACCTTCTTTTTCTTTCTCCTGTTCTCCTGCTCAGATATGTTCACTTAAAAAGGACTAGGACACCAAACAGCTCTTATCCAGGATCTGACCCTGTAACAAAGAAAGTGCAGTCCCTCCACCTAGAAGAGTCACTCCTCTGAAAAAACAAGAGGGTATTTATCCCTGTCTACCACATCTGCAAACTCCAGCTGGAATCTAAAAGCTGAGCTAACGTTTTTGTTGTCATTAGTGCCTCTTTGTAGGAAATCCTGCCTAGAATTGCTTGCAGAATGCATCCTTCACTCTAGGAAACAGCGATGAGTAGTGCAATGTGTGCAGTGCCGTAGTGTGCCCTCCTTCTGCTGCTCACAGCATGGAATGCAGACACTGAAAGGCCACCAAATTGCCCACAGAATGTGTGCTCATGCTTGTGACGCTCTTGGGGAGATTAGGAGCCAATCCTGAATTCTGAGCTCCCATTACCAGTGCAGCTCATTCATGAGGCCTCAAAAACACTGGCAGCTTTGATCGTTTCAAGTCCTAGCATATAACAGGGGATGCCAAGCTCTGACTTCAAAGTCTGTCAGTCCCCAGATCCATAAACTGATCAACAAGCACTTGCATGTCATCATGCAGAGGGACTGATGAAGGGGTGGGGTGGGAGCACATTCCTTCCTTCCCCAAAACTCCTGAGCCATGCCTGGAGGAGGCTGGATGCTTTGGTGTGATTGCTTCTGGTCTTTTCCTTCCTTCTTCACGTTGTAAATTATTTAGGTGTCAGCATCAAAGATCAGAGAGAAGCACAGGAAAAAAATCTCAAGTAAATGCTTTATATTCCTTGGGATCATCTATCCAAAGAGCTCTGCTTGCTTTGTGAGTATGGGCTGCGTTCAGCCACAAAACATCCCTGTAATAGTTTACAGCTGGGGAAACTGAGGCATGGGGCTGTTAAAACGTGACTTGGCCAGAGCATCTGCACAGTCTCTGCCAGAGCTGGGAGGAGTGTTCTGTCCCCTGACAGCTCCTCTGCATCTGCAGGAGCAGGCTTCCTCCCTCCAGCAGCTTGCCAGGGGCTGCACGAGGGAGCTGCTGGACCCCTCCTGCTCCGGGACCCCTCCTGCTCCTGCACCCTCCTGCTCCTGCACATCCCACCCGTGCTTTGTAACGTGGCAGTGCTGCTCCCATGGCAACTCACTGATCCCACCTGCACCCAGCCTGCTGGCCACTCACCAGCCCCATGCCTCCAGTGGTACACACCCCCTACCTCTCTGCATTCCCATCCCAAAACATCATCAGCCTCTTCTGCAGAACCTTGGCCCATGTACAGCCATTCTGGGTGAGTTCTTATCCATCTAAGGCTCTCCAAATTTCTTTCACTTGATTTTCCTCCCTGTAATGGAAAAGGGCAAATGTCTAGAGATGCTCTTAGGAGAGACTTTCTCCAGGCTCTGCTGAGCTTCATGCTGTGCTGCCCCTTTCCTGGGTCAACATACAGCAGTATCAGGCTCCCTGTGGATGCTTTCTGCTCTGCTGAATTAATCCAGCTGCCTGAAGAGGAGGGATGTCTTGTTTGGTGTCTCTCCATCATGTAGATTTAACCAGCAGTGGAGTTCAAGGTTGCTATAAATAGTTCTGTGCCTTGTCACAGGAGTAACCCATTTATTACAGTTCTCTTCCTTGTCAACAGCCTTCCTCAAAATCGGCTGCAGCAAAAGTTTTGGAGGCTGTGACTGCACAGCTCCCTTTGAAATGCCCTGATCTAGAATGACTGCAGCTCTCTGACTGGGGCAGGGAGGTCGGATGTCCTGAAGAGCTTTGTCTCCTCCAGCCATCTAGTTTTATAACTTTACAACATGGCCTGCAACTCTTTGGTGGATCCCTTCTCCTGGAATGGGTCTTGTCATATTCTTGTCAGTTCTGCATCCTCCTTCTCCTAGGAAAGACTACTCAGAGATCTGCAGATAAGCAGAGTGGGAGCTATTTTTTAATTATGACAGGGGAACAGGAGACTCCTTAATGTCAGCTGGGCTTCCCAACATTCCTTCAGGAAACACATCATAAAAGCGTTGCTTCACTCCCTTGTCTGTTCCCCCACTCCCATTTTAAATAGATGAAATCCAGCCCCCTCTGGGGTGGAACACAGCATCCACTGAGCAGCCTGTGGTAAAACCACCTGCCTGGGTTAAACATGGAGCAGCAGATGATTTTATCTCTCTTGGGAGGTTATGTAGAGTACAGGGAAGCTTTGTAGCTGGCCCAGAGAGAAGTGCCAGGCCGTGGCTCTTAGCTCAGACAAAGATTGCTTGTGCTGAGCAAGGTGGTTAAAGGTGAACTGAGGTTTCTTTTGAGCCAGTGGGTAGCTCCTGTCTGGAGTTTGGTTGTTGTTGGCTCTGTGTAGGTTTTTGGGTGCTGGAGGAAGTAGGTGCCCAGTGAGAGGTGATGGAGTTTGTGCTCTTGGCAGATCCTACATTGTGCCCAGGGTGCTGGCAATTTCTTCCTTGTGTGCATCTGCCAGCAGGGTTTCTGTATTGCTCAGTGGGATTTAAAGCTTTCATGGGCATCTGAGAAATGCTTGTCTGGAATCCAACACTGAAGGGCAGAGATCAAAGAGACACCCCTATCATTACTAAAGCAGGAGAGGCATTTATTGCTTGGGTACCAAAATGAGGCTTTCACAACCTGCCATTGGCTGTTTTCTGATGTTGGCCAAATCACATATTTGTCCTCACATCATGCCTCAGGTTCCTCACCTCTAATATAAGGAGAAAGTATTCCTCAGCCCTTCCCTACCTCACCGTGCAGCTGTGGAAGAAAACTTGGTGGGTACTTGTGTTATAGCTCCCAGTACTGTATGGCTTTATCAGTAATTCAGCCCAAAAGAAGAAATCAGCTTACAGAAAAGCTTAAAGAACATAGAGCTTGTAACCTCCCCAAAAGGATGAAACAAATATCTGATCTCTGAAAGAGCACACTAAGGGAATCCTCTTTTTCTAAAGCCTTTCAAAATCTTAATTTTTTTCTCTACAGCTTAGGATAGTGAAGCTAGCACTCCTCAGGTAAACTTGGCAGCCATTAAGGGAATGTAGGACAGCAGACTTTGGAGACAGAAACCTTCAGCAGTGTGTGTTGTAGGGAATAGTGTGATTCAGGCCTTGGATGAAATGCTTCAGGCAGGCTACTTCCAAATCCTCTGACATTCATACAGAAAACTTGTCTTTTTTTCCTTTGGCTGTCTCACCCTCGTGACCCCAAATGCCTAGTCCTTCCCAGTTTCATTCTCTGTTTGGTTCTTGCAGCCTCCACCTGCATGGAGACAGAGAAAATTAGCATCTTTACTTTGGTCTGATGAAGAAAATTCATACAGGAATTTTAGACTGGACGAAGATTCCTAGTGTCCTGCTGTTAATTTAAGAAACTTGTTCAGAAAGATTTTTTTTTTTTTTTTTTTAATACTTGGAGGAGCTGAATGAATCCAAAGAGAAACAGTGGGCTGTTGGAGAGAGAACAGGGACATCATGTTTGCCAAGTGATGGATTTAGCTCTTGGTGGAACACCCCAACACCCGTCTATCCTGGGGCTCCACCCTCTCAATGTCCCTTTACTGCCTTAATGTTTGGATTCTTCAAACTGGCAGGTGCCTGGATCTGCTGAGCAGGTTATGGCCCCAGTGCTATTTTTATCTAGTGACTTAAGCAGTTTGAAGAACTGTAGCAGGCAGGAAATAAAGTCCCTCTAAAAATACAGAGGGTAACTTTTAAGAGGTAGATTTTTAATTGCAGCTTGAGCAAACCATTTTTAGTTTCTATGAGTCTGCTCCTTCTCATCTCCTCTGCAATCTGGATCTTCCCCAAAGAAGAACTTGTCATGGTTGTAGCCTTATGGCCCCACGAGCCTGTGGCTCTGCTCTCTGTGAGCTTCTGGCATCCCTGCCAAGATCAGGCAACAGCAGCCCCAGATTGTCTCTCCAAATCTGTGCATCTGCAGTTGGGCTGAGGGGAATCCAGAAAGGGGAAAACTGAGGAAATTGCTTTCCTCTCTCTTTGGGGTATAAAATGTTCTCTTCTTTCAAGTTAATTTGTTCTGTGAAAGTTCCCCTTGAAATAATTTTCCAACTACTTTGAAAGATCAAATAGATTATATTGAAAGCTACTGTAAGATGAAGTGCCCATTTGGATTTAATAAATGCTGGTTTATAGAGTTCAGCTCGTTATTTCTTTGGGATAAACCTACAGAGAATGGAAGGGAGGAAAGATTTTAATGTTTCTGAAAAACTTATCCCACGAACAGTAAAAACACACCCTAGAAATATACCAGCCACAAAAATGACATCTTAAATGCAGTATTTATGACTTTCTGTATTTGTTTTGCATAAACTTTTCTGGTTTCTATTACATAGATTGATTCATGGAGTTTATTTGCAATAAATGGTAGTGCATATTTGAAACAAACGGAGTCCTGGTCTGTGAAGAACCCAGGAGATACAAAACCTCTGTATGGTTCAACCTGGGAACCTCTAAGTCCTTTTTATCAGAACATCTTTTCCCATTAAAAATAAAATGCAGAAAAATAATAAGAAATTAGATGAAGAAAAGCAATTTGGGAAAACATATGTAGCCAATGTTTCAACTAAAATTGGTCTGAACTTTGTATTCAGTGTCTCATTCTGTTCCTTAATGAAATGTTCTTTATCCAAATGGAAATTTTACCACGAATATCATTTTTCACAGATTTGTTTGGGAGGTGTGGGGAGCTGACAGGGGCTGGAGGGGATTGAAAACTTCTCAGAAAACATTTTGATTTTACTGAAATTTATGTAACTTTAGAAGGCACATCAAATGAGAAACTTCTTAGTAACTTTTCCATTAACTTCAACCTTTAGGAGTGAAGGGAAGCAAACAAGGAGAAATTTTCCCCTAAACCATCAATTCTTGATCTGTAAATGAGCTAATCGCATATTTTACCAGTTTGGGGAAAAAACAGTAAAACAAGGGTTGTCTGTATTGATTTATTTTTAAAGCACATGAGTTACATTTATCTCTGCTTTCTTCTTCATCCCCTGACAGGCTTGGCATCTGCCCTGCTCCTTCCTGTAACTGGATTACTTGTGTACTTCTAGTGCATTCCTAGATTGGCTAAAATACTACCTTTCCTGTATATTTTTGAGGAGGGTTGCAAGTCATCACAGGACAAAGATTCTCTCAGGAACCTGAGTGATGCCCTTCACATGGCCACAGCAAAGCACCTGGGTTTTAAATACCCAATAAGTGATCTGCACACTGATAATTATTGGGTGAATAAAATTGATGATGATCCTGAATTTGTTACTGAAAAATTGATGGCAGATAAAAACTGTCAGCTTTTTAATAGCTGAAAAATGATAGTTTAAGCTGCATTTGCCTGCTGCCACAGGGTCTGAGTGGCTACAGACAGGAAGAGTGTATGGTCGTATGCAGCTCAAAACTAATCAGTGGGCTGTTCTCCCAACTGTGTCATCTTTCTAAAAAACCATCTGGTATTTAATGTCATGAGTCTATTTCTCACAAGCTGCCTAGAGTTCTCTCTATAAGAAGACCCAAAGCTGTAGTCAGCTTGTCATCATCTGTGCTAAATGCAATGAGGAGACTCCCAGCAATCTCTCACCTGCTGGCCTGACCAGTATGACCCATACGGTCCCTCCCTAACCCAGTCTGATCTAGGAGGGAAAGTGACTGCAGGTGTAAAATGGCTGTGCAAATGAACTACTTGTGGAGTTGTTCTGTTCCCTCTTTTGGGAGAAAATATCCATATTTTTAATCTAGTCCTTCTTAGCACGCTGGATTGCAGCCTTGGCACTGTCATGGACCCATCCAGATGAAAGTCTGTTTCTTTGAAAGTCAGGGTACCCTGAAAAATAAGCTCTCCCACGCTATGGGTCCCACCAGTGCTCACATCTGGTGGATTCTGTGCTTGTGTGCTTGGCTTCTGCCTGGCAATTTGTGCTTTCCCTTTGCAATCTCTTGTGTGTGATTCTCCCGGGAGCCCCACATTGCTCTGAGAGCACTGAGACAACCTGGACCTCCTGCCTTGCCAGGCTTAAGCACTTACTTAAGTGACTGCCCATAATTAGGAACCATTTGATGGAGAAATAATTGACTGTGGCACATGAATGCTGATGTACCCAGGTTTAGGAAGCATCCTTTTCATGCTGGCTGAGTTCAGAGCCATGGGGAATGGAGCCATGGAGAACAGCACTAAGGAACAAATCCTGTCCTATAGCCCGTGTGCACAAAAAGCTTTGATGCCCAATTGTTAATTGCTTAAAAGATGCACAGATTCCTCTGGCAAGGCTTTCCTTAAGCATCTGACACTGCACTCTGGCAGGGAGAAGAGCTTTGAGGTGGTTGTGCTTGACCCACTCTGCCCCAAGACAGCTTTAGTTGTAGTAATAGTCTTCTGTCTCTCAAGTGGAAGTTATTTTATTTTGAGCTGCCTATTCTTTGGAAGTTATCTTGAGCTTCAAAGAGCTAAGTTGAATAACTTTTCTTTGCCTTGCTTTGCCAGAGGAAAACCTGGGCTGCCTGATTCCTGATGTTCTGCTTGTTGTACTTCACAGCCCTATTCACAAGTGTGGGGTTAAAGAGTAAAATGCTACAGGTGGCAGGATATCTGCAAACTGGTAGGAGAAACTGGAGCCTGATTGCACTTAAGAATCTCCAGGCATATTGGCAGAAGTCCAAATGTGCCCAAGAGGCCAGGATAGGAAAGCTGGGGCCATTGTTCTTCCTTGGCTAACATGGCATTCATTGAGGCACAAGCTATTCCTGAGGGACCAGACTCCCACTTCCCTCTCCAGCTGCTAGTTTTCCCTCAGAAACCTGTTTTGCTCTCCTGTATAGAAATAACTGTGATGTACTTTAGCACATGTCTTGTTTGTGATGGCCCCCATCCAAAACCTACTGATATCAGAGGAATGTTTTGCAGGGACTCAGAGGGATTTCAGATCAGATCCAAACCTTTGCAGCTAGTTTTGTATTGCTTTCCTGCCAGGACTGACTGACCAGCCACCAAACTCCTGAGAAAATCAGCATGAAGTGTCAGTCAGGGTTCAGTTCAAGTGACAGCTAAATTTGCCTCTCTGGAGATGAATGAGAGCTGGTGGGCCTGAAATGCAAACCACCTCAAACAAAGCCAGCCAGTGTCCACACCAGCAAGCTTTTAAATCATACGGTAGCCTTCAACCATTAACACTTCAAACACCGTCTGACCCTTTGAAAAGGCAGTTCATTTATTAATGTTCCTGTTAAAAGTCCCTTCCTCACTCTGTTCACAGGATTGCCTCCTGGATTGTCAGACCCTAGCTTCTCGATCCCACTCAAGCAAGGATGAAAACCAGCCCTGAAATGCTTTAGGAGGGATGCAGGATCCAGAGGTGGGATGCCAAGGTCTGGAGTCTCGCACCTCCCCTCCAGTTTTGGGTGAGTCACTGCTCCTTCCTCTCTCTGTCTGGGCTGGGAGGCTGCTCAGGCAGACGTGGCTGCAGATCCAACTGGCACCGTGTGGTTCTGGGGATGGCAGGGAGTTTCTAAATTCACTGCAGATCCTACCCACTGGCATGTGCCTGAGAGCCAGCAAAGGTCTTGGATCTGCCACGCTCTGGGTTGTCACCCTGTCTGACAAGAAACATTCTGGGCTGTGAGCTGGAGCTTCAGAGCTGCCCTGAGGTCTTTTCAAAAGTCTGTCTCTGGGTTCTCTGATAACAAGGCTGTGCAGGGCCTGTCTTCAACTCAGGTGCCCCACACAGAAGCTGACTTGCACACTCCACTTGCTGGGTTTGGACTTCTCTGCTTTCTTGATTTAAAAATGCTCTTTAGAGGAAAAAAACCCAACTATGTTGTCTTTTCTCCTGTTCCATGGACAGACACAGTGCAAGCAGAGCAAGCGTGAATTGCACCACACTCGCTGCTCACCAGCTGGCCAGAGGAGAACAGTGCTTGCCTCTGTCTGGGCTGTGGGGCTGGAAAGGTGAGGCTAGCAGCAGGAGGCAAGACAAATACGAGCCTGTTTTTGATTTGCCATCTGACCCCTGCCAGCTCAGAGCACCCTGTCTGTAATCGTGACCTAAATTAAGCCCAAATGCCATGAGCGAGGCTGTTGCTTTCTCTCACAATGCAAGTGTTTCCAGGTACCTAGCCAGAGATTTATAATCCAGCACTAATTACATTCTTGTTTGTGTCCGCTGTCATGCTGGTTTGGGCTTTCTGTGGTTTGTTAAATCCAGGAGCGTGCCTGGCCCTTTGTGCTGCCAGCCTGTGTGTGGAGACATCAAGGGGCATCCGTGGCTGACAGCTTAGCAAGCTGCTGGGGGAAACCTGCTGGGCTGGGCTGGCTGCCTTTGGTAGCCCAAATATCATGGGAGACATTTTGGCTTGCTAAATTCTTGACTGCACAGGTCTGCTGTCCACGGTAGGTTCACTTGAAGGAAATAGCTCTGGCAGCAGCCCAACAGCAGGAACACTGCTTTTCTCTTAAATGTGGAAGGAGACAGAGGCTTGGTGTTCCTACCCAGCCAGCTCTTGCCTCGTTGATGGCAGATGATCGGCACCTTTAGCTCAACTTAGGTGCAGTGGTTTTGCTATGAAGCTGAAGATCAGATCCTTGTAAACAAAATCTGCAATTGATTACCAGTAATTAGCACAGTGTCTTCTGTCAGGGTACTGGAAGGAGCAGGATGGAATAACAAGCCTTGTGATGTCACATGGTTCTGCAGTGTTGGCTCTCACAGGCTGTGCAGTGCTGGGGACTGCACTGGGCAGACCCTTTGTGAGAAGCCAGTGTCCCACAGGGCAGACAAGCTTTTCTTCTGCATTGCAAAACCTGTCCCCAGAAACACAGGAACGGTTTCTGAAGAAACCCAGCTGGGTATGTACAAACCCACTGGCTTCTCTGAGGAGCCAAACTGAGTTTTCACTTGCAGGTTCTGTGCTGGTTCCCTTCTGCCACTCTGTGCCAGGTGACACCACCACAGCAAGACTTAGACTTCCCAAATTGCTATGGAGGAGAACCCTAGTGCATATTACTGGAAAAGCAGTTCCAAATGTAATATATGCTCTCTTCTACCCTTTGCTTTCTGTGTTTTCTCCCTGTGCCAGGAGTTCTTCAAGTCTGTGCTGTGATTGTGACATTGGGGCAGACAAGTCAGGCAAATACTTCACACACACACACGCTCCGAGCAAACCAGACATCCGGTATTTAGAAATAAACAGCGTAAAGAGATTTGGGAAAGTCACTGCTCATGCCAAGACAGTTAAGAGGCATCTTGGTTCAAACAAAAGCCTCGACTCATTTCCATTTAATTTTTTTCTTCGCTTTGTTTAACTGTTGAGTTAGTTTCTTCAGACCAAAATGGATTGTTTCTGTTTCCAGTTGATCAGAATGAGGTAATCTGTCTTGCACTTACATTGTGAGGTGCTGATTTTCACCTAAATATTTTATCTGTCAATGGACAATCATTTTACTGATGGATTTGTTAAAGTTTCTACCCATCCCTGGTTATTCACAAAGGTTTAAGCTGGAACTATTCATCTTAAATTCTTTTCCATTGCTTAAGAAGAAACTCCCTCCTTCACTACTCAGGGCCTGGGTTAGCAGGGATTGGAGGGAGACAGTGGCCATTCAAGAGAGCTGTCAGACTCCACTGCTGTCTCCTGTCTGCATCATAGAGTGTCACTCAGAGGGCTAAAATCTACAGGCACCATTGTATATAGACCAGACACTATTGGTCTGCAGTCCTGGAAATTTGGACCTGATCCAGTCTGGGTTTTGCTGGTTCTCTTAAGGGTCAGTAGTCATTAAAGGTGATGAGAATCTTGGAGTGAGACCCAGCTAGCAATCACTAAACACAGGTGTACAAAACTGGTGAAACTATTTCTTTGTAGCAGTAAAGGAAAGTATGGCTGTATAGTGCATGTGTCCTGAAATGTGTGCTCAGTTGTGGGATTGTGGTTTGTCTTTGGTCGTGCTGTATATTTTTGAAGTGGAATTGAGGCCAATGGTATATACTTTGTCTCGTGTGTATTCAGATTTATGTGGAATGGATTTGAGAAAATATGACAGATGGGAAATAGATGGATGTTTTTTTCCATGCAGGTTGGCAGCTCTTTTTACCTGCTAGCAGCTTAAATAATGGAAGCTGGGTGATGACCACACATTAACACTTTCTGCTGCTCTGAGTGCTTTTCAAGAAGGGAGCAATTACTTCAAAATCTGCTCTCCTTATAGTCAGGCCAGTATTGAGAATTTAACTCCTGTTTCAGATTAGTTTCAGTTACCCATTTTTACCTGGCAGACCACTTGCAAAGATGCTCATTGCTAATCAAGACCTAATTTCTGACAGATCTGTGCATATTACATCTCCTCCTCTGTAAACAGAATTGGGGTTTGGTTTTTGGAAAACATGAGCAGAGTCTAGGAAGTTCAGGTTCTGACTGTGTTCGGTGTTCGTCAGGGAGAAATTTGGCAATGGTTGCTCTGTGTTACTGGCATAGCTGAACATCAGGAAATAGAATCACCCTTGCAGCCCTTGAGGATGTGCTGGCCTCTGGGAATGAGGAGAACCTCCCTTGCCCCAAGAGAGAGACAGGGCTGGGGCTGAGTGAAGAGGGAGTCCTCTCCATCCAGAGTGCCCAGAGGGCATTGGAAGTTTTGAGAGGATTCAGCTCACTGAGTTGCAGAGAAATTCAGAATTGTAATATTTCCCTGTTGAGATCTCCTGCTTTCTTAATCCTCCTTCCAGGCCTCTGTGATGCAGATGGGATTCTGTTCATTGGACACGTGGTACACCATGAAACATCTCCAAAAAACCAGCAGTGTAGGAGAGAAACACAAAGTTGAGGATCTATGGATCCAGGATTGGTCCTTTTGTTGCATGCAAGATGATGCAGTATTGAAAGAGATGATGCTGACAAAGATGTCTCTTGTTCCCTGCGTGCTTTGAGTTAAATTCTGCCAAGGAGGACTTTTCATCCTGCAAGCTTGGTCTCTTCTGTGGGGCTGTTGGCAGTTATTAAAACACAAAGCCCTTCTTGCCTACAAATCCATGTGCTTGATCTTTCCAGCCCAAATCCTACAAGTAACATGCACTTGTCCCCAGGGCAACTTGCTCAAATAACCACAGCTCTGCCGGAAAAAGGGCCATATGAGCCTTAGGGAATTGGGAGGAGAGATTGAATTATTCCCAGCATCCAAAGACCAAGAGGTTCCTTCTTCTTCAGCAAATGTTTTCAGTTCCCACTTGGTGAATTATTGCTTGGGATTTTTTTTTTTCCCTTCAGTGTTTCCATGAATGTGGTTGAGGCTCTGATCCAGGAAATGGGGGGAAAAAAAACCTCTGAAAAATGTATCGCACCATTTCAAAACTCAAGTGGAATTAATTAAATCCAAATTTCAACAGTGTGTCCAAAGTTGAGCTAGGCTCAAGATACACTTCAGAAGGTTTGATTTCAAAACAATCCCTTTGAGCACATGCACATAATTTAGGGAGGTTTCTGTGTATCCAGTGCAAGGCAGCAACAGGGAGCTGCTGGGTACCTGAGCTCAGAGAGAAAAGGTGATATTTGCAGGACATCCAGAAAAAAATCTTTTTCTGCCTGATTCAGTTTACCCTAATCCACTGCTCAGCAAGCTGCATGCTGGAAAAAGAGTCAGGAAATAATGTTGTGGAAAGGAGAGCCAAACCATTTGAAATGGAGATGCTGTGGCTGGTACACTCACAGTTCTGCAGTTCTGCTTGCTGGAGAAGTAAAAAGAAGTAAAAATAGCTGAGGAACAGTAGAGAGAAAGTGTCCAGGACATCAGGCTTGGGCTGAAACAAAAGACTTAGGTAATGAAAACTTTTCTGAACAGTGGGGGATGTAGGACTTTTCCCAGCTCCACCCCTGAAAGGGAGGTTCCCTTGGAGGGTCCAAGTGCTTCCATCCTTTTATCTATTAAATTAAGATAATGTAATTTACTGCCCCAGAGAAAACATGATGGATTTAAAAAAAAACAGTGCTAGTAGGCTGGAGCTTTCTCTGATGTTTTTTCAAAGCCCACATGCCAAATCCTTTCCTCATTTTCATGCATGTGTCCCAACTAGCTGTAAGAGAGTTACACATGGGTCAGTGAGGAGGAGAACAGGCTCTTTAAAATAGTATTTAACAAATTCTTTCTGTCACGCCTGTTCCCTGTTTTTCCACTCATTGTGGAGGAAACCAGCATGTCTCATTTACTCTTGACTTGTGGTGGTGACCTGGGAGAAAGTTGATGGGGAGGACCCCTTCATGAAAGATCAATTGTGCCTATTTAGTCTCTGCAAATGGGGAGATTTTTAGAGCCTGAAAATGGGGGCGGTTCTACCTCATTTCTGCCAAGCAGCAACACATGTTGTCAATATTTTTCCAGTGGATCTTCTGCCTGGGCAAGGATGATGTGTGTAAATGTTCTAAGGTGGCTGTATTTCTGTGTAAATATATATATTTACACATATATGTGTGTGACTGTGTATTTCAGAGGAATTTCAGGCGCACTGTGAGTTGATGAACTCTGTGGCAGGTGAGAGCAGAAGCATTTCTGTCAGCCATTGTTTGGGAGAAGGGACACAGCAGATCTCTGCTGCACAGTGAGTTTTACAGACTTTAAGTTCATCACTTCAAGAACAGTTATCTGTAAATCAGCACTACCTGTTGCTGCATAGCAGCAGGTGTGCCTTGAAATACTGGGGAGTATTTTGGATGGGGATTACATTGCCTTAGCAGGCTGAGAATGCCAGAGTCATGCTTGAACCCTGGAATTAAAGCAATTGAATTCAGGGCTCTGACAGGTCTGGGAATTTATCTTGTTGGACTCCATAGCAGCTAGACCTGCCAGTACAACAGGGATATTGAAGGATCAGATGAGTCCATTTGTTTCAAAGACCTCCCAGCCAGATGTTACCCCTGCTGTATTGCATATGGCTTTCTTCAGGCACAGAGTTAACACTGAAACCTGAGCCAGCTGATAACAAGGGCAGCAAGTGCCAGCTGGCTCTGTGTGGCATTGCCCATCCACCTTTTCCTGGCAGCTCCAACACTGGCAATGCATTAACAGTGTGGTTCAGTAGAAGCTCGGGAGTTCCACCATCACAAAGGCCACACAAACACTTCTCCCTTTGAAATAACTACTGACTGCCTGTTTGATGCTCCAAGTCTTTTGTGGGTAAATGGCATATCAGAAATTCATTTCCTCCTGCTTCCTTCTGCATTGCATCAGCAGTGTTGGAAGTCATGTTGCCTGATACCTCATGGCAGCAGCATGACCTGAAACAATACAATGAAATTACCTAGACATTCCTTTTCCAAGCTGAAGAAATCTTTTTTTTTTTCTTTGCCACAACCTGCTGGATCTCCTACTTTCCAGTTTGCTGAGGCCTCTTCTGTTAGTTGGTCCATGTCCTCCATCCCTTTGTCCTTGTATCCTCCAGTTTGTTTCCTTGCAGATTTTTCATGTCTTTCAGAGGTAAAAAGGAAAGGGAGGAAATTATATAAGTACAAAAATACAATAGTTTCATATTCCTGTTTGACTGCTCCTGGGATGCTTTCACATGTGGCAAACATACCCAGACAATTAATCTTGTGCACCCACAGGGTGAAACTGTAAAACAGTGCATGACTGAAAGATAAAGATGTATCTTCCTTCCCTATTGTGCTGTGTTTGGGGGATTTTTTGGAACCTCTGCTTTTGCTGTGTCAAGGCCAGTTACCCCATCTGGACCCCCAGGCATATTCTAGTTGATGTGATAAAAGCAGATCCTCTATGTCTTTTTAAAATTACATATTGGGGCATACATTCATTTTTCCCTTCTGGGAAGGGAATTCCAAAAACTTTTTTTTTTTTGAATGGAGAAGTAGCCAAAATCAGAAGAAACTCATGGCTGTGGAAGAAGGGTGGGAGAGAAATGGCTCACAGCACGCTTGTGCTGGCAGGGCCTAAGTTGAAGTGTCACAGGTGGTGTGAGCAAGCAGGTAACAAACAGCCCACCTGAGAGTGCTCTCCAGAGCAACTGTGCTCTGTTCAACAAAATGCTGAACCATTTAGGTGGTTATACTGTTCAATAGGTCCTGCTTTCCCTGAGTGTCCTTGTGCCAGGGTGGAGCACTCTGGGAAACTCCTATAATGAGCACATGCTGCTGCCTCAAGTGCTGGAGGCAGGAAGCCTCTAAGTACAGGAGCGGTGACTGCTCGTTCGTGTGTCTCTTCTGTCTGAGCTGATGAGTTCACAGTGCTGCTCCCCTGCAGTTCTGGAATCTTGTTATGCTGTCATCTCTGCCATTCTTTGTACATCTCAGAGTTTTCTGCATTTTTCCCAGTACATCCTCAATTTCTCTGCATTATAAGCACTTATTTCTATCTATTTATGTGGATGGGGTTTGGTTTCTATGCAGAAGGCCCTGTGGACATCCATCCTTCGGGGACTTCAAGAGGACATACTAGATGGTCACTCCAGTTTGAAACTGACTTTGGGATAAGTTCCTTGTGCTGATTATAGACCTGTGTCTCACGGGGAACGAGAGCAGTGCAGGAGCTGTGGGCAAAGGGAAGGAGAAACAATGGACTGGGGTTTGTTTAACATGTCTGTCCATGTTGGATAAGCTCATGCCCAGTGCAGTCCATCCCCCAGCATCTGATTGTGTCTCACACACTCATCCAGGGTTTTCCAGACCCACCTCTCTGGGAAACAGCCAGCCTGAGAGAAAAGAGCTCAGCAGGCAGCAAGGATCCAGGCAACAGGCACTGCTGCTTATGCAATAGGCAAACATTGTAGTAAATAACATGTGTAGCTTTGTTATTAAGCTTGATCTTGTTAGGGGGGCAATAAATGTTCTCTGTGATCATTTTTCTTGTAGAATATCAACACAGGATAAAACTGTGGCTCTGGCTTTGCTCTTCCTGCTCATTAGAGCTCCGTGCTGCTTCATGCCATGGCCTCAATCTGTTGCTGTTTGCCTTGACAGCTGCATGTCCCCAATTTCCTTCAGACTCATTTTGCACATGATAATGCTGGCAGTTCTTGGGTTTTTCATGTCCCTTCCCCCCTGCCCCTTCTCACTTTTATAAAACCAACTTAGCAGCAAATTGTGCTTAATTTAAAAGGGATGGTTTGGGCAAGATACCTGTTTGCTGGAAACCAAAATCAGGGACATCTGGCATTCATTGACTTTTAAAAGCAAAGAGATGACACAAGTAAAATGCAGATAGAGAGGATTTCCAGCTACTTTGGGGGGATGTTGTTTTAGTACAGTGAACTCAGATTTGTTCTACTTGCTCCTACCTCTTGCTTTGGGTATAGTCTGGACCGAACCACTTGTTTAATTATATACCACTGAAAAACTATCTTTGCTTCATAAAATGTTTGGGGTTTTTTTTCTGTCTATGTTCATCTGCACAGGATGGCTGCTCTAATGCCTGAAGACACTTCTAGAGCCATCCCCTGAGTCACCAGACTCCACCTTTCCACCAGAAAAAGCTTTTGTGTCATCTCCAGAGCCAGGTACCTACACTGTGCCTGGGGGAGCTTGAGCTGGGGACACTCCAGCCTCACTTCCAATTTCTAGGCTGATTTACAACAGAAAGACCAGAGAATCACTTGGTTTGATTCACTGGGCATGCAGGTGGGAGTGAGAGATGCTTCCCAGAGCTGGCCAGGCCCTGTGATACAGAGGAGCTGAGTGGTGCCCTGCTAGCCTGGAGCTGGGAAGCAGCTGAAGCAATCCCATCTAATCAGTAGCTATAAAACAAAAACCAGCCCATTCTGACACTACAAAACAGTAGAGCTTTATTTGAACTTGAAGAGAATGAGTCTTTGGCATTATGTGGGGAGAGGAGACTGTGCTTCTTGCTGCCAGTAGTGCATACTTTCTGATTCAAGAAGGAGCAGCAAGGCAGATCCCATAGACAGCATCAGGCATGAACCCAAAAAAATCCTGGCTTTGCCCATGGAGAGAGTGAGAAGTTGGATCCTCTAGAACAGAGGCTACTTTATGAGGAGTCAGAAACTGGGCCACACACAAACTGGGTATGTGAGGGTAGGAGGGCACTGCTCTGTTTTTGCTGAGAGATCCCCAGGCAGGTCAGCCTGGGCCATTCAGCCTCTATCCCAGCAAGCAGCAGATCACTCTGCACCAACTCCCTCCTCTGTGCATGACAGGTTTTGTGTCAGCTGCCTCAGACTCCCCACATCTCCCCACTGCTGCCAGTGATGGAGTCTGGATTAGTATGAAAACAGAATTTTACGAAGGGCAGAAGTATAACTCTCCCCACATTTCACTCACTTCCCTATTTGTCATTTCTGGCTGAATCCTTCACTCCTGCTGGATCCTCCCCTGGGAAGTGATTGGAAGAGCCTCAGTAGTTTAATCCAAATTGCCCTCCGGTTCCCTGGTGATGCAATTAATTGAAAGCAGGATTTTTACATCTCTGTTCTGCTTAAAAGTATCCCCTGGCCATCAGGCTCTCCTGCTATGAGAGCTAAGAGTCACTGTGCTGGCAGCCACATCCAGCATGAGCCTGGATTTCTAAGGGGATAATCCAGGAAGACATCAGGTCCCCCTGAGTGGCAGTCCCAGCTATAATCAGCCTCTCTCACAGTTGTGGGCTATTGCAGTTCAGCATCAGGAGTAGTTTCTTCCAGCACTGAAGCTTGCAATATCAAACTTAAACCTTTTTTCCCAATAGTAATCTGCAGTGGGAGATGCCTCCAGTGCCTCCCCATGATGGATTTTCTTTTGAGAATTTCTATGAACCTGCTCCCCTTGCCACAGAATTAATCACACTTAGAGACAGAAAACAGTAATGCCTCAGAGAATGTGCTGAAATGCTGTAAATTCCATGTGAAAATATAATGTCTGATATAGGCAAACTCTAAGGAGATGTAACTTGAATGAGCAAAATTGAGAGCTGGGTGAAGTAGGCAGAGCCTGGGATGAGAGAGAGCGAGGCTGTGGCACAGTGTGCCTCAGTTTGCCTGTTTGACAGATGAGGAAGAGGAGAACAGAGACTGGAGAGCTTAGGGCTCTGCTTCCTATTCCCTGTCAGAATTAGCTGTGAACAGGATAGGGAGAGGTTTAAGAATTTGGCCATAAGTTCTGACCGACAGTTCCTCCTGCCCACACGACCCTCAGTGCTGAGAGCAGACTGTGGCAGAATTTGCAGGTGGACTCTGAGCCAAGGCTGAGTCCCAGTTTGGCTGCTCTTCCTTACGAAAGGGAAGGAATGTTTTGGTTTTCCTGGGCTGTCTGCAGAGCCTCTCTCTCCAGTCTGGGACAGGTGCCAACCACTTCCAATGCCTTTTCCCACTGAGTTTAATAACTCTACTTCCTTCATCCTGTCTTGACCTCTCAAAATAGCATCCTCAGGTACGACATGACACACTCTATTGCCTTGCTGTCTGCTGCAGACAGTGTCCTCTTTCTTTTTGCTTATCTCTGCTTCAGTCCAATCACAGTCCTTGGGATTGGCATCCTTTGTCATGTTACAGATGCCAGAGGGACCTGGGTATAAGAGGAGGCAACTCTTGCTGAGAGCACTGGAGTGTGCTGTAGAGTGCTAATTCCCACAGCACTAGGACACATTTTGGACTCTCTTAATTTAATTTAGCTACCACACTTGCTTTGGCATTGGAGCACAGCACGCCCCACAACACCTGGGTTTTACCTGAGGGGAGAGACCCCATCCTTTTAGGCCCCCAAGGTGGGTTTGTGCAGACTGTGAAGCAGTGATCACAAACCTTCCTTCTCTGTTTAACTGCTGACTCTTAGCAAAGCCAGAACTCCTGAGCATGAGTTCATTAGCCCATTGGAACGGTGCTTCCTTGGCTCCTGACTTCCCTCCAAGGCTCTGGCAGCCAGACACCACCTCTGCTGCCAAGCTAAACCTTGCCATGCTGTGTGATGGGACAGGCTGCTGGGCACACAGCCAGGAATGGGCCTGTTCTCACTCAGCTATTGAGCATCCCTGCAGACACGCTGCTTATGCCAACCTCCATCCTACACACTTCCATACAGGCTCACGTTTCTTTTCAAGCTGCCTTGTCCTTTCATCCATACCTCATGAGGAGAGGCAAACCCACGTTTGTCCCATCCTTCCCTACCAAAAGCTGTGTCTGGACTGCTGATGCCCCATAGAGGAAGTGAAATGACCCCTTGAAGAGACTGACTGCCATGTGAACAAGCTGGCCCAGCCACTGCAGAGCTCATTTGGCTGGTTTGGCCTCTTGCAGGCTCTCTAAAAGACATCTCTCCCCCCCTGCTTTGTGCTCCTGCCAAGTGAGCTGTGCTGTGCTGCGTCCCTGATCTTTTCTGACATTAATTACCCTTTCCTGGCTCAGACTGCCCTGTTTGTGGCCAGGAAACCAAACTCACTTGCGCCTGGAAGCAAAGCAGGAGGGAAGAGAGAGTGTCTGCTTCCTTGGATGGCCAACTGGAATAAGCAGGTGTCTCTGAGCCCTTCCTACACCAGGGAGAGCTGATAGAAGGCTTTGCCCATTGCAGCCCAGGCTGGATCCAGCCAACTGCTGAGCACTTGCTCTGCCTGCTGGAGTCTCTGGGAGTGAGGGGAATGGGCCAGCTCTGAACATGTGCCCAGCATCTTCAGAAATGCACCACAGACCAGCACAAGTGCAGTGAGAAACAGCAGGAGGAGTAAACCCTGGAGGCCACCCATCTCCTTCTACAGGTGACTTTTAGACCACTAATTTAAAACTTGTTTTCCTTCACCATGGCTTCCTCCCTGTTAGCTCTGAGCAGCCCTACTGCAGCAAGTGATACCAGTGGGGAGGAACAGGGTCCCAGCCCCTCGTGTTGTACTGCCTGTGGCAGTGTGACAACCCAAGGATGGATGCTTCTCTAAAAACACCACTGAAGACTTTCCTGGCACCAGCCACATGCTCAGTGCCACCCTTTTTCCC
This sequence comes from Poecile atricapillus, assembly GCF_030490865.1. Lineage (NCBI taxonomy): Eukaryota > Metazoa > Chordata > Aves > Passeriformes > Paridae > Poecile > Poecile atricapillus. The sequence goes on from NC_081264.1 coordinate 2,265,330, forward strand.
AGGGTGATGGTGTTCCTGTGCAGGCCAGAGCTTTGCTGGCAGAATTGAATGCTCTGAGCTTCTGGTGAGGGAGTGCAGTTCTGCTGCGGGGGTTTTGGAGACTGCCACCAGCCTAAATCAGGAGCAAGAGGCTAAGTCAGGGAAAGGTAAACATGGACACTGTGTTGTTCTTGACACTTTTACAGTGCTCTGAAGTTCCCATCACACACCCAAATGAAACAGCAGCACTTGGAGAGTTTAACTGGCACTTCCCCAGTTACAAATTCATAGTCTCTATTAACTCCTGTGCTATAAACGGACAGAAAGGAAAATCCATACTTTCCTTGAAAAGATCAGCAGCGTTTCTCAAAAGGAGCCTGTGTGTGTTTGCCACATCTTTGAGCCTGCATCCAACATAAAGGGACCCACGAGGCAGAGTTATTTCTAAAATACAGCACCATCTAGTGCTGCACTGCAGCAGGTCACCCACCGCCTGTCCCCACCACACAGCACTGGGCTCTTCTCCTCACTTGCCCTCCCAGCATAAGACTCTCTGCCTTTTGGAGTGGGCTTTGGTTTGGTTCCTGTGTCAGATGGCAGTGGGTTGTCTGAGGACTGCTTCAACAAGTCTCTTTGTGCCTCTGTGTACTTGCAGCGTTCCAGCAGCCTCTTGCATAATTCATGGAGAAATTCTGTTAAAACTTCATCCAAACCCCAAATCATATGTGAAATGCAGCTGGAAACCATCTTTGTAGATTTGAGCCATTGCAAACATCCCTTCCCCCTGCTCCACCACACCTTGTACTCCTGTGTGTCAAAGCCAGGCAAAATTTCCAGTTGTGCAGAAATCCTGGGGCTGAGTGACACAAATACAGCTGTTTTTCTGGGCAGTGGCTGTATCCCTGTGCTCTGCAGAACCATAGAGGGTGATGAGCTTGTTATTGCTGAGGGTCCAAAGGGGTAAGAAAGATATTACCTGCAATTCATAGTTTAAAGCACCGTGTTTGCACTGAAAAATAAACTTCATGAGGGTTGAAAACTGCTGATCCGAAGTGTCTATGGAATAAAAGTGGGATTAAAAGGGATTAAAAATGCTGCAAACACCATTTGCTATGTGTAGAAGTTGTTTGGCCAAAAGCAGAGCTGGCTGATTATTTTGGAGTTAATTTCACCTACATTTCCACCACACCATCATAAATAAACAATCTGAAATTGAATGGCTTTTTCCCATATGTAAAATTCAAGGGTTCAGATTAAAACCAAATTCTCTTCAAGTTACATCCAGGATTCATGTATGTATAACATGGTACTAAGAGCTCCTGTAAATTATATCAAAGCAACTTTACACTCCCTTCCCTTTCCAAACCCAGACACTATGAGGTAAAACCCTTGAGCTGCAGCAGCATGGAAGGAGAAACAAGTAGGCCAGGAAATGTTTGCAGTGGTGCTGTGTGATTGACTCTTGCTGTACAGACAGGTTTCCTCCTGCTTTTCCAGAGAGAAGGAATGTTGTATGAAGAAAGCGTAGTCTGGTGATAACTTTGTCTGATGTAACTGTGGGTAGGAGTTGGGATGGAAAAAGTTTGTTCTGTGGTAACCAATACCACAATGGGGGAGGATGCCTGAGAAACTCATTTCTTTCACAAGCAAGTGCGTGATACCTTTTCCCACACTTATTTGACCATTTAACCCCAAGGAAAACATATTGTTTCTTTGCACCAGGCTTTGTTATTTTCACTTTCCCATAGGATGCAGCCAACATCAGCATGAAGGTGTGAGAATTTGGAAGCAGAACACTTGCTGTATGCATAAGGGGACAGTTTCCTTGTGACACCAACCGAATCAAAACTGCCAAGTTTCTATTTTGGAGCCAGCCCTGATGGCAGTAAAAATTGTCTTTTTCAAGTCTTTTATTTATTGAAGCACAAAAGCTGGTAGGAACTTGCTTTCCATGGCTCACAGCAAAGGCAGGGTTGGAGGATTGTTGTGCAGCAGTGCTCAGACACAGCTGTGCTGAGACTCCAGGAGGTTCTGCTTTTGGAGACCCAGGCCATGAATGGTGGAGCCTTGGTAACCCAGCTGGCCCCAAAGCATTTTGCTACTCAGCCATCAGGAAACCCATTTTGTAGGTGCTGTGGCACATCTCTTTGGTCTTACCTCCACGTGTCAAATGGGCCTCTCTTGCTGATTTTTTTGCACAAACAGGAGCTGCTGCCTCGCACCGGAGCACTCTGGATCTGTCTCCCATAAATTCAGTGTCTGCCCAGCAACATCCTGCCCTGAAGGAGAGAAGTTCCCAGACCCTGCCAAGTACCAACATCAAGAACATGTCCCACAGAGACAAGGCCACACAGCAGCTTCCATGTGTCAGCATTCCCACTGGGTCCTTCCAACAGGCAGCCCAAATTCAGCTCCTCACACGCACAGAGTTACGGTAAGCTAATATTCAAACAAAAACAGTGGAAAAATCACCTTTATGTACCTCTCCTTGGCACTATCTTAGCCTTTCCTGGGTCAGTGTGGGACTTTTGCCTCTCTTTGCTTTTAGACCTATTTTTTCCCTTTGCCAATCTAATTATGAGTGTCCCAGCTGAGATACTTTTCCATTTCCTTCATTTGCTAGGCAACCAAATGTCTGTACATTTCCATAGGGGTCTGTAAATATCTCACAGTACATTCTTCTAATTAGAAAACAATGTCTGCAGTTGTGTTTACATTGCTATGCTTATTAAGAAGAAAATGCTGGGCTGGTTTTGTGTTATGTGCAACCTGAGATTGTACATTTGTGTGCTGTTCAGAGGAGTATTTAATTGGTTTTTAAGAAATGTATCTTGGGGGTTTCTTGGTTTCTGAATCAACACAGACAGAGAGTTTACAGCTAGTTATTGTATGAAATTACAGATCACATGTTCCTGTGAACTTTCCCTAAGTTTATTCAACTCAAAAAATGCAAATTGAGTTAAGGAGGGAAAATTGCATGGCTTCAGCAATGAGCCATCTCCTTGGGAGGCACAACTTGTGATCAGGCAGTAACTATTGGGGCAGTTGGGCAGAGCTAATAACAAATATCTCAAGGTTAATATGTGTACAAAGGGGAATCAGAGGTTTCCCACATTTCTAGGGTGATTTGTAGTATTCTAGAAACATACAGCAGAAATCCATGAGTTCATCAGTTCTGGTTCTCTATATAATGCAGGCTGTAGTAATCAAAATCAATTTGAAATTAATGTCTTTTGAACTGAATATGTGTTTGAGGAAAGAGTCCAGTCTGCATCAGAGGTTGCCAGTAGTGAAGGCTTGATTGCTGCCTTAGCAAATTGTTCTATTTATTAGAAATGTTCACTTTATTGCTACTCTAAATCGTCACTTCAATCCCCAGCCACCAAATCTATGTTTTGTCTGCTGGAATGAAAAGTCTTTGGTCAGTTTTGCTCCTCATTTTTCTGCTTCAACAGAACATAAGATCACTCTGTAACAAGAATAAATTGCAGTGCTGGATGCTTCTGCTTGAAACTTATTTTGTAATCTTTAAATCAAATTCATGGCTCTTGCCTGGACATTTTCCAGCCTATCCATGTGCTGTGAATGGTGAACCCAAGCACTGTGTGCTGCCAAATGCATCAGTACCAAGTGCAAGGCTGGGGGCATTGCTGTTTGTTACTGGTGACGTTACAGCACCAGGGCACAGAAATGTCACTTGGAAGGACATTTCAGACACCTGCTCACCATCTCTTGCCTTACAGAGTGAGGCAGACATTAACTCCCTCTGACAATCTGGACCTGGCCTCATTCTGTATGAGCCACCCTCCCAGATGTCCAAAGGCTGCAGTGTGGAGGATCACAGCTCCCTAGAAGTCCCCAGTGTGAGGCAGGACAGTGAGAGTCACACGGTGCTGTGCCCCTCTGCCTGCCCGTGACAGAAAGAGCCCAGTTCAATTATAACCCTTCAGCAAACGATGCCCTGACCTCCCAGTTAGCAGAGCAGCCCTTCTTGCTTATTTTATTCCCAGCATTTGAACTGCAGCACATTCCAGTTGGGTAAAAAGGCTTTGCTGTCTGGAGCATGCCGGAGTCAGGTGGTGAGCATACCAAGAGCCAGACAGGATACTGTGCTTCCTGTGAGAGTAAACACTGAGAGTCATGCAAAGCATCTTTCATTCTGGCTGGGCCTCAGCAGCCAGTACAGCCGCTGGAAAGGAAGGGACTTCACAGAGACAGAGATTATTCTCTTCTGGCTTAGAGGCTACCTGGACTTTTAATCACATTTGAAACCCTATATGTTTAAAGGCTGCTCGCTTTGTTGGCAGAATGTACACCCAAATTTCCCCTCCATCTGCTGGGAGCTTGCAGCCTCACTCAGGGATCTGCTGTGCAGGAGCACAAACAGAATGGACGCTCTGCACCTCCTAAGTTGTTCTAAGACAGCACCATGGGATAACTGAAGGAGCTCTTGGCCTTATCCCAAGTCTGTTCTAAAATAAACTAAGAGAGAAATGTACTGCTAAAGAACAGTTCAGATTTGCCCTAAGTAATTGCACCTCTGGACAGTCTCTCTTAAGGGCTCTGAGCATTGTTACTGCCAGGAGAGGGACACTGGGTTTAAAGAAGCTCAGAAGTCATAAAGAGAATGTCTAAAAGTTTCATCAAGCTTCATAAAGAGCAGAGGCAGAGTTCTTTGGCAGAAACTCCCTGATCTATTAACTCCTCCTCAGCATTCACATGAAAGGCTAGATTCCTCCCTAAAACTTCATGGGAACCATTTGTAAGGCATTCAAGACACCTTTCCATGTGGCGTGGTTGTTGACATCTGAACAGCCTGGAACAGATGTTCCATGGCATGAATTCCAGACTGTCCTAGTGAGGATGAGCACAGGATCCATTGGGATCACAGTAGACAGCAGGTTCTGCAACAGATGGTTCTACCCTTTCATCATAATGTTCAGGTGTTGTATTTTATGCTATTTTGGAGCCTTCCACTGGAGTGGGCTGGAAGGAAATCAAGCCCTGTCTAGGCATGTTTGAGCTGTGTTTCAAGAAATCCTTTAATTTCCATAAACAAGTGCAGTTGGAAATCTGGCCCTTGATTTCTGTCTGTCTTTATTCCCCATCTGTAAATAGACATAGCAGCATAGTCTGGCTTGCAGGGATATCTGAGGAAAGAAATATCACCACCATACAGGAGCAGCTCAGTTAAAACAAGTCACAGGAGGCCGTGAATCCCAGTATCTACAGCCAGGTCTCAACAGGATTTTTTCATCACCTTGTGGAAGGAACATTTCAGTTTTCTGACAATCAATAAAAATGAGATTCTATTCTTCAAAAAGCTTTGTCTCTCATACTGATATCCACAAAGTTCATGGTGTTCAAACGGATTTTCCCAAGCTGATCTATTATATGCGTTTTCCTAATGGAGAATTCAATATTTTCATTTTTGCTTGCAAAACTGTCTCTACATGAAACTTTGTTTTGATTTTTACAGACTCAAACTCTATTTTTAGGGTTATGTTATTCATTGAGGCTTAAAGCCAGCAGAGTCATCTTGGTAAGTCAGACTTTATGGCTATTTTCATGAGATCAGATGTAACATCAGTCCAGGCTTTTGGAAGGCAACTGCTTTTAGAGCTGCCAGTTAATTTGTGAGAAGATACTGCAAGGATATTCTCTTCCTATTTTTCATTTCTTCCCTAACAAAACTAAAGTGTGTTCTAATACTTTCATGTCTGGAAGGGTTTTAATATCTCTTCTCTCTTGCCTAGCAACATTTTAAGTAAAGAACCAGATATGGTACCTTTTCAACAGAAGAGACAAAAAAAACATTGTGATTTTATTTCTTTTCAGTGTTTCCAGCTGATCTATTGATCCATATGTCAACAATTGCTTTATTTATTGACCATGCAGTATTTTTAAAGTATTTTACTGCTTCTACAGCATAAGCAAAGATCTTTGGAGAAAAGAAGGCTTGGTGGGAATGTTTTGAGGGTTGTGTCCTGCAGTGTTCTCTGTCTGCTGAGGTTTTCATCATAAATCCTGGCAATATAATTCCATTTCCTAGAAATATTCTTCTGCAGAGTCCAGATTTTTTCACCAACATCAGTTGTCTGCAGTATCCCAACAAGAAGAATATTAACATGGTAGTTTCAGCATGAGAAAACAAGATGCTGGAGGGAGGCTCTGTCACAGAGTGTGTAGGGCATCAGTAATGAATATGGAGTTCCCTGAAGTGATTCCTCCAGGGAGAGGAAATCACAAATGGGCTGGTTCTTAGATTCTGGGTTGTTTTTCTTTTGCAATACTCCATTTTCCAGGGTCTCCCACCTTTTTTTTCCCCAGGCAGTAGGCTTGCAGTGGTGGTCCCAAACTTCTCTTTGAGATGATACCTGAGTTAGGAGACTTGGAACGCACCCCTATGAAACACCAACTGCTGGAACACTCCCTCCTCCCTGATTTGATATCTTGGCAAGCCCCTGACTTTGCATATCTGACCATTCCTTGCAGGTTGTTTCATTCTCCATTTGCCCTAGTGCTCCTTCTGTGCTAAGTTGGGCTGAAGATCTGGAGAAGAAATTCATAGTGGTGTGTGATTAGCTGTGCCAGTAGCAATTGTTATGGCCTGCAGTGGGTTCTGACATCTGTTCCAAAAAAGCAAAGCTGTTTTTCCTTCAGAATCTCTCACATTACTCCACATAGCCACATCCTTTCAAAATATGCTCCTGTTCATACTCTCCTCTGGAAACCATTCTTTGCCTGTTGAGGGACAAACAAGGCATGTAATCAAGTATTTGTAGAAACAGTAACAAATTCTCAACAGTTTCTGAATATTATTCACTTGATACTTAATTGAATAAACCCCAAATTTCTAATTATTGCAAAAACTCACAGACTGGAAGATTCGGAACTTTCTTATAAATTACAGTGCTGCTATAGCACAGATTTATATTAATGTTTCTTCAATGCTTAAAAAACCCACTACCTGTCCTAAAATGGAACATGTGAAATTAATCTATTCCAATTCCTTTTGCATTATTCTCTTCCCAAGCTGGAAACCTAACTTATCTGCATCTGATCAAGTGCCAATAATGATAGTCTGTAAGCAAAAATTTACCCAAATTCCTGGCGTGTTTTAGTTTCAAGATAACCAAGTACAGATTTCCAGGGTGTTTCTGATTTTGTATTTGGTGTATATTTATAGGATATTTCTCTCATACAAGAGAAGAAAGGGTGATTCAGAGTTTGGTTTTGCACCTGAATTACTGGTGTTGGCATTTACTTCCCAGTCATTTTCTTTCAGCTATGGAAAGATTATTGATAGGCTTGACAAGGATGGGACAAACATTTTACCTGGATACCAGGACATTTTATGGCTTGGGATTTTGCTGTTCAGCCTTTCCCCCAGTGGCCTGGATTCAGTTTGGCTGGGTGCAGTGTGCTACATGTCTTTGAGAGAGTGAATCACAAACTCCTTGAAGTCTCCAGCTAAGCCAGCAGAAGGCACAGCTGGTTATACTTTTATCTTGCTGTTTTCTTTTGCTTTGGGGGCAATCTCAAAATGAAATTTGCCTTGAGAAGCAGAGGGTAATGTGGGAGCCTTTCTGGTTCTGCACTTACTGGAATAGGTACAATCATTCACATTTTGCCCAAAACTCAGTGAAATAGCTGAATATTTTCTAGACAGCTGCCATGTCTAATCACACTTACTTGTGTTTAAATTTTGACGTATGGTTCCCATTTCTGGAAAGCCTTCATGCTATTTAATGGATACAACATTATTTTAAAATTATGGACACAAGCAGAAACACTGCTTGACATTAGACTGATTCTGAAACAAGGTAACCCTATTTAGAGTTAATTGTGACCCCTTGAGGGGAGCTGGCGTAAGAAGCCCTGAGAATATTTACAAAATTGGGATGTTAGTTCAAGGAACATTTATTGGGCTTGAAACAAGCCCTCTTTTTTTTTTTTTTTCTTTTTTGTCATTTTGAGAGGAACAAGTATAACCGAATTGGCAAAGCGCTCTCTCTGACATTGATTTTTACAACAACTTTACCTTTTAGACAAAGTCTCACATACTATTGATTTGAAAATTCATTGTGAATGTTTTAAGGTCTGGTTTCTGTCTTCTCTGGGGAAGACAAAGAACAACACACAAAATAGTACAGTGTAAAGTACAGGTCAGGAGCAGCACATGTGACATTCTCCTGTTTTCAAACCCAACGTTTGGCTGTATGACTTTCCAGAGTTGGTTGTTCCTCTTGACTTATTTCTCTCTGCATCTATGACAGTTATGACAGGGGCACAAGTCATCTCTAGATTCATTTATGTGTGTGCCCTTACCCACACGGAGCTCCACTCTTCAGATGTCAGAAAACTCTCTTAAGGGGAGGAAAAATAGCAAGGCATTTTTGGAAAATATTCCCTTCCTTTTGGTTTTAATTAGTGGTGCTCAATTACACAAAGGCATTATGATTGTATGAACAGAAAGACCCCACTGACTCTTTTGAGGGGTCTTGCACCAGAGGAAACCACATCTACAGGGCAGGCACATTTCCCTCGAGACTGAGAGTACTCAGCTGTTGGAGATGCATTTACACTTTGTCTTTCTTAAGTGTTTGCTGTCTCTGCTGCCATATTTCCCCTCTGGTTTTTTTTCCCCAAGCAATGCTAAATGTCACAGGACAGATGCTGTTTAGGTAGGCATTAGGATATGACTTGTGTGAATGCTATTCAATAATTCCTGAATTTGAATCATTCCTTTTCTGAAGTAACACTTCCCTATGCAGTGAATCACTTGTGACTCTTACCCTTGTGACTGGGATCCCAGGATGGACCAACTCATACACTCTGCATCCTGCACAGGCTTCCCTGAGTAGCACAGCCCCATCTCGTGTTCCCATTGCCCCCCTGCTCACATTTGTGGTGTTTCAGAGCTGTGTTATGTCACACAGACAGCCAAGGGACAGCACAATCAGAATGAGTCTTTGTGCATTGGGGAGGTATGACATTCTGAGATAATTTCTCCAGCACAGAGCAAGAATTGATCAGCACATGTGGATCCTGGAACTGAAGGGGACATCTGGGCTTGAAGAAATCCCTTCAGGCTGTACATGTGCAAATGCAATGCCATGCTACCTCCAGGCCTCGCAGAGCCCACACTGTGCGCTGGGTTTATACATATATCCTGAGTTTATTCACGTTCTGGAAAGCTGCCCCAGGAATGTCTACAATCTGGCATGTAGCATATTACAGCTGCATTGCTGAAAGAACCCTCCAGCCAGCAAACCCCAGCCCATCTCTGCACAAAGGCTCCTCTCTGTAGCTGCAGGCTCAGCTGGGGCATGGCCTCTTGTCTGCAGATGTTTGCTCACCCTGTGTCTCCATCCAGCAAGGGCAGGATCTGCAGGATGTGTGCACCCCACCTGCATCCCCTGCAGCATCCTTTGGGGTGAAGGAAACACTCAGCAGATGGACAACTCCTCACACACTCCACAGGGATCCTTAGACTCACTTGGGAAATAGCTGACCTGGTACCCAGTACACAAAGCAGAACGAAGCCAAACCACATTTCCTTGGTGACTCTGCAAGGAGGAACTGCTGCAGTGACCTCAGCTGTAGTGTCCATAAGAAGTACAGAGGAAAACAACAGAACATGGCCTGAGAAGAAACAGAGGAAAACTGAGGGATGTGGCCTCCCTAATTCTCACATCTACTCAGATGTCCAGACATAAACTAAGTCCAGAGGTCTCCAATGTTGTTTTTCTTTTTAAGCTGAACAGCTCTTCTCATTAGGGACCAAGGTAATTAATTGCCTTAGCAAGGAATGGCATGCACTGCACCACTGCACCACATTGCTTGCAGAAGCTGCTGATGCCCAGAAGCAAAGATAATACTACACTCCCTCTATTCTCCACCATGAGAATTCACATCAGTAACAACCCATTAGATCTCAACACTGTTTCCAAGAAATGCGGCTAAAACAGCATTTCTTTGGAGGTAACAAAAATAAATGTGACTCAAAAGAAAGCAATTTACCTAGGAAACTGAGAGCTCCAAACATCAGCATATCTCAGCTTTCTTGGGGTGTTTTATTTTTATTCTGCATTTCTAAATGGCACAGATTCAGTCCCCGTAGATGGGCCGTGACGGCGCACATCTGGTTTTATGGTTAAGGAAATAGCTGATTGAATCGATACACTCAGCACAGCTGACTGGAGTAAATAAAAGAGGGTTTGAAGGAAGCCTTGTTTTCCCCTGGATGGATGAGTCCATGTCCAGTGCTGTTGCAATTGCCCTGGAGTCCGTGAAATGGCACAAGGGGTGAAGAGCTGTCAGTGTATTTCTAATTAAATGAGCATGCTTGCTCTCTGTCCATCATAACTTTGGTTTTCTGAGAACACAGCTCTTAAAAACTGTCAATCATTTTCTGCCCAACTTGCCACAGTCAGCAAGAGAGGGAGGAGGGAGGCTGGGCTGGGAAAGTGGGACTCACCCATGAGGTAAATGGTTTCCCTTACTGGACTCTTATGATCACACCTAATGATTCTGCGTGGAGTAATTGTCAAACATGAGCTTCTTTGTCCTCACAAGCCCATGGGAAAGGATGGGGGAAATTGTAGGAGAAATCTGTGTCCAGAAGGGTAGCAGAGGGAGGCAGTAGGGGTTCAAACCTGGCAGCAAATTCTAACTCAGTGTAAATGAACTGCAAAACTCTGGTGAAGCCCCAGGGTTTTGGAGGCCACAGGCTCATGTTTCTCTGCTTCAACCTTTTGGGCACAATATAACTGTAAAAGCACTGGAAGAAAGAATCTCAGTCACCTCTTGCAGCAATGGGGCAGCCAGAGAACAGCACCTGAAGAGTTTGTGGGAGTGCAAGATGGACCCGACCTCTCAGGAGGATCTCCTGGGTGGGCAAAGGCTACAAGCACCAGTTTACAGCTCCTTGTCTGCCAGATGTGGATGAGATTCCCAGAGCAACTGGCTGGCTGTAACCATTCCAAGAATTTACCTTTAAGCTGATAATTAGGGGTAAGACACAGACCTTTTACAAATACCTCAATTTAATTTGTTGCCTTTGTTCTCCTTGTGCAGACCATACACAGAGTCTTCCAGGCCCCTGTTTTCTCTGGAAGCCCATATTGATCACAGCTGGAGAGTTACCATCCTAGGAATGGCTTTTCCCAGGCAGTGGGAAAGTAATTTTCTTAGGCACCTCATTGTCACTTCATATTCTGGGAAACTACTTCGGAGCAAGATCTGTTAGCTTTACGACAAACCCCTTTATTTACATGGAGGGATGGCAGTTTTGGGTTTATCCCACTAAAACATTGCAAGGAACAGGCCTGCAAACAAAAATGCTGGTGTAAGATTCATTCTGATCTATCCCCAGGGCTGTTTATCTCCCAGCTCTCCCTGCTGCAGCCCAGATCTCTTCCTACAGATACAAACTGCACCTTGAGTTTTATCTTCCCTCCTTTCTGCAGCTGGGTCACCCTTTCACTATAAAGCCCAAGCAAAGGCAAAGTAGGTGGTTGTTTCTAACACTTGGGGGCTGCTGGTGCTCTGTAGCCCTAAAGCAGCACAGATGGGGCTCATTTACCTGAATTTGACCTCTCAAGAGGGGCCTCTTGTTTCCCCTCTCCTGGATAATTCTGGTGCAAAGCTGGAGGTGCTCTCCTACCCCAGGTAGGGCAGGGGCTTCTTTGTGCATATAATTACACTCCACTTACAAAGAGAACATAAAGAAACACAAACACAGCTTGGTTTGGATGTGCAGTATGGCTCTGGTTTCTGCCATGAGGAGATTTTGCACTTCACTTGAAGCCTGACAGAGAAAATGTCACCTGCCTGCCAGAGGCAGCTGTGCTCCACCAAGGGCTCGTGTCCTGCAGGTGTGAGGCAAAAGTGTCCTTGGGAGCTGAGCTCCTGCATGGAAGGTACTTGGCTGTGTGTTCTTTGTTTGAAAATGGGTTTGAAGGAGAGTCTCTTCTTAGGTATTGGTTGTAAGGACTGCAAGTAATAGCTGAAGTGTTGCTGAGTGTTTAGGGGGTGATGGAGATACCTGGAGTAGAAGAAGGAGTAGAAGAGTACTTCTTCTTCCAGTAGAAGAGGAGTTGGTGCCCTATGGGCTCTGGTAGGAGTTCCCCTGGAACCTGTGCTCCTTGGTACTTACCAGGCTGGGCAGGCTTCTCTCAGCTCTGCCAGCCCTGAAGGCTGGACTTACCCAGACCTCATCTCAGGAACTGTGAGAGAAGTAATTCATTACTAAAGGCCATTAAAAACCCCAGAAGCAATAGAGCCAGCAAGAGAAGATGAGCCTGAGCAATGAGTTGCCAGTCCTCTCAGAGGAGTCAGGACTTTATTGAAATGTGCAGATTGCTGTAGGAAGACTGACTTGATGCCATTTGACCTTCTTCTCCTTTAGCCTTTGGCTCTGGACAGAGACATGGAGGAAATGTCTGACAGATTTACACCACGGAGAGCAGCACTTGCTTGGTGAGTGACCTTGGCAAAGGAGGGGTGGTCACTGTCCTCCCTGTGGCTGCTTTGGGGACATTAGTCTTGATCTCCTTCCTATGGCCTGCCTGCTGCTAAGCTCTCCCTCTGCATCTCTGCTCAGAGTGTTTGGCCCAGCATTAAGAGAACATGTCTGCTCTTAATGGAAATTGTGTTTCTGAGTGACATGGAAGGAGTTTTCCAAACTCTGCTAGTATTTCAGTGCGTGATCTGGAGCAAAATGGGCTGCCCTGCTGCACTTCGATTGATTGCTCCTGAATAAAGTGGACTCTTAATGCCTGTCCACAGGGGCGTTAAGAAATGTAAAAAGTATTTGTAAATTAAAATGCCTGAATGAAAGGCTCTGGTATGTGTAATCATAGAATATCACATTAAGTAGGAAGGCAAATGTCAGGGGAGTTCCTGGCATTCCTTGGAGCCTAGCTTGTCTCACATAAATAGATTTAATAAGCTCTGCTAGAATTGAAGACAGGTTACATTTAAGCATATTTATTTGAATTTACATAAGTATACATCAAAGAAAAAATAATGCAGGCTCTCAGTTACTTCAGTCTAGTTTTTGATAGCTAATACTTCATCCCTTCCAGCATATCATAAAGTTCCTTTTCATGGTCTCAGAAGAGTATAAGGAATTGAGTGAAAGGAGCTGAGCTTGTTACTCTGTGTGGCTGTCTCGGGGTTCAGAATAGAGCTCTATCTGTGTTTCATTGGTTTCCTCGTGTTCTTGTTATGCCTAACTCTCCAGAACACTGAGAAAGACAAATGACAAAGCCCATCAGAACAGTGGAATATGATTTAGCCTTTCCATTCAGGACTAAGCAGGGACCTGATGAAGGCAGAGGAAACTGCTGCTTTGGGAACAGGTGATGATCACTCAGTGGTCAGTGCAGGGCTGACCTGCATCTTGCCCCTTTAGCTATATTTCATGCTCTTGATGTGTGAGAGAGCAGAAGACGTGTGCTGTGTAAGCAGGGAGCTGGGAGTTACTAACATGAGTCTCCTTCTCTCACTGTAAATGTCCAGAGGCAAATCATTTAATCTTCCTGTGCCTCTGTTCCCCCGTTAATAAAATGGGGCTGCTCATCCTGCTCCCCTCTATTACACAAAGCTTTATCCCCGCTGACAGTGAGCATTATGCTCCAAGAACCAGCCCTGAACACAGCCAGCTTGTACATCTTGAGTGACCTGGTCTCATCCAAAAAGCCAAGAGGAGCCCTTGGCAATCACAGTTGGAACTTAAAGGCCAGTCTGTGGTCAGAAACAAGAGCGTGTTTTGTTCATACACAGCCAACTCTGCCAGCTGTTTCCACACTTTAGCAAGTGTTTCCTATTCAAACAGAAAATGGTTGATGGGAAATGAACCAGATACAGCCATTCCAGCTAACAGCAAAGAGTTACACCCACGGAGAAGTTGAAAAAGATGTTAGATGTCTCCAATGCAGTATTTACCAAATTACCAGATGTTTGGGATCCCTTAAGTCATCTAACAGGCCTTTGCTAGGAGATGTTTCTCCTGAGTATCATGGCTCTCCTGAAACAGCATTAAAGTGAACTAATTTTAGCCTTGAATTATGAGATTTTTTTCTCTAACAGAAGGTGTCCCTGAGGACATGAGGGTAGATTTTTATTTCCAAAACCTTGCCTTTGTATATTTTAAATGGATCATCTGGATGAAGTTCTAATGGCTGGTTCAGACCGTCTGATTTATAGCAACAGCTGTTCACCTTTGTAAATGGGGAGATTCTTGGAGATACAGAATGCATTTATGAGCCTGATATTCCACACCAAGGGTCAGGTTTTCATGCCTCATTTTTGCACAGGTGTAAATCCAGATAGGCTCCTGTGAAGTCAATGAAATTGTTCCATGAAAGGCGCAAAAATCAGAGCTGCAGGAAATGGCAGAGCTGTTATTTCTTTCTCCAGTAGACTGAATTTTAGAACCCATAGCAATTGGAGGTGATTAAGGTTGAGAAATGTGCCTAAGGAGTGATAGGGTGTTCCTGCTGAGTGATTGTAAAAAATGCAGATTCTTGCATGATTCCTGGGGAGCCATTTCTTCACATGGCTAAAAAAGGTGGCAATCAGAGAGCCAAAAATTAGGTAGTAAAAAATGAACAAATTATGAAAGAGGAGATGCCTTGGACTTTTTAAATATTTTAATCCCTATATTTCAAAAGGTAGGATTCCTACTGCTTGAAACTTCCTGCAAAAATGTCTTTGATTTTCAGTGCTGAAGTCTGGAAAAATAATTGACCGCTCTGGGTTTAAAAAAATAAAAATTAAAACTGCTTTCAGACAGCTGTATCAATATATTTTTTTTTCATCTTCTGATATTTTTATTATTTTATCTAGACTCTGATAGAAAAAAAAAAGCTTCAGAATTTCCCATGACATTTTCATGTTTTGACTGAACAAATACTTTTGGATTTTGCTTGAAAATTTTTAACTCTTTTACAAAAAGAAAAGAAGTTCCTTCAGATATTACAGAAGCTCCAGCTCAGGTTTATCTTTGGGGATTTGCTTATGCTTTCTTAGGTGTTGGTGGAGCATTAGTATCCAAATGAACAATCAAGGCCATATAACTTTATTACCAAACCTGCTGTATTTCACACATTTGCACTCTCTTCACCTCCAGCTACTCAATCCATCTCTGTGTCTCCATATAATACTCTTAGAGCTGAGCTGTTGATGCCAGCTCTGATTTAAAATGCCACAATGATTAAGTGTCCTCCATAATCCACTAAATGGAATAAATAACATTATTAATTCAGTATGCAATTGTCTGGCTTACAACACTGAGCTTAATATTTAATACAGCGTAATGGACCTGATTTCCAGCTCCTAGATGCCTTCCCTTAACTTGCCTCTCCAGTCATCATTATTTGCTTAAAATATTGTTCCAGCTGAAGTGCAGCAGGAAAATTCCTCAGTAAAACTGAGGCAGAAATGAGACATGAGAAACTGTTTTGTGTTCCTGGGGGAGGCTCCAGCCCTGTCAGGAGTACAGGCGTGGGCCGTGCTGACATGTCAAAACTGTGGTACCCCAACCCTGCTCCTGAGTGCACAAAAACTGTTGTTTCCCATTTGGATCATGGTGGCCACGTGGTCCTGGAGGAGAAAGAAGAACAAAAGGTGCCTGAGCTCCACTGACATTAGTGCTGGTCCCAAAGGGTCTGCTAGAGGTAGTGCTGTTCCCTTGGATGGATATTTGTTTGGCAGAGTTATAATGTGCAATCAAAAAATGGAGTTCAATCAAAGACCTGGGACCCTTCCCAAAATGTAATCAATGGGAAGAATTCACCCTGGTATCTTTTAAGCAGTCTGGATACAAAGCAAATTGTTCAGAGCTGGATACTGCCTGCCAAAACCTGCAGCTTTATTCATCTGAAATATTCCAGTGTAGGAAAAGGCAATTCAGGACTGTTCTCTGCTTTGTCTGGTTTAGATCTCAAACTCCCAAGAGCAGGGGCTGCCTTGCAGTGCCTGACACTGGGGCCTTAATGCTGGTCCAGCTCATCCAGTGCAGGGATAATGAAGTGAGCTCCTTGCAGTAATTTGGTCTTGCTCTGTAGGCCTGGGCAATAGACAGGCATTTTAAGACCTCAGAGATTTGGGTTCCAGAATACCTGATGATGGAGTTTTATAGCCAGTTTGACTGCTGCTGAGTTGTTGTTAGCAGAGAATCTGAATACATGAATATGTGGGAATCACAGTTTATATCACCTGGCAAATTTATGCTTCAGCTTCTCATCCAATCCAGTGCTGGAAATGGGATGATTTGTAGGATCTCCATGGCCAGGCACAAGATTTTCTTTGGAAAGGTTCAAAATTCCATCTAAAATCAGAATGGAGGATTTTTTGAATGCCAGGGATTTATTTTCAGAGTTGACCTGGATTTGCACAGAACTAGCAATGCAAAGGCAAAAACCAGCTGGAAGTGTAAGTGGGAGGAGAACAGAGAGAGCTTCTCAAGGGAATTTTTTTTTTCCTTGAAAACAGGTGAGGAATTAGATATTGTTGCTTCAAATATCTAATGAACAAAGGGGGAAAGCATGAACCTAGGAGCTGGCAAGACAGCCAGGTCAAGTGTCTGCTGGCATTAATGTGATCCAAACCACTGGGCCCATTGCAAAAAGGATTTTATTCTGGGACCAGCCTGTGATGTGAGAATTCTCCTGTGTCAAAACATGCCTGAACTGACTTTCACTGCTGGACATCCATGTCTTTGCTCTCAGTGCAAATTTATTCTTAACAAGGTTCCACTGGAGCTTTGTTCTTTGATAAAGGTATTTTAAATGTCTTAGGTAAGGTTCTCTATGCAGAGAAAGGAAACTTTAGATGTTTAGTTCTTTTCTACTTCCTTATATTTGTCACATAAGGTGCCAGAGAGCTGGCAGTTTGATACCAGGAGTCTGATCCAACCTGAACTCCTAGAAAAATCTTTAGCTTGAGATTTTTTATGATTACATTTATATGTAATTTAAGATTGGGATTTTTTTTTATGAAGGATCCCTGATTAGAACACTCAGAGGCTACTTCAGATTAGCCCTTTGTTGCAATGCAAGTACACAGAGAAGCTGTAAGGAAGATGTAAGTGCCACTTCCTAGGAAGACCTTTTTCATTTCTGCTTAAGGATTTCTAAACATACAACACTGTGCCCTAATTGCTTACAAATTACTGGGTTACCACAAATGCTTTCTCTGGAGGTATCA
This sequence comes from Poecile atricapillus, assembly GCF_030490865.1. Lineage (NCBI taxonomy): Eukaryota > Metazoa > Chordata > Aves > Passeriformes > Paridae > Poecile > Poecile atricapillus. Next base: position 2,282,529 of record NC_081264.1, read on the forward strand.
GGAGATGCTGGTGGCTTTTTTTTTTTGTTATGATAACAAAGTGCATGCTTACAGCCACATCCTCTCCATAAAGACAGAGACCACTTGGAAAACTCTTATATTTCTGGTTGTGCCAGAGACTCTGGGTTTTGCTGCTGTTATCAGCAGTTCTCTTACTAATGTTATTCTCTCAGAAATAGCTTTATAATGTTGGTCTCTAAAACCCCAAGGAAACCCTACTCTGCAGCCAACACTAAGGGGTATAGAAATCCATCAGGATTTCAATCCAGGGAGTACCTGGGAAACATGAGCATGATGCAGTGTTCCCTGTGCCTGGCTTGTTCCTTGTACAGCCACATTGAACCCTGTTAAAAAATACTATCCATCATTACCGCAGCTTTCCTCTACTCTTCTCATGTGTCCCTTCCACTTCTGTCTGTGTTTATAGCCCCAAAATGCAGCCAAGGGCCAGAATTGTTCCAGAAGTACAATGTGTTCATGCATTGCTTTGGATGAGAGATGGTAGAGTGGTGCCACTATTTTTCCAAGTATTGAGAACGTTTCAGCAAGCTCTGTCTGGTCGCTGTGGCGAGGTCAAAGCGTTGGCAAAGACAAACTGAAAGATGTCTTGCACCATTTCTCAATGTCTGTGGTTGGTTGTCTTTTAAAGTGTCAGCTCTTCCTGCAGAATGGAAACAACAAGGTTTTGTCTAGGAAACATCCAAATGCCTTTTCATTTTGGCCCTTGTGAAACCTTTTGAAATCTTCCAGATGAAAAACAGAAAACTCCCCAGGCTTGAGTATGTGTATTTGTGGTACTTCACAACTGCTGAGGGGTAAAAAGTACAAGGAAGTCCAGGGATCTGTGCTGGTAGGGTGCAATGGTAGATGAAGATGCAGCAGTGTGTGCTGCTTTGAGCCCTCTCCTGCTGCCCTCCAAAAGAAGCTCAATGGCAAATTTGTTTTCCAAGCCACAAATGAGGAAATGCAGTGCTTCATGATTCCTGTACTTTACAGTAAGTTTACTGTGGTTGATCAGGTTAATTCATCTTGGCCCTGCTTCTTAGAATGCTCCCTGCTATATATTCTCAGAGGGAAAGCCACCTGTTTTTCCAATCTGCTGCAATATCTACATTTAAAAGAGGGGAATGTTGTATGGAGTCCTGCTCCTGTTCTGAATTGCCTCCCTGTATTGGGATGACAGTTTTCCCATCTCCCAGTCAGCCTTTTATAGGTGCAGAAACTACAGGAAAGTCCCTGGAGTGGCAATTTAGTGAGAACTCTTCTACCATTAGGGCTGCACTATAGGGCATTTCTACACTGCTTTTGTCAGCAGTCACACTGATCTCCACTGAAAGCTGAACAAGGGAATATCCCAGGCCAGCTGGGCTGAAGGAGCTTTTTGTACCTGTGAGGCTGAGGGAAGCAGTGAATGAACTGGATCTGAGTTTATGCTTTAAAGATTTTCCCACATAATAAAAGCTTTTGTGTCTGCTCAGAGGGCAGGACACTGCACCACTGGGTTTGCTCCTAACACATCCTGGCTTGGTTCTTTTCAAGGACAGCAAGAGCAAGTAACTTTGGGTGTCTCTTGGAGCATCTCTAGGACACATGGGGCTCCTCATCTCCATGAAAGCAGGAGGTTTCCTGCTTAATCTGTGTGTGTGACATGGTAATTACACTGGCCTGTGGCACTACTGGGTTCTTTTATGAACCACAGGAATGAAGAGCTCTGTGCCATGCAGGTCCAGTTGGTTGTGTCAGCAGCCTATCTCAAAGCACAGCAAGAACAGATGGCATTCCAGTGGAAACTCCTTTACAAGGAAATACTTCAGATTCCAGATGTTTGGGATTTTTCTGCATATTTGTAAAGTTAAAATGTTCCTTTAGGACTTGGTTAGCATAATTATCCATACAAGGTTTTTGCTTTCTAAACTGTACTCAATTTTTTTGAATGTTGGTTGTTGTCCACACCAGAGCCTGGAAGTCCTTGGTGGTGACAGGAGAAACTGAATTTGCAATGATTCAATCTTGCAGTGCCCTGGTAGCAGTTTAAGTGATTTGTGTACTCCTGTTAACCAAGTGACAGAGCCAGTATTTCTCTTCCCCCACCTTCCATTTCAATCATAGCTTATTGCAGTGAAAAACTTGCTTGTTTTGTCCCTGAGAAGGCTGAGAAAAAAGGTTTGTGTTTCTGCTTGCTTAATTGGGAAAAAGGATTTTATGTGGCTCCCTGCACTTGCTGCCCTTATTACACGAATTATTCCTCTATAGATTTGAGAGCATCCTCTGAGCAGTGAGTCATAAGACACAGCAGACTTCCCTGGAGAGGCAGATGCAGACAGCCTTATCCAGAGCATCAGATGTGCCTTTCTTCTCTTTTCACAGACAAAGCAAAGGCCCACAGGGGCATCCTACCTCTCTGCAAGCACAGAGCTTTGTCTCCTAAGATCAGCTACCTAAAGACATATCTGTTTTTCAGTCTGTTTGGATGAGATTTCGTTTCTTTCTGCAGCCCCTGCCCATTTCTGCCTTGAAATCATCACTGTTACCGCACTGCATGACCTAAAACTTTATTGTCCATTTCGGGAGATACTTCTCTGTCTCCTTTGCCTGTCTAAAGTACCAACACTCAACTTCTCCACATGGTTTCTTTGGTAGGTGCTGTGACTTTGGCCTGCTGGTCTTTCAAGACATGCATAGTCCAGAGTCTGAGGGAGGGAGAAATTTGAGCAGTATCAGGACTCAGATATCCTTTCTCTTGGTTTAGCACATTTGCCAGTGTACAGCAGCCAGATGTGGTTTCTCCCTGCCCACAGACCCAGAGCATCAGCACAAACATCTCAGTAAATCCCATTCCTTGCACAGCACTTCAGAAGTGTCCTTAATGCCATGGGAAATTGGCTCTGTGTGTGCCCAGAAGAGGAAGGTTCTGGCTGGATCACACATTCATTGTGTGCTCATTTGCACTGGCTTCTGCACACACTGATGGGCTTGAAAAGCTCCTCAGTCCCCACTCCCCCAGTGCCCTTCTCTTGTGCTGGGCAGACAGGAGGATCAGGAGAGACTGGTTCCTTTGAGGGGGAGAGCTGGAGTGCAAAATGAGCAGCCCACAACCCCTGACTGGCAGTACTTCATTCAGGAACACTTCTCTCTCCACAGGGGCTGGTCTGCTCTCTTTATCCACCCTCTGACATGATCCTATATCCAGGCACTTAAGAAGAAGAAAAAAGCAGCAAAACTGAAAGCTGCTATTTTTAAACACTGCCCTTGGCTCTTTGCAGCACTCTGCTTTCCTCCCTGTGATTCAGTGTTCTTTTGAAAACTAGGCACCAGGGCCCTGTGGTTTCCTGGTACTCGGAACATAAAATCTCCTAATTCTTCTCTCACAGCAAGCTTCAGAGGCCAGGGAGTGATTGATATTTTCTATCGCTTCATTAATAGTCACGGCACAGTAGTTTCCTAATCTGTTTTTGCACTGCTTTTTATTTTGAATAATTTGTCTTTCAAATTTCCTCAGCTCTCCATGTCACACAAAGTGACTGCTGTTTGTTCCCCTCCTGCCTTTTAACTGCTGGGCTGAGAGCTTCAGGAGCTGGGAAGTTGTGGGTCCTGCCTCAAGGAGCTTCCCTATGTTTGTTTTAATAAGCTTGGCAGATATCCTGAGGGTATGTTCCAGAGTGATCTAAATCCTTGGGAAAGGAGAACTCAGCCTGACAGTCTCTGTTCACCTCCATCACTGTGCACAGTGAGAAAGTTGGTGCCATAATCCATTTTCCCAGCTTCATGGTCAACCTTGGATCTCCCCTTCTTCAAACTGGACCTGCTTTGGAGTCCTCTGTGACAAAGACAAACCACCCATCCCACAGAAGTCAAAAGGATTAATCTGTTTGGCAATCAGCATGGAGAATCTGTAGCATCTAAACTGTTCTTCTGTACTTCTTACACACCTCCACCAATCAATTCTGTTCCAGGGAATTACAGGTTTAAAACCTGGATATTAGACCTACTTCTGTGGTGAATAAGATGCTCAGAGCACGGGAACTAAGCAAATCCCTGGCAGAGAAAGGAAAACCTGGGATATCTCCTGCTGACCATGCCCAACCCCACCACATCTTCAGGGATAAAGCTACACTGGATAAAGGCAGAAAGTCCCCCATTTGCAGGGGGCTTGAACATCCACAGAGGAGATGGGGGAAAACAGGATCAGGGCCAGTTGCTGTGAGCCAGCTCCTCCCTACCACACTGCCTTGTAAACACCTGGAAACTTTACCTGTAAATGAGCTGCTGTCCCAGATTAAGCAACCCACTGTGCAGCTGGGACACTCTGGCATGACTGCAGTAATCTTGAACTCGCTCTAAATTACTTTTTCATTCAACCCAACTTGGAAAAAGGCAGACAGGCTGTAGTCTAAACACCCCAAGAGTTTGTATTTGCTTTGTTCCAGCACACTCTGCTCTCATGTGATTTAAAACAATGTGTCTTTGTGCTTATCTTCTGGGCTTGGCAAGGCAGTTTTTACCTCTGAGTTTTTGTCTCAACAGGAGAAATTGCTGTCCAACAGATCCTTTGTGGACTTCAGACCAAAACCATCCAGTACAACATATGGTAAGTCATTCAATGTTTTATAAACTCAGACCCTCAACTCTAGCTATTTATGGTGGAAACTGGCATATCAGTAGTTTCTTTTTGGTTACAAATTGTAATGAATTCTGGCTTATGTTTTTATGACATCTCAGTTTGGGTTTCTCCAGCCCTTCCTTAGATTATAATGCCTTTGACTTTACATTTGTTCCTTCTGGTGCCCACCACAGCAGCTTAGCACTGTGGTGTGTCAGCAAAGGAAGAATCTCAGCCACATTCCCCTTGCTCCAAAACACACAGGCACTTTTAACTTATGTTAAAGGGGAGGGTTTGTGCCCTGATGTGACACGTGGCAGCAGCGTGTGAGGATGTGGCTTTGGATGATCCTGTTACTGCACTGATGTATCCATTCTTAGTCATGGCCTCCTCTGAAGCGAAAAAAGGGGTGAGACACTAGATAAATGAGTGTGACTTGTGGGATGGCTTTGTTTAAGTTCTCTTGGTCTAGCCATCAGCACTTGAGTGATGCCTGCAGTGGAGAGTAGTTGGGATTTATTGCAACCTCAGCACATGGGAAGGACAGACTGTACAGTGGTGGAGAGAAACTGTGCTGGCAACCTCTGGGCTAGTGCAGAGAGCAGGACTGGATTTGTTACAGCAGCACATTTCTATCACTGCAGCTCTGCAGCTTTCAGCCTGTGATGTTGCTCTGTGCTTGGTGGTTGTACTTGTGTTCCCTAACTCCAGCACAGGGTTAGGAGGTCAAACCTTTTCTGTAGTTGTTTGGATCATATGAATTTCTTCTGTGTATCTGCTTCTGGTATTCAAAACTGGTTGTCATGCGTTGCAGGGGTCATCTGGAAATTGGGTTGACTGTGTGAAAGGTGAAATGGTGCCTGTGGTGGGACATGGACCTGAGGAAGTCCTTCCAAGCCTCTTTAGGGAGAGAACTTCTGCGTTTGCACTCCCATTGACCAAGGAGGTCCCAAGCACCTCCTGCTAGAATTGAATGCACAGTGAATGTTATGCAAATGTTTTATTTCTTCCAGACACAAGCTCTCCTTGGGTTTCCTTTGTGGTTAATGCAGCCCATCTGTAGTTTGAAAAAAAGCAATGTTCAGCTGTCTTGCTTTTGGTATTTTTTGTAGTGCTATGCTCAGGTGATCACTGTAAATGTGTTGCTCTCACTTTGGACCCGATTTTTACAAAGCCTTAAATTCTTTTAGTTGTTCTATGACAGGCCTACATTCTCTAGGATCTTTATTTTGTGTGTGGGGAAAAGGAGGGACTATAGAAAGTTCAAGGGAATGAATAAGATGGAGCAGAACAGTCTGCAACAGCAGCAGTGTGACTTGGAGCTCTCCTGACTCCAAGGGACACCTTGGTGCAAGGGGACACAAGGAGCTCTGGACCAGGTGAGGTGAGGAGGGCTCACCTCCAGGGTGGCCTGGTGTGCACTAAAATGCATCCAGACATCAGCCCATCTCTCCAAATTCTTCCCTTCCCTGGCCAACAGCATGTCTAGAGGGATGTGTTCAAATGCAGCTGTTCTGTCTGATAGTTTTCCATATTCTGACAGAAATGCTTGTGTTCCACCCTGGGCTTTCTTTTGGAGTGAGGAGCTACGAGGAGCTAACACAGTTCCTTACACTCCCATTACACCTTGCAGTGGGCTGGAGAACTCAGAGCAAGCCCAACAGCCCAGAAAAGGACTCCAAAAAGAATCCAAGGATGAAAGCAAGAAAGAGGGACCCCTGTTCCTAGCCCAGTTTTCAAACTTTGTTTCCAGTGTAGCATTTCAGGACATCTGTGAAGAATGACAGCAAAAGTCACATGGCTTAAAATGTGCACCTCAAACCCAAGAATTGTCATCTTCACTAAAAAAAAAAATCAGCCATTAAAGATTATCATCTTCATCAGTAAAAAAAATCACCCCCTCTTTTCTTCTTTTTTTCCCCAAGGGTCAGAGTATGCCAGGACAGAATTTAGCCTTATATATTGACACTGTAACATCAAACATGAGCTGTCTCTTAAAAGCAGAATGTGGAGCTAGCAGAGACAAAACAAGACTCGGACATTGGCAAGGAAGCACTCCATGCCTGACTGAGTTAACATTTCCTAATTGCAACCAGAGAGCTGTGCAGGAGTTTTAAAACTTTACCTTTATTCCAAATCACAGTGATGTGCCCCTGTGAAAGGTATTTCCCTTATTGTTCATTCTTCAGAATAATTACTGACTAGCAGAATTGAAAATATCTCCTCAGTTCCTTTTTTATTTTTCTTTTTTTGATGTGTCACCATTTCAGCTCTGTAGCCATCCTGCTCTTGGATTAACCAAGCAGAGATGGTCAGAACTCTACAGTGCTCAGAGTTGGGAAAGGGGGTTATTCTGGCACGGAGCTGCTGTTAACTCATGGCCTTCATGTTTCCTGTTGGATTTACTGTTTTGCACTTGGGATAAACCCCTCCCCTCTAACTGGCAGATCCCTGCATTTCTGAGTTCTGCCTAGTAGCAGAATTGGACTGAGCAAAATACCACAGGAAAGCTGATGCTGAAAGAAGTATTTATTAACTCTATTACCAGATGCAGAATGGTAGGCAGCATATCCAGCCCAGATATATCTAACCAAATTTAACTGAAGGTCATGAATCAGCAGAGGTCCCGCAGAGATTTTCTGACTACATGCCCAACAGATGTGCTCTTGCCTGACCATATCCTATCTCAAATGTACATGTTGCCTTACTGAATTCAGCATTTTTCTCTCCCAATCACCCCTGCTGAAATTCAGCGAGGTGCTAAGAAGCCAAGAGCTTATGGTTTCAAAGAGAATGAGGACTTTTAAATGTTTCAGCTTGGGAAAGTCTGAATCTTGAGAGACCAAGATTTTCAGCAAGTATTTTCCACCTGAAAGTTTGTGTCTTGCAGTACCTGGAGATGGTTCTGCCACCTTGGACATGAAGCAGTGAGGTCTTTGGTCCAAAGTCTCCAGGAAATGCATGGCAGCTTGCCCAAGAACAGGGATGGGCAGTTTTTCTCTCTTTCAACTTCAAAAGGTAGCAAAACCAACATGACAAGTTAAAGAACATGTCACATCCCACTGCTCTGTGTGCATGCTTATCCTTAATGATGTGCTTTTAAGGATCTTGGATAAGAACCAAAAGGAAAGCTTTGAAAACTCACTCATACAGAATAATTGTATTTAACCTATGCTGTCAGTTCACACCGTATCATCTTCAAGAATAATAAATAAGCAGTCAGCATTCTTACAGTAACCTCTCAGTATTCAGTACCAGGAGGTGAGGGGACATGTGCCTCCCCAGACATCAGGTATGCCCTGGGGGTGGTGGGAGTGCTTAGTTTGGGTTTTACACTTGACGGTAGCAGTGGGGGGATGAAGTTAAAATGCAATCATTCTGAGTCAAACAGTAAGGCCTAGGAAAACAGATGTGGGATGTGTGCCATGAGCCAAGATCAACTTCATAAAACTCAAAAGATTACTTCTACAAAAACTGGAGGGGGTGGGGGGTGGAATTATCCAGTCAGGGTTGTGATGGATGGGGGCAAGGAAACAGCCCAGGAAAGTCAAACAACAGAATCTGCAGAACAAAAGTATTAACTCCGTGGTGTTGTTATTTTGTTATAGGTAGGAAATTCTTCCAATAGCATATGAAGGGTATTAATTAGTCTCTTCCTCTGACATAAAATGGGGAAACAAAGGCTTTTATTTCTCTGAACTGCTTCTGCACTATCTCAAGAGCAAAACTGCCTTCCTCTTTAAAATCCTGAGGTAATCAAAGTACAACACTTCAGGACCACTGAGCTCACCCCAAGTATTACAAACTAGCAATTCTTTAGCTCTAGCATTCTCTAGCTGTGCACTAGATTTGCTGGCCACTGTTTTGCTTCTGGACTAGCTTCTGCATCCAGATTGTTTCTTCTGGTGCTGCTGTGCATCAGGTGTCTCACTGTATTGGGTGTTACAGCTCTGTGGAAGAGTGGCCATGGAGACAAAGCACTTCCCAGCTCAGCTGTGAGCACAGTTCTGGCTGCTGCATCATGTGAGATGAGGGTGAGAGGAGGAGAGATCCCTGTGCATCTCTAAGCCTTCTGCTCCTGGGGCTCCAGGCAAGAGGCTCAGAATGAGTTTTGTTTGCTCTCTGTGAGCTCTTACCCTGCAGCCTAGAAATCCTTTGGACTTAACTGCAGGCTGTAAAACAGGCTGGGGAGACACTGACTTCTAGTTGTTTGTCTCCAGAGGTAAACCACTGTTCATACAGTCCTTGCCTCTAGCTCTTAGGATGAAATTCTCTTTCCGTGCCAGAAGAGCAGCAGCTCCAGCCTACAGAAAGCTCATTTGCCATGGTTGTGCTGTGGGCTTATTTTCCTCCACAGTAGCACCAGTGTCTGGCTGGAAACCATGGCAGATGAGGCTCAGTGAAACCCCTCCATCCCTCACCAGAAGGCAAAAGATCTGCATCTCTAATGGACAGGCTCATATCTCCCTCTGAGGAGAACCACTACAAAAATATTTCCCAGATTATTTGGCTGGGCATTTCACAAAACTATCCAGTTTCATGATGCTAATTTTCCCATTGTCTAGACAGTTGCAAATCCAGACAGCATTATCAGTGTGAACCTACTGCACTCATGCAGACACACAAAAGCCCATTTTTCTGCCCGTGGCTTTTACAGGTATCTTCTTGCTCATGGTGGTTACCCTTTTGAATTGCTCCAAAGTGCCTGGACAAATCCCATAGGGATTCTATTCCTCCTGCAAGGCCAGCATTTGGTTCAAGCAACACTGAGCTGTGTGAATGCACTGAAGGTTGAACTGGAGAGAGGATCTAGCCCCTCACTGCCTACCTTCTCCTGCGAGAAAAACAAACTGCTCAGGGTTGGACAGTGCTGTGAGCCAAGCCTGGACATCCCTCCTTGGGACAATCTCCTGCCACAGTGCTGTTCCAAAGATGAAAATGTTCTTTTGTGGCTTGCATGCTGGAAGCCTTCATGGAAAGACATTCTGGGGCTGTAGGCAAGTAGGTGAAGCCTTGCCAGTCTCTCCTGACAATAAAAAGGTCTGTGGGCATTTGTTCCCTCTGCCTGGCTTGAAATGTTAAGACCTGTGTGGAGGAACAGCACATTCTTGTTCTGCACAGCAGGAGTGCCAGCCCACATTTTAAGTCAGGCTACAGCACCTTCCCCAAACTTTGGCTTCCTCAGTATTTATAGCTCCTCTGTAATGCCGAGGGGCAAAAACACAGTAAGAGCAGGAGCTGCATTTAAAAATAACTTCTGAATGAAGATGCTTAGCCAGCAGCAGCATTTCCTGTTGTTTCTCTTCTCTAACTTGCTAAATTCTTCACCTTCTTCCCAGGGCCTCTTGCCATATGTGCATGGTTTTCCTGGCCCACTGAAGCAGGGGTAGCCTCTGGCTGCTGGGCTGCATCTGCCTCTGTCCACATTTCTGTGGAAGGCCCATGTGAAATACGAAGGGCTTGCCTGCAGCACCTTTCCAGCTTTTTTGGAGGGTGCAGGGAACTCACCCTGTGCTTGTGGAATGTGAACCTTGCCAAGGAGCTCTTGACTGTGTGGGGGTTTACCAGAGTGATTGAGGCAGCAATATTGTTCTGCTAATGAGAGTCAGGAGCTGGAGTGTCTGAACAGCAATGACTTTGGTGAGGGTGATTTGTTTCCAGGAGCCACGATGGGCTCCTAAAGGTGAACAAAAGGGACAGAGCTGAAATAACCACAACGTGGTGTTTTCATCTTCTGACTCAGGTATCTGTTACCAGAGCCTGGGAGGTGCAGGCAGAGAGAGCCCAATGGGATCTGAGCAGTGCTGAGATAATGTCCCAGACAGCCAGCCCATGCAGGAGTGGAGGAGGAAAAGGGCAGTTCTAGGTCAGAATCTGTGAGGTTTTGCAGTGAAAGTGTTGGGAAGGGAGGGCTGGAAAAGTTCTTTCTTCCTCCAGGATAGCTGTGGGTCTGTTCCCCAGCTGAACTCTCACTCTTTGTCTGTTCTAATCCACATCTTCCCTCTGCCAGCTGGGTTTGTTTTGCAAACTCAAATCTGATCTCCTTAGTTTGTCCTGTGTGTCTTGCTCATTTTTCACGACTCCAAGTTTCCACCCTATACACTTTAGAGCAAAGCATCCTGTGCTTGCCCCTTTGTGACTGAAAAGGGAAAGTATTGTGGCTCTAATAATAGCAGAAATCTTCTAGTCCAAAGTATTTTAAAGGCTGGTTACATCAGCAACTTCATTACCACAACTCTCATTGTGACATTTGACTTATTGAAAACTGAAAGATTCAGCCCCATTCAAGTTTTATGTGCATGGAGCACACCCAGCTCGAAGGCAGTGACCATGTTTGCCAGAACAATGTTAGCATGAGCAGAGAGGGTGTTTCTGAATATCTGTACCAGAGCAAAACCCAAGAACTTGGTTCAATTTTTAGATTTGAAATGTCCTTTCGTATTTTGTGATGCCTGGGAAACGCATGTTATTGGTTATTCTGTGTCCTTCTTACAGAAGTGAGGAGAGCAGACATCTACTTAAATTTTCTTGGAACAGGTCTGCAGATGAGTTTCTGACAGACTTTACTTGAAACCACACTAACATCACTCTGCAGGCCAGAATCACATATCAGGCTCTGAGATTTGAGGGGGTGTCCTGCTCTGCCACAGCCCTCTGGCACATTGTAAAGTCAGTGGAGTGAGAAGGAGTTATTTACCCAATACTGATTGCATTGGAAGAATGTGAACTTAAAAAGTGTTTGAGTAACAGGTGGCCACCAAAGGTCATCAGAAAGACAGGTCCAAAGGCAAAGCTTTTTTAACAGGTGTGCACAACCACTGTTGAAAGAGACTGCAGTAACTATTTCTAAGGCTATGGATATCCCTGAGGAAACACCCTGTTGGCAGCAGCCTGGCCTTATGTTTCCTATCAATTGTAGCTTTGTCTCTTCTGAAGCCCCCTGCTGCAAACGAGCAAACAACTGGCTGAGAAAAGATGAATGGAAAACATTGCCTGTGCTAGAGAGGTAATAGCAAATCCCATGCCAGGAGGAATAATAAACAGGAGATCATTGATAGAACTGTGCTAGTTTCGATAGGTTTTCCACCAGGCATGTGGAAGCACCTATAAAGGAGGCATTGTCTGTGCTGTCACTGAAGGGAAACGGGAGAAATGAGCTGGAGCAGGTGAGGGAAGGGTGGATGTGCCTGGTGAGCAAAATTGATCAGTATCAGGAGAATGGGGAGGGGGTGGGTGTGTAATCACTGGGCTGCAAATGCTGAGGATCAAAAGGTGTCCATCAGGCTGTTGTTCATTAGCCAGACCCCTGCTCTCAATCTGCAGTGACAGGCTGGGATTTGAACTGCAGGTTTGAGTCTGGTGGCTTAAGTGCATTTTGCCCAGAGCCCCCATGCATGGATGCACATTTTGCATCTGCAAATGGTGCAGGTTTATCAATGTGCAGGATCTGTGCTGTGATGTCAGCAGAGCCCTGGCACGTGGAGATTTTGAGGTGATTGCACCGTGTTTGTTTCTAGCAGGAATGCAGTTAGGCCTGTGTTTGAGTGCTGTTGCAAATGTCTACCCCTGAGATTCCTTGAGGGTGGGCTATTGCACCCCCTCCCCAGGATCTTCCTGTGACACTACTGGGCAAGAAGCAAGGCAGCTTCAATGGATATGGGTATTCTTTTCTCTAGGGACTTCACAGAAACCTCTTCTGAAACCCTGATTACAATCTCAACCTGATTAAAAGGGATGGGGAAGGGTGTATCTCACCAATAGAGGCACCCTAAGGCTCTGAACATTTGCAGACAGGAGCACTTCTTCTCCAGCCTCTCTCCCTTTGCTTCCTTGGCTGCAGATAACAAGTGCTTTGGAGTTTGCCTGATTCTTGGAAACCTGAGGCAGACAGCAGCCTGCTCTTCCAACATGCTGTAGAAAAAAATTAAAGGTGTGTGGGAGGGAGGAGGAGAGGAACTATTTCCTGCAGTGAAACTCGATCCTTTTCAACTTAAAAATAGGAGGAAAACAAATTCCTGTGGGACCTTCTATAAAAGGGTTTGACAGTTGCCTACTCTCAGCCCCACCTCCCAGAGCTCCCCATTTGTCTGATGCCTTGGAAGGAGCCCTCCTGAATGCAAACACAGATCTGTGACTGCAGCCCTGCTGCTGGGGGAAGCTCTGCTCCACGGTGGGGGTCAGCTGCAGGGGAGTGTAATGCACTGTGACAGGTAGCAAAACCCAGGATTAAGTGTTCTTTGTGTCTACCTACCATACAAACAGCTTTTCCTGGGCCTCTTTTACTTGCTGTAAATTTTGTCCAGACCACTATAAAGGTGCAAGGAATTGCTGAGCATTTTTGCAGGCCAAGTCAGGAGCCCAGGGAGGAATCACACAAACAGCAGCCAATCCACCATCGGTGCTTGCATCCCCTCGTGGTGGCCCTGTGAGCTGTAAGCCACAGTGTGCATGGAGGAGAGGAAACTCTGGGCACAGTTTATCCAGGATTGATTGCCTGATCAGACTCCAGTGCCTCGTAGCCACAGCCGTGTCCCTGCTGCTGTATGTCTGCTCTCTTCTCCCTCCCCACCCATCCTCTCACTCCTTTCTGCATCACCACCTGATTCCAGGGCTGAGTGGCAGTGCCATGGATCCCAACACAGCAGCCTGTCCCCACTGCCCCTGTGCTCTCCCCCATCAGTCCTGCTCCTTCTTTTGCTTTGCGTTCTCTGACTTGCTCTCCTCTCCCTTCTACACCCTCCCTCCTCCAACATTCTGTATTGGCAGGGTAGGGCTGAAGGTAGCTAGAGAGGCAGGTTTTCTGGAAGCTCCTGTTCCTCTCTAGTGAAGAGAAAATTAAGCTTTGGGAAGCAAAAAAGATAGCCAGAAAGTCTCAACTGCATTGGCAATGGCAGCCCCACCAAGAATGCTGCTGCAGTTCTCCTGCCCCAGGGGTGCTGTTGGACCTGACATGGCCTGGCCCCATGACAGGCACTGAGCAGAGTTGTGCCATCCTCAGCTCCATCATCTGCCCATGCTGCTATCGTGAGTCACTTCAGCTCTTGGCTACAGTCCCTGCTGAAAGAGGGAAGGCTCCCAACAGGAGTGATTCACCATGCCTCACCAGCTGCCTTTCATCTGCTTCCAGCCACATCACCTCAGGGCTGGAGCACTGGAGCAGAACAGCTCCAGAGCTTTCCCATGGCCTCACTGCAGAGCTGCTGTTCTCCTCCCTGACCTCCTTTAGACCTCCCAGGTTTGTGCTGTTAACGCATTCCTATGATTCCTCCCTCCTGAGTCAGTAACAAACCACTTCTGGTGCAGATCTTGGGGCTGTGCTGTCCATAGGGGTGCAGAGCCTGGCTGGAACAGGACCCTGCAAATCGCAGTTCAGAACCACCCTCAGTCCTCCTGTGAGCCTCACGAGCTGTAAAAGCCATCCCACTGCAGCCAATTAACACAGCTAGGTACTTCTCAAAAAGCAAAGGGGTTTTAGGCTATGGGCTCAGGCCAGTTTCTGCTCTGGATAACCACATTATGCCTCAGTGTGCCTCAAATCAGCCATGAGCTAACGCAATGTACTGTGTGTGTCCAACAGCACAGGCACTTACCACAGCTCAGCTGATGAGCAGTAATTCATTAAGGCCCTGTAACCCAGTCACTGCAATCATCTCTCCAGCCTTAACAGAGCCAAATGCATTCCCACTGTGATGTCACAAGAGTACAAAATTCATCTTTTTTAAAAAAATTGTCTATCATTGCTCATCCCTCATAAATCTGCAGCTCTTTGTCATCTATCCAGGCCAGCAACATGTCCTTCCAAAGGCTGTTTCCACCTGTGTAGCCCAGAATTGTACCTACTTAAGGAAAACAGGTGGCTTAGATGAATGCAAACCTCTCTCTCCTACAGACATGAGATCAAATTACTTGGATTATGATTGCTCAACAAGTAATTACCCTTCAGCTGAAGCAACCTCACCATTGTGTACATGCTTATAACTTGCCCAGCTCCTTCTCTGAGCTTGCACAATGTGGTTGCCTTAGTAAGAGTCTGATGCTTGCTGAACTAATCCAAACCAGTCAAGGCTCTGTTTGGACAGTCACTCCTGGACAGTTTGATGTGCTACTTGTACTGCAGCTTCTGCCTTCCTCTGCATCCATAAAATCAATTTTCCTCTTGCAGATACTTTAACTGTAATCACCAGGCTTTGCCCTGGCATGTGCACAACACCTTTAACCAGCTCTTTAACACCCTGAGAAACAGCTTTTTCTGTGGCACCTAGGCATCTACACCCCTAGCATCAGCTTGGTGTACCACTTGAACTCACCAACCAATGGTTTTCAAACTATCTTTAATTAAACACCCATAAATTTGTCTGTAGAATGCCCTATGTGGCTGTGTCACAATAAACCCTGAAGAAGGGGAAAAGTCCACACCTTTGATAGAGGGAGCAAGCACTCCTCAAGGTAGGCTGTGATCCAACTGCATGGAAGGCTTCGTACAGAAATGTGTTGGGTTTGCTGAATTCTTTCTTTCTAGCTGGCGTGGAAGAAAAGAGAGGATAGTTTCCAACAGGGAGGATAAAACAGTACAAATTAAATCCATTCTCTGGCCAGTGTAACAATTGTAATTTCCTCCTATTCCTTGGAAGCTGTACAACCCAAAAGGGAGATATTTCAAGACCGGTGTGTCAGGGGTGGAAGCACATGCATCTGGTTATTTTTAATGGCAGCTCTGTCCCTAATTTTCAGTGCTGGCCTTGATGAAATGCCAGCTCTGTTTCATTAACCTTTTGTCAGTATGGCAAAGAATAAAAGGTGGCTCCCAACTTTAGCACCTGAGATAAAGCTCCTTTTCCCAAAAAGCCATTAGAGGTCCTTAGCTACACCAGGCACAGTTTTGGGTATAGAATGAAAAGAAAAAGGATAAAAAAAAAACTCTGTGAAGGTTTGTGTAACGGAGCCTGTACAAGTCTCATATCTGCAGTCTTCATTACTGTCTGAAATGTGTGTTAGAACCAAGTTGCAATCAAGGTAACCATTTTCCTTTACAAGCCAAGAAAAATACTGGGTTTATTTTCAGACCATTAGGAATAGTCTCTCAGAACAGCCTTCCTTTCCTTGCTTCATCTGGGCTGCTTAAAAGCAAAAGAAAAGCCACAGTTTCACAACCATGGCACAACCATGGGTTAGACCCCAACAAACAAAATCTTCACTGTGCTTTGGAAGTGCTTTCTGAGGGTCCAAGACTTAATCCAACACCACAGCCAAAGGATTAGTGCTCTGGTGGTAGAGCTGGGCAAGACTCAGGATTTTTGTTCTGTGAGAAATAACACAGTGGGTTGGGGGTGGGAAGAAGGAAACACAAAGTCAGATTTGTTCCAAAGCTGCAGTTTATCGGGATGTTAGCACTAATGAGGCAGCACAACCCAGCTCCAGCCCTCTCATCCCTCCTTCTCCTGCTTTGTAGGTATGACCAGTTCCTCCAGCCACAATCCCTGCCATGGTTGCTACCTCTTTCCCTCAGCTTTTTATGGAAACATAATCCATTGCTGTGATCTCTGCTTGAGAGTCTGAACAATGCCTGCAGCCCTGCTGGTGGCTGTGAGTCAGGGGGAGGCTCTTGCTTGAGATGTAGATGTTGCATAGCTCAGCACACCCAGAAAGCTGCATCCAGAGCCCCAGCTTCCAAGTGCTGAAAGAGCTGTTTGCTCCCTGGGCTGCAGCCTCAGGAGGTTTGGATTTAGCTTATCATGTGAGATCAGGATCACTGCTCCTAAAATGTCAGCACTGAGCTGTGGAGCAGGAAGAGGAGGAACTCTCACCCAAAATTCAGGCAATGCTAGTAAATGCCAGGTATTTGCACAGGAGTCTTGGGGCTGGGAGGTTTAAGGGCTGCTGAGGAGGGGGACTTTTTCTGAAAGCATCTGTTCTCTGCCAGGTTCCTGTCATCTTGTACCACAGATCCTGAGGCCTCCTGACAAGGAATGGCTCACCCAAGACAGTGCTGGGCTGGCCAAGGGGCTGCCCCAGCTTCACGTGACTGGGAGCACTGGTTTGCACTGGGAGCTGGCAGCAGGAGGGATAGCCAGAGCCCTGACAAACATTCCAGGGGCTCCTGAAGGCCTGTACTCACCAGCAGCTCTGGGGAGCACCACTACCTTACTGGTGTGGGATGGCTCAGAGGCCACCATAGAGAGACACCTTCATGTGAGGGGAGAGTTTGTGTTATATAAGCACAGGACAGAAAAGGAGGAGCAGTCAGTGAGGGCAGAGGTCTCCAAAGCTCCTGCTGGCCAGGGTGAGCAGGGGCACAGGCTTGGGCCAGCCTTGAGGCAGCCGTGCTGTGTGAAGTAGAGCTGTGCCAGGAATCTCAGTGCTGAGTGGCTGCTCATCAGAGCAGCAATCCAGATGGCCAAGACAGAGGGCTTCTCTTTTCAGGAAGCGACTCTGCCTTTGCAGTGGATGGAGCCGTGCTTGCTCTGGGCACTTCCAGCACATACAGAGCATTCCAGGCAGCACATTCCCCTTGGCACAGGGCTCTGGTTTGGTACCTCCCAGGCTGTGACACTGCAGCACATGTGCCTGCCAGGCCACCAGCTCCAAGTCATCCCAGGAAAGAGCCCAGCAGTGATCTGAGGGAGGGCCTGAGCTGTGGGCTGCTCTCACAGCCAGGCAGAGACCTTGTTAGAAATAAGCCAAGGAAGCAATCGAAAGCAGGGCAAAGCAAATTTCATTAAGAATTAAGACTGGAGGTGCTGGAAATGCTGGTTCTCTAAGCAGTGGTACAATCCCAGCTCCAGTTTCTAACATGTTTCATGTCTAAACACTCCCACCTTCACTGCAAAAAGCAGTGGGGCTTGACTGCATGCAGAGGTCAGGATAGATTGAAAGGAATGGCTTCCATTTAGATGTAGTCACCTCCAGACAGGGCCCCGGGCTGCCCACTGCTTTGCAGAGAAATAAGTAACCAGTGTCTGGTATGCCAGGTGTGGGATGGAGCCTGGAAAATCCTTGGAGTCCCACTTGCTTGTACCATAGCTCAGTGCATCCATTTCTTGTGATCTGTCCTGTCACAGTGAAATGGAGACAAGCAGAGATGGGTACTGATCCATTAGAAAATCCACCAAGTAAAAGCAGTTGGCTGAAGACCTGCTTTCTTGCAAACCAGAACATTTCTTATCCACAGTGTTTAGCACATCCAAAGGCAATGCCAGCACACAAAAGCCAAGGACTAGAGGCCTGTAATTTGCCTTTCCCATCTCTGGGTTACTGGAGTTGAGTGAACATTCCATAAGTTTCATTATGGTCTCCAGCTGCAAGCCAGGTTCTCCAGGACATCCGCTGCAGGCGGGGATTTGGACAAAGAGAAAGAGAAGGGCTTGTGCACAGAGCCTGGGACGGGTCTCGGTTTGAGGTTTGAGTGAACCTGGGCCATTTGGGTGGGACCCACTGAAGTTAAGAGAATCTGTGTGGTTTGGATTCAGATTTTGGCAGAACTAAGCTCCGGCCTTGATGGGCACGTCTTGCTCTGAGGGCCCTTCCTAAAGTGACACTGAGCACTCCAGTGAAGGGATGAGTGCTGAGAGCTCCTGGACACAGGCAGTGAGGGAAAGTCATGGCTGTTGTTCCAAGCTCTCCTTTCCTTGTGCTTCTGCCCTGGTTGCAGATCTCAGTGTCATTACTCTCAGTCCTCACAGAGATATGGGGTTTCTTCCCTGCCCCTATTCATTGTAAACCAGGGCACTGAACTTGGAATCTGTCTGGGATGGGATTTAGTCACAGAGGTGGACCTTAGTGTTCCCTTGAAGCAAAATCCCAAAGCTGCAGCAACAAGATCTCATCTCAACATGGCATGTTAGGGCAGACAGATTTAACAGTAAATGTGGGTTTATACACACCATGGCAAAAACCCACCAGAGCGTTCTTCAGGCCTGAAATGAACAGCTGCAAAAAGCATCCATGTAACAAGGGATGCACATGTGAAGATGTGCACATCTTTTTTTGGCTTTGGATAGGCTGGAGGAATGTTTTTCTCATACACTGAGAATAACAAAGAGGATTAATCTTCGGGAAAAAAAATGGGGCACTATGTTGAAGTGGGTTTTCATCAGTCTTGTGCTATTGTGTGTGTATCTCGGGTTTACTAATGATTCAAATGAAAAGTAATCAGGAAAAGTGCTTGGAGAAGGAGATTTTCCTGTATTTATTTTGGACGCATGTCCAGTGGAAAAATATCTTCCCAAGCATTTTGCTTGGCGACGTGGCCTGTTTCATTTGGAGAACAATTGATGGTGATGATGAGTGGTGTTAGATGCGATCGCTGTTCGACAGCTTTTTGACTTGCCTGCAAGTCAAAACAGCAAATTCCATGCGATTGCACACGTGTGCTGAGGGGAGCTGGGGAGACAGAGGCCTTGGACACCCTGCTTGATGTGTTCACTCGGGTCTGTGCCAAACTGCTCACCAGGCACCACCGCCTCCTTAACGCATCCCATGGCTGCAGCAGCGCCCAGCTCATCCCCAGGGGTTTGTTTGCTCTGCAGTTTGATGGGATAGCACTGGACTAACAATGCCCTGGGTGTCCTGCAGGGAGAGGTTTAACCTCTTAGTGGAGAGCTTGTCCATGTGCGTGGTGCATTCCATGCCTACAGGAGCAGACTGCCTTTGTATTCCCACCTTCCCAGCTGTAGCCCTGCCTGTCCCTCCTCTCCTCCAGCTCCAGAGAGGATGAAGAGACCAGCACACACACACAAAACCATCGCTCCCCGTGCTGGCAGCTCAGCAGAGGGGCCACACTGAAGGTTAAATCAGTGAATACCATTTGTCTGGTTTCATTTCTGAAAAAGGAACAGCCGCCTGCCACATTCATTCCTCCCTTTGCCAAGGACTTCTCAGAGCAATGGCCTCTGTTCTTGGTGGCACAAGGGATAAACCCAAAGTAACTCTGCTGAAGTCTTCAGAATTGCTCCCAGGGTAACTGAGAGCAGAGCAGGGGCCCTGAGAGTTTCCTGAGCTTCACAGCCATAGCCGCAAGGCAAATAAAATGAGATTAACCAATTACAATTAAAATGAGAGAGAACTGCTTTTGACAGTAATTTTGAATTTCCCCTAAAACCACTTCCAGCTGTGACCTGTGACTCGTGCAGCGTTTGCCTGAGATCTGCCCCTGGTTGTTTGTTATAACTGGTGCTTTCAAGGACGCTCAGTCCTGCCTAACAAGAGGTTTCCTAGGGGAAAAAAAAAAAGTGAAAAATGGAAGAGGAGCTAACACAAGGCATCCCTGCAGCGAAGCTCAGACACAAGAGCCCTTCTGGCAAGCAAACCAGAGCAGCCAGGCAGTCTCCAGGGAATTAAGGGTAGTGCTTGCATCAAATTCTCGCAGACCCACACGGATGTGTTGCTGTCATGCAACTGTGAATCCCACCCTGGGAACATCCTAATTCACACTGGTGTAGAGCAGATCTCTGGGCTCCCAAAGAAGCTGGCTGTACACAGCCTTGCCCTTGCAGAGGAGAGCAAGGCTGTGCCTGTAAAATAGGAATTATTATCATTATTCTTATCCAGAGCTTCCAGAAGGTTTGTTTTGCAGCAGTGCCACACACCTAGGTCTCACCTTTGGAGCATCCAATCCTTTCAGACAACTTAATATCCTAAAATGAGTAGGAGGTTTTGAGTCATTCTTTGGCTTGTGCTGCCATCCTCTAGCAGAATTTCTCCAGGTGCTGTTTGAAAAAAACAGCCCTGGAGGAGATTTTGGAGGAATAACATAACTGGGTGTGGGTTTTCACCCAAATATTATCAGCAGCCTATGGTTTCCCCTCAGCCAATATGTTGCTGCTTCTTCCCTTCAGGAGACTGGAGATTCCCTTTTGAGAGGATCAGAGAGCAGCACTTCCTGCAAATCCTCTCATTTCCAAACAACCAGCAGCACTCACAAGATTCAAGGCTCAGCCTTTTGGGGAAGGATGTTTTGCTTTTACTTAGAGATCAGGTTTTGCAAAAAAGAGCTGGGTTTGGGGTGTTTCAGGAGATGGCTGCAGGTTTCTGCCTGGGCTGGTGAGTGAGCAGCCTCCACTACCAGCTCCATCCCCGTGGCCATGAGCCCTGTATGTGCTGCATTCCTGCCCTTCCAGCATTTCCATATCCCACCTGGGAGGAAGCTGTGCCTTGCAGGGGAGTGGATCTTGAACTTTCTCCACCATGCAGTGCAGCAGGATGGATTTCCTTGCTGCAGAGAGACAGAGCTGCAAGAGCAGCGACTTGAGCCAGTGATTAGGAGTGTAAAATTATATATAAAGTTGCTATTTTTGCTCTTCAGGCAAGGAAGGCGAGAGGAAGAATAGACAGAGATAAAGGTGCATCCTCTTGAGGCTGCATTACCTGAGTCAGAGTCTGTATTAGATTATTTATACTGTGATCTGCCAGTTTTGAAAGCCCTCCAGGTGCTGTAGCACTCTCCTGTTGAAGTCAGGACCACAGTCACCTTTCTGTGTAATTTCCTTTGTCATTAGTGCTTTTTAAGAAACTACTTATTCTTTAGAGATGAGGTCTAAAAGCAATTTTGGAAACAAAAATGCTGTTTGTTACTCCCACACCAGTTATTCTTACTTAATTTGGAATGAATCAACTGCTATTCAGTGCTGTTACACCTGGGTGACTTTCAAAACACTTTTGTGTAAGCAACTATCTGCCCACGCTGGGGTATTCTTGTCTCTGCAAACACCATGATTTGTTTTGTAAAGTACCTGAATTTATATCTGAATTGCTAGAGTCTTCTTAAAAACTTCCCATGATGGACATTTCCCATTTCCCTAGGCAGCCCATCCTAGAGCTTTCTCTTTAGTTGGCTTTACCTACAGTACTGTCTAAAACTTCCTGGCAATAAATTAGGCTGATTTCTTCTTGCCCTTCCCAAGGTTCTGGAGAACAGTTCCTATCCCTTTTACAAATATTGGAAGATCATTATCATGTTCCACTCATTCTTCTCTCTTCTAGACTAAACAAATTCCCTTCCTTCCACCTTTTTTTGCAGGTCATGTTTTCAAAACCTCTTTATCATTCATTTTATTCTCTTTGCACACACTCCAGTCTATTGTCTTCCTAAATGTATACGGCCCCAAACTGAGGGGACGGAGTCTCCCACTACAGGGAATATCTTTTCTAAACCCTTATCAGCTTCATAACATCCTGTTTGGAATAATAGCCTGTGCAGCCAGTATCCCCAAAAATTATTTACTTTTTCAGCTGTGTCTTCTTTGATGATATTCAGGCCAAATCTTAGGGTGCCATTAGATGTGCTCTTTGTTTTCGATTTAGACTCCCTTCACAAGTCTCAGTAGCCCCCCTCTCTGCCTGAGTTCTTCCATTTGTGGAAAAAAATGAAGGCAGGGAGAAAAATATATCCTTGATATACTAAACAGCCTCATAAGATCTTACAGCCCTCAAAATATTTGCTTAATCTCCCAGTATCTTGGCAGGGCACATAGGTATTAGCGCTCCCAGGTGTTCTTATCCACTGATCTCAAAATATTCTCCTTCTTGTTTTAAACATGGGGAGAGTGAAGTGTTTGGAAGCTCAGTTTTCATAAGCAACAGAGATCCCCTGCTCCATTTAAAGGCAGTGGAAAGTGTGGTTGCAAGCCAGAGGGAGAACTGGGCTTTAAGTGACAGGATGGGTTCCCCTCGAAGGTTAATCCCACAGGCAGGAGTCAGAGCCCAGGTTTCCTGAGCCTGTCTGCTGAGCAGAGCCAGGTGCCTCCCACTCAGCTGTGTGAACACACCTTGCATGGTCAAACCTATCTATAATCCCCCAGGAAAAGCTCCTCAATCCTGGCAGGGATCACAGTGCCCTGGAGAAGAGTTGGGTTCATCTCGACTTGCTCTTCTCCCCAGCTAGAAATCTTGTTCTTCTCGTATTTGTTTGCATGTTGCACAGCTGAAAAGCCCTTTAAAGAAAACAAACAGCAACTGTGCCAAGCTCTTTGGTTCTCCAGCAGTAAAAGATATTAATAGTTTCCAGCTCTGTATTTTTCATCCTGCCCTGCCAGAGCTCACCTGCTCTCTGTGAATCGGGACGCTGCTCAGTGCTGCTCACTGAACAAAAGGCTGGTTTGTAAAAGACAAATCTGGGAGAATTTTTTAAATTCCAAAAATAGACAAGGGGGGAAAATGTGCCAGCAAGATGGATCTCATTTCATTTCCCAAATCCCTCTGGTCTCCAGAGTTCATTCTTTGCTCTTAATGTTTCATGCTATGGCTTATTTTAGGCTCCTTAGTGGAAAGTTTAAAACATTTACTTAAAGGCAAAGCTTCAGCTGGCATAAACTGTCACAGCTCCCTTGGCTTCAGCTGCCTTCAACAGAGGCACTGCCCTTTAGCATTTAAATTGCTCATTAGAGAATGGAAAACTGAGTTGCTTGAAATCATCTGCAAATACTAAGGAGAAAGAAATAGAGAGGAAGGGTCCACAGTATGGATTTCAGCTGAGAAATTGTCTTTCCACATGGACAGGTGCAGAGCACTGCTGGCACTCAATCCTCTTCAAGTCTTTCCTCAGATCCCCCTCCAAAGCGGCTGCCAGTGCCCCCCAGAAGCCCTGAGGGGCTGGTGGTGCTGGATCTTGCTGGGCAGAAGGAATGAGGCTGCAGGAATCTCCTACAGGGCAGTCTAGGCTGCTGAGCACCACCAGCCTGGAGCCATTTGAATGGCCGTGCCCCAGGGGAGCTCCTTTGTGCCACAGAGATGTGTCCAGAAGCACCAAAGGGTTCTGGTAAATGTTTTTCTGGACACAAGCTCCTTGTGGAAAGGTGCTGGTTTAACCAAATGGCCAGGATGGAGATTCCCTTCTACACCTGGCAAGAGTCAATCCCACAGCCATTCCACCTCAGATTCCACCCTTGCTGGCCTGATTTGCAGCCCTGGTGATCCCACAGGGAAGGCTAGGACAGCACTGTCACAGTTGCCATTCAGTCAGTGCTTTGACAGGGAACATCTGCAAGCTCGTCCTTTTCTTCAGCATATCCTAGAGGAAAAAGAAGAAAAAAAAGAAAGAAAAATCAGCAAAGGTGCAATATGTTTTTCTTTTGCTGTCAAGTTTAACAAACAGCAGCCATCTGAGCCTGCCCCATTTTACGAGGTTGTGTTCCTGCACTGGTCCCTTTCTTGTGTGTCCTGACTTAAATGGAACCAACTCCCAGATTCTCCGGTAAATCACATCAGCAGGGCTATTCCTGATCAACACCAGCCTAAGCCCAGAGGAGACTGCCAAAGCCCAAAAGATGGGAGCAGTTGTTTTGCCAGCACCCTGGCTGGATTTGTGTCTCTGTAGGAATGCATACACTTCCCTTTGCTTTTGCAATGGCACCAGCGTGTTGATGAACTGCAGCGCTGCTATTTATCCCTTAATTACTCCCATGACTCACATTAAAGTAACAATTTTCCATAGAAACAAACACAGGCAGAGCTGACGCTGCTCAAACTGCTTTTATTCTGAAACACACTCTGTACTTTGGGTTTTGAGGGTGGCAGTTCTGGAGGCTGCTCCATATTCCTGGTGCTCCGTATTCTTGGGTTTTGATGGAGTTGAGGGGAATGAGACTCACTGGGAACTTGCTCTGGTGTGGGGAAGAATTGGATTACAGCCCATGTGGGGGTGAGGACCACTCAACATGGTGTGATTTTGGGGGAGATGGGTGTGAAGCATAGTTCAAGACAGGGTAATTCTGTCCTCAGTGGTTCCTGTGTGCTTTTAGGATGCGTTCATCTGCCAATGTTCTCACCAGGATGCTCCCTCTGCTTAATTGCTCATGGGCATTTCAACCTGGGCTGCTGCTCTGTGTTTTTACTTGTCTTGAGAGGCTCAGTCAGGGAGAGCAGCAGGAGTGCCTTCCCTGGATTTTATCTGGGGATATTCGTCCTGTTCTCTGCGTCGTTTCAATTACAGGTGTCACAGCTGGGTGTGATCATCCTTTGCTGAGTCAGTTATTTAAAATATCTAATGAAATAATTAGCTGGCAGATCTCAACTGCATCCTTTGGGCCAGCCTGGCATCTGTTCTTGTGTGGGGTCTTCATGGACTTCAGACCTTGTGCCTGACCCTCATAAAGCATTATGCATAAGGAGACATCAAGAGGGATTGTTTTGGTTTTTTCCAAACCTGCCTGCCCTGCCTTGGCACTAGAATTGTCAAATATCACCCTAGTTTTGTTCATCTGTGGAGTCAAGAGAAAGCAGGCAGAGCCAAAGCTGTTTGTCTGATTTCTCTATTTGCCATTATTTATAGCAATTAGATGTCCCTGGTGATGGTGTTCCAATGCTTCCCCATCCTCAGGATTTCTCATTCCTCAGAGCCATGTATGTTTACCCTAAAACCCTTCCACAAAGGGAGCCATTCCCAGGGCTTTGCCACAGGCACTGCAGGCATAGAAAGGTGAATACATCTCCACTGGAGGTTGTTGCTAAGCCTCCCTGTAGCCAAAGAAGAGGGAAAATAGCCCCTTTATCTCCTCCAAGACAGGGAATTGTAATGTCCAATGAGATGTGGATACTGGAACGCTCAGAGCCCTCAGCCAGGAAACTGGGCCCCTTTACAAAAACGGCTACACACTCACATAAACACACCATTCCTGCTCCAAAACACTCCTAGCATCATGGAAAAGGCAGGAGCAAGCAGGTGGATGGAGAGAGGAGGAACGTGGAAGCACAGGGTGACGACAGCAGCAGCGCTGTCACAGCACCCAGGGCCAGGAGGTGGCCAGAGGGCACCTGCTTTGCTGTGGGCTTTGCTTTGCACCCTGGGGAAAGCAGGGAATGATGGAGCAGAGCCCTGGAAAGCTGGAGTGGGCTGCTTCCAGGCAGGCAGCGTGCTGCTTTTGCCACTGTGTGTTTTGAGAGATTGTGTGATTTGATGTAGAGTCTGTTAGAGCTGGCTGCAACTTGCTTATGCTTTGTCCATGCAGATAAAGTTGCATTCGTATTATACTTCTCTGCTCCACACACACACACTCCAACTCTGAAAAGTGTGGCTTGAAAAAAAATTGGAAAAAAAAAAATTTAAATGCAACTTTGGCTGTGCAGCCTTCCCAGGAAATGTCTATAGAAACTGTCTGTGCAGAAAACAGCTACAAAGGGAAGGAGAGGAGGGAGGCAAAGCCCAGCAGACCTGGATTCTTAGAGACCATGTGCAGCTTCTTCCTCTCCAGCTCCTCAGGGCTCTTGGCTGTCTCTTCATGTTGCTTCCAAGGCCCCACACATTACAAATGTCTTTGATGAGGGCTTGTCAGCCTCCCACCATGCCTGAGTCCCATCAAGTCTCTTCTCCTCTGAAGAAGGAACTTGCAAGGGCCCAGTAGCCATGACTGAAGGCAGATTTTCAAACAGGGCCAGCACTCCATAAACCACTGGGCTTTTCTGAAAGTCTGGCTCTGAGGAAGGCCTTTATTTCCTTTTTTTTTTTTCTTTCCTACACTAAGACTGAATCAGTAATATAAACATTAGGCTGAATATCTTCTCCCTAGAGGATTTCTCTCTTTTTCTGCCTCCTTTATCTCTGCCAAGGTGCTGATAACCAACATGTGCCATGTGGAAGGGTATCCATGGGGCTGACAGAGCCCTGTTCCATGGGCATTTTCAACCCAGGCTGCAGAAAGAGCTGGGAAGGCCTTGACTTGCCTCACATGTTTGCCAGCAACAGATTCTGCTTTCTGTGAGTGACTTGAAAATATTTACCTTTTATTGAGAGGATTCCCTTACTGCTTCTCCTGGTTTAAAAGAAGGCTTAATTTGAGATGTGAAGCACAAATCAGTGCAGCTTCACACCTCCACTTAAACTGGACTGTTTAGCCTGAACAGACAGGCTGCAGCCTCCTTTGCACCAGGACCTGGCTGTGCCCAAAGCTCTCATCCTCCCAGGATGCAGAAACACTAACTGAGTAGCATCTACTTAAGTTTTATTTTCCTAGAGCTTGGCACAGGCTGACACCAGCTAGTGGCTCATGTTTTCACAGGTAGGGGCTCCAAATTTGTTCCAGAAAGAGTTTGATTGCCCCTAACTTCTCCTGAGCCCAGCAGCTTCAAAGACATGTCCCCCACACTCTATCATAACAACGTTTAGAAAGCAGTTTGAATTTCTTCCAGCTGGCCTCATGTTACAGAGATCCCTATCAGCACCCGGGAGGAAAGAATTAGCAAGAAAAACAAGCGTCTCTTTAAACTTCACAAAGAAAATGAAAATGCAAAGAAAAAGGCCACGTAAAAAGCATAGATGTGGCCCAGTGACGTCCAAACAATGTGCTCTTTTCCTGGGGTTGTCTGAGGTAGAAAGGATCCTAATGCTTGACTTTTCTTGTGTCAGCTGGAGCCTTTGAACACTAATGGCAGGGTTTATCAAAGCCAGATGCATTTGCACAGGTACTGTGTGACCTCCCTCCCAGCCACTGGGAATGAGCACCTAAAGTGAGCATGAACCCAGGCAGGAGCACATTCCTGGGGATGCAGGGAGTCACCAGAGCCAAGCAGACAATAAACATGGACTTTCCAATGCATCTGCTTGGCTTTTCATGCCAAACTCCTTTCATGCCCCCCCACAAGGGACTTCTCGTGGCTCTCTCTTCCCCCAGAAAAGCATCCCAGCTGCAGACTTTTCCCATTTACCAGGAGATCAAGCAGCCAGGCTCGGGGTGAGCAGTGGGAAAACCTGGAACAGGCAGCTCCCCTAGTAGCAGAGAGCTTCCCCCACCCAAGGCGCTCCCCAAACCTCGGCCAGCCGCCTTTGTTGTGGTTTCTGCTGAGCTGCCTCCTCTTGCAGAGCTGTCCTGCGCCCCAGCCCAAGCCCTGCAGCCATCCTCAGCATCTCTGTGTTGGTCACAGGCTGATGTGCTGACATGTGAACAACTCCTTTTAAAGAACAGATACCCTCCGTTTCAAAGAGCAAAGTCCCTTGGGCAGCTGGGGAAAGCTGGCAGAGGACACAGACTGGATTTGTTTTTGCTTTGCGCTCCCTGTGGTGCTTCACACGAAGGAGCCACTGGCTTGAGATGGGGTTTGGGGACCCAAGCTGGTGCCTTTGCATGTTAGAAACCATTTCCGTTAGAAAGCCTGACAAGCGCTGTCTGTTTTGGTATTTGTGATCCCCACAGAGCTATTTTTCTGCATTTCCCAATACTTTCTCCCCTATTCAGTCTGCAGATGGGCCCAGCCTCTTAGTTGGCTCTCTTTAAAGGAGGGCATTATGTTGTGCCATCATTTATCATACTGTTCTTTTCTCCAGCAAATTTCCATTATGATTGGGGGGGGGGGGAAAATAAGTCTGGCAGCCATCACCTCTGCTCTTAGCTGAACTTTGGTTGGTTATTGAGCTATTACTCATAATTTAATTGTCTTCACTTGCTCCATCTAAGTAAAAAGAAAGGTAAATCAATAGATATAGATAGATTTAAGGATGAAGGAGTAGGGGAGCAATTTGGGGTGATTACTGGCCCAAGTCAAGTTGGAAAGGGAGGGAAATTGCCTTGAGCTGCACCAATTTACACCTTCCAAGATACTGACTTTCTGGGACCATGAAACATTTCTCACTGCAGAACTCAGCTGAGTGTCTGCTTGGGTTTAGTGTGCAGTTAAATGAAAATTCACAAGATGTAATTCAAGCAAAAGTTACAGATTGATGTCTCAGCTTCTGAGAGTCCAAAAAAGTGAACTTGAGCATATGTAACTTCAGAGACTAACCTAATCTTCCCCTCTTGCTGAGAAGATTCACATAGCAACAGTGAAAGGGGCTTTCTTCAATTTGCTTTATCCTGTGTGTATTTAAGATAACCTTTTTTTTTCCAGAATTTCATTTAGCTACTCATACTACAAACACAAGGACAGATGGTCACCAGATCAAACTTAATCAGCATTCTGTATGCTGGATTTTGAGCTTAGAAATTCATCTGGTTCTAGTAAAGCACAGTCTGAAACCTGCCTGATGTTTAACTCAACCACAGAATTGTATTAAATTTCTAAGCCTCCCCATGCTCACAGGAGATTGAGATGGGAACCATCAGGCAGTTTTTAAAAGGGGTTGATTAGTAGTTTAATTATCAGAGATATCTGCTCTATTACTGGTGTCTCGCTGGAGAAGAGCGTTTTTAATGGGAGGCTGAAGCCCAGTCTTACCCCTTTATGTCTTCTTGGAATTCATGACAGGACTAAATCCAGCCCTGGAGTCAGAGGATGCAGTTTTGTTTACATCCCCTTACACCACACTGAATTCAAGGTCTAGACCTTGGCAGCGCATCCTCGGTCAAGGCAATTGGAATTATTTTCCCATGGCTTCTTCTCATTCCTCCTTTCATCAGGCTCTTCCCTTCTCTGCCTCTCTTTGTTGTCAGTTGTTGGGCTGAACTCCACGTGAGTGTCCCCGTGCCAAGGAGTTGATGTTACACAGGACAAGCAATGAGCTCCCCCAGGGAAGGGCTGTCAGGCTTCTCCATGCCCAAGGGCACACGGTACCCAGGTGCCTCAGGAGCCACAGCCAGGCCTTCCTAAGTGAAACCAGGATTTGATGACCCTGTGTCCTTAAATCCTCTGTCCTTCAGGTGTGGTGACCTTTTTGCCCTCTCTGAAACCCCTCTGCTATTTTATCCCTCGTGCCACAGCCTGTCAGAGGTGAGTGTACCCCTGCACCCAACTCTGCTGCCTTTATTTGCATAACCATGGCATGGGGCTGCCTGGCTGGAAACCAAACCCCACTCCAAATGGCACAGAGGCGACAGCCATCTGTGTCTTTTTCACATTCGGTTTCATTGTTTTAGGATCAAATCCAACCACTGCAACCTACAGTAACTCTAGACTTTCCAAGGCTCAAAGCTTTCCATAGAGCACGATCTGTGGTTACACCGTGGAGAGGCAAACCTGGGAAAAAAACTTGTTGGACTGGCTCAGAGGTATTTTAGTTAGTGCAGAGGGCTGCCAGTGGTGAAACCAGCACTCCCAGAGCGTGAATGAACGGAGGGTGTTTCATTCTGTGCACGTTGGACAATTCAGTCCTAACTGGGCATTATGGTTGCACTGGGCAGGTCACTCTCGAGATGTAATTCCATTGCCACGTAATAAATATAAATGCTCTTTATGAGACACTCATGGATGGAAGGCATCTAGTGGTTGCTAAAGGTTATTCTGATGATGTATATTCAAACCCCTCCTGTTTGGCATTAATTAGCACAATGTTCTATTTTGCAATTTCCCAGCACAGACACATCCAGATTCCTGCTAGGAATTGGAAATGGCATCATCCACCACCCACTCCTCCACCCAAACCAGACAGCACTGATACAATCCCTCCCTCCCATGAACCCCCCACAACCCCAAGGCAGGGACATGCAGGGGCTTGCAGGATATAGGATTTTTTTGCCTTACAAAACCTAGACATTCCTTTCTAAGAGGCTTCAGGCTGGGATCTTCATGAAGGTCTCTCCCATGGATCCTAAAAGCCCAGTGCCATTAGCTGGGGGCAGTCAGAAGCTCCTGGTTTGGCATGTGGACTGGGGTATTTCTGATGTCCAGGTTGAAGATTGCTGGTTGCAGGAAGGTGATGGCCTCAGGAGCCCAAACCCCTCAGGAACTAATGGAAGTCTGCAATGCACACACTGAGATGAACTCTTCATGTCACAGCACTGGGAGGAACTGGTATAAACCATTCCCTTATGTGTTTCCCATTTCTCTGGCCTTGGTTGCTCCAAGCCTCCTACAGATGCTTCCTAATGCAAATACTAAGACAAATGTGCAGGAGGTACTGTGGGAGCTGGATTCTGCCCTTGCCAAAGTCCAAGAGAGAAGGGAATGCTTGCACATTTTCTACCTATTTTATCTCTGTTGGGTGTCTGAAAAGCATTTTCTACCATCCCCAAGCTGCAGGGATAATTAGATGCTGCACCAACCAAACTGCCAAAAGATGAAAACTTGTGTGTTTCAATATTGCATGGAACACGGCTTAAAATAGCTAAGCAGATCCTGTAATTAGGAAAGTACCAACTAACACTCATCCTCCTCTGCTCTAGGCATCCCACCTTCGGGATGTTCTTCCCACCTCCAGGATGTTCTGAGCTCTTTGCACTGGCCTGGCAGTGCTTTTTTTCCACTTTGGTGCATCCTCAGTGCAGAGGGACTTTTTCACTTCTTTCTCATGCGTGGTTCTATCTCGCCTCACGTAAGGACCGTCAGACTCTGAGCTCTAATGCTGGAGCTGATTCTCCTGTGACTGATGGGACAGTGTGAAGCAGCCATGGGCTGCAGTTACAGTCCTGCACCTGTGACCCCTTGCACCCACCGTGGGGGACAGCCACCGTTGGATTCTGCCCCCAGTGTCACCGGCTCTGTGGCACTGGAGCTCCACAGCAACTCCACCTTTGCCAGCACCACAATCCCTGCACGCTTTCCCAGAGCTGGAACAGCCAAGCTCACATGCACCAGGCCATTTTGGGTTTTATGCCTCCAGCTTCCCTCCAGATAAATGTATTTTTTTAACTCAGAAATACACTTGTTCCAAGTTGGATGCCAACTGCTTGCAGTGCCAAGAAGATGCAGTGTTCCTTCTGCTCACTCTGTTTCCCTGTGAACTTTATCAGTTTTTGCTTGTTTCTCTGTGACCTTTGGAGCCCATTCAAAGTCATCTGCCTCTTGCTTTGATTTTGTTTCAGTCCAGTGCAGGTTGCCAGCTGATTTGTTGCCTGTTTTAACACATTGCCAGCAAATCACCACCTCTTCATATTGTTCAGTCAGTCATCAAATCCAGGCTTGCCAGCTCCTTTTGTTAATGGGCTAGGAGGGATTGTTCCATCTAGCTGATGGGACCAGAAAGCTGCTTAATTACAGCTAACAAATCTTTAAAGCCTAATGTAGGACTTTTACAGCCAGTGAGGGGTCTGGACTCTGTTTATGGACCCAAGGTCCACCTGGATGTTGGCTGTACCTCGTCTTTCCCCTGGTCAGCCAGGCGCTTCAGCTGCCACACGCCCTGGTTCTACTCCTGAAAATGTATCCCTGAAGATTTGGCTTGTGCTGATTCTGGGATGGAGACAGTTTTAATTATTGATCCAAGTGGGACCTCCTGGGTGCTCTCCTACAGCTGATCCCAGTTACAGGAATCAGTGGGAGGTGAAGGAGCCCTGTGCCTTGTAGCCGTGGTTATTCCTGCAATATTGGCAAGAGCCAAGGTGGGCATGGGAGTTCCTGGTGAGATTCAGAGTCCACAGGACATGTCCAGGCTCAGCTCTGGCACCACGAAGCCCACAAAGTGCTGCTTCCATGCCTGGAAGGTTCCATGTTATCCAGGTATTCCTCAGGAGAGCTGTACTGAGGCACGTTTATGGTGAAAGGCAGCAGTACTTTTTCCAAGACTCAGGTATGTTTCTCTGCACATTCCTCTGTGTTCCCTCTCCAGCTCCAGGTATTTTGCTGGATGGCTCGTTGAAGACCAAAATTTCCTTTGTGGGCCAGGAGTAAAATCCATATTTCTCTCCAGAACACAGGACAGTCAGAAGGGAAGGGGTAGCCAGCTCACCAAATCCCAGGCTCATCCAGGCACCATTCAGGAACTGAGGTACGGATTTATTTCCTGAGCACAGACGTGGTGGACATAGCTTTGAACTATTCTGACTCCATTTGCTGTGGATGGGTCCCCGGCCCCTAAAGAAGGGGGGATTTCGAGAGATAAGTGCTCAGTGATTAGACGTAACTTGGATGAGTTTACACAGCGCACGGGGGTAGCACTTTCAAAGGTGGCTGCACACTCCTTTGGCTCTTCCCTGAGGTTTGACTTTTCCTCCGGGTCCATCCCTCTCTGTCCCAGTGCCCGTGCGCGGCCGACCTGGAGCCATTCCCGAACTATTCCCGACGCATTCCGGACCCATTCCCGGCCTATTCCCGACCCATTCCCGGCCTATTCCCGACCCATTCCCGGCCTATTCCCGACCCATTCCCGGCCTATTCCCGACCCATTCCCGGCCTATTCCCGACCCATTCTCGAATTATTCCCGGCCTATTCCCGACCCATTCCCACTTTTCCTCACCCTCGGGCCGGCGCTGTGTGCGGGCGGCGGGGGCCCTCTGCTGGCTGCGGGCGGAACTGCGCGCGGGGCCGGCCCCGGAGCGCTCGGGAATGGGATCGGGATGGGATCGGGATGGGATCGGGATGGGATCGGGATGGGATCGGGATGGGATCGGGATGGGATCGGGGGTGTTGGTGACCTGAGCCGGCTTTAAAGAGGGACAATAAACCAACCGGCAGAGCTGGGAAGCTGCTGCATGGACAAAGGAAGGGGTCACGGTCTCTGTGCCTGCCCTTCTCCCGCACTTTGCAGGGGAAGGTCCCCCAGGCAGCTCCCTGGTACAGCCCAGGTAAGGCCTGAGCTGGGGGCTGGAAGGGAACAGCAGCATCCGAGGGACAGGCTGGAGGTGCCCAAGGCACAGGGGAAGAACTGTTCACCAGCACAAAACACGTTTGGGGCCTGCAGAAAGGACGTAAGAGCAGGGGCCAGAATCCAGCATGCGTTTGTTCCCCGTGTTTCTGAAATAATCCCTTGGAGATCAACGGGGTTTCACATTTTTCCCCATCTGTTCTTAATCTGTTTGCCTGACAGATGCCAAACCACCATACCCAGCATGGAAAAACACAAAACAAAAAAACAAAGCTTTATATCTTCTCTGGTTTTATTCACAAACATTCCCCGGAGCCCGGCACTGTTCGTTCCCCAGGCGTGTGCAGAGGCCCAGGGAGGAGCCTGCCCCAGGGACAGATCTGCTGTCAGCAGGGGCTCACAGAAGGCCCAGAGTCTGTTCAGGGCACAGACTGTCTCTGATGGAGCAGCTTTGTGTTTATGCAAACCCGATGACTCCAGTTGGTGATTATCTGCTGCTGGCATCCCTCTGCTGCCAAGAAGCTTCTACCAACATCCCTGTCCTGCTGTTCCAGGCACTGCAGATTTGTAGAGCCTGAGGCAGTCCCAGCCAGGCAGGAGGTGGGCAGAGAGAAGGGAACTGCCTTGCTAAAGGTCACAGAGCAGAAGGAAAACCAGCACCCTGAACCCTGCAAAGGCTCCAGACAATTTGTCAAGCAGCCACTCATCCCAGTGTTATCTCAGAGTCCGTGTCGGCCAAATCTGTCGAGGACATGAGCAACAGCATTTTAATGGTACCCATAAATAGTTTATTTAAGGCTGAGACTTGGTGACTACAGCACTGTCATTATCAGTGCCTGTAATGAACCGTCTCTGATAATAAATAACCCAGGATAACTCCCAACATCAAAAATGTTTCTGTCCTAAGTTGCTCCCATCTCCATCCTATCAATCAGAAAGTCTGAGTGTTTGCAACAGCTCATACAGTAAATTGACTTCAGCTTTCTTCTTTCCAAATACTGAAACTGGCTTTTTCCAGGGCACTGCCATGTAATTTACAGCTCTATCACCACCTCCTTAATAGCTGCCAAGTTCTTTGGGGTCCTTTGAAAGTGAACATAATAAAAAGATACGAGCTGAGACTGACCATGGGTTTCAAGCCTGCAGGTTTCTATGTGCCTCTTTTGGGTTTTTTTCAGCAAGCTGATGGAAACCAATTCTGTATCTTTAAGGCAAGATGAAAAGATTTTAGAATTCCCCTGACTAGTGAGAACAGAGAATTGATACAGCTCTACAGCAGCCAAATGCCAGCACATCTCTACATCACAACTTCACCATTAGTCTCAGCTAAGAGATGGGAGAGATTTCTTTGTGTATCATTTGCTTAATCAATCTGAAACACAACCCTGCAGTCTGAAAACAGGTCTGAAACAGTGACAGTTAAACAGCTGTGCAATTTGTCTGTTGCCTCAAGAATAGAATATTTAGATAAAGTTTGGCTGAGCAAAAAAGAAAGCTGGGGAAAGATTCAGCAGCTCCAATAGGAGAGGGAAAATGGCACTGTCTTGGCCTGTTAGCATCACAGCAAGCCCTGCTCTGTTCAGACACTGCTTCTCACCAGCCCAAGTCGACATTAATTTAATAAATGAAAACATCCTGTGCTTCCCCACTTTGGCAAAGCCAGGATTTGGGGTGAAGGAGATCTCCTTTGCTTACCCTGCATGTTTTGCCAGTATCCCCCAACTCCCTGAAATGTCAAGAGAAAGATCAACAGAGTGAAATGTAATCTCAAAGAGAAACACGATATTTTTTTAAATGTCCTCACAGCAGCAGTCATAATAAAAATACAAACCTGAGGTTTGTAAAAATCTAGCAATAAAACCACAGACATCTTTACAACTCCCAGATACCCAGTGCTCCTCGGCAGCAAGCGCAAAAACCCTCCCAGACACAAGGAGCAAAACTCTAACTGGGGACCAGGCCTAATTGTTTTACAGCCTGCAAAAAGGGAAAAAAAAAAAAAAAAAAAAGCCACACATGACACCAATTCGCAGGTCATTACCAGCCACCATCAGGGAAGATAAAATAAACTCCCTTCGTTTTCCCTCACCTAGAGACCGCAGAGCAGCTGAGTTGTGGGGAGATGGAATGCTGTGTTTACAGGCAGTACGTGGTCTGGGTTTATAAGGCAAGCTCAGATCTTTGTGCTGTTTCCTGGTCATTAAAAGCCCTTTTTAAAAGACAGATTACAGGCATCCGTACTTCCCGAGCTAACAGTGAGCAAATTCTGTTCCAGAGGAATAGAGATCATCTCTCTTAAAATGTGAGGCAGGCCCTCAGGCAATGTAGCTCAGCTTCCCAGTGTGCTCTGGCAGGTTATTTAATATTTCCATGCCTTGAATCTCAGCAAAGGGAATTCTATATTTAGGTATTTTCCAACCTTAATACTTCTATGATTTCTCCCACTCTTTGTCCAACCAGACTGAAAGCTCTCTTCCCATGGGCACTGCTTATTATGAGGAGGGGATGGAGGACTGTGGCAGCACAGGGCTGTGCAAGGTGATCAGACTCAGTAATGATGGGAAATTATTCAGAGAGGGGGAAAAAATTCAGTGTAAGCCAGGTTTAAAAAACCCGGAGTAAACAGCCTCAGCCTAGTACTTTACCGCTGTACTGTACAGCTGTCAAGTCACATTGCAGTAGGTTTCTTGATGCTGATAATTTAATGATTCTTTGGCCCAAGGGTACATCTCCCACTGGTTTTATCACTGACCTGAAAGGCAGCAGTCGTGGTTTGTGTGTAAATGTGTGTGACGAGCGCTAATGTGCGGTAATGGCTCCAGCACATCCAGCGGGCTGACAACAGCGACACGCGTGGGGATGTGGGGTTTGTCCCCTCAACACAGAGGTCAGTGTTTTTTTCCTGATGATCCTTGATAGAATACAGCAGGCAGAGCCTGAGCATGCACATCTAAACCTGTCACTGATTGCTCGCAGAGTGAACGCTATATTTCTTAATTTTGGGGGGGATTTTGTGGAAGTCTTAACACGTAGATTTCACAGGTTTTCTTTTGCCCGAGGGGAAAAAAAAAAGTTTGTTCTTCTCCTCTTATTTCTAGGCTATTTGCAACTCGTCCTTTTTCCTTTGTGGATTAATTGTCTAAGTTTAGCTGTCTAGTTGAAGAGTTTTCTGAAAGCTGTTCTAGGTCTTAATTACAGCCTTTCTGATTGGAATGAGAACCCTTACTCCCCAGGTTTCTGGGAAAGGCCCATGATATAACTGAAAGGTGGGAACTGCTTTTGCCCTTGTTTGTACAGTCACAGAATTCTGGCTAATGGCCATCTCGTGAATTAATGCTGAAAAATAACGGATTTACTAAGAGTCTGGTTGGTAAAGAGGAGATAAGGGAGCTGAGTAAGGGGCTGACGCCTTCTCCCAGCCAGCAGTTGTAGCAATGTTTTACGATCAGGGAGTAGGTCAATTCACTTGCACATTTAATGGATGAGATAAGGGCAGCTTGCACTAAATTAGCTTTCTGGGCAATATATGATCCAAGGGATGCAAAACCCTTCTGGCTGCCTGCTGCTGAGGGAGCCAAAGCAAGGCAGAGCCAGAGCAAAGCTATTTGCAGATGATGCTGTCTCCTGCTAAAAACAACTGCTGGTGCTCCTGAGCACCCGGCTGTAAAGTCGTGACCCTAAGGCAATGCAGGCCAGTGGGGCACAGCTGGAACACAGCTGGCCACGCTCTGCTCAGCACCATTTCCCTGCTGGGAAGCGAGGCTGCAGCTGAGCTGCAGGACGGATCCTTGTGCTCCGTGCACAGAGATGCAGCTCACAGCAGCTCTCACCTTCTGCTCCTCCAGCCCCAAATGTCAGGCTGGATTAGGCATCTCCTGGATCCTGACCTGCTTTCTCCTCCTCTGTAGATGTCTGGGCATCAGTTTCAGCACTTGCCATCAGATGTTCCTTGTTCTGCAGCAGGAGGTTTCCTCTGGTACCAGGAGCCTCCCGGCCCAAGTGTTGTGCAAGCAAAGGAGAAACAATAACTAAAACCAGTCTCTGCCATAAGGAGCTGACAGCATCTCCCCTATTCCTCCCAGCTTCTGTAAATAAATCCTTGGTAATGTCACTGTTTCTCAGAGGACGATAAAAGGACCTGTCGTCACTCCCTGCACAGACTTTTCCTGCCATTCACTGAGCTTTCCACTCCCTCTCCCACGCAGGGAGAGGTTTGTTAAAAATTAATTCTCATCTGATGACTGCTAATTATCTTAGAGGCTGTTGGTAAAGTGCAGCAAAGGGACCAGAGACAGCACTCAAGAAGAGCCCTGCGGGAGGAATGCTGGTTTGGATAGTGGCACTGAGCAGGATCAGGCAGAGAGGATTTTAACTGATGCTCCTCCAATAGGATGTCGGGCACCAGAGGGATCAAATCACCCACCAGATCTCAATATTATGTTGAGTTTCATCCTGGCTGTTGTTCCCCACCGAGCTCTGGGAAAGGCTCTGCACGATCCTTTCCCCTTGTCCTCCCTTGGCTGGAGCTGCCGTGAGCAGGGATTTGTCCCCCAGCCTGTGAGCTGGTGCTCTCAGTGAGGGACAGCCACTCCAGCGTGCTGCTCCCCTTCCCCACGGGGTGAATGGGAAGCTAATCCCGGATTCTCATCTCAGCCACGCTGATCTAATTAATAATAACTCTTCTGGCTTTGTAGGGCAGAGGGTGCCTGGATTTAGATCTGCATTACTGGAATCAAAACCAGGCCAGCTGTGCTTGTTGATATTAGAGATGCACAGCAAAGAGGAACAACATCCCTGTGCAGCGACACAGGAGAGGTGATTAAACCTTCCTGCTTCCACCTCTGCTTTTTTTAAAAAACAAAAGAAAAATTAGGAGAGAGGCACCTGGAAAGCAGAGAGCCAACAAGAAGCTTTACAGACCACTGCACATCATGACAAGGCTTTTGTGATCTCTGATTTTGGGGAACCACAGACATTGTGAGATTTTACTGCAAAATACTCATATCTGAGAGCCTGGTGTTTGCACTATGATGGATTGGGGATTTGAATTTCTGGCTATCTCCGAAGTTCAGGGGTTCAGAGCAATGGGGTCAGAACTTCCTCCAGTTATAGTCACTGAGCTGTGACTGTATTGTACTGCACTCCCCTCTTCAGGATTGTTAAAGAATTTTGCAGATATTAATGACACACAATTACCATGCTCATGTTCCATTTTGAACACGAACAAACTGGGGCAGCTCAGTGCTGCTCACCTGGTGAAAGGCAGAGCAGCCTTTCAAAGGATGACAAATTGGGGTGACATTTTCAGGCTGAAACGTCTGAGAACTGAAAATTTCAGAGAAACCAGGGGCATGTGGAAAAAATGCTCAGGGTCTATTTCAGTTTTACTTCCAAATGAATGTATTTTTATCCTTTGATTTCCTACAGGTTTCCTTACATGGAGTACAGGTACATATTTCTGCTCTATACATGTCACATCTTAAGGCCTGTTAATAAAAAGCACTTCTGTGGAACAACACAGATGGGGGTTTTCCTTCATTTCTGTGCAGTTATTAGGGATCCATACTGAATTTAACATCCTTCCGTTTTTCCCGCCAGGATGATTCAGATGGCAAATGCATTTCTCTTTTGGCACAGGTTCTAACTGAATCATTTTCCCAGACTAGATTGTCACCTAACAGGATCCTAAATAAAGAGTCCACGTTTTATATAAAAAGCTGGATAGATAAAATGGAAGGGCCTTCCTGCACTGCTGCTGGCAGAGCTAAATCTCCCTCTGAACCAGGCTTTTCACTGCTAAACACCCATTTAAAACTGGCCCTCCTTGCTTTTAGCTTTGACTAAGGACTAATGAATTTTCTTTAAAATATTTCCCTCTAGGCTATGTTGTGCTTCCTTTTCCCTGGCTTTAGGAGCTGCAAGGTGCAAAGTACATAAATATTCATCCTCTGTGTCCTCACACACAACAGAATCACCTTGAAGGTAGGTAGGGCCAGCAGCTTGATGTTGGATCTGATTTTGGTGAAAGTGTGAAATACTTCCCTGTGCTGTGTATAGTGCATCTTTTGACTAAGAAAATGATCTCTCATTTCTAGAAACTTTATTGGCCTTTTCTATTGGTTGCTTCAAAAAGCCAAGTTTCTGTCTCTTAGTTTTGAAGCCCCTTATAATGAAGTATTTTATTTCCATTGCAAACATAGAAAAGACACTGCCTCCATAAATGCTTGCGTGCATCTGCCAGAGGTAGAATCACAGGTCAGTGATTGTGCTGTGTGCCATCACCTTCAGCATTGATTTGTAGAGAAAATGCAGAGAATATCCAACCATGTAGGGCTGTACAGCCAGAGCCTGTCCTGCTGGTGGGTGGCTGAAGGTGACATTTATTCATATATTAATGGAGAAATGACAGTGCAGAGTGAAGGTGCAAGTGCAGAGCAGGACAGGCTGCAGGAATTCCAACCCCACAGCTCTCCTGGGAGTCTGCTGCAGTGGGCTTGGGGGAAACACACATGTGCCAATAGCACAAAACCCCCCCAGACTCCAGGCAGGTTTTCCCCACAGATCCACACACGTGTTGCCGTGATCCTTTGGAGCACACACCACAACTTTTTCTCACAGATGTGTTTCCACCCCCCTCATCCTTCACACCAACACACGGACACACCTGGTGCACCTCTGTCCTCACTCCAGCTCGGTCGTTCTCAGAAGCTGTTACAGCGCTGTGTTCTGGGTTTGGAATGAGAATGGTGTTGATTACACACTGTTTTGTTTTTTGTTAAGTTCTGTTTATCCTAAGTCAAGAACTCTTTTCTTTTTTGTGCATCATGCTTTGCCAGTGAGAAGGTTTGCAAAAGAAACTGGGAAGGAGCAAAGCTGGCACTGATGACCTGAACTGGCCAAATTCCACAGCATAGAACACAATGCCCAGTGGCATAACTGGGGGAGTTACTGGGAATGGGGGCTGATCTGGGCTTGGGAAGGGCCAGTCTGACATCAGCCAGCTGGAGATGAGCAATTGTGCATCGTTTGTTTTGGGTATTTTCCCTTTCCTTATATATTATCATTATTATCTATCATTATTATTCTATTTCACTTTATTTTCAGTTACTTAACTGCTCATAACCTACAAGTTTTACCTCTGATTCTCCTCCCCATTCCACCGGGGAGGGAAAAAGAGAAGGAGGAGTTGCGTGGTGCTTAATTCCCAGCTGGGCTTAACCCACGGCAGCTTCTCCCGGGAATTCACATTCCCCACACCTGGGAATTCTCCTCCTCCCCGTCCCTGTCCCTGTCCCAGGTGCGCGTGTCCGCTCGGGCGCGCTCCCGTGCGCGCTCGCCCCGCCCCGCCCCGCGCGCGGCCCCGGGCGGGCGGGGCAGTGGCGGCCGCGCTGTCCCCGCGTTGCCAGAGCGACGGGCCCGGTGCCGCAGCCGCACCTGCGCCTGCGCCGCCGCCCCCGGTGCCGGTGCCGCCGCCGCTCAGTGCCGGCCCCTCTCAGTGCCGGCCCCGCGGGGCGCCCGCGGTCCTTCGGGCGGGGCGAGCGGCGGAGCCGGCTCGGGCCGAGCAGGTGAGGGGCCGGGCGGGGCGGCGGCTGAGGCGCGGGGGCTGCGGCGCGTTCTGCCCCCCGCCCCGGGCCGGCTGAGGGGGCGTCAGCGGCACCGCGACCCCCGGGGCTGGGTGGGGAACGGAGTAGCGGCATCGCTGCTGAGGCCTTTTTCCGCCTCCCACGAACCCACCGCCCGCCGAGGGACCCTCCCGTGGGGGCGGGCGGGGCTGAGCTGCGCCTTAGGCGGCGGGGCGGCCCCGGGACCTGCGGCGGCTGAGGGGAGATGCTCTGGCGGTGCGGCGCGATCAGCCCCTGAGGGCCGGCCGGAGCCCCCCGAGGGCCGGCCGGAGCCCCCCGAGAGCCGGCCGGAGCCCCCCGAGGGCCGGCCGGAGCCCCCCGAGAGCCGGCCGGAGCCCCCCGAGGGCCGGCCGGAGCCCCCCGAGGGCCGGCCGGAGCCCCCCGGGCCGGGGCGGCCGTTGCGGGGCAGCGAGCAGCGCGGCGGGGGCGCGCAGGGCGGCTCCGGGCCGGGCGCTGGCGCTGGACCAAAGCGCTTCCTGCGCGCCCCTGAGAGCATCCAGGGCCTTTTTCTCGCCACTGGAGCACAGGGGATGAAGGGAACACCCTTGTCTTTCCGTATGTGCCGGTTCGGGGGCAAGGACGTGTCGGTGTTTCTATTTGGGATGTGCCCCAGAACAGGAGAGCGACCGCCCATCGCCTCCCGCCGCTCCCGCCCGCACCCACCGGGACAGGTTTTACACTGCATCCTCCCGCATCCTTCGCAGGCGCCTTTTGCAGCGCACCTTTCCACTTTACAAAGTGACAACAGTGTCGTTTTCATGAGCAACACAGGGCCTGCAAAGGGCTGGACGGGTGGATTGTGCATATTTTGGAGTGGTTAGGGAATAACCTTTTGAGTGGAGGAGGAGGTTTTTCCTTTGGAGGAGAACGCCTGTCATCTGTGGATATGGCAGCAGAGAAGTGCAGGGCGTCTTCAGACATGGAGATGGTTCCAGACGCAGTTTCCCTACGCAGGACATGGGGTGGGACAGCAGGGAGGAAGGAGGGGCCCTTCCCGCCCTGGACAGCAGTGGAATGCGCCTGTGCCCACCTTATTAATTTAGTAAAGCTGAGACACTGAAGGTAAATGTGAACACAGAAGCTGAGGCAGCCCTGGGGGTGGAATTGTCTGTTTTGATCTGCATTGCAGGTGCATAGGAAACATCCAGGGTACTTGTTGGCTTTACTTAGATGGTAAGATGCTTACCCTTAAAAAGCTGTATTGAGCTTTTGCAATATCAATTATATTCCTTAATTAAAAAACAAAAGGCAAATGGATGTGACTGTAAACCGTGCCTTTTCCCATATAATTTGCTCATTAGTGAAAGCAATTCTGTAGTGCGTTATTATGACTGAGCCTCTGGGAGACTGACATTTATGCTCTTAAGCTGCACATTGCTTTTTGGTTTGACAATTTAAAGAAAGTGCTTTATACACAGATAATGGCTGACTTGTAATATTGTTGATTTTTTAAGCTTCTGGTTGTACTGAGGCTCCAGCAGTCATTTTTAGTGAAACAATAAAGATCAGAACGTCACAATAGAGGAAAGTATAAGCTGCTTAAGTGGAAAGGCAGAATATTGGCTAAACTGATGCTAATCACTTGTTTTCATGCTCTTGTACTTCTGCTTAATATATCTGTGAAGTTTCCTCCCTCATCCCCTTAGAAGAAGGTCTCATGACCAGTCCAGGTACTCTAAGTAGCTTCCAGTTGAGTAGTTCTTGCAAACTGTAAAACAGCAATAATTTAATTTCTTACATTTGTTTCCTTTACATCAGATCTCAGATATAGCTGCAGACTTTCATGGCTTTTAAATTATTTTTTTAAATGTGTTTTGTTACAAAAATCCCACTGTTCCTTAGTGTGCCCTACTTCAAGAAGCTGTAGGTGTTAAGGATGATATATTTGTTCATCCAGATTTACCACATTAGTCAGTCCTTTAACTGCAGGAGGCAGAACACAAACTCCCCAATGCTGTTACGGCAGAACGTGGATCATAATGGAAAGTAAAATAAAATATTTTTAGGCATCTGTAATGTAATTTTTAGGCATCTCATTTCTGTTCTATGACTTAAAAAATAGTGGTTTAAAGTAGCAAAACTATGAAAGATTGTTTTCGTATTGGGCAAAAAGATTACTATTAATCACTTTACTCAAGTTCATGTTTAACTTTATTTTGCATAGTGAGGTTTAAAAAAGGTAGCAAGTTGTAGTTTTATTTTATAGAGAGAACGGACATCTTCATCCTTCTGAAAATTTATAATGCTGAAGAATTTTTTTTGCTGACAAGTGATACTTCCTGTGCATATTTATGTATATGTGTCTGTTAGTAACTAAAAGTGATGAGTTTAGTTGAGCAGCACTTTCCTAAAAATTCAGCAGTCAAAGTAACTTGAGGAGGGGGAAAATCTGGGGGTGGGACACAGGTTTTTTCTTATTGCTGGTTTGGAAAGCACAGGCACCACAAGGAAAATGTAAGGATGTTGGTGCTGGAGAAGGACAGTCCTGACAGGGCTGTGACAGTCCCACAGCACAGACACAGCTCTGCCAGGGGCTGCTGCAGTGATCCAGTTGTGTCTCAGCACTCCCAGAAGGGTCTGGCAGAGCCCAGTCCTGCCTGGGAACAGCCTCCAGTCCCGGAGCTGAGGTGGGAGGGTGCCCTTGTTCAGGCACAAACCTTATCAGCACGGCTCTGCCTTCCTCTGCTGAGACAAACCCTCAGCTCTGTTCGTGTACAAGGAGGTGAAAATGGCAAATAGTTCATTGAGTGGAGCTGAGTGGAAGTGTTAACCCTGGTTACCACCTTCCCTCACCTCTGCTGCCTCCCCTTTACCTGTCTGGCTGTAGGATCATCAATGGATGTGGGCCTGATTCTTCTCTGTGCTTATTTTTAAGTGATGTAAAAAATATCTTCCTCTAAAGCAGGATGTCCTGCAGTGTGATAATGGGTGTCAGTCTATCT
Source organism: Poecile atricapillus (assembly GCF_030490865.1). Taxonomy (NCBI): domain Eukaryota; kingdom Metazoa; phylum Chordata; class Aves; order Passeriformes; family Paridae; genus Poecile; species Poecile atricapillus. The sequence continues at coordinate 2,326,069 of NC_081264.1, forward strand.
CCAAGGGAGCAGTGAATGATTTTGTTTAGTAATGTTTTGTTGTTACCTACCAGCTCATTTCTCCTGGTGATGTTAAAGACTATGGTACTATAAATAGGAACAACAAATTTATTTACTGCTAGGCATAAGAGGCATGACAAAATATTGCTGAAACTGATGTTTTCAGAGTGTATTGAAACTTCTGCAAGCTGTTCGTTTGAGTGGTTTTAAATAATCATTGAAAAAACGGCTTTTCTTTGGATTGCTATTTATTTCCTGCTATTGGGGAGCATGTTTGCTCTCATTTTACTCCAAGAAACCTTTGGTTTGTATTTAAAATGTTAAAATACATTGCTGCTTGTTGGTTTTAATTATTTGATTGAGAGAGATGAGGTTTAAAATCAGTGTTATTTACAAACAGTGCTGGACTGAAAACTGTTAAATGTCATGGCTTCTCCATGAACAGAATGGTAGCTGTCTCCAGAAAGGCTGAAAAAATGCCAGGGAACAGTAGCTCCCTGTAATCCGAGTCGGTGCCCAGAGGGAGGGCACAAAAGGCAGGACAGATCGCATTTCTGTGGAGCAGAGGTGTCAGAAAGAGTCCATCTGTGAGGAAAAGCCGTGGGAATGATGTCAGAACCGGCAGGTTCCCTTTGTAATTGAAGTGTGTCTGCTTGTTTCCTTTCTAGCCTCAGGAAAGCTTGATTTAAGCTGTGTATCTTTACAGTCTCAGTTTGAGATACCTGGGTTATGTAAGGGAAGGGTAGAAAGCACCTCTGTTTGTTTTGACATCCTATTTAACACCAAAAAAATCTTGCTTAAGAAAGGACTTGGACATAGGTCATCACCACTACCAGATTTCCTTCATCAGCAGCTCTCAAAAGCTTTAGCAAAGAGGAGACCAATTTTTGTGTGTTTGATTGTAATTGCTGTTCTAAAATAATAAAAATCGATACCTTATGAAACAGCATCACAGAGTGCATTAGAGAAAAGCATCTCCTCAGCCTGTTACACTTGTCTGGAAATAGTTGTGCATTTCTGTAGAGTTGCTTTATAATAGCTGCTCTCTGTAAATTATCTCTCAGGACAGATTTATTTAACTTGCTGTAAGGCTTCAGTGCCTTCTTCCATGTTTCACAAATATTCCTGGTAACCTCTGAAAATCATCATTTCTGCAGCTCATGCAGTAGGAGCTCAAGTGAGTGCCTGGAGCTGGTGCTGCTGCAGGAAACAGTTCTGCCTGTACCACCCCCCTGACCTGCTTACAGATTCTATTTTTTATTTTTCCTTTTTTTCACCTTCCCCAGGCATCTACAGTGCTGCAAAGTGAACCCACCACTTGAAAACAATCAGTGGGAAAACGGGTTTGTTTTTTCAGCTGCACCAGTTCCCTGACCTGGTTCACTGAATGACCAGGAAGGTGATTCTGGAGCATTTCAGGAATGCAGCACTAAGTTCTTGCTCGGTGTATGTGAGTGGGATGGGTGAGACAAAGTCATGTCTGGGCTGGACAGTGAAATGTCTGTGTGGTGATGGGTTTTTGTTGAGTTTGAGAGCAGGAAAAGACCCAAAAGCCAAGTTGGTTATGTGAAACCAGCTTAGTAATTCTTTTGGTTCGTGTTTCAGCAGGCTTCAGAAAGGGCAAATTTTTATATTGCACAAATATATTTTCTTTTATTTCTGGTGCAATTCACACATTCTCGATTATAGAGGACAAAATTAAAAGAGGGTATGCAGTGTTCATGAGTATGCAATCTGTGAAAAAACCCCATGACTATTCTGTAGTATAGTGTGATTTCTAAGCATGAATTTGGAGTTGTACATAGCAGATCCTTGTACCAAAAACCACCCACAGCTCAACCTTACTAACTAAAGTCCTGATTCAGCTTTAACTGAAGCTGGAGAACTTTCTTAATGACTTTGGGAAAAAATAGAATGAGGCTCAGGTTTATGTGTAACATTGATATTGTGTTAGTCTGGGAGAACTGAATATTAATTTTCTTGTCATTCTTCTGACAAAAGAACTTGGTTTACTAGAAAGACTGACGTGTCTTTGCAGTATTGTGATGCCTGGTTGTGACTGGGGTGCAGTTTGCATTCTGTGGCTCTGCTAGAGGTTATATTAAAATAACAAACTGGTTTATCCTCAGAATGAAGGGGTGAATAAAATAGAAGAGCCATTCTTTAGGAGCATGTGCTAGAGGACAGAAGAGAAGCAACCTGTTCCTCTACATGATGATGTAGTCTTGTTTGTGAGGGCTCTTATTGTCATTTCATCATTGCTAAAGGGGCTCTTTTGAAGTAGTCAGTGTCATTTAGGTAATAGTTCTTTGTCTCCCTAAAGTGAATTAGGCTCAAATTAGGTAATTTTCAAAGCTTCCTGCCAGAGTAAGCTATTTGTTCCTGACAGCTGTACAGCCATAGCTTTGCATACCCTGGTATTGGTGATAATAACTGTGTCTGTATGAAATGCCACTGCAGGACCATTTGATTTGGTTCTCTAATATCTGTCGCAGTAGTGATTTTAACATCTGATTCCTCTGAATCTTCCCTTGTGACAGTTCTGGGATTGGGTGGTCTCAAGGACAGAGAAAACACCACATGAACTATTCCAATCAGTGCTCCTGACTCCAGGTAGACAGGCAGGCACATAGGCAGTTGGTGATTTCTGTGCAAAAGTACCAGCTGGTTCCTTTGGAGCATCCAGAATTAAATCATTGCTACCAGGGTGCTGTCCACTCAATTATTCTTCCTGCTGCCATACCAGCTGCTGTAGGAGTAACAAAAAATCATCTTCTTACTAAAATGCTGAAATGTGTGCTTGCAGGACATTCAGAGATTAACTGTTAAGAGTTTACACAACCTCTGATCAGAAAATGATGGGAAAGGCAGAGAAACCACTAAAATAGCATCAAAAGCAGTAGAAATGGAAAAGGAGCTGAGAAAGCGAAATCATGTCCTTCCTCTGGGAGGACAGCAGCACAGTTCCTTCTTCCCCGCCATTGTCTTCATGAAAGAACTACTAATTTGGCTTGGTTTAAAGCAGACAAAGGAAAAGAATATGAGAACAAGTTACTGGGTCACTGATGATGTGTAAGCATTGCTATATTGTAACACAGAAGGCTGAGGACAGAGGTGTTGCTGCAAGAGGTTCTCCTTACTGATAAGAAAGCTCTGGAGAAGGGAAGGGATGTCCTGAGGTGGATGTTTAGGCTGAGTGTATTGTCTGAAAAGCCTGACTTCAGCAGCACTGGACTAGTTGAACTGGCTTAGTCTGATGAACGAGGGGTGAGCAGGAATCTGAAACTGGAACAGTTTGTCACTGAACTGTTCTTGCTGGATCTGCTTTAGTAGAGGTGTAGTGGTGTGATAGAATCAGTTTGTGGGGGACTTAAAACAAATGTCCAAGCAGAAAGAGGGCAAAGCCCTTGGGTTGGCTGTGGAGGCTGCAGGGTCTCCTTTGTGTCCTCTGAAAGGAGCTGAGCAAACACTTAGGGAATGGCATTATGTCTCAGAGATGGAGAGCTGATCTAAGCAGAGCAACAAAGTGACTGTCAGTAATTTCAGCATTAAGGCTGTGTTTAGATAAGTTTATTCAGTTCAGTGACAATCTTTAAAATGGGGTCTGGGTAAAACTTTGGAGGTTCTTACAACAGGTATCTTCTGTCCTTACTTACTTCTTGACATTGTATTTTGTATAGCAAACAAATTACATTGTGGCAGCTTTTTTTACATTTTGATGGAGCGCTGGCCAGTGAGCAATTGAGAGGAAAAAGTCTGCCCATACATATTTCAAGGCTATGAGTTGGCAGGGAGCTAAAGCAGCTTCTCAGGTGATGGTCACCCCATCCACGTAAAAGGAGGTTATTGTGTTCTGTTTAGTGGATACCAAACAGGAATGAAAATATTAAATCACTGTTGTTTGGGCTTTGTTCCATCTTTTGGATTTGTGTCTAAGGTCAGAGATTAGCATCTCCCTCCTCCTATCTTGCAGTAGGGTATAGAGATGCTCTGATTTTGTGCAAAGGCATCTGATACGCAGCCAGATGCTCATTGCCTTGAAACATTTTGAAATCTTTCCAAATGCTTAAGATCCAAAAAGGCCTGGAGCCTTCATCCTCTGCAAGGCAAGATGTGACTGTTAAAATGTTAGTGACTGTTTATGGTGAGTATGTGATGAAGTTGCATTTTGAAAGCTCCTGTTTAATATTCTTTCCTTTGCCATGTAAGATTTTGTGTATTCCCTTCTGAAGAGAATATAACACTTGTAATGAGACAAACCAGGTTTTTTTAAGGTGAGCTTACAGGAATGATAGTTGAAGTTACCTTCTCTGCTTTACTGGAAGATGATGTCTTAGGTAGGTGCTGTCATGATTAAAGTGTTGTATTTAATGTTCCCAAGGGAATTCAAGGGTTTGATTCATTCCATTTGTTCCTCCTTGGTTATATTCAAGAATCCATTGTTTGGAGGAGTTGAGGCTCAATCTCTGAGCTATATAGAAACATTTGGTGGGGTGATGGTCCTGAGAAATGAGAAATTGTGGATGTCTGAAGGGTGGAATGCATTGCACAATCCACCCAAAGCCTCTGTCGCTGACAGGTTGGACACTTGGTGTTTAGGGCCAGTCCTGCTGCCAGAGAGGAGCTGTGTCACCCTCATCATCACCCCTGGACACTGCAGTGTCCCTTTAGTGTCCTGTCACCCTTCCCCAATGCCACGTGCGTTCCCAGGGGACGTTGCCAAGCTCTGCATTGCACAGTTCTGTCTGTGTAAGAACATAGCAAACATTTTTTTTTTGTTTGGAGGCAAAGGGGAAGGGGGAGAAACCATAGTGACATAACTTTGTGCTGTGTATTCAGTCACAGCGATCTTCCCAGCACTGGTGTCATTTATCTGCCAGCATCCAGCCAGAACCTGGTGGATTTGGGAGCTTGTCCCACCAGTTTCCATGGTGGGAGGTGGAGGTTGCTCAGTGCTGTAAAGGGCACCATTGACTTCTGCATTTGGTGTTTCTTTTGTGCTTTTTGACCTTCCTGTTTCAGAGAGCCTGAGATGAAATCAGCTTAGTGCAATCCCAGGACTATGGGACATAGCAAATCTATGTCTGTATAGTGACTGTCACTTTCCCTTTTCCTGGTTTGACAGTGGATGGTTTTGGCTGATTCCCAGAGCACAGGGACAGACCTCCCAGTTCTGCCTGTGCTGTGTAAAAAGGCCTGAGCAGGTGGGTGAGTGAGTTTGGAACTGGATCTGCTGCCCACACATCCATGGAGGCTGTGGCTTCACCTTGTTGGCTTTCCCTTGAGGGGAAGGAGAGGGGGCAGCAGACAACCAGGCTGCTGTGAGGGGAAAAGCACAGAAAGGCTGCAGAGGGTTGTGGGAAACTGCTTAGTGCAGAGGGGCTGCAGCTAAAACTCATCATGGGTTGATTTAATTGATCTCACTGATTAACTTACTGCTGCTGCAGGGAAGATGATGCTTTGGTGCTGGTAGTTCTTATTTTCTTCCCAAGCCTGTAACACTCACTTGCCTTTGATTATATTTGTTTTCTTCAGAGCAGGTAATCCCAGTGTGGTCTTTCAGATGCAGAAGATCAAAGTGAAAAAGCAATTGAGGAGATTATTAGTGAGAGCCTTGTTCTGGGTTTTTTGGGTTTTTTTTGAACATTTAGAAACTAGTTTTTAATGAATGTGTTTATTTGCAAGAACTGAGCTATGAACACTTACTGTCTGTTGCTGGTGATGAAATATTTTCCTATTCAGGCAAGTATTTTCCTGTTCAGGCTATGGTTACAGGTGAAAAGCCACCATTAATACCCATTGTGAGAACACAAGCTCTGGGCTATTGTGTGGAGGCTGTTCTTTCACCTACTCCTATCACAGCTTAGGGTTTCTTTTGGAAAATACATTCCTCGATTAAGAATCCCTTCTGAGCCTCGGTGTCCTGCACAGTCAGAGCTCCAGCTGTGGCTTTATCCTGCTGTCATGCTCCTGGTGTCATGCTCAGTTGATCAGAGTAGGATGAACACTGAAGAAATGGGATAATTCAGTAAAGCTCCTGTCTGTCTGATGTCAGCTTTGCAAGCCAGAGGATGTCACTTTGAAAATGTATCACAACTTAAATATCCTCACTCCTCAGAATTCATGGTGCCCCACAGTAATTGCTGTGCCTGTGTAGTGCCCCTTCCAACAGCCCTCCAGCACTGTGGCTGTGAGGGACCACCAGTGTGGCAGTGATGGGGTGTTGCAAAATTTGTTTAACCACCCTGGAAATCTCTTTTTAGAATGTGTTCAGTCCATAATTTTTGCTTGTTTGCTAACGATGGTAATTGTAAAATGACCCATTCACTCGACAAAGCAGAGTTGGCACCGCTACCCACATTCTTGGGCACTGAACTTAATCCTTGATCTCTGTTACAAGGTAACCAGGCTGTTTGGCTCCTGCACAGAAGCAGATTTCTTCCACACCTTCATTTTATTTTTTTTACAGTCAAATGTTTGTTTCTGTAGGGATAAGTCAGTAGAAGATGAAGTCAGGTCAGGTCACTGATGAAATCAGGAGGGCTCTGTGTGTGTGTGATTTCTACACCACATCCCCAGGTGCCTAATGTGTCACCAAGATGCAGGAGTGCCAAGTCTGGTGTTCTTTTGGGGAATAAAATATAAAATTAAACACGGGGCTGTGATATGTTTAGGAATAACAAAAGTGTGTCACTTGTTCTGAGCTTATGCACTACCAATTTTAAACTGGTAGAAAAAATATCTTGCCATAAGACTCCATTCCAAAGCCAAGTAAAAGTAGCCAAGGCCTACTTTTACAAGGCTGTTCTGTAAGGGAAATCCAGCAGTGTAACAGGTTTCCATGTACTCGTAACCTGAGCAAGAAAAATCTGTTTGTTTTCTCTTTGAGTGAAGCATTGTCCTTGTCTTGTTCTGTGTTATTTAGCCTGGTGTTGAGGAAACCCAAGAGCAGCCAGAGCTTCCCTTGTGCTGGTCCCAGCACCCACATCTCAGTTCAGGCACCCCTGGCAGCCACATCCATGGCAGTGGCACCAGCCTGGCTCTGCTCAGACCCCTGCTTTGCCTTTTTCCTTAGAGCTGCTGCATTTTAATGCTTTCTTCCTTGTTCTTTCCAGGGATTTTACCAATCCCTGTGTCTCCGAGCAAGAGGGACACAGTAGCCCATTGCTCAGAACTCTACTTTTAACTTGAGACGAGGATTAATGACTTGGACTGTGTGAAGTTAATCCTTTAAATGTGTTAACTCCAAACAAATGAGTTCCCTGCTCCAGCCTACAGTGTAATTAGGCTTTTGATAAACTCAGAGCACTTGTAATTGAAATAGTCCTAAAGCAGAAAAACCTTTTGTGGCATTCGATGATCACACATCAATCAATGCATCAGCAGTAGAATTCAGCCATTCCTGCTGATGCTGCCTGCAGAGGGAGGATCCTCTCATATGTGCAAGGTAACTCACCATCACAATTCCATGTCTGTTCCCTGGCAGGGTCAGGATGGCCACCTCAACCCTGGAGAACCAGCTGCAGAGTGCCCAGAAGAACCTGCTGTTCCTGCAGCGGGAACACGCCAACACCCTGAAGGGGTTGCACGCGGAGCTGCGCCGCCTGCAGCAGCGCTGCACAGGTACCCATTCCTCACAGTGACTGCTTCCCACTTGTGAAACCTCAGCAGGGTGGATTTAGGGTCCTCAGTTTGTATCTCGTGGCAAACTGGCTGATCAAAGCCAAGTTTTTTTCATTTGTTCTTTAAAAAGCTGATTGTTCAGTTGTTTTACATATTTGCTAATTTGCAGAGAATCTCCTATTCTTGCTTTGGGCAGTGGGAAGAGTTAATTCTGTATTTATTGAAAGCTGTCATTGTAAATTTGCTTACTAGGTGATGTCTGGGTTCCATGATGATTTTCTAACAAAAATAAACAACTTTGTTCCTCAGATTTAACCTATGAGCTGACTGTAAAGAGTTCAGACTCGTCAGGTAAGGAATACATGGCATTTTTCTTTTTATGTTCATGTTCAATTTGCTAATCCTTTTCAATGTTTGTATTTTCTTTTCTACTCTGCAGACTTAGTTATTTATGAAGTAAATATCAAAAATTCTTTCCCAAGGTCACACAGGAAATCCGCAAAAGAGCCAGGAATAGCACCTGGAACTGCTGACTCCACTAGACAGTCAGTTCCCTGCTTGCTATGTGGGAACACAGGACACAGATTTTAGGGACAGAAGAGTGAGACTATTTTTAAAACTTAGCTGAGTTGGTGCTGTAATTAACCACAAAGCTTTTATTTAAATATATATGTGTGTGTGTGAGATGCTAGTTATTTTATATGTATTAACAACAGGGAAAGAGCAGGAATAAGATAACTCCCTGAGGTTAATCCCCTGGATCAGGCATGGTGTGGGATGAGTATTAACTGAAATTAGTCTTTTGGATTCCTCTTGGGGATGGCAAGAGGAGCCCTATTGCACTGTTTTACATAATGGCTGTTGTTAATTTGAAACATTTCTACTTCTCCTGTTCTTCCAGAAAGTGGTGCCACACGAAGTGATGAACTCAAAAGTAAGTGCAAAGATCTTGAAGCTCAGCTGAAAATCAAAGAAGCTGAAAATAGCGAATTGTTGAAAGAACTTGAACAAAAGAACGCGATGATAATGGTGCTGGAAAACACTATTAAAGAAAGAGAAAAGAAGTATTTGGAAGAGTTAAAAATGAAAAGCCATAAGCTCAATATGTTGTCCAGTGAACTGGAGCAGAGAGCGAGCACGATTGCCTATCTGACCTCTCAGCTGCACGCGGCCAAGAAGAAGCTGATGAGTGCCAGCGGGACTTCGGAGGGGACCCCGTCTGGCAGCCCCGTGCTGTCCAGCTACAAACCCTCCCCTCCCAAGGACAAACTGCCGGAGACGCCGCGGCGCAGGATGAAGAAGAGCCTGTCCACACCGCTGAACCCCGAGTTCGAAGAGGCCTACAGAATAGGGTCAGAGAGCCGGAAGCTGGTGCTGAGAGAGCCCGTGGATGCCATGCCCGATCCCACGCCCTTTCTGCTGGCCAGGGAAACGGCAGAGGTGCATCTGATCAAGGAGAGGCCGTTGGTCATTCCGCCGATCCCTTCGGATCGCGCGCCCAGCGAATCGCACAGCCCCGCGCGCGAGAAGCCGCACAAGGCGCACATCGGGGTGGCTCACCGCATCCACCACGCCGCGCCCGCCCAGCCGCCGCAGGAGGTGGAGACCCTGGCCGTGGATCAGGTCCATGGAAGCAAAGTGGTCAGAAAGCACTCGGGGACAGACAGAACTGTCTGAGTACACCACGGAAGCGCTGTTCTGTGCTGGTTATGCACTGTGAGCCTGTAGGGTAAATAGCACCTGCGGTGAAGTTTCTTTTGATGCCCCATGCATGCCAAACTCCTCCCGGGTACATCATTAATACATTTTGCTCTAATGAAACCTCCTAGGACTGTGTTCATATGGCAAGGTATATAACCACTCCATGCTGTGGCCAAATCAGGGGGACCTGACCGCTTGCTTCCAAGTGCTGCTCCATTTAGTGAAACTGCAGGTGTGGACAAAGGCTGCGTTAGTGAGCGCTCTCAGAGGGAGCACCCCTCCCTCACACTGCAGCCACACGTGTTGGCTGGTAATGTTTGACCTGGCAGGGGCTCTCTTGTCTCCACTGTGTGTGTGAGCACTCCAGAGCCATCACTAAGCCCTGGCAGCAGCACTGAAAGTTGGGCACGTGTATGTTCACTTCAATGACCTAAGGACGTCCCCAGAGTCCTTGCAAGCACTACTTGATTAATCCTAAATACTTTGGTTTGTGGCTTTAAGTAAAATATGGGTGGGGGAAGCACCATTTAAAGGGTTAACGACCCTTGTAGGAAGAGTATGAACACTGGGTTGTTTGTGGGGATTGTTTTGGGTTTTTTTTAATCAAATGGCTTCACGACACATTTTATGCTAGTCAGTACACTGCACTTGTAGCACCTTCCATACTGGCTCAGAGCTCCTTTTCCAGGGAGGAAATGTAACTGGCTATCCAATATGGAAATGATTCTTTATGCTCTAATCTGCACTTTTTTTGTAAAGGGATTATTTTTGTTTCCTAAAAACCGTAGTCTTGTTCTGGGCATCATCAGACAGTGCTGGATGCTGCCAGCCTAGAAGCCTGAGCTGCCCTTCTAAAATGTGAGTATTTAGTTTTAAGTGATGTAATCAATTCATACAGGAGAACCTGGCATCCTTGATTTCTGTCCTTGTGGATTGGGATGGACTTGCCTTGCACTTGACCAGATTCCCCTATTCCTTTCTAATAAGTAGCAGGTAGACCCAACAGCTGTTAGAGTACTTGATTCTTTTTTTATGTTTTTTTCTAGGGAAGAAAGGCATACTAGGAGCTGGGAGGGTATGTAGTTTTGGGATAGGAGCACGAGTTCATCCATTTTTCTTACATTCTGTTCACCTCTGCTTCACTCTTGTCTGCAGCCTCTGAGTAGGACCAGCAAGAAACACTGGCTCCCAAATGCTGCTAAGCTTATGATGTGCCTTTAAAAATTTGGAACGTGTATTCTCTGTGACAGCTGATGAAGGATCCCTGCCTGCCCTGTCCCCTCCCCTCGCCAGCTGTAGTTTGCCCCTCGTAAGCTTTTTCTGCAGCTGTGTTGGTGTGTGTCTCCCTCTGGAGCCTTGGACCAGCGTCCCCGGCAGGCTGGCAGAGCTGTTCTCCCGCCTGTGGTCCCGCTCGATTCCTGCAGCATGCCCCTTCCAGCAGGGCTGATCCTGGCTGAGGCTCTGCCCTCTGCGCCCTCTGGCACTCGCTGTCCCAAAGTCCCAGACTGCCTCAGCCTCGCGCCTTGCTGGCTCTGTGGTAGGAATTTGTTTCACAAGTGGTGGGGAGGGATAGGGAAAAGCTGTGCTCCCAGAAAGGGGTTGGTTAAAGCAAGGTTGTTAATCTGAGGTTTACTGTTTTTACGTGTGTTGCATTAACCAGCAGCTGGTTCGGTTACTTTGGTTGTTGGCACCATATTTTTATGGTCATGTGTTGTATGAGTGACCTACCCTGCCACTTGTTGGGGGCTGGTGGGAGGCACTGCTTCCAGGCAGCGCAGAAGTGATGCTTTGGGCAATTAAAGACATTTCTTACAACCATCCAGGCAAACCTTAGTCTTTGTGTGTGTGAGACCCACTTAACTCTCTCTTTGCAGCCACAGACCTGCTTGGAGCCGTTCCAAAAGGAAACACAAATTACAAAATCCACTCTATTCTTCAAATGTGTTTATTGGGAGTATAATACAACCAAGCTAATCCTAACTAAAGTCAGGTGTGCCTACGTGAACCCCACCCATGGTGCCGAACCTCTGCCTGGGTTGAGGGGTTTTTTCCCTGCACCTCTGAAGGATTGTATTCTGGGGGAAGAACATAGTGCCTATTTTTGACTCTCATTCAGCATTCAGGGTGAGACACACACCTTGGAGGACCCAGTGGGAAATGTGCTTTGTTGTGTAAAGGTCAGCTTCAAAGACAAGGCCGAAGCCCATGGCATTGCGGCGCATGGAGGTCGTGTACACCGGGGTCCGGAGCGTGTTCTGAAAGAGCACAGAGGCAGCACGGACACTGAGCAGTGCCTGAGCTGCTCCATGGAACTGCAAACAACAAGGGACTCAAGGAGAGAGGACTGGCTTCAGAAGTTCACTTTTTTTTTTTTAAGAGGTCTTAAATAGCCAATACCCAGAAAATGTAAATGTCCTTTATGTCATTTACTGGGGATGGGAAATAATTGAAAGAGTAGGGGACGTGTAAGGGTGTCACAAGATCCCTGTCCCAGAGTGCCTGAAGGGAAAAGAGGCACCAAATACATCAACCCCCTTAGAAGAAAAAAACTGTAGTGATGGGTAGTGTAAGGAGAAGTGTTAAACCAGGTGCTTCATTTGTGAGTGGTAATGATAAAACACAAGGCAGGGCCTGGCAGCTGGGGAGATGTGACAGTGGAAGGAAGGGAATTGAGGAGCCATACCTGGAGTCTGAGCCTGTGTGCTTCTATGGGAATGATCCTCAGGATGGGCAGCTCCACCACGGGGACACGGGGCTTGCTCTGGATAAGGCAGCCCTGCTCTATGTCCCAGTCTGCTCCTTCCAGGAACAGACCAGAAACGTAACAGCCTGTGAAGGCAGAAAATGCAACATCTGGGTAAACTGAGCTGCTAGAGAAGATCTAGAAGATCTTTTAAGATAACTGTTCCTGCAGTCCCTGGGCACTACAGTCATCACAAACACAATCTCAAACTGCAGCTGCACAGGGTGCAGTTTTCTGAGAGCTTTGTTTTTACCATCCAGCTGTATTAGGAAATCAAATTAAAGTCTCTGTTGTGCTACACGTGATAAACAGTAGCAGGAATAAATGTGATTTGCTGCCTTCCAATTGCCCAAGTGACAGAGAGCTTTGTAACTCCCCTGGGCCTGATCACTGGGTCACTGAGAGCAGGTGAAAGGTCAGAACAGTTGTTCTGGTACAAATTCCAAGTACAGCATTTAGATTTAACAAAAAAAAAAAAAAAAAAAGATACTTTTTTCCTCCTCTGTTCCCAATCAGAGCTGGTACTCAGAGCCTTGCTCAGCTGTTCCCTGTACCCAGCTTGTTTTATTTAGTTATTAGAGCAGTGCTAGTCATAGAGAGCTCCTAAAGAGATATTTACATTATAAATTATACATGTTTGTAGGTACTTTTTTCTTAAGTACATTTCAATGAATTATTTGTGACATAAATAGATTTTTACAAGCCTGCTGGGATTGGTAATGTTCTAGGCATAAAGAAATCAGTGTGTCTTTATATACATATATATATTTATATACAGATATATATATATACACACACATATATATAGGGAGCAAGCAAGGGGAAGGTGTAAGTTCAAATCCCTGCCTGTGGGTGGGAAGAGCATGCTCCATGCACACAGGAGCTCTGCAGGGACCAGAACCCAGCTACTTCCCAGCTGGAAATCATGAGGACTGTGAGATGCAAATCCAGGGCAAATGGCTGCCAAGGTTTAACCAAAGTAATTTAGTGTGCCAAGCAATTTCTTTCTCTCACTCTCTCTCTGCTCTATTATTTTTGCTAAGCAGTTATGAGAACACCTACCCTGAGCAGATGCTTCAGTGATATCTTCTGCTTTCCTGTACTTGGTTACCTCTGTGTAGAGGGTGGAGTGATCCAGGGGCCACCTGTTTTTCCTGCAGGTGGCTTGAACAAGAGCAGTCAGGTAGGACTCTGGAATGTGCAGGCCCGACAGCCACATCACCTCAGGCTCACCCTCGTTGACCTGCAGCCACAGACAGCGATGGGCAGCACCTGGTACTCACCTTACACTGCCCTTAGTGAGGAGCTGGGGTGAGTCTGCCTTGCATCTACAGTTATGCAATGATGGCACTGGTTCCAGAACTTACCTGAAGTGTTCACTGGTTTCTGCACCAGCCTGCACAGCACATTGGGCAGGTTAACAAAACAAAAGGCTGTCTGGGGGCACTTGCTTACCCAGCTGCTGTACTGGTCATATCGATCTCTAAAGAAAATAATCCAGTTTCCAAGTGTTTTGAGGGTGTCGGGGGCCAGCCGCCGCCAGATCCCAGGAATCTGCCCATTGAAGAGAGCCTGAGCCACGTCATCCAATTCACTGCTCATTCCAACTTCCCCAGCCAAGGCCTGGAACAATGGTAAGAGTTGTGAGGGCAGGCAAAGCCCAGCTGCTCCCTTTGAGTTGCTGTGATTTTACTTACACGTTGTAGCTCAGCCAACGACTTTCCCATTCGAACGATGAGCTTATTAAAACGTTCCAGTTCCTGCAACAGCACCACAGTCGTAGGGGAGATGTTTACTCCAAAACCTTTACGTATGTGGTCAAGATCAAATACTTGAGGTAATTTGTGTTCTATATCCTTGGCAACATTTGCAATATATTCATCTCGACTAATTCCTGCACCAGTTTCACCTGAAATGAAGAAATGTTAGTGAGACTAAATCCATATTAAATCTTCTGAGAGCAGGTTGAGAGCTGAGTCACCTTTTGGCATCAGTCTCCCCCCTCTTCTGCTGTGCCATTTTCCCACAGCCCTGCACGTCCCCAGCTGTGCCTCTGGGCAGGTGTTGAGCTGCTCCCAGCCTGGCAGGGCTGAGCTCCCTCTGCTCCCCGAGGCCAGGACACAGCCCCCAGCTCACTCCCCACACACAGGGGCTGCTGTCACTGTCCCCAGGGCTCAGCACTCGTCACTGGAGATTTCCTGTTCACAAAGCCAGTTCACACAGGGCACGCACCAGTTTGTGGCTGCAGCTCGAGCAGGTGAACCCACATGTCCCGCACTGCGTGCATGTAATACCCGATCTCGGCATTGGCGTGAAGGCCCAGGACCTCGGGGGTGTTGGAAAGTGGCAGAGCTTCTATGGCCTCTGGAATACAACCACACAGGCTCTGGTAACCCAGAACAGCACAGCAATTTTGCTATTGCTCTGCTTGAATAAAAAAATCAAATGCTAAACGTGGTGTTGGAGCAATGCACAGATCAAATAAACACTTCTAAACACACAGAGACTCCCCCACAGAAATATATCACTTAACAAAATTAACACGCTGCTTCACTGAGGGTTTTGTGGTTTGGGTTATTTTTTGGGTTTTTTTAAACACCCAGGGAGCTCAGTGACAAGCTCACATTCTAAAGGACTGCTCCTGTAAAGCAGTGAACTGTTATAACATTGCAATCCATACACCAGCAGTGCCTGGTGTTCTGTTCAACTTCTCACACCCAGCAGCAATGTCTGGAAACAATGTACACTGAAGCAGACTTCTGAATGCAGCAGGAGAAACATTTCTTACCAACAAAGTCATCTTTTCCCTTCCCTTCTGGGATTTTATAATCAATAGTGTCACTTTTATAAAAATGGAACACTTGGAATGTGTCAAACAGGAAATCCCCGAGGTACTCATCCATGTAGACGGTCAGGATGCGCCGGTCAAAGCTGTCGATTGCACGCCCACCATACATGACCTGGAAATCAGTGACATCAGTGTTACAGCACTGGCTTATGGAGCAGAAAATACAGTTTAAAAAAACCACTGAAAGGTCAAAAATGTTCTTTGCTTTTGCAGTGGCTGTAACACTGCCTTATGGATCCCAAGGACATCTCCAGTCCCCTCTCAGGGGGACAAGAAGGAAATATTTGGCATTGGTCTGGAGAGAGCTGATCTGGGCACTCTAAATCACCTATTTGATGATTTGTGGGCACCTTCCTGAGGCGCCAGATCATGCTCAGCTGGGACCGAGTGCTGCAAAGCAACATTTTCCTGCAGGACTTGATGTTGCAGCAGCTGCCAGTGCAGTGCAGCTGCACCAGTGCTGAGAACACACATTTGTACACCCCAGTGACACCCCAGCACTGTCCTCTCCCAGCACAGGCTCCCAAGGGCTGGCTCAGAATTAATTAAACACCGTTGCTCCCTGCTGTGCACACAGTGGCCCTAATTCCCTGAGACTGAGATTAAGGCCTCACTTAGGGCTACACTGGAGTTCCAAATCAGAAAAGATTCCCATCTTTACTTGATGCAGCCCATGCAGAAAGGAAACTTCATTTATCTGAATTGTTGTGGCATTGTAGCACTCACCTCCCCAATAAGATATTTGAGACTGCTCCAAGGGATTTGATCATCCTTTTGTTCAAAAGCTTTTGTCAAGTATGTGTTAAGGATTTCCATGCACACCTAATGAATTTGTTGGAACATGTGAGATAAAAAGTTTAATAAATCAAATATATATATTCATAGGTTTTATTTAATGCAGTTCTTGTTTGAAAACTATCAATTACTTCTTTCTGAAATAATTAAAGAGTTAAGTATAAATCCTCTCAAGAAAAGAAACCCATGAGAGAGGTAATAAAAACATGAAGGATTAGGAATCTAATTTTTAGCATCCCAAATTGACATTTTAGAAGATCAGGAGTCTACATGACTCCACAGAAGTAGAAAAAATATTAAGCAAAATCTAATTCTGAGAAAGGTCAAAGCTGGATAAATTCTGTGTTTTCAAAAGTAATCTGAGCTACTCAAGAATATAAGAGCCATTGTAATTGTTTTCTTACCTGGAAATCAGATTCATTAAAATCATATGGTACATTCCAGCCAACCTTCCCAAACTTCCTTCTCTCCTGAACCACAGCATGGAAAAATGCCAAGACGTAGACTAAGGGTTTAAAGGCAGGATGTGGGCACTCCTCTAAGGCTTCCTGGGGAATTTTGAAGTAGGTGGCTCTCATATTTAGTTTCAGACCATTAGGTGGTTCTGTAACAACCTATCAAAATAATTAGGGAAGCCATCAATTATTGGATAACTTGAGGAAAATAAATAAATATAAAAATATAAAAATAAATAAATATATCACATTAAGTAAGCTATGCAATGCAAGCTTGACATTTAAAGTTGTTTTCCAAATGTCTATCAAATAATGGATTTTTTTTCTTAAGTAAAGACATGAAACAGACCTTTTAAGTTTATCAAGGTAAACACCTATGCAAAGAGAACTCAATATTATTTTGGAATTAGTCATTAATATTTCTCATACTTGAATATCTAATTTACTGAAATATCAGTACTTTACACATGTTAATGTGCCCTATATCCCCACAGTAAGATGCTTTGACAATGTGGCTTTACTGCTGATCAAACTGCCAGAGCTGCTTCCTGGCAGCTTTTCCAAAGGGCTCTAAAACCTCAGTTCTCACTGCTCCTGGCAAGACCCACAAAGTGCAGATCTGCAGCCTTAAAGATCCACTCCTGCTCCCTTCCCACTGCAGGAGGAGTGGGAGGACAGCCCAGAGCTGCCACTGAGCCACTGCTTTCCAATTTGTGAAATGAAATAATTATGTTTACAGGACAGGGCACCACAACAGCAGGAAAGCAGCCACAGAAAAAACATTAGGGCAGAAGGCCTGTGCCTTCAAAATAATCAGCTCAGCTTTTAGTGATAAAAGCTGCAGCCTGAAGTAGCAGCTGGAAATCATTATCCTATTCCAACATCTGCTCCACTGGCACTGCCAGGCTGACACAGGCCTTGGTTCTGCACTGCAGCATCAGGGCTGACAGGACTATTTCTGTCTCCAGGCACTCCTCACTTGTGGCAGCATTTAAATCTAAAGACCACTTGTCACATTTCCAGGTTAACTCACAAACCTCTGCTTTGAAATAATTGCTGAACAGTTTTCTCCCAAAGGAAACATCCCAGTAAAATAAACAGGATGATGAAAAAAGGATTTGGCTTAAATAAAGACACAAAAAGCGAGTTCATAAGCCTGGGCCACTGTGCTGCACTCAGGCTCTTCCCAGAGGTGGAAGAGCCAGCCTGTTCTGCTGAGTACCAGTGCCAGGACATGCTCTCCTGGCTGGGGTTTCCCCACCTTTAAGGCCTTCTGCAGGATTCCAATTGGGAAGCCTTTAGTTGGGTCAGTCGTCAGCCAGAGGCGAAAGTCTTCGTGAGGCTCTGTAATTTTCTCCAGGGCCTTTTCCAGATGGATGAGCCACTTCACCAAAAGGTGACAGTTCTGCAACATGAGCCACTGTCCATGAACCTCTGCTTCCTCCAGCATCTGCAAAGCAATCTGAGGACAGGGAAGAACCATCTGTAACTCTCCCTTTTCTCTGAGAACGAACTGCCTCTGATGGGCTCGTGCAGTGGGTTTTCCTGCTGGGAAAGTGGTGGTCTAAATGAGGCTGATAGGAGTTCTCCCACTGGCTGAAATCATGGCAAATTCAATCAGCTGTTAAGCTCTGGACATCCTGCCTTAGTGTCCATAACAAAAAAGGAAAGTCACAGGGAAAGTAGGAGAGAGCAGGAGAATTTCCATCCTCCTCATGTCCATACGCAGCAACAATTTCTCATCACTACTTTTTAACAGCCAAAAATTTGATTCTGAATCTACCCTCACCCAAACCAGAACAGCAGCCAAGTCAGTCAAACAGCCCCTTTCATGTTCAGTAAAGTGTTATTCCCAAACTGACAAATCTATATCAGAGCCATGAGGTAACTCCTTTTAAAATGGAACAGACCTATGGAAAGGAAATTTGATCAGTCCCAGAGCATTAGGAGCATGGCTTGCTACGCACAACACATCCCCATCCAAGTTACCTCTTCTTGGCCTTGTCCCATGGCCAGGAATTTGAGCCTATCTGCTTTAAATTCTGTCCTCTCAGCCAGTTTCATGAGGTCACTGACAGGATCAGAGCCAGGACTCAGGATAAAAACCACAGGTGAAAGTGGGCTGCTCTGCTGCAGGATGGCATCGAAGCTGATCACGGGGGGTTGCACATACCTGGCAGAGGGAGAAGCCAAATGATTTGGCTGACTTGCACCGAGCAGCTGCCACGTGTGAACAGAGCCTTGTACACAAAAGGCAAAGCTCACCACGGATTGCACATGGAAATCACTCAGACAAACCCCTGCTCTGCTCTTCAGGCAAATTACAGAAGAATTGACAAAGCTGATTACAGCTCCAGCTCTGTGAGAGTGTTGAGGTTGGGATCTGAGAGAGGAGAGTGACTCACGTCTCGCCCATTGTCACTGTCACGTAGTCGGTCACTGCCCGGTACATCCGGTCCACGCGGAAACAGCGCAGCAGGAGAAGCTTCTGGAAGTCTGTGACACTGTCCTCATAGTGCATTGGCAATGGGATCTGCTCCAGAGCATCTGTGTCGTACCACTGGCAAGAAAAGACAGCACACAATGCAAGTGAATCCGGTGGCTCTGTCAGGGAAATTATTAGGAAAGAGAAAATCAATTTCATGAATGGGGGGCCAAGAGACACAACAAAACCAAAGAAAGTCAATCAGCTGCTGCAAGTAAATATTAAAAGTTCAGGTGAGGTAAAAACCCCAACTTTTTAAGTATAAAGTATTCAAGTCCAGAAACACATTTGTATTTTTACTTTATGTCAACTAATTCTCTTCAGATACAGAAAATAGCATCAAAAGCAAAAAGGTATTAACAGGTTGCTTGCAGGAAGATGTCTTATAAAGCAAGAAGACATGGAATGAAGCTAAAGGAGGAACAAAGGAAATCTGTGTTTGTCAGTAGCCTATAGAATTCACTGCCACAAGAAGATCAAAGCACAATTTAGCAGCACAAAAACACCACTGAAATGTTGACTGTCAAACAGAAAATTTCCACTGACTTCAACAGGGTAAATAACTCCTCTAAGGCATTTGACTAACAAATAAAAATTCTACAGTATACCAGGGAAGGTATTTTGGCCTTTTTTTTTTTAAATAATATAATCCTTAGTTCTTCTGCAAATAAGCCAATCTAACTGAGGTCAAGAAGCAAAGAAAGGCCTTGAGGGAAGAAGCCCACAGTGACATCTCCCCTGTGGGGTGCTGGGACCCATTGCATCACACTTGAACATTTAATACCAGAAGAAAAACTAGGAGAGAAAACAGCATTGCAAAAAAGCACGCACATTTTTCCATACATCTGGATTTTCTTCCACATCATCTGGAAGAGATTCAAATTTCTCAGGAAATAGTTCAGACAAGCGAATGAGGTCTTCCCAGCCTTGATCTGGAAGCCAAGCAAACGGTTTCTTTCGGGCACTCTTCTCCAGGGAAATATTGCCTAGGCACATTCAGAAACCACAGTCAGTGTCCATGGCAGAAATCCTCCAGGCATGACCACACACACAGTTCCTCTGCAGAGGAACCAAGAGGAAATTTGTTCCTGGAAGCACTGTAAGATTAGACTGGTCTGCTGAAGGAAAGATGGCATTTTACAAGTGCTTGCAAAAGCCAGAGTTTTATCTTTGCAAAAATCGTGTTACACAGAAAATAACTACAACATAGTCAGGAAATAACCACAATATATTCAGAAAATAACTGCAGATTACTTTCCTCATGTAACATCCTAACAATTAGCTGATGTGAAATAGAAACAGCAGGATCCCAAGTTTGTGTAACCCAACACAGTGCAGCTCCCCTTCTTGAGGTGCTGGCTCATAATAAATCGTCTCTAGTCAAAGATCCAGTTTCAAAAGATCTTTTAGCTATTGCTACATAGAGCTACATACTTACATACAAATATTCACTTTACCTTTCAAAAAGAACTCAAATTCTTCTTGTGGAACTCGGCCATCAGCTTGTTCTATCTTAACAGTCATATCAAAAGAGAACAGCAACTTGTGCTTCTCGAACAAGCCTACGTAAAAGGACATTTTCAAAAATCAGCTGCTAAAGCCTGTGGAACTGGAGCAATCTTTCAATCCACATCCTTCATCTGTTGTGGGGTTGGTGGGATGCTCCACCCCTGGAAATGCTCAAGGCCACTTTGGATGGGGCCCTCAGCAACCTGATCTAGTGAGTGGCATCCTTGCCCATAGCAGGGGATTGGAACCAGATGATTCCTAAGGTCCTTTCCGACCCAAACCATTCTGTGATTCTACAATCTGCTCAACCCATGAAGATAATAATGCTTAATAATGGATAATAATGGATAATGGATAATAATAATAATGGTTGGAATTGATAATTCTAAAGCCTGAACAATGCTATGATTCTGTGATCAGGAGGATCAAAGCTGGGGCTTTAAATCATGCTTGAACAGTCAATACGGCCCTTGTGAGCTCTATGGCTGCCTTTACCATTTTTAACTGTGTTAAAAAAAACACATTTCTGCAAGAGTTAGATGGGTAATGTGCAATGTTTCCTCTAACAGAAATAGCAGGGAGGGAAGTGTGAGCCAGGAATGGTGCTAAGACCTGAACACCACTGAATTCCCTCTTTAACATGAATCAACTGAAGTCAGGGCTTCACCTTTATTTGCACAGCACAGTCTCAGCCCCTGGTTAAACAGCACTAACCTGTGCAGCCATAGTTGTAGGTGTTCAAAGTCAGTGTATCCATGATGTTTTTTAACCTCTTAGGAAGGATAGGACTGGGCATGGATTTCCGAAGAGAGAATGCAAAAACCTCTAAGAAGGAGACCAGTGAGAACTGGTACATGATGTTGACAAATGCCATTTCAGCCAGCACAGAGAAGAGAATGGCCCCTCTCTTGGCAGCTGGTCTGTAGCCATCTCGGAGAAGGTCGATATCCGCCGCAGTCGTCTCAGCCAGCTTCAGTTTCTCAATCACCTGGGCAGACAGGGATTTTATACACCTGTAATTGCTGTACTGATCCAGAGTGAATCTATTATACCACAGTAATCAGAGCTGCTCAGTGCCTGCCTCTCTGTGTGACTGCAGAGGGAGTCTAGGCAGGGAACTCAAAAGGAGTTGTACAAATTATAAAAGTTAAAAGTTAGATAAAATTAATCCCACCCTGTATATTTATAAAAAGGCAAAGATTTACAAAAAAACATGGAAATAGGGTGGGAAAGGCCCTCTGGGGATCTTTAGTTCAACTTCTGCCCAAAGCTCCAAAGCTTGGTTATGACCACCACTAGATCAGGTCCAGTGTGGCTTTGCCCAGCTGTGGCCTGAAAACTCCAAGGATGGATTATTTTGCTTTAGAACTGTAAACAAACATTACTTTGGTCCTGTTAAGGACTTCTCTGAAGATAGACTACATCCTTTCATAGACACCCTTCCAAATAGCCCAGAGCTGGTACCTCAGTAGCTTTGAATTTTGTCTCTTCCAAGGTTTCCACCAATTCCACATTGTCCAACATGTTTCCTGTGGAAGTTGACAGTCCATGAAGGAGAGTGTCTTCCAGATTTTTCAGCAGGTTTTTGTTTTCACTTGTCTCCTGGATGAGACGTTCTCTCTGTTCTTCCAATTCTCTCCTTTCAAAACCCGTAATGACACTGAGCAGCTGATCCTCCAGGCCCTTGAGTGTAACTACAGGCACAACACATGGACAGAGCACAGAGTTTTATAAGCACAGGACAGTTTTTATACAACTTATTTCATCTTGACTCTCATTAAACTACAGCAATGCAGCAGAATGACCTGCTTAATGACTGTGTATCTTAATTCTACCAAAGCATCCTCACCTGACCAGTACAGGAAGAGATATTTAGCTCAGTTACAGATAAGAAGAGAGAAGTGAGAAAGACTTTCTATTAAATCAAATGTTGACTATAAGGGAGAGTATGATTTTTTTAGTTTCTCCAAGGTTTCAGACAATGACCCAGGCCCTAAATTTTCACAACAGCATAATCCCTACTTTGTTATTAAGTACACACTTGAGCTTACCTGTATAATTGATAACAATAGCTCTGCCAAACACAGAGGGAGAATACTTTGGGTTTGCTAACTTGGTGTTCAGGTACATTTTAAAGTTACTGTCATAGTCAATCTCTTTGTCCCCCAGGACAATGAATGCTCGCCCCTGTGAAACTTTGACATTCTTCTCTAAGACATTGTCTATCACAGGGTCGATGTATTCATCAACACTGTGCACCAGGAAAGGGGTTCCATACTTTATGGCCTGTTCTAGTTGTTTCAGGAAATCTGGGTCATTAAAGGAAGCCATCTGCAAGAGAACAATGGGAAAACATGAAAGGAGAACTGATATTCATACTGCTGAACTTTATTATTTTGCAGTAGCTGCCAACACTAATGAAGTTTGTTCTTTGCTGCTTTTTGTTTTTCCTCTCAGAGATTATATAAACTGCACTTGCACAAAGCAGTAAAGGTGGTTTTATTTCTGATTAGCTGAGAATAATTTCCATTTGGAAATTAACCTTTAAAGCTCCAGCTGTGCCTCTAAGTGTGTTTATTGTCCTGCATGGAAATTCCACCCTAGAGCTGAGATAAATCACAATCTACACCAGCCCTTTCTGCATGTGCAGACAGACTGAGAGAGCTGGGGTTGTTCATCCTGGAGAAGAGAAGGATCCATTTGGAGAGGAGACTTTATAGCACCTTCCAAAATCTAAAGGGGCTCCAAGAGAACTGGAGAGGGACTTTTGACAAGCACATTTAGCTATAGGACAAGGGGGAATGGCTTCAAACTGAAAGAGGCCCGGGTTAAATCAGATATTAGGAAGGAATCCTTCACTGTGAGGGTGCTGAGGCCCTGGCACAGCTTCCCAGAGCAGCTGTGGCTGCCCCATCCCTGGCAGTGTCCAAGGCCAGGTTGGACAGGGCTTGGAGCACCCTGGGATAGTGAAAGATGTCCCTGCCCGTGAGAAGGGGTGGAACTAGAAGGTCCTTCCCAATCCAAACCATTCAATAATTCTGTGATATATAACTGGTTCCCTATTCAAGGTGACAGATATTTATGCAGCTTTGAAAACAATCAGTAATGAGATAAAGCAATCTTCCATTCTTTACCCTCAGATCATTCTTTTCTTCTTTCTTCTTAATCCAATGCAATGCCTGCTGCTGTGGGTCAATACAGAGCGGGAAGCGGCTGGAATATGTCGTCAGGATGCCATTCTGGACAGACAGCTCATCTGGGGGCAATCCTTGAGAAACCCACCTGGGAACAGAATGGACCAGACCAGCCTGGGATGAAAACTCGATGGGAGAGCAGCACATTTCATTTGGCAGCAAAATGATGCAACTGGCTGAGCACACAATTAGATACACAAGGACACATCAGTGTCACAGCTCAGACTGACTCATTGTAATTGCACTACTCAAAGTACTGACTGTTGCCTGAGGTGAGCAATCCTGTGGTAGTTGATACATGAGCTACCTGGGCTTGGGTTTAATACCAAACCCATTGAAGTCAATTAAAAGATACCTGTTGGGTTATGGAAACATATTTTATAGAGAACTCCTAAAAAACTTCCTAGAAATTGTATTAGATGTGTCTGAGTTCAGTGAATGTCCCTGGAGTGTTAAGTACAACAGCTTGCTATAACAAATGACCCCTGTTAATTAGAAGGACATGAAAGTAAGATTCTCTCTCGAATGGCTGTGCACCTCCACCCACAATGCCAATTCTCTGCTACAGATTCAGCTCCAGACTCCCACTTTATAATGTCACACTCAGTAGTCCCTGGGTTCCTGACTGGACATACCTGCTGACCTCCACCTCATTGGTCAGGAGGCTCTCTAACTTAAATGGATGGCTGACAGGAATTTCTCGTGAGACAATATCTTCTTGCCACACTTGATAGAGCATTTCATGACGGAACTCCCAGCTGAAGGCTCCCACATAGCACAGAAAGGCAGCAGCGAGTAGACAATCTCCAAGCAACTTCACCTTTCGTATTTCTAATTCCTTGAATTCCTCTGTCCACCTGATAGAATTATAGGGGAGATTCTGTACCAGGAAGATGAGGTTTATGTCCAGAATTTCCTGCTACTTTAGATATAGGTTGAGACAGACCCCCAAATTTAGAATCAGTTTTCTCTTGCTATTATGGTGGCCACAGATCAACTGTTGATCAGATCAGCTAAGTTGATCTGAACCTTCTTCCATTTAATCTGTTATTTTCCAAGAGCCAGTGGACATAAGCTCAAAACAGATAATAGCTCTTCTCAGAAACAAACACCATAGAAAGCAACATTTTGAAAAATGCCTCCACCTGACAGATTTTACCCCTGACACACAAACCTCTGGTGTCAAAAACAATCCTCTTTGAATCCAGACTTACCTCTCATTCTCAGATTTCAAGCCAGCGATGAGCTTGTCAGCAGCCTCTAATCTTCTTTGCATTATCTCTGCTTCTTCTTGTAACTTTTGGTTTTCTTTTATTGCCAGCTCATATTTTTCCCCCAAAGATTTAAGCTCCTCCTGAATGGCAGCCAGCTCTGACTGTATCCTTTCCAGTTCCCGCTTGCTTAATTCGTAGTTCCGTTCTAGCCTGGCCACCTAAAGTACATTTTGAAGGAAACAAAGGAGTGTCAGAAGACAGAAGGATTTTGGAGAGAAGTATTAAGTTCTCAGATTTCTTCTGGTTATATCATATTTTTCAAAGTGTTCTGGTAATAAACAGTGTAAGCCAGAATAATTGACACTATCACCCTCCTCTCCCCATCCCAAACACACATCATGAACATGCAAAAAAAAACAACAAAGCAAAGACATCTCCCAGTTTTGTACCCACAAGGAATATTAAAGCACTGGAGGTCTGCAGGATTCTATGCTGTGACAAAAGGGGAGGTTTGTCTGCTTAATAGCAACAATATTAAGCCTCTAAAAAGAGTCAGACACATCATCTAGTGAATATACTTTCTCTTTAGTCAGTTGTATATAATAACCTTTCCTTGACAAAATTTCCCAGTGTCATCTGTTGGACATTAGATTTCCTTTGGTAATACAGCTGAATTTCCAGTCATCCTAGAAAAAGCTAATCAAAAGGTCTGTGGTTAAGGAACGTGGATTTAGTGTACTACTGACCTCTGCTCTGTCCAAATGCCATGGGTTTTAAAGTTTGTTTTTAGTAAACAGCTCTCAACTGTGTTTTTCTAAGCATGTTAGATTACAAAATTCCAACTGAACATGTTCCTCCCTCAACCCTCAAGCACTGGCATGGATGGCAGCATCCTGACACAACAAATGCAGTGATTTATGACTGACAACCTCCTCACTGCTACTGCAATAGCTCTCCTAAGCACCACTTTTTAAGCACTTCAATAGGGAAAGTGGACAGTCTATGAAATGATCAAGTATTATCTTTTCCATCATGATCATGTTTTGACCTTCTCTGAGTTTGATTCCAACACATTTTACCTTTTCTTCCTTTGGCTTGACTGTTTTAACTACATCACAGTAGGTCACCACTGCTTCAGCAAACTTCAACATTCCTAGTCCTGCTCTGCTGATAACTTCCATTTCAGCCCAGGTAGTATTGAGATTCTTTAAGAGAGCTAAATTTGAAACACAAAAACGTTGCAAGTGAGTTGAATGACTGTGCAAAAACCCTCAAAGAAATAACTTTTCCTACCAGCAGCATCAGCCAGTGCCATGACAGACAATAGGAAACATTTGTCACAATATTAAAGAGAGTCTGTTGACTGTTCCCATTAACAAGATCCTATATTCACTGCAAGTACCCAGAACAGGAATTCACCTCTCATAGCTTTCACATTGCTCCATGGAATTTCCCTAAAATCTGTCGTCAACAGAAGTCGCAGGAAATTTGTGTCAGCCATCATTGCTTTGGCATTCTTCCAGTTTTGCTCTTTGTAACCTCTCATTATAAGAATGCAGTCCAGGACAACCTGCACCTGCTTTGGGGGTGTTGCAAAGGACCTGGAAAACAGGTGAAAGAGAAGTGGAAGAGAAAAAAGGAGACAAAGCACATGATGCCAGATGTGGGTGCTTCCTGGTAAGAGAGGCATTGCCATACAGGAGCTTGTACATAAAACAAGCCACAACAGTGGAAAAGATAACCCAAGCCAGACAAAAATTATTGACTACTCAAAAGCTCAGAACCAATTCTTGTATTCAGACAATCTGATCCATGAAAAAGGATTTCAAGCAGTGGAAAGCTTACAACACAGCCTCAATAGTCCTTCCTAGGGCAGTGAAGCAGCTGGGGAAAAATCCAGACATCTATGAGAGAAAGAGAACTGAACAAGTGTGGCAGGAAAGGGCTGTTTTGGGGACAACTATTTCAGGGAGAGCCAAAGACTGGATGTACCTTTATATCAATCCTCAAAAAAAAAGATGTATTATCAAAACTCAGGGAGGAGGAAATTCAGCAGGGAAATACATTTTTCTGCTATGCTCAAGTATCCCTGAAAAATAACAGTTATGTGTTCCTGCTTACACAGGAAAAAAAAAGAGGAGGAATGAACAGGTTTGGACAGCCATTGTTCAGGCAAAAACCAGAGCAGGTTCTGGTCCATCAGGCACAGGCCAGAGGATGGTGGGGTAAACAGCAAACAAAGGCCTGGAAGAACAGTCTGAAGGCAAAATTGTAGGCTAGGAATCAGGGCATTCTGCACACAATTGATGTCCTGACCTTCACAGGCAGGTGAGAAAGATAAGGCTAAGGCCATCCAGCAAACAAAGACCTCTCATTATATTTCCAAGAGTTTATGCTACTGTACATACAAATGAGTCACCTGAGTTCAGTAACTTCAGCCTTGTCAAGCTTCTCGACCTCCCGTTTGGCAGCTTCCATAATAGGCTTGATTTGGTCCAGTGCTGCCTCAGCCTCTGCTTTCTCCACAGCAATAACTGCATTCTGTTCCTGTATCTCTATTGCTTTTTCTTCACCCATTTTTTTCTTCTCCTCAGCTAGTAATTATAAAGGCAGGACCACAAATGGATCATTCAAGTTTGTATACAGAACATATACTAATACACTAATAGAGATTTACTCTTTGCTGAAAATCAGAAATTACCACCAAGTCAGAACCTTTGTGTTGCCAGCTTGCCTCTGGTTACACCACCAGGTTAGGAACAGTCAGTGTTCCACACACCAGCATGCACAATCTCTTTTCCTCCATGTTTCCCTCTGATTTTCCTCTAACACTAAATTTCTGAATCAGAAGTTGCCTTTCTTGCTGCTGCCTTCCCCACGTTATGCCCTGCACCTTGGAAAGGGACAACAAGGGCAGGAAAATGTTGTGTAAAGTACTGTGGGCCAAATGTGGAGCAGGGATGGCAATCTGGGCAAGGCAGGGGACCTGCTCTTCTGGCATGGCATGGGAGCAGCACACAGAACAAGAGTGATACCTCCAGAAGCAGCTGGAGCTCTTCAAGGGTCTCCCAACACATGATGTGAGCCCTGCTTCACCTGTGGGACACTTCAGGAGTTGTAAACTACCCACCTATTTCAGTGTTTATTTTAATGTCTCGTAACAAAGCCTCACAAGCAGCTGTTTTTTCTGTTAGCACAATCTTTTGCTCAGCAAGTTTCACGTTCAGCTCAGCCAGCTGTACAGCAGCTTCTTTCAGTTTAACTAAGCCCCCATCCAGCCGTTTACATTGTGCTAGGTAGGAAAACAAAGGGAGAAATGTCAATGTTTAAGCACACAGCAACAGACAATCTCACAAAGAGAAAATATCCTTAGAGGTGCACTGAGAAATTTTCCTTTCCAGCCAAAATGATGTTAATGTCACTTAAGCTGACACAGTGGCCCTGTGCCACAACTTATTTCCCATATTACACTGGTTTTTATCCTCTTCACATATTTCAGTGCCAGTGAAGTATGAATAAGAATTGCTGCTTGAGGAAAAAAGTCAAACCCTGAGCAGGGCCATGCTGATATTAGATTTCAGCATGACTTTCCCCCAAGCAGAAGAGTGTCTGGTTTGGAGTTTCTGGCTCATGCTCATTCATAAAAGGATTTTAGGAGAGCCCATTGTTTGACAAAGTGAACAGTCACACGTGGCCAGGATTTTGGGTCAATGTCAAAACACAGCCCCACAGCTGTGTGCCAGCACAGCATTTGAGACAGTACTGCTAACACAGTTTTTGCTTATTCTGGGTAATATGTGGGATTCTTACCAGAACTTCTTTTGCTTTTAAAATAATTAAATCACTTATTAAAAAGGAGAAAACATCTGCATCACCTTACCTAAAATGAACTCATTTTTCTCCTCCAGCAATTTTGCATAGGTATTGAGAAAATCAAGGTAATTTTTTGGTGTGACATGATTTCTACGTCTCAGTTTCTCCAGAAATTTCCTGCTGAAATCCTCTACAGATTCATGCACCATGACCATGTGGTCAATCACTGACTGGAAGCTCTCTGGTGGGATGCGTGGATTTTTTCCTAAAATTGGGCAGAAGAAATAAAAAAAATTAAAGATTTGTGGCCCTTTTCAGAGTACACCAATTACCATCTTTCTTATGTACATCTAAGCCAGGCACAAAACAAGTCTGTTTTCTGGGGCAAAAAGCAAGACCAGGGCAGAGCCAGAAGGGAACCTCCTGGAAGGCAGCCCCATTGTCTGCAGAGTTGGGAACTTGAACTTCAGCAATGAAAAAAATGTATTTGATTAAGAAACTACCATCCAGTGACATTTTTTGACTGGGTTTTTGCATGACCCATTTAGACTCAAGGTAACAAGCACAATGGGACATGAAATTGTGACATGTACTGCAAAGTAAAGAACGTATTTCTTAGGCTATGCCAAGGGTTAATGGGTTGAAATACTGACATGCTACATACCCAAAAAGGACTGTGCAACTGCACACAAGGCCTGGGCAGGCCAGGGCAAGAACCAGTCAATACCAGTGTTGTTGACAAGACCTTAAAATAAAAGAACAGTGTTATCTGAAAAATTCCTTTGTAAAACTAGGCCCTAATCAGAGAGGCAGTCCTCTAATTAACATTATTTACATCAAGAATTTGCAAATTATTCTTGACTCCTTCTTAGTAACAGAATTTACCATAAAGTCCATACTTCCATTTTGACAGTAAATAATGAGCTTTGCTCCTGTGTCCTGCTAATCCCACTGTACCATTCCTTAGGCACTACAGGACACAGTCAAGAGCTGCAATAAGGTATTTAGTTTAGCATTCCCACCTGTACCCATCTTTCCTAAGTCTCTTCTGTTTCTCAGGACTCCTTTCAGCCACCTGCAGCACCTGCCAGGCTCAGGTGTTTTTTCTCTCTGTGGGTGTCCCTCCCACCACGCCCCTTTTTGTCTTTGGATACAAAAATGTTTCTCTTCCCACCATCCTAGTTTCATAATGACTTAACACCACGTTTTCAGCTGTAAACTACAGAAAAGAGGCTGCAAAGGCTGTGTATTTCCAGTTCAGTGAGGATGATCAATTGATTTCTAGCTGTTCAGCTGGAAAACAAACTGACCTGATAAATGCTAATCAATATTGCTCACTGATATGTGGTAATTAACTGGAAAAAAAATCATGCAGTGTAAATCTTTAATCATGAAACCTGCTCTGCTTAGTTTTAGCTGCCAGACATCTCTCAGTGTCCACTGGAGATTTTTCTCTTGCCTGTAAATCTGTATTTCACAGGGAAGGGACTAAGAAGTGTGTACAGTCGATACCTGGGAAATTTCTGCACCATGTTCTCAGGTCCTCCCCAACTGGGGACATTCCCAGGACAATGTGAAGGTTGCTTGCACATTTGCTTACGAAATACTGCCAGATACTTTCCTTAGCTGGGCCTGCGCCAGCTTTAGCAGCTTCTTCTCCAATCTGAGTTAGTATGGAGTCTTTTTCATCATCTGCAAATAGGGCTGGCACCATTCCTGTAACATAAGGACAGAAGAATGCTAGGGAGAACAACCAGTAAGAGGAAGCCATATGGCTGGGGATAGGGAAGATGAGAAACCAATTTTAAACCTAGTTCTGCAAAAATGATTCTGAGTAGTTTTGAATGAACCTATTCATCTCTCTATGCTTCTCCTCCCCATAGCCCTCATGGAAAATAGGCCATACTTGGCATTTAGAGGAACAATTAATGCATTTTTGTTTGGGCTTTGACAGTGTATACAAAATGTCACAGGACTCTGAAAAGAAAATCTTCATTGGTGTCTGTGAACCATCAGTTCACATTTCTGTTCTCTCAACCTTGTGGCAAATACTGCATAAGTAACTCAATGACAGACCAGGGACAGGGAAAACCAGAACAAGAAAAGGGATAGAATGAACTCATCTGTTCTCATATCAGACTGGGTAGGAACTTCTATAGAGAGGGTGGTCACACAGTGCCAGCTGCTGCTCATTTCCAGCTGCTTCCTTCACTATAAGATATCAAACTACATTTCAGCACATATATACATAAATACACATATGAACAGTTGTTGCAGTTCAGGTGAAAGCTATTCAAAAGCCAACTGGACAAGTGGGCTTGTGGCCAAATGCAGCTGAAGTTTCCCCCTCAGTCTTGTAAGAAATCTGAGACTCCTGCAGCATCACCACCAGCATGAATGAACCCTGTAACCTCTCCAGACATATAAATGACTGTAAGAAGATTCCAGAAAGCCATTATTAAGGCCAATACCATTTCAGATAGTACTGGAAGGTGTAGTTAAGTAAAGCAGCAGAGGACACAGGGTGCAGCAATAGCTCTATCAAGGGTACAGTTGAGATTATGAGTCACAAGCAGAGAGGCTGCCAGTGGCACCTGAAGTCAACATGTTGTTGATGAGTTCCAGAAAACTCTCTTCTGCCACATGGCCATCTGTAAACAGGAAGACCACTGTCTTGTCATCAATACCCAGCCTCTGGTACAAATTTTTCAAATCATCTCGGAAATTATTTTCTCCATATCCTCGACTCAAGATGATCTCAAATACCTAAGGATGAAAACACACACTCAGAAGACACAGATGGACCCAAGACATGATGGTAACTCTGAATTTCAGTTACACTGAATCAAGGGGGTTGGTTTGGCCCCAGTCATCAGCAAATGTTTAAGTATCAATAAAATTGTGCATTTGTACAACCCTGCAGGATTGCATTTTCAAAATTGCTTTGTTCATCCTCCTTTTTTGTTCTTTCCTCCCAAGCCTTTTTAAGTAAAGTGCCTCTGAGAGCAACATTTCCCCTCTGAAATAAAATGTTATCAGTCACAACAAGGCTCCTCAAGCAGCACTGGAGTGCTACTGTAACACATGTAAGTATCAGCAGCAATAGTTAGGGACAATTAGCTGTTCATCACCAAACCCATCCTGGTTTTCCTTCCCCAGAGCTAAAACACAGATTCAGGCACTGACATCTTCCTGCCCAGATCACACACAGTCATCATCTTGGACCTCCTGGCAGTCTCCTCACCCAGGGCTTCTCTCCACAGGGAAGTGCTGCCAGCCTGATCTTGTCTTGACTGACTGAACTCACCCCCATCCCCAGTTTAATCCCAATCACAATTTTACTTCCCTTGTCTTTTCTCACAGCCAAGACACAGGGTCACTAACCTCACATCCAGCTGTATGAGCAGCCAGTCTTGTCAGGGACTGCTTTCCTGAGCCTCCCACTCCGATGAGCAGGGCGTGCCCGCGGTCCATCCGGATGATGCGATGGACACGGATCAAATGCTCCAGAGCATCATCAAAAAGAACCAGATTCATTTTAATATGATACTCGTTGTAGTCATCCAAAATCTCCTTCAGAGAAAGGTGAACAGAATGTTACTAGGAGACCAATGAAACAATTACTAACAGTAAGAAAATAGCATTATTCCTTTCCCATTCCTCAGGGAAAATGAACTATTGGAAAACACTGCTGACTTTCTAGCTGATCCTCAGTTTTCATCACTGCAAACCCCAAATGGGCACCAAAGCACATAAAGTTCTGTGTGCACACAGAAGAGAACAGATTTCCTGCAGTTTGAGGCAGGCTCCTGCCCGTTCCTCAGGCAGTTCCCAGATGATGCACTCTACCTTAAAGAGAGCTTTTGCTAAATCATAGTCTTGGATATCTTCATAAATACGAGGTTCTGCCTCATTCAGTGCTGTTCTGAAATCTCCAAAAAGAACCGGATCCCTCATGACATGCTCCAAGTCATCCGAGAAATGCTCTTCAACCAAGGTTTTTATATGGCCTTGGACCTTGAAGGATATGAAATGAGTCAGGCAACACAACAAAGCATTTGATTGTGAGTCCAGTAATACTTAGAAAGGTGATAATGCAGATTCTTGCTCAAATATTGATTTATTTCAAGGTGATGCTTATGTCACTAGAACATCCAAAGATTAGAGCCCCCTCCTGTGTTCTGTGTATGTTCTAATAGGCAGTTCAAGAATGGTTCAAGCCAATTGACTGTAGAACATCAACACAAAGAAGGAGAAGCCTGTTAAATAAAACACCTTCTCATATATTGGTGTAAACAGCATATTAATCAGCTTCCCTTTTCAGCATTCATAGATGTCTCACCAGAAAGATTTCTCACCAAGCTTCAAAGTCTGCATTAACCTTCTGCATTGTGAAAATTGAGCTGGAGATATATGCTAGAGAAGGAAGTTTTAACTAGAAAAATCTGAAAAGTTCTTGGCCAACCTCTTTTCACCTAAGCAACTTCCAAAGCAAAGCAAGTTACTTTTGGGTTGAGTAGACTTCACCTCTATTTCTCTCCTAAATCTCAGGGTTTAAAATTTGCATTGTTCTCTTTTGCGTTCTAAGATACAATTTCAATCATTTTCCAATTAACATAACAGACAGAACCAAATCCACTGTATAAGAACTTGGCTTTTATCCTTTTTACTACTTGATTGTACAGTCACATTCTGGTACAATCCTTCCTGAAGGAAAATACTGACTTGAAGTGATTTCCTGAGTTTTCTCCTGTATTTCCCTCACACTTTGTCACCCATACTTCTGCCAATCAATTTTCCTGGACAGGCAAACCAAGCAATACTTTCCATGGTCATGTTTTAAATTAATGAACTAATTTATGTTTTAAATTAATTTGCTTAGACAAATCTGCAGTTGGACAGCAAGACCTGAGTCCTACACTTGGTAGTGTTGCTGTTACAAATTAATTGCCATAATAATAGTCAGTGACTACTAAAAAACTGAAAGAAATTGCTCACCAATTTTTTGTCTGTTTCATTAATCAGCCTGTCATGGAAAACCCTCAGGCACTCATTTCTCCAAACTCTCACCATCTGGGTCACTGTGTGAAACCTGAAATAACATCAGAATATCAGACTGCACCAAATGAGCTGACATGATTCTTAAGGCCACATGGTTAATAACAAGGACCAAATTCTGGACTGACCTTTTTACTCTTTATGATTTGGTTCTTTTCATAATAAATAATTTGCTTGCATTTTTACCTCTGGTATCCTATTTAAGAGAGACTAATGCATCAGTGTTTGGCATCAAGAGTAAGATCACAATTTAGGATGTTCTATTTCTCATCATGGTTTAATGAAAAGTGACCAAATATGACTGATTTCCTGTACCAAATTACCTCAATTTCACTCAGATTCACAAAAAAAAAAAATAAAAAATAGGTGTGGGACCACTAATGACAATTTTCTATTCTTACCTTTCTGGATCTGTAAGAACAAGTCCATTATAGACCCTGGAAAGATCCCGCAGGTTAAAAATGTAGTGGAATTTGGAAGGAGTAGGGGGCAGGTCAGTAACAATCATTTTATAAAGTTCCAAAGTACACAGAGTAATCTTGTCAGAGATGGCTGATATGGACTCATTGAAGGTCTGCAAACATGAGAAAGAAGAGGTGTTTTCATGAGACTGCCCAGACAGAACTCAATGCTATTAAACATAATCTGCTTTCCAGCTTTTAAACCTCTTTGGTTCAAAAATTCTCTGTAGTAATGAACATTCTGCAGTTAAACATTTAGAGCTCCATTTTCACTCTAGAACTTTCTGAGTGCTCAAGATAACATCAAACTCAGTGACTGGAATTCCTACAAGATTTCTATAGCAGAAAAATTAAACTGCTCTTTTCTTACCTAATGTTGCAGGTACCTTGCCAGTCATGCAGTCTACTGCATTATATCACATTTTTCACACTCATTTAGGAAACAGTTTTCTGATCTTTGTATATTTGCTTAAAGGAACTGTAATCAAATCATTCATACATTTCAACCCATGAGAAGCCCCAGGTTTATTAACTATCTGCTGGTTTGAATGTTTACATACTACACAAGAACTTATGTTCTAAACAATGTAAAACCCATTGAGATAGAGAAGAGAAAAAGAAAGGTTTGTGGGAGGTTCTAGGCATTAAAAAAAAATTGTAACAAAGATCTCAGGTCTTGCAACAAGACAGAAATAAACTTCTATTTAAAAATAATACATGTGTTGAGTAATCCTTTAAAAACAGTGAAATTACCGAAGTGTGGCCTTTCAGGATGGAGAAGTAGATCAAATTCAATGACTGCTCAGAAGGAAAAGGGATGTTAAAAACACTGAAGAGTGACATGAATCGAGGGTCAACTTCATTCCGACCTCCTCCAGCTTTGCCCATGGCAGCAACAAAACCCAGGTCTCGAAGAAATTTAATGTTCATCTCTTTACCACGATCGTACATGAAACCTTTCTCTAGCAGCAGCTTCAGCAGGGCAATGGGTTGCTGTGTGCCATACTCATCAACCTGCAGGATACATCAAAGCCCAGTAATCAGCTCACCAATTACTGCTTTACATGTGGGAATGTTGGGTTCCACACCCAGGAGAATATTACAGGGACTAAGGGATGCTTTGGAAAGCTCTGGCACTGATTGTGAACATTCATCCCAATGTCTCCTATGGGAAAAGTGCCTCTTCTCTGAGATGAACTAGATGCACACTGGATTTGTGCATGCAGAGACCATATCAGTGCCACCCAAAATGTTTCTATACTACCTTGCAAAGCTATTGCCAGCTTACCCTTGGCATATTCATATCATCCATGAACACAAGGAGACGTTTTCCCATGGGAGGGCCAAAAGTGTCTTTTGTTCGTTTTTCCACATTTGTCTCCAGGTTTCTCTGAATGTCCATGGATGTTGTACGAGAAGAGAAGTTAATAACCAGCAACAGCTGCAAACAGGAGGAGATGATAAGAATGGATTCTAACCTGTTTTTTGCTGGGCTTTTTTTTACTAGAGCACTCAAAAATATTTTTTATATTGGCTATCAAACATACAGGAAATGCTGCTCAGGTCCATTATTCACTTGAATTACAGATGACAAAGAAAAGTAAGCCCATCCTTAACACTTTGATAATATATTTTTATGTAATTGAGTTTGTACAAGGTAAAGAGGACAAAATATCTTTGATCTCGAAGGATTTTCAAATCAGTCACACACTTTGGGTCTGGAGTTTGCAGTCATGTTACCCAAGTCAATATTGCAACCCACAGATTCAGGTTACATATTCAGATATATTCACAATGCAAACTTAACACAAGGGCAAAGAATGAAAATGCAGCTTGACAAACAGGGTAAAATGCCTCACACATACATTAACATCTTTGTCCAGACTTTTTAGGAAGTTCTGTGTAGTTGCTGTCTTAGATGTACCCGATTCACCCACAAGAACAACCGGGCGTTTCACTTTTACCATCTGTTCCAGTAACCAAGCAGTGCGTGTGGTATCCACTGTGGGCACTGAAAAAGAGCAGCAACACAATCACTGGATAAATGAAAATGCACGGCAGCTGGGGGATTTAGTTATAGAATAGTGCTGGAACACACTCTTAAGGTATTAACATGCAGTTGCACAAAGGCATAATCTGAATTATCAATTCACTAACAATGCTGAAAGAAAATTGTAATTGCTTTATCATCTCTTTTCAGTATTTGTCATTGGAATCTTTTCTTCTAAATATGTATACTAAAAAAGAAGTTATCTTTCATATAGGGGGGTCACAGTTTGGTTAAGCTCCCTTTAATCCCTGTTTCAAGGATATAATCAGGATTTATTTGGATCACAAGCATTTTCCCAGAGCTCTACAGAGATGAATTCTTTTTCTGTGTGAATCACCTGCATTTGGAGCAATGTCAGAGATCATAAATTTCTCTCTCATGTCAGTGAAGTTAACCTGTGCTTACAGTATCACTGTAAATTAACAGGCCTAAATTTGTCTTCAGCTATGAAAAACACCATTAGGCAATGCTTGAAGTAACAGCCAATAACAACCCTAAGAATGTAATTTTTATCTACTAAATACCTGAACTATGAGCTGATGCTTTCCCAGAATTTCTGGCAGAGAAAACTGTGAATCTTCTGCTATTCCAGCTTTTAAAAGCTACTATTAGCTCCTAAATAAGGTGTATTAGCTGAAACATGCTTTGATCCTTTACTCACTTTTTTATTATACAATGCGATAAAAATCAACTTTGTGACTGCTAAACTACTATGAAAAGAACTTCAAAGAAACTGATTTGTGCCATCACAAGAAGCTGAACCTGAGTAGATGACCTTCAGTACAAAAAGAGGATGTTTCATGTTAAGCACCATGCACTCAGTGGTGGCACATGATGAATTAAAAGCACATCATTACTGTGCTTGTTTTTATCTTATCATTTTATCTTTATCATTTTATCTTATACTCACCTAGAATATCAAGAAATTTCATTTCAGGGTCATGAGTATATTCAGGAACAAGTTGCATCCAAGGTACCCACTTTTTTTGAGACCCATCAAAATGGAAGTCATACAAAGTTGGCAGCTGACCTGCAAACCATTAAGCAACTGCAAGTTTGTTAAGACACTGAAACATTTCCTAAGAAAACTATCTGATTGAGATGAAAACAAAGGGTAAGATTATAGTTGGGCAACACTTTGTTCTGTTTACAAGTCATTTTACCCACTTGGGTATCAACCAAAATTCCTCTACTCTAGCACCTTCATGAAAACTATCACTTTTCTATTACAATGAATGGGATTCAGATTAAATTATGACAAGATCCTACCTGGCAGCTCCCCTGGCTTAGCCAGGACGTTCTCACCCTCAACAATAGTCATGCAGGAAATACGCTTAACATTTTCATCAAACTTAATTCTCCCAGCATCAAGAAGAGAAGCACCTAAGGAGCAATACAAAGCTTCCAAGAAAAAACACTCCAAAACATCAGGATTTTCAGGCTTTACCAGCAGGACATCTAGCATCACAGTCAACTGCACGATCTGTTGGAAAAAAATAAATCTGTAAAAAAAATTGCCATTTAGATGCATGAAAACTCTTGATATGTTTTCAGCTGATTGTTGGTCTTTTGTTCTTACAGGTGGATCTACTGCTATGTGCATCAAGTTCAGTAGAAGAGCACTGTTAGGTCCTGACTGGTGTCTCTTTTTGCTCAGCAGTAGCAAACTGACATTTCAGCACAGACTCTCCTCCTGTGCTTTCTTTGGGAAGGTTTTAATTTCTCCATCATTCTGTTTTCTTTTTAGTTAAACTTGTTCAGTCTTTATTCTCTGTTTCTTACCATATTTAAATCTGTTTGAGGAATAATGGTCTTCAGCTTTCGTTCCTGTTTGCCATCCACAATTCCCTCTATAATCATATCAATAAGGTAGGGCACATACTTTTGAAAGAGCTGATCCAATTCCGTTCTCTCATTCTAAGGAGCACAAAAAAGATAATAATTCAGCTAGAAAGAAAAATTTTGACAGCAGAGCTTCCCATCAATACCTGGCTGACCACATATGATTGTTCTTGAAGGAATCAATTCTACCAAAGTCTGTCTACGGGTCACTATTAAATGCAAATATACCCTGAAAAGTGCAGAAATTCCCACCTCATTTTCTCTTCCTTTGAGCCACTTCTGCCAGTAGGGCTCATATCTCAGATTTTTAGGATCTACAAAGACCATTCCACAGCGGGATACTGTGGCAGGAGATGCATACTGTAAGTCTCCAACCTATAAATTAATCACAGAAGACAATGATACACAGTAACTGCTTTTCAGGCTTTGAAGCCCCACCTGTATCTAACCCTTCCCGTGTGTATAAATGGTACAGCCATTTCTTACCTCAAACAACAGAGCACAGTGTGCCTGAAGCCTAATCCGCTCCCCATTTGCCAGGGTCAATAACTTGTTGTCATCCATGACAGAATTCATGTTTTCAACCCAGAGAGCATCCACATCTCCATCAAAGAGAATGTACCTGTGTACAAGAGCCATGGGGCACTGACTGATCTCTGATTTTGCTAACATACTTCTGAAATCAGAACTGTCATCAATGGTGTAATTGTCAGTCCAGCTATTTTGAAGTCTACCATTCATTTTTTTCCTAATTGCATAGTTCCACTGAGACTATAAACTCACAGGAGACAGAAAGACCCCCTAGACACTTCCTATTTATTTAGCATTTGTTTTTTTTTTAAATAGTGCCATATCAACTTTTTTTTTAATTGATCTCAAAACCACCACAATGATTTCTAGCTGCCTACCTTCGCTCTTTCTTGTCAGTGGGTCTGTTGATATCCCGAAAAATGTTTGACAGGACTCCATCTGTCCAGTCTCGTGTGACAGGGTCAAGGATCCCATACAGCTCAATCACACTCATAGCTTTAGGGTTCAGTGTATAAAGCTTTGTCAATAATCCCAGCCTAAAGATACAGCAAGAAAAGCAATAGTAAAATGTCACACTATCACCTCATGTTGACCCAAGCAAATACTCCAGCCAGCTGTAGATCCCATCATGACAGGACAGAGCTGAATAAAGCTGAGTAATACAGATTGTGCCATTTTACAGCCTGGTTTACATTCTACACTCACTTGTTTTGGGCCTGGCACAAGGTTTTAATAACAACTGTCTTGCCACCTCCAGTAGGTCCAACCACCATTGTAGTGTGACGAGTTAACATTGTCTCATACATCTGAACTACTTTATCCACCTGAAAAATAAACATGGATTCAGTAAACTACTGTCATAACTCTGTGGATAAGGTTAGCAGCCAGTCAATATCAGATAAGTTTTCCTGGAGCCACTCCTGGGTGCAACAACGCACCTGCAGCCTCACATTTACAACAAAACCTCAAGCAATAAACAATTTTGTACCTGGACTGGTAGAACAACATAACCCCGTTCTTCCAGCACTTGTTCTACAGCATCATTAAAGTCAGGGTAGCGAACTCGAGGGCAATCCAGGCCAGGAAACAGGTCAGAGATGAGGCCAAGGAAGAGAGGTACATCTTCAAACACAAATTTAGGAAGATTCATATCTCGCAGAGCTCTCATTAGTACAACTTCCTAGACAAAACATAGCAAAATCAATCTTAACCAAAGAGTTGATTAATCAGCTAAACTGAGGTACTTTAAAACTTCGAATCTTTAAAAACTGTTGCTCGATTATTTCAGTACAGCTTTTAGAAGGTTTTTCTGTCATCAGTTCCTAGTGGAAACAACAGAGGTTATTTTATATGGATTAAGCGTATCAATAACTAAGAGTAATCCACTGCGTTTTTCTACCATGTTAATCAAATGTCAAATGGCTGCAGTGGCCCACACCACAGCTTCCCCAAGCTGGAGCACACATCATTCAAAAACCAGTTTTTGCTAGTCATTCAGAGATATTCATCTGGCTATTTGCATCCTGAACTTAGCAAGCAGGAAAATATCTCATTTTCCATAGATTTCCCTACTTTGACTGGAGTTTTAGTGGCAGAGAGCACAATGAAACTCAATAAGAGCAAAGTAAATAATAAGACAACACCAATGTTCCTATTTCCAAACCAGACAAACTAAATCAGATGTGGAAATACATGCTCTTTTTAATGAAAAAGATGATATGCCCAGGGTAACTAAGCAGCAAATCTACCTCACTGAGGTCTGCTGATCCTCTTTTCAATTCTCCAGCCATTACCAACACTGACTTAAGGGCCCGCAGTCCAAAATCATAGTGATGTTGTTTAGAAAGCTGCTCCCTCGCCAGCTTGTACAGCACTGTCATCTTTTTGGCAAGGACCTGTTAGAGATTTAATTTAAATAATCACAAATGTGGACATTGCTACTGGCCATGCTAACATGGGTGGGTACATGGGTATGGGTAACAATAGAATTTTCTTACCTTTGCTGTAAGGAACCCTTCAGAAAACAGCATTATTTCACAGATCTGCTGAAGATCTGGTACAATAACAACCACAGGCCTGAAGAGAGCTTTTACAGACTCGGGAAGCTCAGTCCGGCCAGCATAACCAGGATTCATTGTAATAAAAATGCCAATACGGCTATCAAGGGAAATCTCCTGTCCTTCAAACTAAAGGCATAAGAAAACATTAGAACAATGTGAGTTAGAAACTTTAAAAAATACTATTTCCTCAAAGGAGAAAACAGTAATACTGGGGCATACACTTAGGACAAAGAGCTAAAATATTTAGCTTTAGACAGTCATCCTGATACAAACAGTGGGATAAATGTACCTTCTTTATGACATTTCACATGCCTCAAATTTTCTGAGGTTTTTCAATTCCAATAAGCATCAGTAAATAAAGCCTCACAATCCGTATCAAGTTAAATTACTGCTGTTCCTCATTACTACTGGACTATTACCCCATTTACTTGCTATTATCCTATTGAGATTACTTTTATCTCGCTTCACAAAGGAAGAACTTAGCAAAGGATTAGGCGATCAGCAAAGATTTAACATCTTTCGAACTGCAAGTACATACTCAGGAGTTTGAAATGTTCAGCACACGCAAATTACAGAAGCAGCAGCCCTTTGATCTAATGATGGGGTCTAACCCTGTATATTGGTCTGAAAACCAAGACCAGCCTTCACAATTACTCTTCTTTTTTAACATTTACCTGAAATCTTTTCCACCCATTCATTAAAGCATTTCGGATCGTCTGAATCTGGGAAGAAATGACTGAAAGCACAGAAGCGTCGATGCGATTGAATTCATCAAAGCATCCCCATGCACCACACTGGGCGAGGCCTGAGAAAATTTTACCCATTGCCTAAAAGGAACAACAAGAAATTTCTCAGCAGCGACTATATAAAACATTCAGTGCCAAAAAATTTTGGAACATGCTAAAATTCTTAATGGTGGATAAACCTCTGGATGTTTATCAGTCATAAGGTCTTGCAATAATTACTTGCCAGGTGCAGATTGCCTATCATAAACTTTAATACATACCATATAGGCATTTATCCCCTGCTTGAAAGGGCCTGAAAT
The DNA here is from genome assembly GCF_030490865.1 of Poecile atricapillus. Lineage (NCBI taxonomy): Eukaryota > Metazoa > Chordata > Aves > Passeriformes > Paridae > Poecile > Poecile atricapillus. The sequence goes on from NC_081264.1 coordinate 2,367,496, forward strand.
TCCTTCAGGAATTTATTCAAAATCAACATTTTTTACTAAATTTAATTATCAAACAGCATGGTATCTCTAAGGGAAATACTTATGTAGAAGTTCAGAGTATGTCCTTATCCTGGGCACTGATAAAGAGTAGAAATTGGCCTTTTATCAGAGAACACAGATCTTTAATTCTTACTTTGAAGTCCATGCCTTCTCCACAGTTTGTCACTACGCATAGCAAGCCCAGTGCTTTGGCCAGATCCTTGGTTGTTTCTGTCTTCCCTGTACCTGCTGGCCCTGCTGGTGCTCCTCCCAAAAACATTGACAGAGCCTTTGAAGACAAACCAAAAAGCAAAGCAAAGCTTGGATTAGATTTATGTTAGGTTGGTAACAAAACCACAAATGAACCCATGGGTACAAAAACCTTTAAAATTTATCTGTGAACACCTACATTCTCTTTGCGGGAATGAGGCAAGAAGGACATCACAACTGATTTCAAACATCTTGGCATTCTCACTGGGAGATGGCGGGAAGAGGCAATAAAACAAAGATGTGACTAAGTATAACAAGGGCTTGCTAGCACAATGCCCATGAAGGTGCACCTGTGTGAGGGTGAGGTAGATGCGGTCGGTGAGCGGGGTGATGACGAGCCGCCCGTTGAGCCCCATGTACTCGTAGCCGTAGGAGAAGGCACCGGTGCACTGCCGCACCATCAGCTCGTCCGGCTCGCGCTCCCAGTAAAACCGCAGCTGGCTCTCCCACTCAAACTCCTGAGCCTGCAGAATGCTGCACCACAGAGCTCACGTCAGCAAAAGGATGGCAGAACAACTTCTAGATTTGGTGTTTGCCCAGGAGCTGGAGGTGGTGTTTACCTGTCTCTGACGAATATATCAATGATGTCTCTGGCGTGCACGTCGATGATGAGAACGGTGTTGTATTTTTTCCTGTCGTTTTTGCTCAAGGGCATCGTAATGCGGGTAACCAGGTCATCGATTTGCTTGTGCATTTTTTTAGCATAAAATTTCATTGCCTGCTTTTCTCCCATTTTCACCTTCCGAAAGACATCCTCGACTTCCCAAGTCCACCATACTTGATTAGCAGCAAGCACCATCATGCCTTGGAAGAGCAACATCCAATCAACTCTGTGGAAAACACATATTGTGAAGGAGGCTGAGTTACTGTTTATTTTAAGTAACTGATCAGGAAAGGAAAGAAAAAAACCCACAACAACAACAACAACAAAGTTCTTCCTGTTCCTGCAACAGCTACAACACAAGCCAAACTATTCAGAGATATACAGAATTCTATCAAAATATGCTGTGGAATTTCAAAAACCTGGGAAATATTCTGATAGAAAAGTTCCTTGTTCCAGGTATAAAACTGCCAACTGGTATTCATTGTGAGAAAAACCTACTGAATACAGAACATCAAAAATAAAACTCAAGATTTAGGAAATATGACAGATTATGCATTCTTTATGGTTGGTTAAAATAGTGCATGTGAATGTATTCATATCCCTCCACACAGAGAAATACAGACTAAATTGTGTAGGAATTGTAAAATTATGCCTTAACTTTTCTCTATCACTAACATATCAGGTTATTTGTGTTATCCTTGACACTGATGGTTTCACCTGCTTCTGTCTTCACAATATCGAAAAATGGCTTCCTTGGTGAGGCGTCTGTTGGTCCGTCTCATTTCCTCCAGCACTACTGTCATCCAATTCTCCACTCTGCCCACAGCAGGGACATTCTGTCGGAACTCCATCACCTCCCCTTCAGCTGAGATCATGGCTGTGGCAGTCTTCTCATCATTGTCACCATCCTGGAACCTCAGCGAGGCTACGTTATCAAACATCTGAAATGCACCAACAAAGAAATTCACCTGCATTTTAGAAACAAAGCCTACAAAATCTAAGTGTATGCAGCCCTGGCTCTCCTCCAGAGAAGTGGATCTGACTCCTAAGAAATCAAATACAAATGCTGATATATAGCCCAGCAGCAGAACTGCAGAATATCAAGCAAAAAATTAGGCCCAAATGACACTGATATTTTTTTCCTAGGAAATAAGAGCTAGGAGGAGCTACAATCTATGAGGAAAGTTCTTTAATGATAGATCATTCTGGTGTATCTTGAATGTTCCTCTACCACAACTGCTACCAACCAGTGTGAGAGGAGGCAGAGACTGTGCATCACATTTGATCTGGTTATTCAGAAGCTTCTTCAAGATGCTGCCAGAATTCTCTTTGTATGCAAAAAATATTCATGCATCCTTATGAGCATGTACAGTACAGTCTGTTAAACATTTTAAAGCACCTAAAAGCAAAAGGCAGTGTGAAAAGCCAGACATTGTACCTTTATCATGTGCTCTTGGACACAGAGTGCACTGCTGCTGCCAAGGATACTGAGCAACTCATCATCAGATATAAAAAAAAATCTTGGGAAAGCATTTCGCTTGGAATCCAAATAATCATTCAAGCTTTTCTGGCATTTCTCCAGCACATCATTTATATGATGGAAGTCTGACAGACGATTTGGGGCTTCACAGCAATTTTTTATTATTGGGTCTTTTACGGTTTCATCCATTATCTATACAGGGAGAAAAGGAAGTTTAGAAAATGTTGAACAGCAATAGGTTTTATTAAATTATATTGAATTAATGACAAAGCATGCAAACAGCACAAGCAGTACAGGTCCTTATAGAAGTAAATCAAAGGTTTTTAAATGGTTTTGAAATGATTTTGTGGTGCCACATTGCTGTATGAAAATGTTAAGGTAGTGTGTTTATGGAGATATAACTGTAAAAGCAAGTATAAGCCAGACAAGCCTGTATCCCCAGTTGGGCCAAAGTTTAAGTTTTATACGTGACTTTGCTTCTGTACACAATGGTACTTCAAGGAGTGATCAAACATCATATTTCAAAATCACAGTACTCTCTCAGTTTTGCACATGGGAAACAGAAAAGTAAGCCATATTCATACTAGGAATATGTGTTCAGTATGGGAATAGTGGCATGAAGCAGGAAAGCCTTTTTAGCATGTACATAGGTCCTCAATCAATAGGAACATATCTAAGCTTCTTCTTATCAAGGTAAAAGCAAAAAGCTGTAAACAACAAAAGGAAAAGGACATTCTGCCTATCCCATGCTGCCAGCCAAGGATCTCACCTCTGCCCATCTTAGCTCAGTCTGAAGTCTTATGGTTATGACAGATGTGAAGTAAAACACAAAACTCCTGGGTTCCCCAATCTCATATTCAATGAATTATAGCACACCATTCTCAGTATTACACTTGTCACAGAGAACTATAAGTAACTATGGAACTGGAAGCAAAATGCACTAAATAATTATGCTGATCACAAGTTAGTTACTTGCCTGTTTAAACATTTTGTCTACACGGTCAAATATCTTGACTTCCTCTGGAAGCTGTGATCTGATATCTCCACCAACAAAAATGCTCTCCAGGTACATCCATTTTCTCTGAACTGATAACCAGATCTAAGAATGAAATTATACCATCAGGGTAAATAGAAGTACAATGGAAAATTTGGATGATAAATAATATACATTAATTATTTAGTCCAGCACTTTTCACCTACCTCACTTACTTCACTAATCAATGACAGAGTTTTTTCCCATTTTTGAGCAGTTGAAAGAAAAGGACCCACAAATCGACTGCCCAAAGCACTCTGAAGACTGACATTGTTGTCATCAAGAGTCTCTAAAATTTCCTCTACAGATCCCAGAATAAAGCCTCGTGTCTCAGTGCCTTTGGTGTACACTTCTACAGGGAATTTCATATTTTCCCACGTTTCTATTATTTCCTTCAGTCCCTGCATGTGAACATAAAAAGATGAATATTTCAGTCTTCAAAAACTGGAGAGCTATAGTCTTAGCCAAAAAAATGAAACAGCTAATCCAGTAAGATTTTTGCAAAGGTTTTCTAAATCTGGTTTATAAAGAAGGGTCTATTTCAAAGCATGATAGCAAAATAATGGGTCCTTCTTCAGATCCATTTTCATAGGACAAACTTTCTTACTGTAATCATAGAAATCCAATATGCTGCTGCCAAACCAAATTCTGCAAGGACCCTGTGCCAGTAGGAGCTCACTAACAGAGCTATAGATCTTAGCTCATGTAGCTCATGGCAGCTCCCTGAAGATGTCCAAACTTGCAGTCATGCCAATTTAAAAATCTTAAATAAAACTGATTGTTGTCATCCTTGTCTTTTTAGTTTTACTATGATTCTAAAATTCAATACATTACCTTCTCAATGTTAAGTTCTTTAACAGCAGTTCCAACTATATCACTGATAACCACGGTGTATTTATGAAGTTCCATGGCAAACATATTTTCCAAAGTGAATGTTTCTGTTTTCATTTCAAACCTTGTTCCTGTTTTCTCCATAAGGTCTTCCCAATGCCTGTTTTAAATTGACACATCAGTTTAACACCATGATACAGTAAAAAATGAAAATAATTGTAACATATAATAATGAACTCATGTTTAGCATTCTGCTGTTTTAACAAGAACTACTAGATTGAACACAAAGTATCCCAGTCATTGCAGCACCTTTCATGCTATTACACAAGTTCGTTAGGCAGAAATAGTTTCAAGCTCCAAGACATGGCATGACCCCAGTAATGGAAACTGAAAGTTCTAACAAAATACATCAAATACTTCTATATATAGTCATGTAAATAAATCAAAACAAACCTTTCTCTTAAAGCTTCATTTTTCAAATCAAGCAACAAAGGAATGGAGTTTAGAAATGCCTTCAGTTTTTTTTCCAGTTGGCTACATATTGGCATACGGCGTATCTGTCTGGGCAGCTTCCGAACGGCTTTCAGAAATCCTTCAGTTCCATCCTGAAGAACCTTGACATTGAGGTTTATCCAGAGTGTCTGAGACCATTCCTCTTTAGCTGCCTGGAAACAAGGACATTAAGAAAGAGAAAAAAATCATATTCCTTTTAGGTTTGACCCCCAAAATGTAATTGAATTAACATTTTACAAACATAGGGAGAGAAAAGTTCATGTCCAAGACAGATTCATAGCCAAACACAATCTATTAGATAAGAAATAGTAAAAAAAGGAATATGGAGAACAGGACCATACTTTACAGGGCATTTAAATTTTGGAAAAGTAAAACTTCTTAAAATAGTGAAAGCCTGAGATACGCACTGTCCCCATCCTACATCCAAAAGCAGTTTCACTGAACTGATCAGGAACCATGTGCAGTAAAATGCTATCCAGCAATTAATAGAGTCTGTTCCCATCTGATGAGAGAATGTGTTTGGCCCACCATGGAGACACAGATAGTGCTGCACTAATATTATTAAAATAATTTCATAGGGCATAGCTTATTTCATGCAGAGGCTTCAGAGTTGACAGTAACCAAGTAGCAATGTAGCCTTTGCTGTGTGCCTGTGCATGAACACGAGTGTGTCCCTGCAGACTTAGTGTGACACTCACTTTTTGTTGTGCATAAATGTCATAGACCTGCTTCAGATCTCTTGCATCTTGCTGTGCTTTTATTAAGTTTGGGTATGCTGTTGCTGGCAAGCCCAAAAGTTTCTCAGCACTGCCCAGTTCCCGCTGCCTTTTTTCCAGTCTTTCTAGTTCTTTTTCAAACATAGCCATGAGTTCTAGTCCTGGGAAAGGAGAGGAATTTTCCCAGATAAATTATCACAGGGTTAATGAGAAATAAATAAGACAGAATTTGCATATAGTCTGTAGATGTTCCAGTACTAAAAACATTCACATTCCTAGATGATGAGTTTGTATATTAATAAGGAAAGCAAAATTTTCTTGTTTTACATAAAATTTGAATTGTCCAAAGACTAATACTTTCAAAATATCACTTCATACACATTAATCCATTTACCTTTATCAAGATCATCCCCAACAACACCAGGCCCCTCAGTCAAGAGTTTCTGGAAAAAATCTTCTGTCTCTTTGCTGTAGTCTTCAACTTGTTGCTGTGTCACCTAAAAAGAACAGCATTTAAATAGTTACATTAAATAGTTTCCATTTCTAATTGTTTTTGATACTAATTACAAATATTACCTTTGTGAATATTTCTTTTACACCTCCTTTACAATCTAGGTTGCGACTGACTTCTGCTGCTTCCATAAGGAGAGTCTCCCACACTTCCCTAAGACTGTCAGACTTTTCTTGCTCTTCTTTAGGTACCTAAAACAAAACAATTAGCACCTCTCACAAGACATAAGTAGACATACACTTTCACAGGGAAGTGAGGAATATGTGCTCACATTATATATTTGCAAAACACAAAACCTAACTGAAACAACCTTAATCAGATTTAAACACATGCCATATGTCCATTTTAAAGTGAGCATACTGATTTGAGAAGGGAGTTTGGACTACAGAGTCTCCAGACATCCCTTCAAACCTCAACAACACTGTAATTCTGTAACACATCTTAAAAGGAAAACATTTCTTCATTCACATAGGAGGCATTTGTACTCTTAGCTGAGATCTGAAAGGTTTGATGAGACATGCACTTACTGGAATATTGTACATTGCAAGAGTTCTGTATCTCTCCACGATGTCCAAGTATCTCAGTTCCACCTCAACAGTTACATCTCTGACCACCCCAAATGCGCTCAGGACAACTCTGAGATCATCCAGGGTTTCAGGAGGTCTATTCACATTCTCTGATATTTTCTGTAAAAAGTGAAGATAATTTCCAGAATCAACACTGACAAAGCAATTGTTAGAATTACAATAATGAGTCAAACACAAGTAAATAACATGCCAGATTCATTTTTAGTCTATGTGATAAAGATAACAAAAAAAACAAACTGAAAACACCTACCTGAATCTCATCTTGAAGGCGGAAGAGCTCCTCTCTTGCTAACTCATTAAGCAACTTCCCAAGTGACATCATCCAGCTTTTAGCATTCTCCTGCACTGCAGTGGCTAAAGGAGCCAGCTGAAGCCTGATAAATTGTTCATCTTTAATCAAGGGCTGTTGAGTCACTTCCTGAGCTACCTTCATGTAGAACTGCAAGTGCTCATCAAAGATAACACAGGAAGGCTTTTCTGCAGCTAAACGGTCCAGGACTGTGCCTTTGTCTGATTTCCACAGTGGGTCATACCTCTTCCATTGCTCCAAACACTTGCTGAGGGAAGCCAGGAGTTTGTGGACATTCTGAGTGATGAGAGCAGTCTGTTCAATTATCAGAGGGCTCTGGGAGACGTCACTGTAAAAGCTGAAAGTGACAACTTCATCCGCCTTGACATGCTGAGGAGGGCATTCAATACACGTTCCGTGCATCCATCGTATGAAATGCTGGAGTTTTAAAGACAGGGTCAGAAAACAGTTACCTTGCTGAGTAATTTTAGTTAAATCATTCATAGAATGGTTTAGGTTGAAAAGCCCTCTAAAGATCATTTAGTCTAAGCAGTCCAGGACTATCAAGTCACCCACCAAATTGTACATGTTCCCCTGTGCCACATCTACACATCCTCCAGGAACTTCCACCACTGGCCTGAAAAGCCTGTTCCAAAGCTTTCTTCCATTTCAGTGGAGGAATTCACCATTATTTAGTACACAATGTAGGCAGTGATATCAATGATTTCTCAAACTAATTGTTTTTCTGACAGCAAAAAAGAAATCACACTTTCCCATCAACTTGAGAAGAGTTAATTTCATCCTAAAAAAACTTTTCCATGCGTTACTCAATCTGCTTCTAAAATCTCTGCTGAGCAACAATATAGCATGACACAGAGGAAAAGGTATTGGCTCAGTCTGAATGCAGCAATGGAGCACAACAGCAAATCTGAGCACAAAAAGCACACTTAAACTAAATTTATTAATTTCAGGTGACATCTGGAATCATTTGTCCAGCAGCAGCAGGCAGGAACATTGTCACATTATTTGGCTTCTTTTCAGGACAGCAGTTCAGTGTGAAACTATTTATGAAGGAAAATATTGCTACATCATTGCCAGTAAATTAAATACTTCATCTAGGTATTTACTGTCCTGGATGCCTTTCTCCAACATTTTCTGAACTGTTTTTTCCGCTGCTTCTAATGTAATGTAGAGGAGGCCACTCGTGTGCCTTATTCCACCAGCTTACTCATACATCAGAAAGCAACATCTGCAGGCAATCTGAAAAGTACTTCTGATGTATGTTGATTTATAGAACCAAATCATGTCCTTACACTAGCAAAACTGCTAAAAAGTAACCAACAATTTTACCCGAGTAAAAATGGTATGGATTTTTTCCCCCTGATCATCAGTTTGTAAAATTAGGGCAGTCTGAAAAATTAGAACAATGTACTGGATATTCTGATTTTAAGGTAAAGCAACATGAATCTCCCCTTTGACATTTATGCTTACCCAAGCATAAAATAAAATGAGTTCATTATAATCACAAACAAACTCTGTAAACAAAAAGAAATCTTTATCAAAAATCACCTTAGTGATCTCAACACAGTCTTGGATAGATTGCACAGTCATTTTTTCAATCTCACCGGCACTGGGTTGCATGGTTATCTCACGAACAGATAAAACAGCTTCTATTTGTAACAGTGGCACATTTGCAAGAACAGTTGCATTAAAAGCCTGTAAATTCCTGAGAAAGGGAAAAAATAGTGTCAAAGACAGAAATAATCAGGTGCTGCCCCCAGGAAAATGCCTAAGAGAGGCTGCAATTTTCAAGTGCATGCTTAGATCTGTAACCTGTGTTATCACTGATTCCAGCTGGAAACACTGATGTGTCTGGAAGAAAAACCGTCCTGCTAAACTGATTTAATGCAAAAGCTTGACTTGCTAAAAGAAGCTGTTGGAAGGAATGAATAGAGGTATTTTGGTGCAAAAGGATCCTCAGACTGTGGTCAACTTCACTGCAAGAGCCCAGACAAGAAATCATAGCAAAGTCATCTGAGCATTACAAAACATGGCTCATGGGAAGAAGAGATGGTTGGGAAGCGTAAGTAGATATTACAATAAGCTGCAATGCTGTATTGCAATAATACCTTGCTTGTAAGAAAAGCCTTCATAATATCACGCTCCAGCATTGCCCTCAGCCACTGCAGAACAAGCAAAACCTTTGTTCTTGGAATTGTGTCCCATGCAGTACAGGGAGGCACCTGGCACCTAGACACCAAGTTCTCAAGATCATGTTCTTTAGGAGAACAAAACCTTGACTTTAGAGACAAACCAGGGAAGTGCAACTATACACATTGAAGAAAACTTGTCTTATTTCCCTCTTCTGCCAACAATATGCCAATATCCATTTTCTCAGAATCTGGGTTTCCTCTGTATCTTGTTATCAGTTCTCCATTCTTCATAGGGAAAAAATCAGTAGAAATACAAATCTTCCACAAACTGTAAGTCATTGATGGGTTCAAACAGAATGTCAGTACACACACTCATCAACAGATCCAGGAGAACCTGAAGATGACTGGAAACCCATTAAAGTAAACTATTTACTTACTTCACAATTAACTGTGTCAACATCTGATAAATCCTATTTTCCCAATATGCATAATAGGAAGCTAATCTTGGAGATTTGCCACTGTTTGTATTGGCAACTCGCCTTTCCACTTCTATTAGCAATTGTGGAATTGCAGAATACTTTCTAATCAGTTGTTCCACATCTTTTGCTTGTTCACACTTAACATAGTCAAAAAATTCTTTTGCTCCTGCAACAGATACAAAAAAATAGCATTCTTAACTGCAAGAAATCAAACAGTTTCATGCACTGGAATAATTACCTGGGTTTTATTTGTGAACATGAAATTGGCCTGTATAATGATAAAAATATATTCACTTATTAATGCTTAATTTATTAATATTTCAGCCCTCTGAAATATGGATTTTAATTTGATTCAATTATTAAATAGCAACCTTTTTACAACTATGAAGTATTGAAAGAAATTTGATCTATCACTCACTTAAGTGACAGAGAGATCTGGCAGATAATGGCTGCCATTTCCATCTGAGGAAACCAGTTCCATCATCTGTTACACCCTGAATTATTACTATAACCAGTTTTGGTAACAATTAAAACAGTTGGTCTTAGCAACCAAAACCACAAAGTAGCAGACAGAGAAAAATAAAACACCACAGAGCTTGGAAATGAAAATGTAAAGACTTACCTGGAAGTTTGTCACCATTTTTTGAATGTGGAAACTTAAAGAGATCTGTTGATTCTATGGACTGAAGTTTGCTGCTCATGTCTTCAGAAATATTATGAATCTGATGGACAAGTAACTCTAACTTTCCAATGGTTTGTGTACATTGGACAATAAATTCACCAATACCTTGAAATAAATAATAACAATTTGGTTTTTTCCTCTTTTGACAGGTATTTCACCAATGCATCAAAATTGCCACAACCAGACATATTTTACCTCTAAGAATGACCCAAGGTTCTGCAAAATCATAGATTAGGTGTTCTCTCAGCTAATCCTTCATCTTGCTCCCTTACAGCTTTTAGCTAAGTGTTTCTTACCATCTCCAGTGTTTTAAACATAATAAAAACACAAGAAATATCTCCTGGATCCGAGTTTGTCTAACCTGCTATTCTGCCCCTGTGGCAAGAGGATGAATAATATGTTCTGCCATCATAAAAAACAGATTTCAGAACTGAGGAGATTTTTTTTAACTAAAAATAAGTATCTAAGGCCATTTTAAAATAGTATCTCCATTACCTACGGACTTCCACGTGAGTCTTTTGTGTCCTGCTTTCAATATTCTCCAGAGTTCTTGGATGTAATGACCAAGAAGTTTGGTTTCTGCTTCATTCATCATCTCCATTAATTTGTGATAGCGATCCAGCATGGCTTTTAATTTATTTGTGTAACTAAGGAATATAAGAAACACAAAAAAACAAAACACAAACATGATGATTTTCTTGAAAAACAGCTCCAAACTCCACCAAAGAGCAGAGAACTTTCATTCTATTCAGACTTTCATATAAAGCAAAATTTGCAGAACTAACCACTGAATATGTATTGATTATAAATGTAATTTATTTCCCACTGAAAACAAAAGAAAAGTTTCATATGGTTCCAGTAGTAGTTGGACAAGCCTCTCCTGCCCCAGCTCAGAAAGTTATGGAGACAGCCCCAGTTTGAAGGACATTAGTGAACTGAACAGGTGAACTTTAAAATCCATTTAGGGACTTATTAGCACATCTGTGTGCTAAATGTCTGTGATAATTTGGACACAACTAACTTATCCAAGACTGTACAGGAAGAATGCAATAGCAAGCTTAAATTAACTGAAATCTAAATGTAAATAACAATTCAGTGCAAATTATTTTCCTCTCAGATTTGGACAAGCTGTTAATTTGTATAACATCCCTACAGCATAAAGGGTGCAAAGAGCGCCAGAGAAAAGCTTATCAGTGCAACACAGCCATTAGAAACTGCACCCTAAAAAAAAAGAATCATAAGGGCTCTCATATTTCCAAAATGTGCTGACTTGGGGCCTGTTCTGACTTGGGGTGAAATCACTTGAAATGCAGCCATAAGCCTGTACGTGAGCAGACATTCTGTTACAGCCCTACCTAAGGTATTTGTCTTCCTGTAATGCCACATATCTCGCCATTTCTGGGACTGGAAGCCCTAGTTGTTCCATGTACTTTGTTTCAATGATAATATCTTGGATTTCAGGAGAAAAATTCAGAGTGAAGCTGACACTTTTCTTGTTAGTGACAGGCTCCTCTGTTGCAGAGCTCTACAACACAAGAAAGAGCAGCAGAAAGGAGAGGAGCACAAACTTAACATTACAAGGTAAAGGGGAACTTTTGGAGACATTTGATAAGGCAGAAGTCAGAATGACTGACATTCAGAGCTTGTGCAAATACCTTTAAAATTTGATAGTAACTTCAGCATTCTTGGTTCCAAAAATTACACAGAACTACCATTTCAGTTGTTGATAACAAGGAACAAACCAAATCACCTCTACACACCACTGCAACCAGTTACAGCAGAAATCCCAGTGGAAATTCAGAGTCAGACAAAAGTTTGGTAGGAACAGCATGCTGCAAGATCTCTGCTGGAAACCTGCCTCTACCTAACTTTATTCCCAAGTACTGTAGCAATGTCCTAAAAATGTTGTACCAAAACCTAAAAATTAACAGGAACTACAGCACAGAAAAACACACAGAGAAACAACATCCAATCATTTGCTAGGTGATTCAGGAGCTGTCTTATAAAGGACTACAAACAATTCTGAGCTCAGAACTTTTTCTAAATCTATGTTTAAAATACTGATCTTAAAAAATTCTCGCTGACCATTGGGTAGGTTTAAGTTTTTCCCCTCAGAGAAGCCTAGTACACAATCTTCCTACATTTCACCTGCTCAGAAGTCTCTAGATTAACATTTGTTGCAGCCCCATCAGTGACAACAGTTAGTAGAGTATCTTTCAGTAACATAGGAAGCATGTGTTCTGTCCTCTCTCTCCACTGACAGTATTTTTGATCTTCATACTCTTGCATTTTCTTGGTCACTTGTAGATACATTTGTTTCACCTAGAAAGGACAACTCTGTATAAGTCATTTTAAAGACCATGAGAAATGTTCAAGTAACCTGTCCTAATATGGTCTCACAATATGGTTTCTGTTTTTTATTAGATAAGGGAACAAGTAACACCCTGTAATTAATGAAGACACTGGAGAATTTGGGCTCTTGAATTATGCGATTGATTCCATCACTGTCTCCCTGGGAAACAGTGGGAAGGTTTCAATCCAGTTTTCACATCTAACATGGCCTGTGCAAAGACTTGGGACTTCCCCTCATATTAGAGCACTTTCACATCTTTAGAAGTGCATAACGAAATTTGTTCCTTCCTTCAACAAGTACCAAAAGACCCAACATACTTCCTTTCCACGTTCAGAGGCAAGCAACTCCTCTTCTTCTTGGAGTCGAGTAATGGTGTGTTTGATCCGATGGGAAAGGGATCGGGACCAGGATATTGCTCCAGCCACTGGAGGATGGCTCTTGTACAGAGGTGGATCCTTGAAGTTCTGAACAAAGATTTGCTTAACAGTTTCAACCTATAAGAGAATAAAATATTGCAAAGAATCATTTTCCCACTGCTTGTCTATGATCACTGTCTGACACACAGCACAAGTTCTGAAGTAATTCCAGGAGCAGGATAAAAATAATTCTTTAGTCTTCATTTCTCTATCTTGTGGAGCTGCCATTATGGCAGCATTTTCTGTAAGATTACATTTTATTGTGAAGTTCAATATTCTTTGAAATATCAATAAAAAAAAGCTGATATGAAAAGCTTTCCAATATACAATCTTCTACATTCTAGCCTTCCAAAGTTGATCTATGACACCTGATTATACCATGAACTTGGCCATGACAAGAAAGCTGCAGGGTATAAAACACCCATTTTCTCAGGAAGGGTGAGCTGGTGTTTATGAGGTGCAGGAATAGCCACAAGACTTGCTGCATTCAGAGCACTTTCCTGTTCCCACACAGTGTCTCACATATACAGATGTGCACAACATTTCAGCAGATTAACCAGATTATTTCTCCAACTGGGTCCCAAAAAAGGAGAGCAATTGTCATGTTTATTTATAAAAGTTTTCAGTCTTTTAGATAGTAAATGACACCACACAGGTATTTAGATATACAGATTTATGATTTTCATTAGGTGAAGAACTTCATGTACTGGATAAGAAATCCCTAAAATGAATACCTCTTTACAATATTGCTCCAAAACATCACTGAACTTTTTCATGAACTGCTTATTAATAGTTTCACGAATCTGGATGTGTTTGTACTTTAACAGCAGGTCAAAAGTAGCTTCTGCTGATCGAAGGGTCGTAAAAGATTCATCAATAAATCTTGTCATCTTTTCTTCAATATCCTAAACAAAGGAGGAAAGCAAAGAAACCTTGTCACTTGGAAATTCATCCTGCAAAACCAAGAAAAGGTGGCAAAATTAAAATACTTTTTAATAATAGCAGCCAAGCTTTTTTTTTTTTTTGGAAATCACAATATATGGTACTTACTGTAACATCTTCTCTAAATTCTTCCATAACAAATGCCCAGTCACGTGCACTTTCCATGCTAAAAGGATCGAAGGTCAGGTCTTCCATAGGACTAATTATTATATTTACTTCTCTCCGTAGTTCATCAACACCCTTTGGATTTTCTGTCACAGTTATCAGCTCAGGAATAAATATATTGTAAAGCTCTTCAGTGACCTATTCATTCAGAAGAACATACCATAAAGCTTTCCTTTTAATATTTTTTCTGCCACTGAATACATTATTGTTAATTTTTTCCTTTAAAAAATATCAACCACTCAGAGAATGATCAGTTTGTACTGTGATTTAAATTTAAAATATTTTAATACGAGACACTGAAGAAAACACAGCAACAATCTACAGGCCCAGAACTTCAGTTGTTATAACAGATAATACTCAGTTATTAGTTCTTTTCACTCCACTTTATATACAGTTTATTGATAGACCATATTGCTAATTACCCAGACTTAAATTAGCCTAAACACAGCATCTCTCCATTCATATGTTATTCTGCAATTAATACACAGATTCACAGATGGCTACATTTTATAATACAGTATACTTGAATGCTATTTTATCTAAATCATTAGGGTGGCAACCCATGAAAATCACAAATGTGTGAAACAGTTGCTGCAATCTCTCATGTTCACACCATGCACACAGTGGCACCTTTCCCCAGCCACTACCTGGAGAAAAGTTATTCCACCTCCAGCAATAAATGCAGTTTTGTTGGAATCAAAGGTACTTCTCACATCTCAAACACAAAACTAAAAGTTGTTAACAAGTCTAAGCCTTCAACACAAAAGAATCTCTACAAAACACAGTAATGACACAACCTATTTATTGTCTATATTCCTACCTGAAAAATATCATACAGATCTTGACAGATTGTAACCATATAATCCGTTTTCTCAAATAAACGTTTCACATCAAATTTCCAGTATCGCCTACTTCCTGACTCTTCAACTTGGATACAAGTAGTAAAATAACATTTTTTCCATTGTTCAAGAGTGGTTTTGGCTTCTGTTATTTTCTTTTTTGCAGCAGCTGTGTCTTGTCTATTGACCAAATCAACACAGTTAAGATATTACAGATAGAATTACTATAGATAAAAAAATCCTACTTCATCTGGAATAGTATACCCTGGTTTAGCAGCTTCTAACTATACAAGATCTAGGCAAAATTTATAACTTATTTTCAATGTGATTTTGAAAGGAGATATTACTTGAGGAGTGATTTTGATTATATTTATGCCACTTTTTACCCCTATCTTTCTATTTGTTTTATTGATTTATGTTCTTTCAATACAAAAGAGGACAAGAACCTATTTCTTCAGGGCTGATTTAGTAATTTGTGACAATTACAAAATAAATTTACTTTTAACTCACCTTCCAATACAACTTCAGATGGTTGAAAAACGCGGACACCTTTATCATTTACTACAATTCATGTAAGACAAGCAAAGCTTTTGATAAATACAGTCCTGTCCAACAGAAACCCAGCACTTACTTAAAGAGTGTTTGCAGATCCACAACTCTGCGCACTCTTGCGGAAATCTCCCATGAAATTCGCTCCAAGAGCGGCACCATGCGCTCCTCCTTGTTGTAGTGCCGTGACATGATCCACACCAGCCTCAGGGCATTCAGCAGGGAAGGGATTGTATGTGAGATAACATCAATCCCAGTGCCAGTTGATAAATTCTATGAAATGCATATTGTGGGTAAGATGTCATGAAAACATACAAATGCATATTCAGTAAATTAATATTTATTCTGTAGATGCCTCATGTTATGAAAGTCTGTAACATTATTAAATAGATAACCTGGACAAGGAGACATCCTGGTGCCTAAATAACACATGTGGTTAAAGATGTGCAAATCTGCACCTTTTGCTCCAAATTATTTTAGGTCCTGATTTTAAATTTTGGCTCAACTCTTTGTTTGAATGACCTTCAATACAATTTAAACTTTGAAACATCAGCTGTAATTTGTGGTAGGAACTACCTAAAAAATGGAGTAGAGAAATCTTTGTTTTCCCCAGTTCAGCTATGCCATCAAAACTCCCACAGCTGGACTACAAACCAAGTGCTCACAGCTCTGAGCTTTCAAACTTTAGAACCACTGAAACTGAAACAAAATAAGCAATTCTTTGTTAAAATTAAATATGATTTGTTAATCTAGCATATCTCTTTATTGCTGCTAAAAAGTGAAAAAATAAACAAGAGGTGATTACATCAACAGAGAAATCAACTCAGAGAAATCAAACAGAGAGTTCAAACTTCACCAAGTTTTCTCAAGGATAGGTACCTTCAAATGGCGTTCAAGAGTTGAGAGAAACTTAGCATTATCTTGAGCTTGCATGTGATGTTTTTTGAGGTCACTTAAGACTATCTGTAAATCTCCAGTAAACTTAGATTCAGCTTCCTGTAGTATTTCCAGGACTTTTTGCACCTCTGGAAGCTTTAATTGTTCCATAAGAGCACTTAAAGTAGCATTTTTTTCATGCCAGAGGTAAATCTCTGCAAGTGGACTATTACCCTACAAGTAATGTGGGATCAAATAAAAAAAGCTGAATTAGCATTATGCAAGAGTGAATATTTATAATCAGAATTATATTTGTTCCTTCTTTCCAGTAAACTTTATGCTGAGAGAAACCTGATATGATTTAGCCATGCAAAAAAGCCAGACAGAAGAAGACCCCTGAAATAAAGAGTTGTGCAAACACTGAAGGGAACTGCTTATGGGGAGTATATCCCTGAACTTATGGCTTTTGCACAGGTAACTTTATAGACATAAAACCAATCAGCATGTTTAGTGGTATTGGTAATATATGTGTTTGCAGAATCAAAACCTGAAAATAAGAATTTTTTTCTTTTGTTTGAGATCACTTTTTTGAAAAAAAAAAAGAAAAAAATATAGCTGTCTATTAAAAAAAATACTCAGTGCAGCTTTTAATATTTCTTGTCTCTTTAGAAGAGAGTAGATAACAAAAGTCCCTTCATTTTCCAGTTATCCTGTGTGGGTAGGATCTGCAGTGAATTATCTCATATTTTATTTATATTCTACTTCCCAGAGCCACACAGTTCCTCACTACTTTTGTTCTACTTTCCAAGAATTAGCAAATGGTTTTCCAACAATCAAACACGAAGAGGAATTAAAAATTAACACAGTTCTTGTGGGGAAATGAAGCAAAACCTCCAGGAATAAAAGGATCACAGGTAACAGGAAATGCTACCTGTGGAACCTTTTCCAGTTCCTCCTCCAGAACTCTGGATATTAATTTCTGCCAGGTCACTGCACAGCTTTTCAGAGACTGAACCACTTCTGGAACTGTGGCAAGAACAGTCACTTCTCCATCTAGATTTCCAGTTGGCATCTCCAGTTTAAGATGTCCTATTGGAAGAAACGCACACAGAATGAACCATCTTGCTCTGGCAGCATTGGTAATGTGGCACCACTGGACATGTCCATCCCCTCTCCCACTCTTACTCCAAACCCTTTGAAAGACTTATCACTAATTTCATCAATTTCTCCATGCTGCCTGCTATGCTTCAGGGCAGGAAAAGCACTGCTGATATCAGCAAAGAGTAGCTTTAACCAAATATATTTGTCATTCTACATAAAGCCACTCTCAGGTGAACCTTGTTCTGATGCCATGTGCTCTAATCACCACAGTGCTGGCAGAGGCAGAACATTCCCTTCACCTGGTATACTCAGCTGAGTTTCACTCCTCGTTAGAGTATCAGAGTCCTCCACAGGCTTTACAGGTTCAGTTTCAGACACATTCACTTCTTCAGAATCTGTCTTTTCACTGTCTGAATCAAAGGAAGTTTTCTTAGCCTGCTGCTGACCATGGGAGAAAGCTGGTGAAAACTGAATTGAAACAGGTGCCACAGATTAGATGGTTCATATTTAAAAAAAGAAAAAAGAAAAAAGCTTACTAGCAATGTACTTAATCATTAGATATTGTTTTAAAATCTAATTTAAGTGCGTCTCCTTTCATTTCACATCCTCAGCATCATTCTCTCTGCCTCAAGTTCTGCAGTGTGCCTTTATGAAAGTCTGTAATCACTGAAATAGAGGTGTCTGGTGTCATACTTAAATGATTCTCAAATAGGCAAAAAAATGGGGAAACAGAATAGCAAATAAGGTTTAACAAAAACTTCATTTTGAAATATGAATATAACTTATTAAATATTAATATTTCTTATGCATAGTCCATATAATGTTAAATAGGAAAATCACTCCTAGAAACACTCAAGATTCCATATATAAAAGCTGTCACTCATTTACCTGTGAGATGGCACTCTTTAGCATCGAGAGAGTATCATCAGTCAGCATACCAGACTTTATCACTTGAGGAAGAATCTTATTAGCTTCAGTCAGGTCACTAGGCACAGCAACTCTTTCTAAACAGTATACAAAAAATTAGTATAAATCTAATTAATTGATACAGAAAGTACAAAGTCATTTTCATAATAAGTTAAAGCTCTAATAAAACACTATTAGTGATGTTCAAAACTAGTGCTGGTTTTAATAGTGCAAATGCTTTTTCAGAAAGGGCACAAATCACCTGGTTCTAAGTGTTTACAACCAAGCCTGATAATTAGAATATCCTTTAATGTTCAAAAGAACAGTAGCTTGATTTGAACTCTTACTCTGCAGTCAGAGGAGGAAAACCTTGCATGAAATGCAAGTTAAATGATGAAGCATCCCTGACCCTGGCTCTATTCTGAGCGTTTTCCTACCGAGTTAAATAAGTTGGATGTGCACTATCCTGAGTTCCAGTCTCTATCATCTTCACAATGGGAAGTGCTGTTTAATGCAAAACTGAAAATGCTAAGGCTGCAGGTCTTCAGGGTACATACCTTTGGTGTCTCTCAGAAAATATACAGTAGAATTTGACACAAACTCTTCTGGAATTTCATTAAAAGCCACATGGAAACGCTCCTTCGTGCCACCTGCACAAATGCAAAATGGGGCGAAAGCATGATATAACAGTGCAGAGGGATGATGCAAATCCCGCAAATAGAGAGACAAAATTCCAGAAATGGGTGGGATAGAAGGGGTTCAGGAAAACACAGCCCAAGGGGTAGGGAGGGAGGAAAAAGGGCTAAAATAGGGGTCATGGGGCTGCGACTCAGCAGATGGGACGAAGAGGGGTTTGAGGGAGGGGGAACCAGGGAGTTGGGGCTAGGTCAACCGAGGTAGAACTTAGCGTGCCGGGGCAGGGGGAGCCTTTCCCACCCCCTCCTCACCTTCCGGGCCGGGCCTCTCGGCCCGCAGCAGCAGCAGCGCCGTGCCCACCCCGCTCGCATCCTCGGGGCCAAGGCCGAGGAAGAGCAGCACGACCCGCGCATCCTCGCCGCGGCTCAGCAGCTCCTCGAAAGACGCCGGCTCGCTCAGACCCAGCAGGGCGAGCGCTCGGTCCCGCAGCCACCGCACCCGCACGTCGTCCAGGCTCATGGCGGCAACCGGCCCGACGCCTCTCGGTGGCCACGGCAACTATGAGGGGTGGAGCGACGGCAGCTGCCCGCCCTCAGCCCGCTTCGGGAGGCTCCGTGCCCGCCTCAGGAGGCGCCTCGAGCGGCCGTGCTCCCGTACCGAGCCTGCCCCGCGCGGACCTTGCTGCGCCACACGGGCCGCCCGTCGCGAGCGCTGTTTCCCCTCGGCAACAGCCGCTCGCTCCCCTCAACACCGGCCGGTTATCACGGCCGCTCGCTCCCCTCAACACCGGCCGGTTGTCACGGCCGCTCGCTCCCCTCAACACCGGCCGGTTGTCACGGCCGCTCGCTCCCCTCAACACCGGCCGGTTGTCACGGCCGCTCGCTCCCCTCAACACCGGCCGGTTATCACGGCTGCTCGGTCCCTTCAACACCGGCCGGTTGTCACGGCCGCTCGCTCCCCTCAGTTCCCGCCGCCCCTCACGAGCGCTGGCTCCCCGCAGCAGCCGCCGCCCCTCACGGGAGCTCGTTCCCCTCAGCACGGGCGGCCCCTCACGAGCGCAGGGTCCCCGGGGCACCGCCCGTCCCTCACGGCCGCTCTTCCCTCAGCACCGGCCGCTCGGTCCCCTCAGTTCCCGCCGCCCCTCACGGGGGCTGCTGCCCGCGGCACCGGCCGCCCCTCAGAGCCGCTCGTTCCCCTCAGCGCCGCCCGAGCCAGGGAAAAGGGTACGGACAAACACAGGGCCCGCTCGGCACAGCGCAAACGAGGCTTTATTGGGAATTCGTATGAAACAAGTGAAAAATTTGTGCTGTTCGTATGGCACAGATGTTAAAATATCATGGCAATATCCCCAATTTCAGACTGATACAAAAATAATATAAAACGACCCCTGTCCACCTATGCGGTATAAATTAGGTTCCACAATATCAGGGAATGCGGTTTGTGTATCTTTACAGCCAAACAAACAGGGATCGAGACCAATTCTTTATTCCATGTGCAAAAGTTATTCCTCGCTACAGGGGAAAAAAAGAGGAGTAATACTTCTAATCCTGCCTTCTTCCATAACATTAAATATAAATATCAGTGTGCCTTCCAAAAGCTTGAAGTATTAACTCCAGGCAGAACCCAGAATGAACAGATAACAATTTCAGTGCAATTTTAAATACGGCCAAAAAACAGCACATTGCATTGGTGTGTATAAATTTACATTTCATAATCATCCTGGAATACAGACTGAAAACAGACATTGCTTGTATTGCATTGTTGAATGGTTCCCAAAGTGCACAAGATGCAGCGGGGTTATGTGATTAGTAATTAATGTTTAATATAATGAAGAGTCTTTCAGATAACTTAAAAATAACCATTCAAGAAAATAAAGAGACTCAAAAAAAAAGTCTACATGGGTTTCAGGACAAGCAGTAACAACTTTTTGTTTTTTAAAGAATAAAATTAATTTACAATATTAGTTTATCAAGAAAAGTGTACATTTTATATCTATATATTTTACAAGATGCTCCAGATCTGCTATGTCTTTCTAGAGGAGGTATGCTTTACAGAATTGTTTGGCTGCGTTATAAGGCAATCAGTGAAAACCACTTTGTTCCACAAGAAACCATTCAATAGGCAAGATCCAATCACGCAGTTATTCGCAGACAATTCCAAACATTTCTGCAGCCAAATTATAATGCACCATCTTTATTAAAATTTAAAGAAATGTGCTTAAAAGAGAAAGGCGTAAACTTGTATCCTCCACCGGAATAGAATTTGTTTTGAAATTCCACCCTGAAACGAGACAAAAAAACAGAATCTGCACATGAATCCAAAATTAGCTGTCAAGGGACAGAACTGTGCAACTCAAGAAGCTGAATAAAACCAACTCCAATCCTCTCACTTGTTTTGTGCAGCTATTTAACCTTTCCATCGCAGTCCCAGGCTAACTTTATGCTTCTCAGGAGACCCTCATGCACTAAACTGGGCTGTAATGGCTCATTTCTTACTCCTGGCTTACTGAGTTCTAGTCAATTGTTTTGCAAACACGCAATATAATCAGGACAACCTGTCATCTATGCAGCTGTACCTCCTGTCTTGCAAATTTCATCAGATTTCAAAGCAAACATGCTCTGAATCCACTCCAAAGTGCAGAGCTTGTAATAGCAAGACTGAAAAAAAGATTAAAATACTTAAGGGTTGGCAGCCCCAGTCACTAATAAATGAACTGAAACTATGTAGTGAGATAACCAGACTCTAAAATTAAAAATACTTAACCAAGTTATTAATATTCTACATTATGAAAAGTACAAATCAAATCTACTTATATTTTGTTAATGTGGTTGAAGTTAAAATGTATCATAAGCCAATATAATATTTGAATCTACTGAAAATATTCCAGAGGAACAATCAAATCCAACTAACAAGCCATTTATTTAATATAACTAAATAAATGTATTTCAGTAGCAATGAGGCTGTTGAATTATGCACTTTCCCTTTTTAATAAGACATCTAAAATTTTGCCATAAAAATTCCTCTTAAAGGAGCCAATACATGCTGAAGTGGAATATAGAAAAAAATGAACGTACCAGTGAAGTCGTATTGCATGGAGAAAAGCAGAAAGCCCCTCCATGACCAGCAGAATAAAAACTGTCAGCACAGCAAAGAATGCCAGAACAGGGATTAGCAGCAAGACACCGAACTTCGTATCCACACGGAGACCCATCCTCAACACCATCTGCCACAGAATTTCTGATAACTCTAATAAAAACCAGAAAGTTGCCATAATTAATGTTGGTACTGAGTATCTTCACCCACTGAGACACTCTGACCTGTTCATTTAACCAATATAAGAGCACCTGCTGAACATGTGAGCTATAAGCAATTCCCCCCTCCAGACAGCTGCCCCCATCCCCTCAAATGTTTAAAGATACACCTCAGTGCCAAAATCAGATCTACTGAGAGCAATATTTTACATAAAGTCACAGCTTTAGTTTGGAGGCCTCCATAGGCCATGGTTAGTTGAAATAGGGATTTTTTTCTTTATATTGAGAAAAAGTTTATTTCATAGTGGTATCACTTGAACAGGTCAGCCTCCCTCTAACAGCATTAAAAATACAGATGTAGGAAAAAAAAATCAAAAAATATTAAAAAACATTAAAAAACCCACCCCGACTTACGTGCATGAGCAAGACTCAATGCCCAGAGTCTCAGGTATGAGGCTGTGTTAGAGATGCATCCCAGACAGTATTCAATGGTATGAATTGCTTGATTCATAAAAACATCTGCCAAGTTCAGCTAAAAGATAAGAATACATTTGTATTAATTTTAACAACAAAGAGAACAAAACAGAAGAGAGCAAAAACATTCACCTGCAAATCCTTCCCACATGGAAGAAGAATTCCATTGAAGGGTAATAAATTGATTTTATATCAGGAAAAAAAAGTGTGCCATGTAGAAGATCCTTATTACAAAGATAACATAAAAAAAAATCAGATGCTACAGTTTTCCAGTATTACCTTTTTGATAGATAAAAGCAAATGCAATTTATGTTTTCCACAAGGAATATGATCTAATATTTGAAAACTTTAAGTACTATAACCAGCCATGGTTCTAATTCCCACTCTATTGAGGTTCTAATTCTAAGTCTACAATATCAATTTTTTCATCTTCAAAAGCAGGGGTAATTATCAGCAATGGTAGTGATAGAAATTAATACATTAATACTGTAGGTTCTAAATATAAATAATTGTTACTAATGAAGAGTTTCAAAACTGATAGAACTGAAAATTTCAACACTTACTTGGTCTGAACACTGTATTTCAACACTTACTTTGTATAAGACACTTTTTTTGAGCAAGTAATTCTTGTATTTTTTATACACCAAAACAAGAGTCTACTACCCCAGTGAGATGAGAACTATACATATTCTGCACATTAGGAAACTGAAGCAATTCTGTCTTTCAATTCACATGGAATCACTGGAATCTGCCCAGACTTTTAAAAATTTGCCCAAACTAAACAGAGGCAGTGGGTGGGGTGTAGGAATGCTGCCCATGTCCCCCAACCCCCATGAGCAATAATCCTCATCACAAGATGTAATTTGCAGACATAGAAAGACTTTTGTCCAGATGAAAAGCCAAGATTAATTAACTGGGCAGTCACTGCCTTGCCTCAAGTTTAAGAATCCAGAAAACTAGACAAAGTTTTTATCCCACTCTTCAGTACAAAAAAACCTGTACTCCTAGATGCAGAGTCTCAATTGCAAATAAAACACTGTTTTCTATGACAGATAGGTTGTGTTTTACTGTAACAGTCTGAAAATACCAAAAAACAACGATAAAATAGCAACAATTAACTATAAGGAAACTGCATTTGGACACCAAGGTCTTTGTAAAGGCTCAGCTGAGTTTCTTCAAAACTTCTCAGCACGCAGTGTACAGGTTATCTACTGATTGTTCGCTTCTAATTTGCTTTTAAGAACATACAAACCAGAGATTAAGTGAAAACATTACCTCCTCTGCATCCCCCTCCCTGTGCCCGCTGTCTGAATGACTGACTCCTTCTTCGAGATCATGACATGACAGGAGACAAAGCTCTTCTTCACTTTCTTTTCGGATAAGCTTGTAGCCACTCTACAAAATGGGAATGTGTTGTGTCTTCAAGCAGGCTGCCACTGTCATTTTTTAAGTTTACTTAAAGTAGTCACAGGCAAAGGCAAAAAAATTTCGAGGAACAAAGTACTACTATGTGTTTCAATCCAAAACTGTCCAAAATTGAGCAGAAATTAATAAGACAAGGAGTAATGGGCTTATTTAGGTTAGATATATATAGAAATAAGATCTTTCCTATGAGGGTGGTGAGGCCCTGGCACAGTTTTCCCAGAGAAGCTGTGGCTACCCCATCCCTGGAAGTGTCCAAAGCAAGGCTGGAGGGGCTTGGAGCAACCTGGGATAGTGGGAGGTGTCCCTGCCTATCGCAGAGGATGGAATGAGATGAGCTTTAAGTTCCCTTCCAACCCAACCCATTCTATGAAATACCCAGTAAGGACATACCCTGTGCAGTAAAACAGCAGCTGAATTCTACACTGAGGAAATGTGTCTTTCAGTACTTACCCTGTACATTCTTATGCCTTGGCCTCCACTGTGCAACCAGTAGAGATAAAGTGGTTTACCAAGCAGCATTACAGGAACACAAAAAAAAGCAACACAGAGTAAAAACTTCTGCAGAGGAATCTGTTTGGGGGGAAGGAAAATCAGATTAGATCACAAAATCCAAAGTAGGAAAAGCCCTCCCCTTTTCCTTTAAAGTATTATCTGCATAGGGGAACACAGGATTCCCAAAAAGCTTGGAAGAGCATTACTCACCTGGCCACTGAAGAAGCTCTTTGTTTCACTACCAGGAAACAGGAACATGTTAATAAACTGTATCAGAATACTGGGGGCAGCTGCAGAGTCCTCTGCAGAGTACGCCAACCATTTAAAGAAGATCAAGAACACCAGGTAGCCAAATATGCACAACATGAATAGAAGTTGAGGAATAAAAACCAAATAAATATTATAGGTCTTCTTGAAATGCCTGAAAAGTTGAAATGCAGAAAAAAAATAAAAGTTTTACCAACACAGCCCAAATATGATTTCAATAAAATAAATGACTTTTAAACAGCAAGACTGATATTACAATCCAGAGCTCATTTTTCTTCAGTGAAATTTTACCAGGTATTTTAGTGGAAACAAAAACTGTAAGAGGCATGTAACTTTATTTACCAACAAGTGAAATAAAAGTCTTGTATTAATGTGTTTCGGGATTTTTTAGCACAATACTGAACCATCATCTTACATATGTGAAGACTTCTCCATTATTGTCTTTTTTTAAGAACAGTTTTCACAGTTACTCTTATTCTGTTCTCAAAAAATAATTCCAGTTTCACTTACAAGACTAAGAGAATATGTTATAATTCCAGACTTGACAAAAAAATAGTGTTGGTATTATTTTAACTTCTTGTACTTACAAGTGGTTAAACAGCCCCAATACGACTCCAAATGTCATGTGAGTCACTCCAAAGATCACAGACATTTTCATTTTGAATGAATTTAAAAAAGTGAGACGGTTGCTTGCCAAATTCCATATCTGAAGAAGAAAACACCAAACCAGCATTGAAGAACATCATAACAGAAAGAATAAACCAGTATCCTTTTTCTACTGGTGACCAGAATTCTACCTCAAATGGAGGTCACAACTGAAATTTGAGTTTTGTAAAAATAGTTTAATCTTTGGCTTGTCAGAAGAAAAGGTCTTGTTGACCAGAGAATGCAAACAGAAATGTATTTTTTTCTTAGTCAGAAGTATCTTATTTATACACATACCAAAATCCAATGGACAAAGACTGATCATGACAAGTGGATAATTAGAAAGAATGAAACTAACCGGATCAATTCCGAAGGGATAAACTCCATTGTAGACACCAGAAACATTTGGATCCAGCACTAAATATCGATTAGATTTCAGGTCCTCAAGGCTGTAGTGAAAGAAAAACACACTCAGATTTGACACTTGAAACATAATGACAACATACTTCCAGTTCTGCAGGACACTGCTCCTGCTTTCCTTTACCTAACCCACCCCGTCATGATTCGAAAGGATTTCTAGGCACAAAAATCCTGACTAAAACAAACAATACCAACATAAAACACCTAGAATCTCACAATCTGGGCTTGATTCACATTCACTATCTTCCAAAACAAAGTTTATGGATTTTATTCCACATTTCCCTAAAACTCAAAGTTTTATTTTAGAAGTTCACAGTTTGCTTTTGCATAAAATTCACTGTCAAACACCCAAAGAATAATTGCTACCTTTTTTTGCATTTGGGGAAGTTTCTACTAAATTTTTACATAGTTTTTCATTACCACAGCACACACAACCCATTCAAATTTTAACCAACGTCAGTGGTCTTGATTATTTGAAGCCACATCCTGTTTTGTAAGGCACTGTGAGAAGCAAGCTGTGAACATTTATATACCAAAGGGTCATGATGCCTCAAATCAGTGAGGTTATCCCACTCTGAGAAAAAGCAGATTTGACAATTCACATAGACTATTTTCTTTTTTTTTTTTTTTACTGTCAAGAAAAGCTGTGCAGAGACTAATGATTGCCAGGTAATTAATTTACTTCATTAATAGTTAATCCCTTTTAGTAGAGGCTAATGCCACTCAGATACTCATTCCAGAAGCATGACCTAGGACAAATAAATCCAAAACTAGACCTGTGTTTTCTATTCCTCTGAAAATCTTTATATAGACACACATACACCTGGAAAATATAAACTAAAACATCAGTGTAAAGACAAACCATAACAGGATAGTTAAAACATGTGAACAAAAAGGTTAAACTGCTGCAGGAAATATATCTCTGGCTTAATGGTATAGCAAACATGCTGCTCACCTCCAAACCTTCCGTTCAAACATTGCTGAAACACTCCATCCAGATCCAAATATATTTATTGACTTTGAAAAACAGTCATTATAGATCAATCCAGTGTATATAGAAAACAGCCCCATTAACAATATCACATATCGGCCTTCAAATACCATTTTCATTATCTGTCAGTATCGGGGAAAAAGAAAAAGTAGAGAATATCATCTGTTATGTGAGCAAAGGTTAGCTAGATGTGTCTAAAAGAACCACATTTTTGGACACATAAAGACTTCTAAAATCTAAAATTTATTTGTGAACAGTCGTTAAGGAATATGAGCTCCCATGACACACACAGATTTTTATGACCTGCGTCCTTACATAAAGGAAGGTTCTCTTTAAGCCACTTCCTTCCTGGGATTACTTTACAAGAAATTACATATTTGCAGGCATTCTTAATGAACATAATTCTAATGATGCAGGTGTTCCCGCATTCCAACCAGTATGATTAAAAAATTGAAGTGAAGTTTAATAAATTTCAAACTACAACTCTTTTTATAAACAATAAAAGGTGATATTTGAAAAATAATTTTCTCCTCAAGTTGTCACTGTAATGACATTCTGTAAAACACATCACTGAGTAGCCCTGGTGGAATGAAAGACAAGCTTAAAAGCATCAATTAATTTTTTCTAAGCATTTCATTACAACTTGATTATTTCTGCTCTTTCAAGGAAAGTGAATAGTTTAAATATTACATTAATCTCAAGGAATATGCAGGCTTTAAAAACAGAAAATCCTAAAAGAATGGAAAAACCCCTAATTAAATACCCATGCAAAAAACAGTGACTGTTCAAATGATCTGGCTGGATGGGAAGTAAATAATTTGTAATTCCTTTTACCTCATATTGCACTCTTTTTAACCTAGGGTGGTTTTCATACAGTATTGTCAGGAGTGCAAATATGAACATGAGCAGCCCGTGCCCGAAGTCTCCAAACATGACCGCGAACAAGAAGGGGAAAGTGATGATGGTATAGAGAGCTGCAAGGGTAACACAGCAGATTTCAGGCACAGCACAACAGATGATGTTCTCTCTGCATTATCCCTAAGCAATCCCGTACTTAAATCTCTCAAAGTTTTTAAGTCTGAAAGATATTTCATCCCCTACTCAGAGACCTTTCCCCAACACTGTAAATTTAACTCAGTTTAAAGTTTGGTTGTTGTGTAGCAATGATAACTTCACAGTTGAGCAGCAGCTGACAATTCTGAGGATAATAATATGAGCCCAGGAAATAAAACCCAACCAAGCAGTCCTTCCTCTGTGGCTATTTCAGGTCTGCACTATATGGTACATTCTCTTGTGCAGAATGATGCAGTCAACATAGCTACAAGTACATATTAAAGTGGGCTATACAGCAAGCTGGATTTTTCAAGTGATGAGCTCCACACCTCAGTAAGATCAGTTACCATTACCAGTTTTCTTTTTTTTTCCCCTAAGTACCTTCCTTACCCAAAATAACACATATAAAAGAAAAATTACACAGCTATTACCACTACCTTTCATGCTAAAATAACTCCAAAAAACCAAATCCCATCTTGCTGCTTGGAGCACTGTTTGCACTTTTGACGAGCTACTGAAATTTTAAAACAGCTACTAACAAGCAGTATGATTGTCACCAATTGGCCTTTGCCAGTGTCCAATTCAGCAAGGTATCAAGGCAATCAGCAATGACAGCACAGCACAGCTTTCAGAAGGACCAACCTGGATTAACTTCCCCGTAGCTTCCAACTCCATAAGCATCAACGATGCTCTGGAACCCTGAGGTGAATTTATTGGTACGTATCAAAGTCGGAGGAGGTTGTGTTGTTGGGATGGTATTCATGAATGATGAAATTGCAGCTCCACTCTTCCTCTAATTACAGACAGAAGATACACTTGTGTAAGACCTCTGTTAATCTAATCAAAGTGAAAACATTTGCTCTATCAGCAGTTTTACTGATCCAAAAATACCATTAAATTAAGCCCCAAGTTTAACATTTACCCCTTTGTACCCCCTCTGAAAACAGATTATGCATTATGCACAATGTTCTAATTCTTCATATCAAGTATCAGATGAGACTTATCAGTAACAATATTATAAAACAAAGATCAGTTATTACAAATTTTCTCCCATAAAATAAAAACCAATGCAAGGGAACTGGCACCTTCTGCATGACTGCAAATAGTGCTGTGGGCCCAGCTGGACTCAGGTCCAATATAGAAGTTATTAAAGGGTAAAAAACCACTACACACAACACTAAATAAAGGCTCTGCTTATAAAAAACCTGTTTTATACAGAGACCCACATCTGTCTGTGGCTACTTTCAGTCTATTGTTAATAATTATTTTCTTTCCTTATGCATATAGTTAGTTCAAGATAAAATCTTTAACATCAGTGAGTATTTAGGTGACTTACCGAGCCTTCCTCCAATGCATGGTGCAATTTGTGGAGATCAGCCAGTGGACACCAAACCTCAGCAATTAAACATTTATTTGTGACATCAAAACTGCACAGGTTAAGGACATGGTAAATGGCTTTCATCTTCTTCACTTGGATAACCCAAGTATAGATGGATTCCGATGCTTTATACAAGACCTG
The DNA here is from genome assembly GCF_030490865.1 of Poecile atricapillus. Taxonomy (NCBI): domain Eukaryota; kingdom Metazoa; phylum Chordata; class Aves; order Passeriformes; family Paridae; genus Poecile; species Poecile atricapillus. Next base: position 2,396,982 of record NC_081264.1, read on the forward strand.
GCGCAAGTATTCCTCAGTTTTATTCAGCACCTTTGTTTGAGAAAAAACCAAAGATGTCACTGAGAATGTGACAGTGGCTGTGCTGATCACAGCAAGAGCACCTCGTACATGTCCGGTGCTGGGCCATGTTCTTAGGAGGGCAAGCAAACTTCTGCTGAGAACAGAAGGCAGTGCCACGTGCTGTGAGATTTAACAGATATGTGCAACACGAGACCAGGAACACAACTTACTGTCTCATCAGCTCCAAAGCTGTATGTATGTTAGAAATCATATTTAACACTGTGATTCATCAGATTATTTCCTAGGGTGCAACAGCTCCAGCAAAAGGAAATCTGTTCTTTACTCACAGTTTCAAGATCCTGAATACGAACATTGAGTCCTTCGACCACAGCCTGGCGCTCCTCGGTGGTGTCGGGGTAGGGGTACACGTGACAGCGATAGCTGCAGGAACACAGGGCTGTGTTAAATGACCAAACTCCGCCAAAATACATCACCCAACCCCCTGCCACAGCCAAATTTGCAACATATCACTAAATAACCACAGAACAGATTCAACTCAGAGGCAGTATTTTGTCTGTACTTGGTGAAGACTGCAAGCAAAATGACTCATATATTTATTTGTACACTGCGTAATTATAGAGCTGGATGCAATAAGGGGAGAAACAAATTTAATGTAAAAAACCTTGTCTAAAAATCAATACTTATAAGAAAGGGGTGCAGGAGAAAAACCAACTAGAAAATACCCCAGGTATAAAGGAATGTACATAGATTTACTTCTTACCAGTCACAAATCTTCTTAACTTTTTGACCAATTTGTTCGCCCCAATAGGACACTAAAAAAACAGCCCACTTTGTGGTTTCACCCTAAAAAAACACAAAAAAGTAAGGCTGATGAATTATATTTTAACTAACAATTCCACTGTGACATAATTATACAGGTAAGTAATAAAACTGTGTTAGTAGCATTAATCTTCCATCCGTTAAGTGAAGATAAAACAATAAAATTCAACTGTGTCTATATCTCATTTTTTTAATATTAGAGAAAAACAGAAAAAGTTTCCAGGGAAAATCAGAGACATTATATTTTACTATCTCACAATTCTTGTGAGTAAGAAAAGAATATTTTAAAAAGGTAACAAATTAGAATTTAAGGGAAAAAAAAAAAAAGCAACAGATTAGGCTGCCATAATTGATTTACAAAAAATTAATTTTGTAAGTTCACATTAAAAACTTCACAGAAAACTAGCTGTACTTGACTCTTTCTTAGCTACTGAATGAACAAGTGAAATGGCTATTAAAAGGCAATGCACTGTGCAGACCTAGTTAATAAATATCCAAGCAGCCGTTCCTGCCACGTATTTTGACCAAGGTGGCAAATCATAAAGTCATCACTATTCCACAATGAAGTTCCTCAGGCTGAACCATGACCAATTAATTGACACTTCTACAACCTTGAATTTTAAAATGTTACAAATTCTAATACTTCAAAACAGTTTTTTCTCTAAGGACATTGGGAAATCATTTCCATTTACTGCAGACACACCTGAGCAGCAATTCTTCCACATCATATGAAAAGTACAAATGAAATAAACTCATCATTACAATGTTTACTCACTGTATCTGGATCTTCCAGAGCCTCATCCAGCTCTGCATAGGTGAGAAAGGGATAGCCTTTACAGACTCTCCACAGCATTTTTTCAAATGCTTCAATCTTTGAAATGTGAACTAACCCAGATATGAATCTAGGAAAAAGAAAATTTTGAAACAGAAGATAAAATTTACAAGAAAAAAAAATGAAATTCAACATACATCACCACAATAATTTAGTATCTGCTATGGCTAGGGAAGGAAGCATCACCATGAACAGGAAGTAACTGGAATAGAAAATACCAGCTGGTATATAAAACTATTTGTAAAATAAACAGGCTTCAGACCTGAGCACACAACTAGAATTACTTCTAACTAATTATTTCTGTGACAATGAGATTATTTCCTTCTTCTTGGAAGACACCCTCTTATAACAATGCCATAGAGAGCAGTATCCATTCAGCATTTTAAAAGCAACACAATCAATGTTACATTTACAACTGACACCACCAGGTGATTAAAACACTGTGTTTATCACAGAAAAAGAGTTTAAACAATAGAAGGAAGTATTGATTTAGAGATTTTCCTTTACACACATCCTTGGAAGCTTTGTAACAGCTTTTTTGGGCGCTGTCCTGTTTATCTCTTGAAATAATCTGAGTTTGTTACAAAGGTACACAGGGGCCAGGCTCCTGTCCTGTCTAAAACTGTTTGGCACACCTGAAACCACTACAGGCCATCTTTTAAGAGAACAACCAATTCTTTACAACCCCTCATCAAGCACTTCTGAAACAGCACATGCCATACCCACCCCAGTGAGGTACTCAGTCTGTGCGTGCGGTTTAAATCCACCAATGGCTCATTTTCCACAGAAGAAAATTCTTCAAAATTTCCATGTAAATAGGATTCATGCTAGAAAATAAAAATAATAAAAAAACCAAAAAACATTAATTGCTTTCAGGAAAACAAACCCCTCTCATGCCATTATTATTCTAAAGAAGAAAAGGAAATTAGGTAAATGGTTTAATTAAAAATAAAAAACTCATTTCTGTGTTCAATTCAGGCAACAGAGAGATCCTGGATCTCAAGTACACTGCTCTTAACAATTATAGTGCTGCAAAACTACACTGTAAATTTCTTAGCACAATTTATGCACCAAATTACACAATTACACCTTCATTTTCGAACAATTCAATGGGGAAAAATCACAAAAATGCCACACGACAACAATCCCTGCCAAACACCCCAAGCAATACCTCAGGTGTTCTCCTGACAAAATTCTGTGTGATCTGTAACATGTACTTGTATTCTGTCAATTCAAGCAGGTTTCTCCTCAATTTTCCTTTGTTTTTAGTTACTTCCCTCAATTCTGTCTCCAGCTTCTGCAGCTGTTCCTAAGACACAGAGTAAAGAAAAGACACAGCATTAGTTACAGGATTTTGGAACATGCATTTTCAATACATAATAATTTGACACAGTGACAGGAGTTTCCCATTGCTTAATTAACTAAAGGTTTTATCTCTAGCCAAGGATTGCTTTGTATTGAGTACACTTGATCCTCCACTGGCATCTGTTGAGCCTACTGCTCTGCCCCTAATTTGTGTCAAAATAATGCAGACCTGGAGGCAGAACTGCAGATAGCACAGGGTGGAAGATACCCATTTATTCTTTTAATACAATTACAACAAAACAGAATTTTACTCAAAATTAGATCTGCGTTTTACAAGCTTCTAATCGAACACAAAACCAGAAAAAGCATTCAGAGAAAGCAGCACCACGTTTTGCTGTATGGCCAGCACCTGCAGAGCCTTGGGCAAGTAAAACTCCAACACTCCTGGAAATTTTGGATGCACAAAGAGCCTTAGGTAAGTATCAAAGCATTAAATGAGGCTGAGGGACTGCATCTACAGATAATCTGTCTGGAACAGTGTGATGTGCTAATGCATCAAAATACAATGGACGACTACTGCACGCTCCCTGAGTTTGCTTTGACCCTTTCACAGGAATTTTGTGTTAATACCAAAACCTCACTGGCAGCAAGGAATTAGACAAAAAGGAAAACGGCAAATGTTTAGTGGAAGTTACCTGGATTTCTAAAATGTGTTTCAGCAAGGGGGCAGGAGGAGCAACATCTCCTTCAGGAAGTGGAATATCTGCTTTTTTAATTTCTTGTACTAAATACCCTGGAGTGAGAAGAAAAACAGAATCAGAATGGAAACTGCATTTCCTACACTTCCCAGAGTGCTGCAGAGTTGACCTTCAGCTGCTCTTGATGGTGCTAATCACACTGCAGCATCAAGCCCAGGCTATTTTATTCACTCACTTTAGCAACAATGCACACACGAGAAGTCTTAAAAAAACAAGAGCTTAAAGAGTGGTGGGGATAAAACACACAAACTATTCTTGCCTTGGAAGTCTGCAGAAGCAAGCAAACTTCGGAGCCTTCCCTTTCCCAACAAGTATTTTCTAAGAAGCTTTTACCATTTCACAGAACCTCTTTGTTGCTGCACGGTGTCACTTTCTGCTAATGGTGCAATTGTGTATCGCTTCTGCCAGAAACAGTTGTGCTGCTCACTGATCCACGTTTGGCATAAAAAGTGTTCAAACAAAGCAGCTTAAGCAACCTTGACAACAAATGCAATTCACATTGGGCAGGGGGACTGCCAAAATAGCTGCTGGCACAACCAGCACATGCCTCTGATGAGAGATTCCAATCAAAGGAATCCTTCAATTGCACCTTTTCCTCAGGATACACTGAAGACATCTGCATGTTGGCTGTAATGCTCTGCATACCCTTCTCTATTCATTAACTACCATGAAAACACAGTTATTAATAACTTGAAGTTTTTTTGAGGGTGCCTGGAAAATCAACAGTATTGAGTTATACAACATGAAAAAACAGGGTATATCGTACAGTCAAGGAGATATCCACATTAAAACTTCCCTTTTCCTTGCAGAGTTTTAAGTAGCAAACACTGAAACAGCCTCATCTATTTATCAGCAACACATTAGCAACCGTTCTTTACCTCTGAGCTTAAAATATTATAATATATTTAGTATAAGTAAATTTCACAGCTTACAAAACCTGGGATGGTTAAAAAAAACTGTAGCTGAAACGTTCACAGTAGTGTCACTCTGGTAATGCCACAGGTGAGAAACAGCAGACATGACAATAAAGCTCACCAAGTATTCTTTCCATTTCTTCACATTTCTTCACTTCATTCACATATTTTCTCTGAAACACACTTACATTTGGGTTAAGCTGAAGAAGAAGGACAAAATGCATATTAGGGATTCAAAATAGTAACCTCCCCTAAAAAACCACAGCTGTTCCTTCAACTTCCTGGAGACAATTTCCATGAGCTCTGTGCTCTAAGTGCTTTTCAGTTGAGAAGGCACAAAAACCTAAAAAGATTACAAAGTCTTCAAATAGCAAAGTTGGCTTTATTAAGGCAGAATTATCCATGCCATTGGCTAGTTTTAATCAAACAACAAAATAACAAGGTCTACTGGAGAAACCATTCCTAAAGTTATTTCAACAGTTTTAAAATGTTGCTTAATGACTTCAAATTAACAAACCATTTTACAAATTTGTTGTGATGCATTTCCACAGTCTGTTTGAAATATTAAATTTTACATACATACCCATAATATGAACATGCAATATTTCTGACTTGTTATCCAGCTATTAAATCAGAACTACTAATGCATTATTTCTAAAATAAATAGTGTATCAGGTAACTAGAATGACATCAAAATGTTAAGCATACACTCATGTAACCATTCTTACAGATCTGCCTCCTCTTCCCTGCCATATTTACTAACTAGCTGTTAATTTAAGTCTTCCCAGCTTTCCCTGCAGCGATTTTGCAAGCTACATTTCTAACATATATTTGATATGAAGACATTCCAAGTTTCAGTCAGCAAGGAAGGAGCATACAATTATGATGAGACAACGCAAAGACGTGGCTAATTACTGCCCAACCCAACTTTATGTTAGGCAGGCGGGCAGGGAGTTTCCTCCAAGGCCAAATATCCCTCCAGGAACAGGAACCTGTGATCAATAAACCCACAGAGCAGGTGTTTCTCTCGGTCTGTCAGTGGGGTGGATGGAAGCACACACGCTCAGGCTGAAGGCAATGAGGCTGCAGGTGGGTCGGGGGCTCTCCCGTGGGATCTCGCTGCAAATAACCTCAAGTTTAAGCTACTTCTGTGAGAAAGGTGGGATGCAGCCATGCCAAAGCATCCCCCCCGAGAGTGCCGGGGAGGCCGGGGCTCCACACTGACCTCCCATCTCTCATCCCACCCACCTGGGCTCCGGTGTCACCTCTCTGGGTGACCCTGCCTTGCCCGGGGGCTGGACCGGACCATCTCCAGAGATCCCTTCCAACCCTAACAATTCTGTGAGGCTGCCTTCAGGGACGGGCCATACACCTGCCTGTCGGAGCCGGGCAAAGACGGGAATAAAAGCACTTTCCACCGCCCCACCGGGGCCAAGCCCACACCTCCCGGACGGCGGCCCCGGGCCCGGCTCGGCCCCTCAGGGTCCCCGCGCTGTCCCAGAGCGCCCCGGCGGTACTCACGTCTCGGAACTCGGCCAGGCCGCACTCGCCCACCTCGCTGAGGCACTCGTAGGCCGAGCCGCTCTGCAGGAAGAGCTGCGCCAGGCACACGGGCTCGCCGCGGAACAGCGAGCCCATGGCGGCGGCGCGGCCCGGGGCTCCCGGCGCGGGGGCTCAGCGCGGCCCGGGGGCGGCCATGGCGGGGCGGAGCGGGGCGGGAGCGGACCCGAGCGGGGCGGAGCGGACCCGAGCGGGGCGGAGCGGACCCGGCCGCCGCTTCCGGGACCGGGAACGAGCGGAGAACGCGGCCCCAACCGGCGGAGAGCCGGGCCGGGCTCGGGCGCTGCCGGGAACGCTGGCAGCCGCTGAGAGGCTGCTGTGTGAGAGGGGGAAATGCAGGACTGAGAGAACGTGACAGAATCACAGAAAATGCTGAGGCGGAAGGGATGAAAAGGATGATCGAGCCCAGCTCCTGGCCCTGCACAGCGCCAGCCTCCAGAGCCACACAGCGTGGGCTTGGAATGGACTTTAATAAACACCCAGTCCCAACCCTTCCTGCCCACTTCGCACCAGACCGGGTTGCTCCACTTTGAGCATTGCCAGGATTGGAGCATCCACAACCTCACCGGGCAACTTGTCCCAGTGTCTCACCACCCCCACAGTAAAAATGCCTTCCTAATATCTAACGACAATTTCCCTTATTTCAGTTTATACCCGTTACTCCTTGTCCTGTTCTATAGTTCTTGATGAAGAGTCCCTTCCCATAGCCCTGTAGGCCCCTTCAGATACTGGAAGCTTGCTGTGAGGTCTCCACGCAACCTTTTCTCCAGGCTGAATGTCCCCAGGTGTAGCCTGTCAGCTGAACTGCTCCAGTCCTCAACTTGTGGACCACAAGAAAATGCCAAATGTGTTTCATCAGCTAAGGACAATAAGTAAATGTTTTCTGTGCCCTGTGCACAGACACAGCAGGTTGCCAATGCTAAGTATGAACTAGGAAAGAGAATTTCAGATCAACACATGAAAACAGCTGAAGGGCTACGACTTCTCAGAAGAGTGAAAAGTCTGCCCGCAGCTCCAAAAATAGGTGGGCAGAAGGGGTTTCCTGTCAATAAGGGCTCCTACTCTAGAAGAGAACCAAGCTTGAGATGATTGTCCATCCATGAGGACAATCCCAACCCCACTGCAGCCTCTGGGCTGGAGTCACCACCTTCTTGAAGTCAACTCTGCACTTTGCTAGTCCAAATACAGAGTCTAGATCTTAAAAATAATTTATTAGTTTTTGTTTTTAGTAACAGCCATTTTCTGTATGCTGTAGAAATACTGATTTTATGTGTCTTTAAATGTTTACATAAATTGTCTACAAAATCCAACAATGTTTCTCCATAATTTTTACCTATCTGTTCCATAATTTAGAAAACCAAGGGTTGTTCATAATTGCTGCAAGTAAAACAAGAAATGCCAGAAACAGGCCTTTAGCAAGACACTGGGAATATGGTTCTCCTGGAAAACAAACAAACAAACAAACAACAAAAAAAGTATAAGTGCGTGAGGGCTACATTTTAGTTTCTATAACAACCCAAGGATGCAGATTAAAGTGTATGCAAAAGCATTCTTTCATACAAAACTCCCCACATCTAACAATGTTTCAAAGAAATATGGCCTTTCCTGTTTTGTGGCATCCCACATTGTTTGTTATTTTACCTGTGTAAAAGCGTGTCAGTGGATAAAGGAGTTGTGGCCAGCACACCTCATTTCGATTGCAGTCAAACTCTGCATAAATCTTCTGATACCTGGAAAAAAGGAACCTTTTGGTCAATGCAATTCACGTTACATCTGCTGAACACAATGGGAGGTTATCAAAATTTTTACCAAAACTACCTTGTCACTGGAGGGGGTGGCTGAGCTGGGACTTCAATGAACTGAACAGAAGCTGTGATAGAAAGAAAGCTGAGGGTGTTTTTGCAGCCAAGCCCGCACTGGAACTCCCATAAGACTGTTGAGTAACTGTAACAAAGAGTATAATTATTGCTTGAGGGCTGGAAATGGAGGTTTAGACCCTAAACACAAGCAGGAAAGGAAAAAACACACAGTATTTATGAGGAGGTTGATAATCCCTGGATTTTCCACATCGTACAAGGGGGGAACTTGCACAGTCTTGAAATGAGGTAAAATGGAACAGAATCTCATTTTATAGGGATTGTATAATATAATATTATATTGTATTATATTGTAAGTATAAAGATTATCTGCTTTTAATAATTCTTTTTTTTTCTTTAATTTTCATTTCAGAGGGTGAAAGGCTAACCTGGTTGTGATTAAAGGAATTTGGGTTGCAAAGTGAAAGGCATGTAAAAAACCAGCAACAAAAACTACCCTTTTTGTTTGTAAAATTAATTTGGGATATGTTAGGTAAGCAAGGCTTAAAATAAAGCATTTATTTGTCAGATAGGCAGAGACACAACTCACTTTACCTGATCTGCACAGCAAGAATCTGCTGCTGGGGAATCCCTTGCACTGCTCCCACTTTAGCAAAGATTATGCGAATATTCAGGTTTGCAGGAATATCTGGACAAATGCCTTTTAAGCCTCTGGTGCTCACATTAGAAGGAAATGGATCAAGACCTATGAAGGAGAACAGAGGGATTTAAATGTAAATATTATGGAAAACACTATATATTCCATAATTAGATTATTCTCATAGCCCAGTGAAATGCTGGTAACTGTCACACAGGAACACATTAAAAATGTTTCCCTCTATATAAAACACCTAAAGGAGTAATTTATCAATGGATAAATACCAAGTCATATGTGTACAGGCTGGCAGCAAAACATGCAGTATCCACAGGCATAGTGAACTATGTACACATATATGGATGGATGGATGCAGAGATACATACCACTAGCTTTAAGTATTTGAAGTTACAATTTGGATTTATTTTGACATGCTTTATTTATTGTATGGGCATATTTAAACTACAAAGAACAACACAAGCCTCACTTACGTATAATTTCCACCCAGTCATTTAGATCACTGTAACTGGAATTGTCCCTCTTTCCAATGTGAGTAGCTTGTATTAATGCATTCAATTTCTCAGTCACATTTCGTCTGCAAAGTAAGAATGTAACATCACACACTGTAAATCTGTTTTACCACTCTGGGTTGCAATATTACTGTATCCTAAGGTCAGTTTCATCTGAAAGATGTTATCACACAACAAAAATAAACTTGCACTGTTGAAGGGAAGAAACAGTACACTTGAAGGGAAGCAAAGTATTGCAGCCAACACAATCCTCATTTGAGTAGAGTGAAACTATTATTATGATTTCCCATCAAAAACAGAAGTGAGACTATTAACCACAGAAAGCTGAAATATACACATAAATATTTAAAAAGAATGTACCAGTGCTGATGGGAGGCATTTGTGGACAGTCATGTAACACTCAACAAGAGGGATGAAGCAGGAATAAACAATTCAGCTTGTGTAGCTCACCTTAAAAGGCTGCAATCTTCATTAATATCAACTTCTAGAATGCACCCCGAGTATGAGTCTACTCCAAACAGAACTGGTCTGTAAGTTGCTGATGCACATAAACCTCTGCCAGCTGTGAAATGAAAACATCTTACTTGAGCTTTCCTATTATCCAACTTTGGATCTCTAGCTTTCAATTTTGTGCAAAACATCAAAATTAGAATGCAAACTCAGTGTGGTAGAGTTCAAAAACAGATACAAGTCCATTCAATTTTCCAAGAAAGCATTAAAGGTTTTCTCACTGACCTTTGAAAGTTTGGGAAAGCAAAATCTGGCAGAGATTTTTAACTAAAATATATTTAAAAGAATCCAAAAACCAAATAAAGCTCCAACATTTTAGCATTAACTAAATTGAAGTTGCAACCTCACAAGGCAATACCTGGCTGCCAAATGTTTAGGCTTCCAAGAGGATCAGAAGCATTCAGATTTGCAGCTCTCACTGGTTTTCCAACTTGATACCCTAAACAGAGAAGGGTAAATTATGAACCCTGTAGAAGAATCTATAAACATCAGCATTGTTTTAAATGCCATCAGTCTTGAAGCAAATGACATTTCCATTACAGTGGGAATGGCCTCACTTTAAATAATCAATATCTATGCAACAAAAGCCTAAGAACCACTCACTGCTATTGGCAGTGCAGTAAGGCAGGAAGGTGAAGGCTGGCAACATAAAGAAGTACAAAAGAAATATAAAATGTAATCACTGATAAGAATCTGTACAGTACCAACTTTTTTTACTTTTAATGAGCAAAATGAAGTATTTATACCTGGATTCTCAAACAGTTCCTCTCCATTAGTACTGCTTAAACTTAGAAATTCAACTGTGAATCTCTGTGTCAGGATTTCTGGTAAAAGAAAAAAGCATGACTTTTAAATAAGTAAATTAGCAAAATGTATGTTCTATGTGGGGTACAAACTTCTGTCTTTCATTAGTGACAGAAGATTCAAATCACACAAACTAATGGAAATCAGCTCCATAATTCTCTTTCTAGAGTCTGAGGGAAATTATTTTTAAGAATAATTGTTAAATAAGAGATTCTATCACAGAATTTTCATACAGAACACAAAGAAATAAATCAAAAATCATAAAAGAAATGTCATGATACCTCCTTCACATAAGCTTCCAAGGAAGACAGTGACATTTACTTGCTCAATGTTCTTGTCTTCCCAAATAAATTTATAATGTTCTGCAAAAGTTACATTTTGACACAGAACCTCAGCAGCAAGGTTTTCTGGCAGAAGGAAAAAAGAGAAAAGGTCATAATGAAAAGCATTCTAATTAGAAAACTCTGCTACTGCAGCTGAGAAAGAACACATTAAAACCTTGGCAAAATTCTGGAAATTACAACATTCATCTTTTTGAGAATTCATTTTATTGTTTCAATGTGCAATGGTGCAATCCCCCATGTATGCAAGGTAAGGAACTTGATTTCCTGAGCAACTGTGATGAACTGGAGTAAATTAAATACTTCCTGATTTGAAGGAAGCCAGTTTACTTTTTCAGTCTTAGATAATATATGAAATTCCTCCTAAGAATTGCAGCAGGTAAACATTTTAGACATCAAAATAATCTATTTCATATACAATCCAGGTTAAATAAGAAACATTCATTAAATGGAAGAGACCTACCACTTTCAGTGATGAATTTGCCCCTGTCAGTGATGGCTCTATAGAAAACATTTTGTTGGATGAAGTCTGAGAACGAAAAACAAACAAAGTTTTCCTTTCTGTTTTCACATCCAAGATGCAATCCTTGCTGTTATGAAAACTGAGTAGGAAATTACTTGGAAAATTAATTTTGGTAAAGATCCAGGCTGTTTATGTATTTTGAAAACACAGCTAATTATCTGTGGGTCTTACAGAGGTAATATAGACTAACAAAATTAGGCAGTTATGGAGCATAAAATAAAACATGTTCATGCTGGAAATCACATTATCTCAAACTCCAGAATGACTCTTCATTAGTACAGGCTTTTGTAATGCAGAGAGTAACCACTTCTCACTAACTCTAAAACGCTGATGCTGCACCCTCCTGACAGAAAAAGGGCTCTGCAACAGTCTGAGTCACCAGGAACAGGTAAATGGGAAGCAAAGGCCCATCCCATTATTTCTTGTCTCCTAAATCTTGGGAAACAGTGGGACACTTGCTAGAAGGTCATGAGAAACAGGAACAGAACATCCCCAAATGCTGAACTACAGCCACCAGATAACACAGATGTTACATTCAGCAACTGTGCCAACAGCCCTCGGGTTTATTCTGTTCCAGCAGCTCCGAGAAACTTGAAACCCATTCCTGCTTGGACTTCTGCAGCTTACCTGCAGTGCCAGTGTTTATCCTCACATCATGGGGCAGGCCTTCCTTGTAAGACTCCAAATTGGTCAAGCACTTGACATCAAAGTTGTGGAGATACGCCACAGGAGCATTCCCAACACACTGTCCAGCCATGGATTGCTGCGGGTGGTTCACAGAAATAAGGATTTCCTAGCCCCTTGCTTTTCATTTGAAGATTACCTGTTAGCAAAATCCCCCACATGTGCCCTACAGCTACACATAACACTTTGACAAGAAAGCTGTCTGATGTTATAAAAACACCTCAGCCTCTGGCAAAAGAGAGGTTATTATTTTAAAAGCACAGCTTTAAAAGTAGTTTCAATGTACACCATGACTTCATCCTCATTTGTGAAAATAATTATAACCAACAAGTGTCTCCAAAATGCATTACCCTTTGCAGGGATGGGCAAGGGGATGAGGAAGGATAATGTTTATTTTAATAATGACTTTGTTTTGTTTTGGGGTATTTTGGTTGGTTGGTTGAGGGATTTTTTTGTGACAAATCCCAACATAAACTTGCTGAAATTGGATTCAAAGCCATAAGGAGTGTGATGCAGGGAGTTCAAACACACCAAGAGGAATCAAAAGCTCATAAGCACCAAGTGATTACCTGGGGAACAGTAAAATACTCATCTTCTTCTGTTATAATTGGATCTCCTTCTCTGTAACCAGTGAAAGGTTTCCCAGGGGAAGTCTGTAGAGGGATCTTAAATGAAGGAACTTTGGGTGTAGAACTGCAAACAAGTTTAAAACATAAACAGTGCTTTACTCTTTACCTGACACAAATAATTACAGGTTTGCTTTCATGTCCCCTGTTCTTATATACTACCACTGACATTTCTCCACTTGCATTTAAGGTTTGCACCCTAAAACCCTGATTTCAAAGTATCTTTCATTATAAAGTCAGGTTATCATTTTGGTTCCATAATGAGTGTGGTGACAATGAGATGAGAAAATAAATTTTCTTAAGACTTACGTAGAGCCATGATAAAAATAGCCAAGAAATGGTGTGTTGTCAAGAGAAGACTGTACACAAAGGAAGGGAAACCACTCAGGGGTATATTCCATTGACTGGGAAGAGCACAGCTGATCAAAAGGTGGGTTTACATCCCCACCAAATACTCCAGTGAAACATGATCCACTGAATAACTGCTGCAAGTCTGGTGTACATTCCTGAAAGGGAAAAGAAGCATCACTTTTTAGCAAGCTAATGGCAACACTTACGGCAATATAAAGCCAAACTTACAGGTAAATCAAGCAACTTTGTAGAGAGAACATATTTACTTTTAGAAATCTGGAATATCCAAACGCCCTCTGGCTCATCTAGTCTGAAGCATTCAGTACCTCTCTCTCCCCACAAACAAGAGAGTCTAGAAACTTTGAGAACACTTAATCAAAGTTTAATAATAAATAAGTACCAGATCACAGCAACAACGAACATCACAAGCTCCAGCTGTTAAGTTACAAGGACAAGAGCCCAAGGGCTTAAATGCCTGGTTTGGGATGATACTTGCATTTTCTGTAACACAAGTAGAAGAGAAAATCAGATTAAGAGGACTGAAATTGAAATAAAAAGACCATGCACACTGCAGTTTATTCTGTGTACAAACCTTTTCTTAAATTCCATTGATTGCTCAGTATCCCTTGTTGCTGCCCAAATCCCAGTTTTTTCCATACAGAGAGGAAAAGAACAGCCAAAATGTCATTTCTTCTTCAGCACTTACCTGACACATTTCCTGCAAAGGAAGAGTTGGCAAATATTTCAGCTTGAATCAGGAGCTGTGCCAGCATCACTGAACCACGGCAAGCTAAAACCTGGAGTGTTTCCACCATGCACAGAGGTGAGGGGCAGCACTCGGTGGCATTGGGCAAACACAGCTCCAGAGTTCTGGTGAGGCTTACAGTCACCTTGGAAATGTTCTGGAAAAACACAAAATAAAGTTTGACAGCTCTGATAGCTTGCATTGAATTTCTCCTGTCTATACCATTCATCAGCTTCTGAGAGAGAAGTTGGAATGAAGTGGAATAACAGAAGAATCAGTGTTTTACGTACCACACCAGGAGTTACATCCAAATTCCAATCTCCAGCTCTTTTGCTTCCGCTGCAATTTGCAAGTTGCAATTTTCCTATAATACAATAAAAGTTTTAAAGGTATTCCACCGTCATTTAGAAAAGTAAAATGAGAAGTACATTTAAACTCCTCTTGTGCCTTCAGGTACACCCTCAGGCCCAGCTGACACAGAACCAACTGAGAACTAAGGAGTTAATCACAAAAATGTCTGAAATTCCTGTTTCTGTAACTATTAAGACACTAAATTACATGCATTACCATTTCTCTAGTAATTTTTGTGTCAAAAAATATTAACAATGCAAACATATTTATTTACATGGGGAAAGGGGTTGAAGTGTTCTTACCTGTCTCTGCATCTCTAGGACTTAAAATTATAGAAAAAGTAACTCCTGAGGAATTGCCAAGAAAAAATGAATTGACTCTGGGCCCTGACATATGAATAAACGAAGGCTGGAAGACTAAAAAAAAAAGAGAAAGAAACAAGTTGACTGAAAAAGGTAACATCTGTAAGACATATAGATCTTGTGCTTGGGCTATATTCTTACACTCTTAGACTTTAAATTGTCACAAACAGAAGAAAAATATCATGTAATGCCTACTACAGGGTTGTATTCCATCCTTGCCAAGTGCTGGAGGAGTGGGTGTAGCCTTCTATGCCACAAGTTTACATGTATGAAGATGCCCAGTAAACAGGCAGTAAAATAACATTATAGCACTTACAGCCCACGCAGATACTACACAGCTCCGGCAACACCATATTTAGCATTTCTTGCTGACTTCAGTTTACACTTTTTAATTTCTCGGAGCCGTGAATTGCGCCAGGGATGTCCCGCTACCTGCGAGCCAGGAACTGCGGGCTCCTGCCTTCAGCAAGTGGACGCAGCGTCAAGTTTAGGGCTCGGAGCTGGGAGTTCCACTGGATTTTTCTTTCTAGACTTTGCCAAGTTTGAAAGGTCCGGCATAAACTCCACCCTCACCCTCTGCGCTGAGCAGCGGCAGAAACTCCACGGCGAACACGTTCGGGTTTGGCAGGGGCGCCCAAGACCGTGCCTTGGGGAGCCCTCAGGGTCTGCGCCACCTCCCCTCACGCCCACCCGGGCAGATCCCACCGCGGGCCGACCGCCATCCCCACACCCCCGCCCGTTCCTCGCCCCCCGGAGGCCGCCATTCACTGCGGCCGCTCACGCCCTGACCCACCGGTGTCCCCGGCCAGCTGCCCGGGCCAGGGAGGCGGCAGCAGCAGCAGCAGCAGCAGCGCCCCGAAGGCAGCGACCCCCATTGCGCTACGGCGGCCACCCGGCCGCCATCTTGCAGCGCCAGCGCGGCGCCATGGCAACGCGGAGGGCGGGAAATCGCCTCACGGAAAGGGCGGGAACGCGGCCGCCTCACGGCGAGTGATGGTGGTGGCGGGGCAGCTCCAGACCCTGGGACGGTCACAAACTAACGAAGCTAACAACGCTAAAAAGCTCTAAGTGTGCGAGAAAAAAAAAATTAAAGTTTAAGGCTCTCACAACCGGAGGAGGGAGGTAGTATTATGAACACGAAAGAATGCAGAATTCATGGACCACTAGGACATCCAGCTGGACCTCCAAGTTAAGGAAGAAGCTAATAAAACCAGCTCAGTAATTGTGCTGAAATCAAATCCAAGCAGGTAAAAGGTAATTCTGGTAGATCAGCGACCCAAGAAACACCCAAACCCAAAGGAAGAGAGAAACTGAGCATGTGAACTAATTAGAATGAGAAGCGAGAGAATCATTAACCAATAGGCATAACAGTACTAATTAATAAGAGAAGTATGTAACTTGTAGCAAATAAACACTAATCCCTTTGTTTACTAGAAGGTATAAATAGTTAAGTTTTCATAACATGTACATTTTATGGAGCGATTCCCATGAACCTCAACATTGAATAAAGTAATGCTTATTTTCTAAGCTTACAAACTGGTAAGAAAATTTTATTTCCCGGTTTTTGGTGACAATCCCAGACATCTCTGTACCTCAGCATCACCCCTGACTCCACTTAGACCTGTCCTCCCTCACCCATTGTCAGTCACATCACACCATGAGATTCAAACAACAAAACTCCAAGAAAACCATGTAGCTCACCCTTAAATATCAAAGCAATATCTGACCACATTTGAAAAAGAGACAGACTTTATTACAAAAGTTTTATGCAACGTAAATAATAAATACAGCCTTCACACAAAATGGCTTTTGTCAGTGAAGAAAAGCTCACCTTGTTACATTGGCAAGCCCAGAAAAAACTGGCACTGCAGCTGTTACAGTGACAAAACCTGATGTGAATATCAAGACCTGACATATTCCTGTATAGACATTGGGAAGGAAAAAATAACTCGTTTTCTATGTGAAAAAAAATTCCTCTGTATTCTTTTTGGGAGAAAGGTTAAACTACCAAATTATATAGCTCTCTTTAGAAGGAGATACTGTTGGTTTTTTTAAATGAAAGCCACATTCAGAAGTACACAGCAGACCTTCCTGCCATAAAATCAATTTAAAAGTCTTTGTTCTTGTCACATGTCAGATCCAAACCCACACACTAAAAATAAGCGGCCCTGTTATCATATTACAACTTTTTAACAATTTCTCATTTTCCAATTTCCAAACAAAACCTTGAAGACCAACCAGCTAATCTGCATTTATTGATGTTATTTTAAACAAAGGGAGGCCTTTTCATTCACAAATTAAGAGATATCAAATCGAGAAAGAAATACCACAAGGACAGTCCCAGGAATATGAACACATGTGAGTGCACATGCTGGGCAATTAGCACCTTTTTTTTTTCCAAGTGACTCACAAATCATCTTGAAATTGATGGCTCATATTGCTAGTAAGAAGTTGAAGTCCCTGAACAACACAGTGCTACGATTCTGATCCTACACACTAGAAATGGTCATTCTTAACTTTACACCAACATGTAGAAAGAATCAAAGCTTTCTTGTCTTTGAAAATAACTCGGAGGTGTGAAGCTTTGCAGTGGCCAGAATATCCTCAAATTCTCAGGGTGTGTCTCTTTACCAGGATGTAACTTCTGGTTCCTCTTACAGTTAAGAATTAGTATTTAAAACAGCACAGATTACATGGTAATACAGTGATTTGTTATTTAACAGGCTGCATAGAAGACATACATTTTAAATATTTATCCCCTAAGAAACAAGTAATAGCACTGCATACACTTCTCTTTCATATCCAATAAGAAGTGCCATCAGTTTCTCAAGTAGGTTCCATTTCATGGAATTACTGGAGGAGGTAATGATGTATTTACATAATGTTGCTACGCAGCTACCTTTAATTTCTTCTTCTTTGCTTTCATGACAGGTGGCAATGATATTTTGAAAGCAGTCCTGGAAAAAAATATGGAAAAGCAACTGTCAGATACACTGAACATATTCCCACACCCAGCCTTGAAATACAAAGAATAAACACTTACTCGCAGGTACTGCAGATAGGACTGAAGTTGCAGAATACTGAAAAATCAAAGAAATGGCTTTCACTAAAACAGGTCATTCCAATCCAAGAAATCAGACTGTTAAATATTTATAAACTTACTTGACAAGCACACAGAGCACACGTAGCCAATTTCAATGAGGTTCCGATGACAGAAGCAGGCAGCTCTGTAGTCAACATGAACAGGAGGTGGAAGGACAAGCTGTGATCTCTGCTCTTGATCAGGGAGAAAAACCCACTGCATGGATGGAGAAAGGTACTTTGTAAATTTGGTTTGTATTCCTGACTTGTCTCATCAGTGAAGTGAGCAATACTTCACATCTGACAAACAAGAAACACTGTTTCTTTAAAAAACAAGTGTTTTTAAATGACTTACCAACAAATACTGCAGAAGGGATGGCATGTGGGGCACTTTCAAATAAATGCCACCCGTAATATCACAGGCCTGCAAAGCAAAGACAATGATCAGGTTGTTTTTTGGTGATATTAACAGGGCATTTAAAATAACCCTGTACTGCACAAAGCCTGCAAAGTCAGAACTGTCAGATCCACTGAACATATTTCCACACCCACTCTTGATTAAAGGAAAGAGCTGAAGACCGTGTTGAACTGTCTAACATCAAGTATTTATGAGTTGATATAAATGGCAAATAAGAACAGCAAATCTGTACCTGTTGTAGAAGACCTGAATCAGAGTCCAAGACACAGGCATCAATCAAAATACTCTGTAAGAAATGAAAAACAAATTCAGCCAGGACTCACACAGCCCTGCCAGTGTTACTGCCATGATTTCTTTCCACAATAAATGCACTATAAATTATGTAATCATATGAGAAATTGAAATGAAAGATTATATAAATGGAAAAAAGACCAGCTTCACCTGTTTCTGTGCTGCGAAGATCACATTCATGAAATTCATGTATTGCAATGCACTGTCTTCTGCAGCTTTTATGACCTA
Source organism: Poecile atricapillus (assembly GCF_030490865.1). Taxonomy (NCBI): domain Eukaryota; kingdom Metazoa; phylum Chordata; class Aves; order Passeriformes; family Paridae; genus Poecile; species Poecile atricapillus. The sequence goes on from NC_081264.1 coordinate 2,415,487, forward strand.
AATAAAAACTCAAACTTGTTAGCCTACATATATCGCTGGATTTCAAGACTACAAGAAAACTGTGACAGCAAAAGTTCTTACCAGAATCCTTGATTTAATTTCTTGATTGGCTAAGTATTAAAAAGAAAGAGAAATTAATCAGCACATTGTTTGTATTACCTCTTCAATTCTGTAGCATCTGACACCTCAGAATATACTGGATGTTAGATCTAACAGGTCAGATAAAATATCTGTATGAAACTATTTCCAGTCCCAGTAACAATTATCTGTGGACTAATTCCTCTCAACCTCCAGTTACTCCAAGGAAATTCCTGTTACAGCTGTATTTGCATGCAACAGAAAATCTCCCTAAGGACGTGGACTATTGATCAAATCCTTTAACTTTTTTAAATTAGGCAACTTCAAATGGTCAAAATAAACCTCTACCTATTAGTGCCAATTCTGGGAATGGGGGTGTGTCCAAACATGCATATTTCTTTGTGTGTGCATGTGCATTTATACCTGTTATTCAGGTTAAAATATTTACCCAATGTTGAAAACAGGAAAAGAGATGTTACCTTTTAGATCTTTGCTCATCTTGTTGATGTCTACATTAGCTGACATTAAGGAATCTACATTCCATTCTTGGAAATAACTCCATGATCCACAGCACACATTCACCACCTCAGCCAATATACATTTTGATAAGCACAAGCCACAGTTATCAGGCAAATGTTTCAGCTTTAAATATTATAACAAAACAGGAATAGTAAAAGTATTATAAGAAACAGTCTTAAGAACACATAAAGGCTTTGACAATTCTGTGATCAAAAGGATACAACAAAGTGCTTTAGCAAGTGATCCTGCTAACAGGGTTTCTGTTTGCTGGCCCTTCATGTCAGCTTCAACAAAAGAAAAAGTGCTAAAGTTACTTTTTTATATAAAAACAGCTACTGAAGCTAACAATACAAAATACTACACAATTCTATCTTTGGCAAATAATACTAATGCAGAGGCCTGAAATGTCAAACATAATAAACTCATCTACTTCAAGCATATTAAAATTCATATGATGAAAACAGAGGGCATTTCTGCAGGTTCTTGACAATCCAAGTGTTTTGAAATTCTGCATATCAAGCCTAGAATTTTCTTCTCCTTACTCTTTGTCATGAGGTCTTTAATCTCTTCTGCAATTGCATCATTTATTGCTGTTAATAATTCGTATTTTCCATCCTTGCTGCCAGAGCAATTAGATTCCATGGAAGGGCCTCCCTCTCCAAAGGGATCTGCAGCAGCCCAACGCTTCCCAGGGTACAAGAAACGGCTGAAACAGAGGAAAAACAAAGTATTCATGTAAGAAAAATTGCTATAAATTAATCAGCTGCAGATAACAATACTCTTAAGTTTAATTTAAAATCCTTTTAATACTTCAGGCACTAAAGAGTTTGTAAGGTAAATGACCTTCGACTTAAACTGGAGTAAAACCCACATTTGCTCCCTCCTTTTGAGACATCTCTTAAAAGAGCTGGCAAAGTCCTTTGGCTGCACTTGGGGTTAGATCCCCAGACTCACAAATAAATATCTGGGAACAAAAATATCTAAGCTGGGAACTTCTGCCACGTGCATTGTTCCACTCCACACATATCTACCATTCTCTCTGTGTATTTTTAAGTCTATTTAAACCACCCTTCTGTCTTCTTTTTGTTGCTTTGTAAGCCATTAAGACTCTTTCCTATATACTTTCAGGTTGGTTTTTTTTTTTTAAGACAAAGATATATTACATATTTTTAACTTGGTTTCCTTTGATCAAACAATAAATAAAAGAGACAGATACAGGAAATTTGAATCCTTCACACTGTTCAGAAGCAGCTCTACCTTTCCTGAGTGTGACTTGCTATTACAGCGAGTTTGTTGGTGCGATTCATGAGTAGGTGAGAGTTTCCCAGCACCATCACTGCATCGATGCATTTCGACAGGGTGAACTGCCAGAAAAAAAAGAATAAAGCAGATGTAGCACAGTAACATTTACAGAGAAGCAATTCAGAAGAAATCTCTGAAATGACTGCAGTTAAAAAAACCTGAAGATGCAGAAAGAGCTCTTGCTGTTAAAAAAGCTCTAATGAATGCAGAACGCTGCATAGCTATTTCAAAAGGCATCACGGTACCCATTAGACCTGCTTTGACAACATTAGCGCAGTACGAAGTCAAAGAAAATTATACAATTTCCCCCAGAAATGGCCATCGGCAGTCCCAGCGCCCCACGACCGTACCTCAGCCTCTCCCAGGGCCCTCTTCCCCCACCAGATCGGGTTGGTGTCGAGGACGACGATCAGCAGGCTCAGCTCATCATCTGCAAAGAGCCCGCACAGCAGCGTCACTCCAGCCCCGAGCAGAGGGGCAAAGCCCCGGGGCACCGCTCACGGCCTCCGCTTCCCCACGGAGCCCGAGCCCCGCCGCGGCACCCCAGACCCCTCCGGAGCACCCCCAGACCCCTTCAGAGCGCCCCAGACCACTCCGGAGCATCCCCAGACCCCTCCGGAGCGCCCTCAGACCCCTCCGGAGCACCCCAGACCCCGCCGGAGCACCCCAGACACCTCCGGAGCGCCCTCAGACACCTCCGGAGCGCCCCCAGACCCCTCCGGAGCACCCCCAGACCCCTCCGGAGCGCCCTCAGACACCTCCGGAGCGCCCTCAGACACCTCCGGAGCATCCCCAGACCCCTCCGGAGCGCCCCCAGACCCCTCCGGAGCACCCCCAGACCCCTCCAGAGCGCCCCAGACCCCTCCGGAGCACCCCCAGACCCCTCCGGAGCGCCCTCAGACACCTCCGGAGCATCCCCAGACCCCTCCGGAGCGCCCTCAGACCCCTCCGGAGCACCCCAGACCCCGCCGGAGCACCCCAGACACCTCCGGAGCGCCCTCAGACACCTCCGGAGCGCCCCAGACTCCTCCGGAGCGCCCCAGACCCCTTCAGAGCGCCCCAGACCACTCCGGAGCATCCCCAGACCCCTCCGGAGCGCCCTCAGACCCCTCCGGAGCGCCCTCAGACACCTCCGGAGCGCCCCAGACTCCTCCGGAGCGCCCCAGACCCCGCCGGTCCCGCTCACCCGCGCTCATCGCGCCGGCCGGGCAGCGGCAGCTCCGGCGCCCGCGGATGACGCCCCGGCCCGGCGCTGCTCATCCGGGCACGCCCCGGGCCCGGCCCTCCCCACGCCGCGGCGGGCGGAGCGGAGCGGAGCGGAGCGGGGATGAGCACGGACGGTAACGGGGCCGCGGGGCAGCCCGGGAGGCGCCGGGTCGGGCCGGGCCGGGCCTGACGCTCCCCGTTGCCTTTCAGACTTGATCGAGACGTTCAGGGCGCAGCTGAGGAACGACCCCGATGTGGCCTCGGCCGTGGCCGCCATCCGCGCGCTGCTGGGATTCCTCAAGCAGGACCGAGGTGGGCCCGGGTGCCGCCGCTGAGCCTCGGCTCGCCCCAGGGCGAGGCCCTGACCACGCGTCTCTGCCTCTCCTCAGGGGAGACCATCCAGGGCCTGCGGAACAGCCTGCGGGACGCCATCGACACCTTGTCACGGGTGGACTCCTCGGTGGCCGTGTCCTCCGGCGGGGAGCTCTTCCTGCGCTTCATCAGCCTCACCTCGCTGGAGTACTCGGTAAGGGCTGCCCGCTCGGCCCCGCTGCTGCTGCCGGACCCTCCAGGCGCTCAGCGGGCATCCCGCTCTTCTCCAGGACTACTCCAAATGCAAAGAAATCATGATCGAGCGCGGGGAGATCTTCCTGACCAAAGTCTCTCTGTCTCGGAACAAAATCGCCAAGCTGTGTCACCCTTTCATCAGGGATGGTGCTGTGAGTAGGCCGGGCCAGGGTCACTCCTGTTCGCTTTTGCTGTTGCTGGCAGTGAGGGAGGGGAGAGGAGTCTGATGGGGGCTTCTGCACAACATTGTTCTGCACGGCAAGCCACGGCACTGCTAACAAAAGTAAAGGTTTCCCAAGGCTCAGCAAAAGTAATGTGTGAATTTTTTTTTGTCCTGGCAGCGAATACTGACACACGCCTACTCCAGGGTGGTCCTCAGGGTGTTGGAAGCAGCTGTGGAGTCCAAGAAGCGATTCAGTGTTTATGTTACTGAATCGCAGCCGGATGAAGCAGGGTGAGTGTTCATTAATTTGGTTTTTATCTTGGTAGCAGGGTAAGTTACAGCTACCATCCAACTTGCCCTGCCCGAAGAAAAGCTGCTAGGCTTGGTTGGAGCATTTTAAATGGCAAGTGTCACTCATCACATTATTCTGGACAAGTGAAAAAAAAATCTAAAAAATATTGGTAATTATATTTCCATACTCAATATTCTAATTAGTGTTATCTAGGTTTTCCTCAAAGGTTTCTAACTTTTGGTCACTGCCAGGCAACCTACTTTTCCCCTGGGAGATGGGAGACAACTGCTTTTTAAGTAGGCTAAAATAATCAGTATTATACTAATCATACCAAAGTAAAATATACAGCTAGTAATGTCATTTAAAGATGACAAATAATTCCTTCAGAGCAGATATTGTTGTATAAGTGAAGGAGTAAACCCTTCACATTGGGTAATACATGTCACTAATAACATGTAACAATACCTTCCATTTCTGTACAATAACTCATTTTCTGTTCTACCAGCAGGTGAATGGGGGCAGTCACAGGCTTCAGTCTTTTAGACAATATTGTCCTATCATTGTCTTAAAAAAAAAAAATAAAAATTAAGGTACAAATGTTTTCTTTAATAGGCAAAAAATGGCAAAAGCCCTGAGGAAGCTGAACATTCCTGTGACTGTGATTCTGGATGCTGCAGTTGGGTAAGTCTGATCATAAATTTTAGTGGTTTTCATTGCAATTTTATTTTGACAGTAAGACAGAATAAGCTTACATGTAGGCAGCTTGTTCAGACTCCAGGGATACTTCTTAGTTTGTCATGGTCATCCAACAGGCCAAACGAGTTACAGCTTTAGGTGCACAATTAGAATGTGTCAGCTACAACACAAGCATCTGATTTTGCATGTTGGAACAAAAAAAAAAGAACCAGACCTAAGATCTTGTACAGATCTGTAAAATAGAACTGAGGTGCTAAACAAAGAGGCCACTTTGTTCCTAATTTGCATAAGTGTTATCATTTTGTGGTTTCTTAAAGTATTTGCTAAATTACCACTGCTTAGTACAAGTCCAATACATGAGAAAAGAAACAACTACAATAAATCTGAACATTCCTAGTTAGAGTTCAGCTTCTTCCAGCATTTACACAGTTGCCAGGGTCAGCTATGGCTGGGAAAGATATGGCTACTTAATATTCTGCAGGGAAGCAGATGAAATCTCACTCCAAGGATGTGTAACAGCATGTGGACTTACAAGAGGTAGATTAAACTAGTGCAGAAAAATGAAAGATTGTTTGAATTACTCATTTCTGTTCTGTTCAGCAAGTCATTTTTCCTATTACCCAGTAAGGCTTGGATTTTTTCCCCCCCTTTTAACAGCTACATTATGGAGAAAGTGGACCTGGTGTTAGTTGGTGCTGAAGGTGTAGTTGAAAGTGGAGGCATTATCAACAAGGTAATTGTGAGTTTTACATCATTCTGTAAACTCTGGACTTTTAGAGTTTGGTTTCTTTGAAGTGTTTCAAGCTTTTTGAAAAGTCTCTTCCATTTGGTTTTTATCCAGTAAATGTCTGTTAATTGTTGGGAAATGGGTAATATTGTCAGGCAAGCAGTGAGTCTGCAATGTTGCTCTCCATCTGTCTCCACAGATTGGCACCAATCAGATTGCTGTGTGTGCCAAAGCCCAGAATAAGCCGTTTTATGTGGTAGCAGAAAGTTTCAAGTTTGTAAGACTCTTCCCTCTCAATCAGCAGGACGTCCCTGACAGGTTTAAGGTAAGAGAAACTCAACTTCCAGCTAAGGTGCACACTGGTATGTCTGTGAAAAATTGTCTTCTAAGCATCTCTGATTATCTGTATCTCTGCTGTGGGGTATTATGGGGTTGCTCCATGGTACAGTCAGGCACCAAACAGCCAGAATTCTCTTGATACTCATCCTCTGTTCCTAAAGCAGTTCCTTCTGGCCACAGGAGCAGCTGAGGGTAAAAAACAGTTAAACCAACAAACTCCAGAACTATAAATTGTATTTTTTACACAAGTTAAAAGAGCTGGGACCAAGGTGGCACCAGTCTGTGCACTTGACTTCCTTCAGTTTTACCACAAACATCTGCTTGAGGCTGTAGCACTGCTCTTGCCCAAAAGAGGATTTAATTTGCAGTTGTGTAGTAACTGATGGTCTCTGTTTCCTTCTAGTACAAAGCAGACACTCTCAAAACGGGTCAGAATCTAACAGAGGAGCACCCCTGGATTGACTACACCTCCCCATCGCTGATCACGCTGCTGTTCACAGACCTGGGTGTGTTGACTCCTTCAGCTGTCAGTGATGAACTCATCAAACTCTACCTGTAACTCAGAGACTCCCTGCACAGGATGTGTCATCTTCAGTGACTATCAGGGTTCTAAGAACTTGGATGATGATACATGAACGTGGCAAGGAAAGGCCATTAGAAGGATTAACATAATTATGGACCACTATTGAGAAAATTCCCAAAGTTATTACAGGTTCTAAAGGCTGCAACTAAATTATTTTAAAGAGGGGTGGAGTATTTTGATATTGTAAAATAAAATCCCTTATGGTCTATCCAGACTCATTCTAAGGTGTGCTGATCTGTGGCATGTACTTGAAAAAAAACAAAATTAAAATATGCACAAGGCTGCTGATGGAAGCTCCTGCCACACCAGAGTGATGCTTTTAGCTTTGTTCTCAACAACTGCAGGTTCTGTGTCTTTAGGGATGCCAGGTCTCTCCATGAAGAAATTAGATCAGCTCTGTTCTTTCTATCATTTTTTTATAGAAATCCAGTTTTATTGAAATAAGCAGTGTATTAATATAAAAGTGTGGTTAGAGTAACTGTCAGCCTTCAGACTCATTGTCCTCAACAGATTCTGCTTTGAGCCTTTGGTTGCCTGTTAGTTTCTTCTCAAACTCTTCTTCACTAATTTTTCCCTTTTTTAATCTTTTCAAGAGTCTTGTGTCATTCAGCAACTCCTCCATATCCTCATCTTCAATATCAGAGCCCTGTTGGAAGTTGAAAACAACAAATTAAACACAACACCAAAAGGTTTTCATTCTATACAGTTGTATACAAGAGAAGATTACAAGTCAGAGCTTTCCAGGAATATCCAAGCAGGAAATAATATTCAATTCCTACCCAGGCAACTGTAACTCTCAGCTACACTTGCTGAAAATTGACAAAAGCACCCTCAGGCCACACTTCTGCACCTCTGATAAATAAAAATCCTATTACTGACCAGCATCAGTGCTGAGAAGTTGTTTCAGTGTCTGGCTTTAAAAACCTCTACAATTTTTTTTAAGTTTTGCTTGTCCAAGTCCTAAAAAGTTATTTTACAGCCATCAGTTCCACCACACTAAAATCCCAGAGCTCTCTGCCATTGGAAAGACTGAAGTAATCACTTGCAGTTTAAGGGAATGGACACAGTTACCTCTTCACGCTTCCTCTTAGCTGTTACTTTCTTTTTCTTCTCCCTCTTGGCTTTCTGCTTTGACCATGCTTTGTTCTTTACAAATTTCTTTTTCCCTTGATTTTCCTCTCTTTCTTTTCTTTGTTCTTCTAATTTCTTTTGTCTCTGCTTTTCTCTGTTTTTATCCTTAAATGAAATGGAGTCTGTATTAACAGTGACTGGAGTAAAGTCTGGGAAACATTTTCCTCTTAGTTCAGGCATCTTTGGCATTTTTAACAATGCAAAACCTCTGGCAAGACTGGCAAAATCCAGATCTGTTGAAATAAAGATTATGAAGTTGGTTTCCTGCTAGATACAAAGTTAATTTAACTGAGAAAGAGAAGAAAAAAAAAAAAAAAGTCAACATTTTTAATGTATTGTTTGCACTCTATACCTTAATACTAGCAACAATACTAAGTCACTTTTATTTGTGCTTTTATCAGTTTGGTCAAGCTCCACATTGAAATGTTTTCTCTTGAAACAAGATGCTTGAAAAAATAGGAGTTTTGTCAAAATCTGATGGTACAGGAAGTGAAGGTTGTGGACAACACCAGTATGCTTTAGTTGTCTGAGAGAAACAGTGAGGGGCAGCAGCCCTGCTGGGAATTACCTTTGATCCGGAAGATCAGATTACATTCATGTTTGGCATAAGCCTGGACGTAAGACACAAAGGCTTTCATCCCTTTCTCAAACACTGCCCTGTCAGCCAGGGCCATGGACTTCAGCTTGGGAAGAAGATCCAACACATTTGTCTGCGGTTTCATTTCCTGCATGGGACACTGGGAACCAGAAAATAACAAAATCAAAGGAAAAGTTCAAGCAAATGACGTGAAATGCACTGTGAAATTTCAAACACACACTTCTTGCCCAATTAACCCTCAGTCATATTTGAGCCCCTTTTTCTTTGGTCACTCCAAGACATGAGCTGACCATCAGCCCCACACAGCAGAATTCTCACACTGCAGCTCCAGAGAAGCATCCAGAGAAGCTTCATCTCTTGCTTTACCATGGAGGTCTCCAGAGAATTCACACAATTAATCCCACAAATGCAGGAGCAGGCATGGGAGATTGTAGGAGTTCTAAGTAAAGAGCAAAGAGGCTGCAGGGTGTGAGCTGCCACCCAGCACTGCCCTCCTGCAAATGCTCAATTTACACCCTCAGGAACAAAAGACCTTTCCTTACTCACTGCATCACACATTCCTCTTACAAACCCAGTGGGTCACACTGGAGCAGCTACATTTGGTGATTAATAAGCAGCTCTTGTCTTTTGATTCTGCACCTCGTTACCCACGTACATTACCCCAAGTTCTACAAATTCTGATTTCCAAGCTCCTGTCAGTAAGTCTGTGCCCTTGCTCTTTCCTGCTTTGGGGTAGAATAAAAGCCAGCTCACCTTTTGGTTGATTGAGAGAAAGTTAATGTAGGATTCTTCCATGGGAAGCAAGAAGACCAGTGCACTGCCCACGTTGCCGATCCGTGCTGTGCGACCACAGCGATGCACGAAGGCACTGAAACAACCCAGCAGGAGAGCTCAGTTTGATTTGGAAGCATTGGGCAGCAAAAGGACAAATCTTGTGGGATGGAAAACACTGAACTAAACCAACAGGAATTAGCAAAGTGTTACACAAAAAATGTGTGGCAATCCCATTCAACTGTTAGGCTAATGCAAGGGGTGCCTGTTTAGGGAATGAAGTTCAAGCAAGTTGTAGGAAGAATTATGACAGCAAAAGTTAAAATCCATGGAAAAGCTCCTTTCCTGTAAGCTTTCAATGTACCATTCCTTGAAGAGCTCTGTCCCTGCTGTCATCTTTGTTCTCCTTCACCCAGTGTCACCTCTCACTCTTCCTCTGAAATCCTCACACAAAGCCTTACCCCAGAGTCACCTCTGCACACAGATGTGGCAACCACCCACCTGACACAGACACACCACTAAGTCATTTCAATTCACAGCAGTGGCAACAAAAACTGCACTGTTTCAACCTCCCTTGCTCCTGCATTATTTTGTGTGTTCTCTCAGATTAACCTCCAGAAATGATTAAATGTGTTTTATGCAGGTTTTTGTTCCTAACTGATACCTGAACAGCACAATAACAAGACCACACCAAAAGAGAAAGGATCTCAGGATCTGAAGTTGTACCTGGCACTGCTGGGTGGGTCATACTGCAACACCCAGTGCACTTCTGGAATGTCAATGCCACGAGCCATCACATCTGTGCACACCAAAATGCCCCTAGGAAGAAGAAAAAGCGTATTTTCATTAACCTGCTATTTGAGAAGAGCCAGCCTGCTCACAGCTGAGTGTTCTGCACCGTCACTGGAGGAACAAAACATTTTCAAACATTTGGGGTTTTTTAAGAGACAAAATATAAGGTAATTGCAGCTTTCACCATCTAAAATTCTGCATAGCATTATGAAAATTATTGTGCTTTATATTACATTTCTAAGACAAGTCAATTCCCTATTACAAATTCAAATTTTAAACCAGCACTGCATCCACCACAGCTGAACGTACTATACTCAATGTTTAAATAAAAGACTTAAGACTTGAGTGACAATTTCAGCAAAACTGCCATGCTGTTCTTTTCAACAGCTGCTCTTATAATCTTTGTTTGTTATTTAATCTATAATGTTTGGGGTTTTTTTCATAATCTAAAAAGCTAAAACTCAGGTCCTATGCAATAAAAAAAAATGACAGTTGATGAGGCAAGAGTTTCTTAACAGCATCCTGCAAAGCTGCCAAAGAACATTTCCCTGTGGGTAGGTTACAGCACTGTGTTGCCATGTTCTTGTTCACACACTAATAAAGTAATATCCTGAGTTTCCACTCTGCTTGCTAATCAGGAAAAGCTTATTTTTGCTACTAGTTTGTTTAAACATCAGGGCTAATGCGTGATTGTAGCAGGTGACAATGAAGTGTGCCCACCTCCTGTGCTGCCACATGGATTATCTAAAGTAGGGTGGAAATGCTCCAGTCACATTTTCCCTTTGTTTGTGGTCATACTTTGGGTACCTCAGCACAATTTGTGATATCATCAACACACTCAGCCTGGAGCATCCTTCACCTGAGCCATCCTTCCACATTAAGTAGCACAAGGACAGTCAGACAAAACCACCTCCCCCTCACTATTTTGCCTTCTGGCTGGTTTAGCCCATTCCCACCTTCTTACCCTGGGAGCTTCCGAAACTCCGTGAAAATCTTGTTACGTTTGTGCTTCATTTTCCCATGGATGCTCATTATTTTCACCTGTTTAATTAAGGATTCCAGAGCCTTCCCATAGTACTCCACACAGGCACACGTGCTGTTGTGATAAAAACAGGAATAAAAGCAAAAGGTTATGCTGCATTTTAATCAGGTTTAGACAGTCAAGCTAGAGTTTCCCAAGCTCTTTCAAAAATATACACTATTAATATTTAAAATATGCACATAATTTTTTATAATTAACATATAATCATCTATAATGTCTCAGTTTAAAATGCATAAAATTTATGTTTTGCTTAATAACACAATCCTGACATGAAGCAATGTTTAATCTCTTTTTAGGCACCATATTCTAAAAAACAGCTCTCAGAATTAATCACTTTGAAAATAGTTGTGTCCTCGGCAACAAAGGGCACAGTTTTGGAGTTTAAGTAATTACACACCAAGCTGTTCTCACAATGAAACACAAACAGAATTACCTGAAAAAGACCAGATGTTTTTCCTGTTTGTGCTGCCGAAGAAAATGCACCAACTGGTTAAATTTTTCATCTGCCTTGCAGATCTAAAAATTGCAAAAGAAAAATGTAAAGTGGACTTTGGCTCCTCTGTTAACGTGATCCTAAGTGGCCAAGACTTAAAAGCTTATTGATAGAAGCAGGAAAAAAGGAGAGGGAACAGGAGGCTCTGTCAGAGCCCAGGCTCACACCATGTAATAGTTCTCCAGGCGTGTGGGGGTTTTCTGGGTGTTGCTGGCTGCCACTCCCTTCTCCTTGACCGAGATGCGGACGGGGTTCCGCAGCCCTGCTCTCACCAGGTTCTCCACCTCCTGGGTCTGGGTGGCTGAGAACAGACCTGTCCTTCTCTGCTTGGGCAAAAAGTCCAGAATGGCATTTAAGCTGCAAGCAAGCACATGGAGAATGTAACTGTCCCAAGGCTTCCCTCAGCAAGAGGTTTAATACAAGCGAAATAGGCTTTGTTATCACATGTCAAACTTCTATTGAAATAATTATCTTAACTCTGAGAGAAAGAGATCAAAGCTTATTGGTTCAAGTGTTTTAACCCATTCTGGTGTGTAAATAATGATATTTAACCAAGCATTAACAGAGATATGCTAACATACATCTCAACAATGGAAACTCCATACTCATTGAGACTCCACATTTCCTGACTCTCCTCCCCCTTAGCAACTGCTCTGTGTAGTTACAGAGCAAAGATGAAAGAACAAAACAGAAAAAATCTATTTTTTATTTCAATACCTTGCTTCAAAGCCCATATCTAGAAGTCTGTCTGCTTCATCCAACACCAGCACATCCAGAGCCTTCACACAGCTTGCAAGGTCCAGCCCATCTGCTTTTCTCCTGAACAGATCCTCCAAGCGGCCCGGGGTGGCCACAATGATGTTCCCACTGTTGGTACAAACACACAGCAATTCCCTAACTACAGGGTGAGCAATTTGGGAGAATTCCTAATGTTGTTATCACAGCATAGCCCTGCCCTGCACTCTTCAATAAAACAATTTCATTTTGTCACTTTTAATTGCATCCATATTCCAGTGCCTGTCAGATGCTGTGGGATGGGGGGGGAAATGCCGAGGTGAAAGCACATCCCCTGTGGCAATAAAAGTTTAGAATATAAACAGCCAAGTATGGAAAGCAACTATCAGCTACAGGAAATGTTTGGTACCTCCATAAAAAAGCCAGTGGCAAATAGGATTCCTTCAAAACTCCATCATCAGTATCAGCACCAAACAATTTCAGGAAGTTCATGAGCAGGGAGAAGTGAAATATTCAGGCATTTTTGAGCTCTGTTCTTAACCCAAAGAGCAGATAAACAGTGCTGATGTCATGTAAGAGCCTCTCCTCATGCTGTTCCTCACTCCAGGAACAGACCACACAATTGCCCAGCTCACCCCAAAAGATTCTGGCAGCACCATCCCATTCCAGCACCAGCAGGACCACAGCTCTGGGCTGAAAACCCTGACAAGGAGAAAAACACAGCTCTGACAAACAACTCACCCATGCTCCTTAAACTTTTCAACATCTTCCATGGGGTTCCTTCCACCAATTAAAAGAATCTGACTAAAACAAAAAACCAGAAAGATCTGAGTCATCTTTTAAGTTTTGCTGGTTCATGAGTGACAGAAGGAACTATGGTTATGGAAATGATGAAGTTCACCCACCTGAACATGGGGAAGTGTTTTGTGAAATGTGACAGCACCTCATCAATTTGAATGGCCAATTCCCTCGTTGGTGTGATAATTATAGCTCCAACCTGCAGGTGAAAAACAGGAATTTGTGGGGAGGAAAAAGAGGTATTTGGGCAGAATCCTCCCTTTCAAGCTAAGTGAATATGAGACATGATTTTGAGCCTGGTTTCAGACGAAACATTTCCAAAGAAATACAAAAAAGTAAATCCAAAAATGTCTATGAAAGACCTTGTATCATTGTGTAAAATATCTTTGCTGAAAGAGCAGCATCTAATAATGACATTTAACAGCAAATGACAGTGAAATTCCCTGCACACAAAAATGTATTCAAGGTCAATGGATGCTAAAAAGCATTCAAATCTCACTTGCAGTGTATCAGTGTATTCCAGATTTTGGGACATTTTCCCAACAGCTCAGAACCCTGTTCAGGTCATGTCAAAGAAGAAGCTGTATCCAAGTGCAATGAGAGCACCACGATTTTATTTCCCAGTTTTAAACAGTTTATTGTTACTGTTACACCAAAGAGCTGAGCACACAGTCACTCTTGTGTGTAGGCAACTTTCTTTATGTATACTCTTCCTGAAATTCTCAAATCTTATTGGCACATCATAAAAATATACTCAGTACTGAATATTTTAAACTCACCTGCATTTTCTTTAATTTTTCTTCCCGTCTGAGAAGAATTTCCAGTATGGGAATCACAAACGCCAAGGTTTTCCCACTGCCTGTGACCTGCGAGAGTGGAAAGAGCGTCAGCCCTCCCTCAGCTCCAGAGACAAGCCTGGAACGAAGCTGGACGAAGGAAAAGCGCTCACCGCTTCTGCAGCCACATCTTTGTTACTCATGAAGAGCGGGATGGTCGCAGACTGAAAAAAGAGAAGCGTCGCATGAGGAGGTGAAGCGGTGATAAATCTCACAGAGGTGAAACTCCTCCGAGACATCAGAGCTCGCTGTGAGCATCACCGGTGAGCAGAGCCGGTGGGACAGTCACGGATGCGGCTTCTCTCGCTGCTCCAGGACCCGGTGACTGCTGCGACCGCGGGGCTGCGACCGCCACCGGGCCCGGCCCGGCCCAGGTGCTCCTGACACCGCCCGCGCCCTCCCTCCTCAGCCCGGCCGCCCCTTCCCGGGGAGCGCCGCGGGGCCCCGCACCTGCACCGGGGTCATTTGGTGGAAGCGGAGCTCCCGCAGCGCCCGCAGCACGCCCGGGCTCAGCGGCACCGGCAGCGAGCTCCAGCTGCCCTCAGTCACCGCCTCCATCTTGGCCCCGCGGTGTCACCGCCCCGCCGCTCCCCCGCCCCGGGGCCGCCGCGGCGGCGCTCTGCGGAAACACACACCGCGGCACCTCCCGTTCCGCCGCACATCAGTTCCGCCACCCCCTGCCGGCCTTCGCTTCCCTGGCAAAAAACAAACTTTGGATTTAGCAAAAAAATTCCTGTTTTCATGCGAGCTGCCTATCGCAGTAAGTACTTCTGCGGGCCTTAGAGCAGCGCTGTGCCAGCCGAGTACCCAGCAGTTAAGATGTAAGTTCAGAGTTACCTGATATTTATTGTACCCGCCCCCAAAGTGGGACAGACTCTGGATAAATTCCTGATATCCTAAGAAAGCAGGGAATCACAGAATCGTTAGGATTGCGAGAAAACTCTGGAGCCATCCAGTCCGAGCCCCCTGCCCAGGCAGGGTCACCTGGAGCAGGTCACACATCCAGGTGGGTTTGGAATGTCTCCACAGAGGGAGAATCCACGACCTCCCTGGGCAGATCCAGTGCTCTGCCACCCTTAATGGAAAGTTCTTCCTCATCTTGATATGGAACTTCTTGTGGTTTGGTTTATGGCCATTACTAAACAAATAATTTATAAAAAACCATTTGTGTTAATCTGTTCTTCCTTAAGGTATCAAAGAAAAAAAAAATACAAAGTTGGTTTGGTTTTTTTTTAAAGAATTTGTTTATTTATCGAACCTGGGTCATATTTAGATTCACGAGCAATTTTTAAATGTACATCTTAGAATTCAATTTTCAGTGTTTTACACAAAAATATTGGCACACAACAGTTGCAATAAGGTGTAACAGCCACCTCTCTGAAGAACTGCTGCTAGTGTTTGCCCGAGGTTGAAAAAACTTTACCTGGAACATGAAAACCTGTAACAAATTTTAAATTAATTGTACAAAACTGTTGTGTGTTACTTGTAGAGGCTCCCCCCTGGAAAAGACCCCACCCCACCCCCAAAAATGATTACAACTAATATACATCAGTCACAACATAATCCTGGCTCAGCACCCACATCAGACGCTTCTTAAATTTTTAAACCAATCATCAGATAACCGAGGAAAGTAACTTTATACAAAAACAAATCTACATGTGCCTGAAAAAAGAAAACACACCAGTATTTAGCATTATGCTAATTCTGATCAGATCATGGCAGAGGTTGCCACTGCACTTAAATACAAGGGCTGCATAGCGTGGATTAAACCCCCAAAATCCGGAACCCTTTGGCCTCAGGAATCCAGATTTCCTGAACACTTCTGCCCTGGGCACTGGGCAAACAGTCTGGAGCTTTGGACCTGCAAAAGCCAAAGGGTTCACGAGTGTTTGCCAAGACACTGCACACAATTGGCTTCCAAATAAAACCTTTGAGAGACTAAAAACCGTGTAAGGAACATTTGGTGATGAACGGAGGAAAAAAAAGCATTTTCATATCAACTATTTAATTAAAAAGAACTTTGGGAAGAAGTTGATATCATTAAGACAGTTGCTGATGACTATCTTTTAAATAGCAACTAGGTCTGAATTTTAACCTTTTCCTTGGCAGTTTCTGTGAGTGGAGAAGGGATTATTTCAATTTCATAACACCTACTGCAGGGTTAAGGATGTAAGAATGCAAACAGTCACGTTAGGGCCTTGTACCGTTTCCCTGGACAGAACTGCAAGTGCTTATGGAAACAGGGAAAAAAGTTAGAAAAGACAGAACAGCTTGTTACTAGAGTGAGTTACAGAGTTTGCAGCTTGCCTGGACCTTGCTTAGCACACAGACTGGGCAGATCTCAGTGGGAAAAAATGATGCCAATAAAGTGACAAGATTTCAGCACAGCTTTTGCTACAGAAGATATATAAAAACAATTCTTTTTTTTCTTTTTTTTTCTTAACTAGGAAGGAACATAAGCAAATAAGTTTTACAGTTCAGTAAAGAGGGTTCAGAAACTAAATGACTTTTTGTTTTTTTTTTGTGACCAGGATGTTTGGTAGAGAGTGAAGTGAAATCCGGGACCACAGAAGGATCTTAGACCACCCTTCGGACTTCAAAAAACCTCTTCAGGTAGTAGATTTGTCCCAGTGTCATGGCAACTAGTACAAGGGCTTCAAAGAATGACCAAAGAACCACTCTGCTGTTTGTGTTGTCATTAACTGTTAGGAAAAAAAAAAAGAAAAAGAAAAAATTATTAAGTAATGAAGCGTTTAAACTGAAAACATTCTGCCCTGAAACTGGAACACTGCACATCAAGCACTGGGTTTGTGTCCCAGAAGGGCCCTGCAGCCTCAGAGATGAGATCTGAGAGGGGATTTTTCTGAACAGTTTGGTTTTAAATCCACTTTGGACATACATTGCAGCAGCTTTCTCTATTCTGCCCACCCTTCTGGCCTCTGAGCTGCCCAACAAAGCCTCTTGCTTTTTCAGTCTCAGAGTCAAGCAGGGCACTTCTGATCTCTGAAGGGTCACCATCTTTGGTTCTAAATATTCTGGTTTTTCTTAAATCAGACCATTAGTAACAAATGTCACAAAACTGGAGATATTCATAGCTTCAAATAATTGAGGAGACAGTGCTTTTATATCATGTTGTGTTTTCACATGAGAAATACTTGCCCTTGATTCTCACCCATGAAAGCAACGGTAGTTCTGCTCTATTTCAACAAAACATTTAAAAAAGAGACTTTAGCTCAATTACTAAACCCCATCCAATTCAAGGGTGAAGGAACAGTTCAACCAAAGTCTGGGAACCAAATCATGGAATGGTTTGGATTGGAAGTGACCTTAAAACTCATCCAGTCCCACCCTTGGGACACCTTCCTTGGGCACTTCCAGGGATGGGGCAGCCACAGCTTCTCTGGGCACTCTTTGCCAGGACTGTACCACACTCAGGGAGGAATTTTCCCCCAGTATCTGACCTAAACCTCCTCTCTTTCAGTTTAAAACCATCTCCCCCTTGTTCTGTCCCTACATGTCCTTGCACATGGATTAAATAATATCATCACTGGTATCTCCATGAATACACCACTCAAACAACTGCAGAATTTACATAACTTAGGCAAATGTTATTTTCTATAACAACCCTCCTTACATGAGAGGAAGCCAATTTAAAGATGACTGCAAGCAAAACCTACATTCTTTATTCTATGGGAAGGCCCTTCAAGATTTAAATTATTATTTTTTAAGTCACTTGGAATAGCTTTCATGGACTCATATTTAAATCATCATTTACAAGTTCACTGGAGGGGGGAGAAGGCATTGATTGGAGTCAGACACCTACTTGCTCTATGTATTCTTTCACGGACTTCCATGTACTCCTGTTCGTGCTTTACAGCTGTCATGGCTACTGCCAACTCGTTAATCATCTCTTCTAGCTTGTTCTGATGAGCTGCAGAATAATTTCAGAAGCATCAGAAAGTCTGTTAATAACTCAAAAAAATTATTTCAATGAATGAACAGTTAAAGGTAATTTCTTGCTGCAGAAGTTCTGACAGTAGCTGAAGACTTTCTGTCTTTAAATCCAAGTTCAGTTTCTGTAGCACCACTTTCCCTAACATGTCTCTATGGTATTTAACAAGTGGGAAAACATTTTTCCACATCCAAATAGGAGGAGACACAATTCAGGCTCAGTACAGACCCCACATTTCCAGTGTGCACATACTTTTCCAGGAGAACAGAATGGAAGAATGCACAAGATCAATACCACACACTAACATCTATTTTGCCAATATCATCCAATATATTCCAAGCAGATTATCTTAACATGACAGCTTTTCCTAGTTGTTAAGCTTGCAAAAATAGAATGACTGAGAATTTAGCTCAAGATCATGATGCTGGCAAATCATGAGATCACTTTCTGAAGCAAAAAATCACAGCCTGTGATCTTCAAGTTCGGCTGAAACCCAGCATTCAGGGGGCACAATGCCCAGGGGACCTGGCACAGGCTTCACTTGTGGTGTGTTGTGAAAGCAGGAGAGGAGTTAAATACCAAACACATAGCACAAAACCAGCTTGAGACAGTTCAGCAGATGGAAGGCTCAGAGATCTAAGATTTAGTGGTTTGACTGTCAATCACAGGATCTTTTTAAGACATCCACGCTCAAAGAACTGTCCACTCACAAATTTATAAATTAGGCAAGTCATTTGCAAAGTGTTCCAGCATCAGGTTGAGGAATCATTCCACAGACATCCCCTGGGCAATCAGCTCTCTTTAATGAAAGTCATAAAACCCAACATATTTTCCTTTCAAGGTACATGGGTGACTTGGAAGCTGCCTTACTACAGTTTTATTTGTAAATTAAGTGTTTCAGATCACAATCTGAAAATAGAGCTATTCAAAACACACACCTTGTGGGGAACAGTCAAAAGAGAGGACCAGAGAATTAACACTCACACAAATTACAATTAAAATCTAAATAGTTGTGCAAACCACACTCACTTTCCTAATATCTCAAATCCCTTATTTTCATGGCCAACTGGTCATTGCAGTAAGTGCAGTTTATTAGTAGGAGAAGAAACTACAGTTGCTGGGATAGTCTAAAAACACTCCAAAAATTCACTTCAGAACATTGTCTCACTGCACTAATATTCTTTACAACAGATATATGCAGACTCAGTAAAAGATTTAAGTGAGTCTTTAAAAAAAAAAATCAAAAGTTAGGAATGTGCTACCTTTTAAGTGACATCAAGCACTCAGTGCCCAAGTTATTTACTCACTAAAACAGAAAACAAGAATTTTTTGCCATTCTAGCTACAGTCAGTGATTTCTAAATCAATTTTTTAACTTGCTACGCAATACATTCATTTATTTTTTTTTTCCAGCAAATGACAGGTTTGAGTTTTTCCCCTGATACATCAGTAATAATTCATAACCTACGAGCAGCTTATTGCTTCCAAAAGCCTCTGATTACTCAACATCTCCTTTAGCAAGAGAAAGCAAACGCTGCCAAAAACATCCAAAAACATTGGATGTTCAATGTTTTAGTTCAATTTCACCTAAACTGATTAAATCTTCTGTCAGCCATAAACAACCACCTGAAGACAAACTGCCATGGCCAGTGCAAGGACCTGATCCCAAGAGCTGCTCAGGGTATAAACCTGCCAATGGGAGCCTGCAGGTGCTCAGCATTGCTCAGAATCAGACCTTTTGGGTAGTTTATTAAAAAGACATTCTCATGCTCCAAACCAATGTTACAGAGAAAAAGCCAAGTTAGCTGTTAGTGAATGAACATGTGCCAGAGACAAGATGCTAAGGAGCTTTCAAAAAGCAGTCCACATACCATCCCAGGTATCTCCACCACCTAGAGGAAAGTGTAAGAGATGAACACAGGTACAGGACAAAAGGCTGCAGATAAAACAGTCATTTACACGGCTATGGGAAAAGTTTCATATTAGAATATTTATCAACTAAGGCATGGAGAAGGCTACACACTGCTGAGCCTACTAGGAATCAGAGGATGGCACTGATGAAGGGCTAAAGGATGGAAGCATTAGTGTCTGCAGATGGCCAAGGGATTCTCTGGTGATTTTGCCTCAAATTGTGTAACCAGGTCTAAAAACATCCACTTTAGCTGTGCAAGAGAACAGCTAATTACACCTGAAGGAACGGGAATCCTGAGAGCCCTACACAAGTTCACAAGTCATGCAAGCAGGGAAAAGCTCCTGAGCTGGAGCTGATTTCCTTCCAGAACTCTTCCTCACCTTCTGTCTCCATGTCTTGCCCCTTGGGAGCTTCCCCGATATCGATAGTGAACATCACTATCTTGGGAGTCATGGTGGACATCCTGTTGCTAAAGCAAAACTTGTAAGTTCCATCCATGTGGGCAGCAAAGGTGTATTTTCCACTGGACTCTCGATCGCCTTTATAAATCCCTTTATTATCGGGCCCCGTGATCTGTGTGGGGAAAAGAGAGGATCACACATTTTTTATTTCAAACACAGAGGTTTCAGATGCACCATCACAGCCCTGCCAGCACGCTCTGCAGCCAGCCAGTCACAAGCACCAGCACCATCTGTAATCTGGCTGTTTTGGCATGCTTCAATCTTTCCCTCCCACAGCTCACTGGAGCAGCTCTCTGCACAGAAATCTTTCAAAAAAAACCCACAAACTTCTTGGTAAAAAAAGTCATACAAAAGCCTGTCTCCCTGGCCTCTTGTGGTTGAGATAAGCAGTCAAGAAAAACACAAACCCTGGCTGTTTGTCAAATTAACAACTGCAGGGGAAACCTTATCTCTGATGTCTGAAGGAAAACAAAAAGGAAAAAAAAGACATTCTCCAATCGACTTTAGACACACAGTCGGGCATTGTTGCAGTTACCATTTCAAATGGACTGCAGACCTGAGTTCTGAGCTCTCAGGGTCACTGTGATCCTAAATTCCCATCACAGCAGGCCAAACTGCTGCTGAGCTTCCACCAGGGCCACGTGAAGGGAATCTCAGCTTCCAGAGCCTGTCCTGTGTCACAGCCATGTGTCATTTTCAACTCTTACAGGACTCTCACGTCTGTGATACCCCAATCAAAAAACGCTCTGCTCTGTAACACGATGAAGGCAATTCGTACTCAGTATTCTCCTGATTTGATTCCTCTTTGAAGATAAGTATTGGCTCAAAACTTTCCCGATGCCAACCACCCGGATTAAACACCTTTGGATTCAATGGGAAGCACGCTGCTCCTCAACCGGCAGCGGCTGATTCCAGAGATCAACGCCGGTCATTCCTCCCGCCAAATAATTCACCGTGACGAGGAATTCACCGAGCGGGACGAGGCTGAAAATCCCGAGGGAAGGAGGGCAGATGGAGCAGCACAGCCCCGTGCAGCAGTGCCAGGAGGGACACCCGCACAAGCACCCGGGCCTGCCCGAGGCCGCCCCCGCCGGGCCGTGAGCGCTCCCGCCGCTCGGAGCCCCGGCAGCGCGGCGGGTCCGCCCCGAGCCCCGGCGGGCGGCTCCGGCCCCGCTCCGGCCCGTCCCGAACCCCCTCGGGCGGGCCTGATCCCGCTCCTGCCGCTGCCGCCGCTCGCTCCCGAGGGGCCCCACACACAGCGGGGCCGCAGTGCGCGGGGCCCGGCCCCGGGACGGCCCCGCTCCCCAAGGTCGGTCCGCGCCGCCGCCGCACCTCCACGTCGATGTCCAGGAAGCCGCCCTCGGCCACCTCGAAGATGAGCCCCATCTTGGTGCCGGACGGCACGCGCTCCAGGAAGCACTCCTCGGCGTGCGCGTCGATGCTGACGAAGTAGGCGGCGGCCGGGGCCGCCAGCGCGGCCACCAGCGCCAGCACCGCCCGCACCGGCGACATGGCGGAGCGACCGGCGGCGGCACCGAGCGGCGCTTCCGGCCCGCGCCGCGCCCCTTCCGGCGCACGGGGCCGCCGCTCATTGGCCACCGCCGCCCCGCTGCCACGTACGGGCTGCGCTACGGCGGCTGCCGGGAAACAAAAAGCAGCGGGACCGCCAAAGCGCCGCGGCAGCGCCCGCGCTGCGCGGGAGGCGGGACCCACGCGCGGGAGCAGCCAATGAGCGGGGAGAAAAGGCGGGGCGGTGACGGCGAGAGCCAATCGGAGCGAGGCGCGGGGAGCGGCGGTGGGAGAAGGGATGAGGGGGCGTTGCCCGGCAACGGGGCGGGGCGAGCGCGGGAGGCGGGAAACGGCGGCTGAGGGGATGGGGGGCGGCGGCCCCTGAGGGAATGAGGGCAGGCGGGAGGGCGGCATGGCGCTTGTCAACACGGCTGTCACCGCGGCCGAGGCTGCTGCTAAAACCGGGAAATCAGAACTTGCTGCAGCAAGGGAGAGGTTTGAGGGGTAGCCATCGTTTAAGGCGTTAATAGGAAAGCCCAGCTTGCGAGCTATTCACACTTAAGAAAACACGTGGCACGTCCATGTTCCTGCTTCACCCAAAAGTAACTGTTTAAAAACACATTCCTTGCATGACCGTGCTTAAGCGCTAATTTCCAATTAAACCTTCCAAAGAGAAATACAGACGTTCATGCTTGAGCTCAAGGCAGCCTGTTTCATGACTACTGTTTTAGTGATGTGGGGAAGAGTTAAAGCCTAACACACAGCCTGGCTTTCCAGTGGAATATTTACGCGCTGGTTTTGCCAATAAGTGCTGGTTATTGTCCTCCTGGTGACACCCAGATGCGTTTGTCTTGCCAAATGGCAGAGTTACATGGGTACATTGTGCTCTCTCCCTCCAGGTGTGAGCCAGCAGAGCTGCTGTGTCAGTGCAGGCACAGGGTGAGGACAAGTGTGGACGAAATTCTGCAAGACAAGCTGAGCCTGAGCAGATGCAGGTCACATACGTGGCTGGATAACAGACTTTTCCTGCCAAGTCGTTTTCTATCAGTTTGGATCAGGATAACATCGAATCTACTGCTTCCCATACCATAAATTGTGCTGGTTTTTCAGCTTTCTCAGCTGTAGTTTTAGTCTTTCCACACATGTTCTGTACATTGTTACATTTTTCCTCTACTCTCACTTCAACAGAACAATGGGAACTCACGTAACACCAAATTCTTGTGGCAAAACCTCTTTTTCTCATCTCTAACTTGGGCAAAACAATGACTTCACAGCATAGCTGCTCCCCTGAGGTACTGCAGAGTGTTCTGCAAACGTTCTGCTTGGGCTGCCTCTCCTTGTGTGCTCATAAGCATCTTTGCCAGGAAAGGATTACTACACCATTATTCATCCTCCTCCTCTCCCTGGAACTTTGTGCAACATCCTGTCGTGTTCAGCTTTGGGAATAAGTTTCATGAACGATATATAGATATATTTTCACTGGGTTATTGCTCCAACTTAGGCAACTGATTGCCAAGCTCGGGTATTTGGGGACTGGTTGTTCCCTCCCTTGCTGTTCGGCAGCGCATGAGGAAAATCAGTATTTTGTACCTTGTGGCAGAACGAGGTTGTGACAGAATTGTAGGAAAAAGCTGGTCTGTGTGTCACAGTGTTGTACTTCTGGGTGTTACAGTGTTACATTTCTTATCGTTCATCACTCTCATTCCCCTGCACTGGCGTTTTGCATCTGCCAAAAGTAGGTAATTAATACTGTATTCACAACATGCAGCACGTGTCAAAGTCATTCCAGGTTTGGCTTTTGCAGCCCCACTGCTATTTCTCCTCACTAGCTCCAGTGTTTGATATTATTCATCATATCTTGTCCAAGATAAAATGCATCCTTCCTACTCTGCATACAGCAAATGGCAGGACAGGGACCTAAAATTATTCCCAGGCACATTTAACTTATTTGTAGAGACTCATCTGGAGCTTCTCTTCCTAAAAGCATCTCTTTCTATGGAAATAAGAAGATCCAAACTTTCACAGTCACACCTGAAAGCAAAAATACTGAAAAACCTGAGCAGAAAAATACATTTTGGTTTCATTTAAATTCCTCTGTAAGTGGATCCATGCCAGCAAGCTGCTTGCGTGTGTAAAATCTCCACTGATCCTCGGAACATGTGCTCAGTAAAGACTCTTTCTGTGCTCTTGTGGAGAAGAGCCTAAAACCCCTAATATTGATGTGCAGCTGCTGTGTGCGCTGCAGAACGGCTCGTTCCCCCCATTCCATGTGCATCCGTCACCCTCCGTCCTCCTCGGGAGCAGGGGAACATCGCCTCCCGTCCATCCTGGTCCGGACGTGCCAGCTCCGGACACTGCGCTCGCTGTTGGGTCCCACGGACGCACCCGCGGCCCCTGCCCCTGCTGCGAACCCACTCCAGAGCTGGGCATCGTCTGCGTGAGACCCGAACCCCGAACACGGGCAGCTTCGAGCTCTGCCCGCTCAAACTCGCGGCTGCGCTCCCCGGACGGTACCGAGAGCCCTCCGGGCGATGCTCGGCACAAGCAGCGAGCGAAGAGCATCCGCGTTTGGCGATGCTCCTCTCCGAAGGGGGCAAACAAAGCCCCGCGGAGCAGCGAAGACCCCCGCGCCTCCTCCCGGCGGGGATGGCCCCGGGAACCGGGAGGCGCGGGGACCGCGGGCATGCGCGGGGCCGCCCCCGGCCCGCCCTGCGCCGGGCATTGGCCGCGGGCGGCGGGGCGGTGGTGGCGGGGACGCCGCGCCCGCCTCCCGCCGCCGCTCCCCCAGCGCCGCCCGGCCAAGTTTAAACACCCCCGGCCGAGCCGCCCGGAGTTCGCGGGAGTTGCCGGGGGCCGCGTCCCGGGCGCGGGGCAGCGGGAGCGGCTGCAGGGGAAGCGCCCCGGCCGGAGCGAGCCCCGCCGCCGCCTATGCGGGCGCCGCGGGGCCGGGCGAGCCATGGACGGCGGCGGGGCGCCGCCCGCCCTGGAGAAGAACGCGGCGGAGCTGACGGTCATGGACGTGTACGACATCGCCTCGGCCGTGGGGCAGGAGTTTGAGCGGGTGATCGACCAGCACGGCTGCGAGGCCATCGCCCGCCTCATGCCCAAGGTGGTGCGGGTGCTGGAGATCCTGGAGGTGCTGGTGAGCCGCAACCACATCAACCCCGAGATGGAGGAGCTGCGCCTGGAGCTCGACCGCCTGCGCCTGGAGAGGATGGACCGCATCGAGAAGGAGCGAAAGCACCAGAAGGTGCGGGCGGGGGCCGGGGGGACGCGGCGGGGCAGGGCTGCCCCCGCCTGCCGCAGCCGCCCTGGGGGAAGCCGGGCTCCGGCCCCCCCGCCGCCGTTCTCCCCCCGCCGCCGCCGGGAAAACAAAGAGCGACGCCGGGGTGCGGGCCGGGATGCCGCGGAGCCGCGGGAGCGGGCGGGGCACGCGTGCGGTACAGCCCGGGCGGGCTCACGGGCTCGGCGAGGATGCTGCCTTAGCGTCGCTGAGGCTTTGGGCGTGTTGTTGTTTTTTGTTTCCTTCCCTCCTGGAAGTTTCCTCCCTCCTTCCCTTTCTCCACCCCTTCCCCCGGTCACTGCATTTCCTTCCCCTGTGTCTCCCCGGTTAGGACTCCTGCTCCATCCCCTCTCCCGACGAGAGGACAGTGCTGCTTCCTGCTAGGCCAGGAAAGGTCACTGACAAGAATACACTTTCCTCTCCGGAGCTGGGAATGATTTAGCAGTCTAGTTTTCCTGGCACAGACTTCGGGCTAGGCAAGTCATAGGCGAGAGATGGAGAACCGAGTGATTTCAGAGAGCAGAGCTAGAGCTGAAGAGTAGGGAAGAGCACACTGCCGGAATGCTGCTCCATCCTCCGATGGCAAGATGTGCCTTGACTTGTTCTGGGGTGGTCATAGCATTCCCTGACCCCACTCCCATTAAAGACCAAGGCAGAGAGCATTTCCCATACCCTGTTAGCCTCTTATTGCAGGACAGCATGCTCCAGTTACTGCAGTAAAAGTAGCAGATCTACTCTTCAAGCCATCTAGATAACTGATACAAGAAATGTTTCTTCTGGTAAATGACTGTGCTAAATCATCACTGCTGCCTCATGCCGTTCCTGATTCCACACACAGAATCAGGATAAACAGGAGACGGGGGTTTCTGGAAGAGAGACCCCAAACTTCAAGGTTTGGCTCAACTGGATAAATCCCAGTTTTATATTTTAAAAAGAGACAGCTAAAGGACTTTCACCTAGCATATGGAAAATCCAGGATTAACTCTGCAACATTTTGCAGAGGGAGTCTCAGGACAGTGTCTGAAAAGGAAGATAAAAGACATTTAATGTACAAAGCCTTGATAAGGCTCAGGAGTATGAAAAAAGGTCTAGAGAATAGATACAAATATGCTGGATATTTACCAAAGGCTGCATGAAGTGGATACTGAACCGACCCTGTGTCATTGTACAAGTTGTTCTGTGTAGATGTTTCTGAAGTTCTTGTAAGTGATAAAAAGTTTCCTGAACATGTCAGCTGATCTCTCTGCCAGTCAACCACCCCTGCTCCGCTCTGTCAGCTTCTCTGAGGGTCATCAAGTGGTTCAGGGAGTGTTTAAACAATCTACTTCAGTCTAAACAGATTTTAACAGGAAAATAAACTGCATGATACATGCCTTTTTTTAATCATGCTGGTTCCTAGTTCACCATGTCCCTATAGAACTGTGGTCTCATGTCTCTGTTCTAGTGTGAGGGTTTGAAGACTCTTTCACAGGACAAGTGCTGATAAGCAGAAAAAAATAGATACTGAGAAATAGTTTTTGACCTCAAAGCCTCCAAAAAACACCCAGAAAAGTGTTCAGTGGTCCTTGCAAGCATCAGTTAATGAGATTTCAGCACTTAAACTTTATGTGGGAATCTGTTTTACGTGTCCTCTGGCTCAGCACCCGCTGCCTGGGGCTTCCTGAGCTGCCTGGCCCATGGATGTGCTTCCCCTGTCTGGAACTTCCGTTAATGAGGATTCAGAAGTTAATTTCTGCTCCAATTCATTGGGCTCTTCAATAGCAGTAAAATGACAAAGTTTGCCCAGGCAAGCCTTGGGATAGCTGTGTGTTTACAGTGCAGCCACATGTAAGTGATATAAGTTTAGATTGTTTGGGGGTTTGTGTGCATTCCATTTTGGTTTTATCAATATGCTTGTAAGTGATGAATGTGCTGGTTTATTGCTAAAATAGGTCACTGCGTTATTTTAGCTACAGAGTTGTAACAGGCAGCATCACTGTAAATAGTCCAGGTTTTTGGAAATATCAGTTTCATTACAGATTTACTTTTCTCTCAAGTTAAAGAGTTTCAGGTAAAATAGGTGATTAATGACAATTTCTTTCCTTTTTAATAATTAGCTCTGCATAGCTTACCACACCTCTGCTAATATTCTTTGCCACATAATGTTTTCTGCAACACTTTTAGCAGCAATACAGTAATAAATGCTGGAATAAAATGGCTTTTGGACCCAAAAGTCACCAGGAACATGAGTTCCCATTATCAGAGCATTCATTCAAAGCAGAGAGCTATCCTTTAATCTCTCAGCAGAGTTTATTTTAGCCTCGAGCTGTGCTTGGCTGGGTTGTTGTCTGAATGTGTTTTGTCGTTAGGTAGGAAAGGGGCATGTGGATGATGTGAAAGTCAGCGGTGACTCAGCCTGGCTCCAGGGATTTGCATGCAGCTTTTTGTTTGAAGAACATAAGTGAAAATGGAGCAGGGAATGCCCCCCACTGCAGAAGTGAGATATAGAAAAGCTTTTGGAACAAGCAAGGCTCTAAATACAACTGTTTTGCTTGAGGATGTTTTACTTTTTGTCCTGACTTGACCTTCATGAGGATTGGTGACAGCTGCTCTTGACACAGAGTGTCCCCACAAATGGGAGCTGTTTTGACTGGCCTGGCTGCCATGGCACAGACACCACCCAGGACATTCCAAGAGAACAATTTACATAGGAAGCAGCAGGGTTTGGGCTTGTGTTCACCACGTGCGCCAGGAGCTCTGGCTTTGCTGCACTGGATCACACACTCATCAGTTTACATTTGTGTTTCATAACAGGAGTTTAGCCCAGGCTGTTCTGACACAATGAGCATGTCCAGCCCTGAGTTCCTGGCCCTCGCTCCGGGATGCTTTGGGGGCTTTCTAACAGCTTTCCTGGGATGCAGGAGGGAATTGGTGCTCGTGTTTGGTTCTTTTTCTAACACAGCTGCATCCTTAACCTGGTCCTCCCATCAAAGCAAGGCATAAGGAGCCATCCTTTGGGTAACTGGCATGTCAAAAATGTTTGCATCAGGAATGATCCCCTCAGGTATTTACATTCAGCATACAGCAAAGGGGACTGTGGTGGCTGATTTCCTGGTGGTGGCATTAGAAAAGCAGATGTCTTCTAAGAAACTCAAAGTACTCTCATTTAATTGTTTTCCATAAGAATCAGTAGGATCATTACTAGTTTGATCTGTAAATTGTCCAGGCAAAGACTCTTAACATGTTTTAAAATATAAATGTGTTGTTCTGATTTACCTTGTAGGAATTAGAACTGGTGGAGGATGTCTGGAGAGGAGAAGCACAGGATCTTCTTACCCAAATTGCACAGCTGCAGGAGGAGAATAAACAACTGATGACAAACTTGTCCCACAAAGACATTAATTTCACAGAAGAGGAATTTCAGAAGCACGAAGGCAAGTTTGCTACTTCAATTTCAGTCCTTGCTTTCTTACAAAAAGAAATACTTTATCAAAATACTTTGACTGGATATTCTGGTGTGGTTTTTCCTTGTAGATTAATTCAGATCTGGGTTTTGAAGTCTTATTTGCTTATTTATTTTTTTTTTACTTTTTGTTTGGCTGAGAAGCATCTCTGGAAGTAAAGTCTAGATACACCTTTCGGTCTGTCACTTCTTTGGGTTCTCAATATTCTGTTATTCTTCAGAATAAAATATTCTGAAGCCCTCCTTATGTTTTTTTAATACAAACAGAATAATCCATTCCAGTGTTTATTTCACACTTTATGCACAAAACCAGATAGATCTCACTGCAGGAACTGAAACAATTGCCAGCCTCAGCTCTGACCCACAGCTCAGCCAACAGCTCTTTCCCAGGAGCAGAGGAATAGATGTCCCTTTGCTCCACCATTCCCAGCAAAGAATTTGAGGTTGTGAGATCCCAACTCCATTTCCCAGTGTCCTGACTGAGCAGTCTGAAAGCAGATCACACACAGCTGAGCCATCACAGCTCTCCAGTGAGCACTAGGAATGAAGGGATTCCTTCTCCAGGCTCCAGAGGCTGGGATTAAATGGAGGCTTGCTGGAGCTGAATGAAACTGTCCAACACTGTGGAAGTTCCACTTGCTCTCTCCCTGAGGCTCAGTGCTGCTCATTTGCACTGGGGAAGAGTATAATGAAACCTTCAAAAAGTAAAAATTGTTAAGCCTCTCAAGATACTTTTAACAACAAATGCAATGCTTTCAATTTAGGAGTCAATTAGTGGCAAAGAAGTAGCTCAACATCAGGCTGACAACCTCCATGCAAAATTCAGAATGGCAGTAATGAGTCATGGACTATGAAGACTGACATTGTGTTATAAAGAGCCAGCTTCCCCTTTCTTTTCTTTTCTTTTTTTTTTCCTTCTTTTTTTCCCTTCCAGTGGCTATCTAGCTCACTGCAGCTCATGTGCTTGCATTTAAATATAGCCATACTCTTCACATCCAGCCAGCCAAGCAAATGCCAGACGTGCTTTTCTTGTTATTTTTACTGTCTACCCATGTATGACAACACAAACAAAACCTATAAGCCCATTCCAGAGCTTAGATTCTGAGATCACTGATATTCTTTGTCCAAAACATTCAGTTTAAGTGAAATCTTTAATTTAGATTAACCCCATTTAATTATTGGGATCTATAATATCAAACCCAACTGTTTTTCTTTTAGGACATATTGTCATTAATGAGCAGGGATAGATTTGTCTCGAATGACTTGTTTGGATAGTGTCAGAAAGCAGTTCTGCTCTTTTTCAGTCTCTGCCTTTTGGTCTGATGCAGAGTCCAGAGAGGCAGGATTTCAAGCTCAATACTGGACTAATTATTATAATACTGGACAATTAGCTGGACTAATTTTGAGCAGACTCCAATTCTCCTATCTGAGCATGGTTTAGCACTGTGATCGTGTCTCCCCTCAGTGCTGGCCCCGGGGATCAGCAGCTCACTGCTTACTCACCAGACAGGGAGAGGGGTTATTTTACACAGGCAACTGAGGCCACTGATTTGGGTGTGCAAGACCTTGAGAGTCAGTCTTGCCAGTTAACTCTGAGAGCCTCATTTGAGCATGATGAAGTTTTCGTGGGAGAGGCAGTCCTGTGCAAGCAGGAGTGTTCTGTGCAGTCTGAGCAGAGCAGGGTTCGTGTGAAAGGACCTGTGGCAGAGCACAAAACACAAGGGAGGGGTTAAAGATGAGCCTGTAACACCCATTAAAGCGACTCCTCCCTTGCACAGAGCACTGTTTGACTGCTGACTGATTGGAATATCCTAGGAAAATGCCACATGCAAACTTGACCCAAGTGTGTCAAACAGGACGAGCAGGCTGCTGTGCCACTGCAGGGGAGCTGCTGTCAGCCTGACTGTGCTAAGGGAGAGGCAGCAGGATGGCAGCATTTGTGTGACCCTCCTGTGCTGCAGGACCTACAGTTCCCTTCAAAAGAGGTGTTGAACTTGTTTTGAATATTTTGGTAATGGTGCCACAGGTTCTGCCTGGCACTTGGCCTGTAGTGATAGATATGGTATGGACACAGCACTGAACAGATCACTAAACATAAAGAATGTTCTTTTTTTTTTGTCCCCCAGTTTATTTTCTTTCTTTTTTTGGTGTCCTCCCCTCCAGCTGCTTTCCTTTCTGTTGCTGGAACAACACCAGGATCACAGCAACCCACAGGAAGCTGCTCATAGGATGTGTCTGGGGAAGCCGGCTGGGTGTGCCATTTAAGATCTTACAGTTATTAGAGTTTGAACCATTTAGAGATAATTATTTTACATTTAGGGCACTTAGTGATTTCCCTCTCCTCTCTCCTAGTGCCTGAGGAAATGGCAGGAGATGTGACTGTTTCACAAAACTCCCCACCTTTCCTTTCCCCTGCCACTTCCTGAAATAAAATTTGTAGTGATCTGTGCACACAATTGAAGCCTTTTAGGTTCACCAAATGTTAGCAAGAAAAATGAGCGCAGTGGGAGGAAAAGTAGTCAGCACTGAATGGTACTTTTTCTTTAAATAGCACCTGCTATCTAGAGATCTCAAAGCATCTCACAAGTACTGATGGATACAGCTGCATTCACCAGTGCTACCTCTTCACCAGTCTAAAGTTTCACAGCAGTCCCTCTACTTCAGGGCAAAGTTTTGGATTCTTCTGGTTTTAAATACAGCTGATGCTTCAGTCCTCAGCCCTGAGATTGGCTGCAGTGAGGGGATCCAGGAGCCTGCAGAGGTCTGTGAGTGCAGAGAAGTACCAGACCTGTGTTGTGGTAGAGGAATGTGGATCTTTTAGAATAGTTAAGCAGCAGTTTGTGTTTGTGACACTTGTTCTCCCTGGTGGGTATGAGCTGGTACAACACCAAAGAATTAAAATTACCCTGTGAAGAGCTAGAACCCAGAGCAGCACAGAGCTGATAAAAACCAGGGTCCAGAAATAGAGCAGGCAATGTACCACAG
This sequence comes from Poecile atricapillus, assembly GCF_030490865.1. Classification (NCBI taxonomy): domain Eukaryota; kingdom Metazoa; phylum Chordata; class Aves; order Passeriformes; family Paridae; genus Poecile; species Poecile atricapillus. Next base: position 2,446,698 of record NC_081264.1, read on the forward strand.
AATTAAAAGGGACGAGAAGGTAATACTAGACTGTGAACACCGTGTCACTGGCAGTTCTTTTCTGGGGTTTGACAGGAACACATCCCATTAACCAAATCCCTGGCCAGCCACGACCACCAGTCCTTTTCCCAGCAGAGCATTTCCCTGTTCTCTGCACTCTGGTCCTTTAGCACTGAAGATTGGAGCTGCTGTTCCCCCTGTTTGCTCTGCTCCACTCCCTCCATGGGAGTCCACAGCTGCTGCAGGAGTGCACATCCAGCAGTTACTCCCTTTCCTTCTCTGAGGTTTGTCCTGCTCTCTTCTATCATCCATGAGTTCATTCTGTAGCTGACCTGTGAGCTGGAGTTCCTAAAGACATGCAGCTAAATTCTCTTGTGGGAACAACTCTGGATTTCTCTGATGAGGGAAGAACAAAACCAGAAAGTCTGAGCTGGTGTTAGAAAGTAGAGCCTTTCCTGGCTGGATGCATTTGATGCATAAAGATACATATTTCTGATGTGGGAGCTGCTTTAATATATTAAAAAGGAAGCAACTTTCCAGCCACCCCAGAGTGGGGAGTGAATTAGCACCACTTGCAGTTCGTAAATGGAAGAAGCTGAAGACCCACATAACAAAGTACTTTGCCAAAATTAGTAGAGTTAGCAGCAGACCCTGGATTTGAGCTCCTGCTTGGGCTGGATTTTGGCCAGAGGAGCCAAACACTGCCCTGGTTGCAGGGTTTTTCATCCTCAAGGATGTTGTGCAAGGTGATTTCATGTGATAGTTCAGGACCAGCAGACTGCACATCTCTGTGCCATTCTCAGGGAAAGTCAGGGCAGGAGGTTCATCATCTCACCGAGTTAAAACCTCTGGTCTGTGTCTGCTCTCAAGAGCCCATCACTGCAGTGCCAGGTCCAAGTTATCTCTGTAATGGCAAATAGAAGAATGCTTCCTGTTTTGTGGTTTATGACATTTCCTAATGATTCATTGGTCAGATTTAAGGTGAATCTAACCCATTCTTTATTTTCAGACAGGATCAGTGTTGTGTTCTTGGCAATGTTCCAAACTCCTTTCACCAGTGAAATGCTATGAAGTATTTTTTTTCTCAAGTATAGTTACTCTAAATATGAATTACCACACAATAGGATGGGAAAAGGGTGGCAAAACATGAAGAGAAAATACGTGACCATAATTCAAACTAAATTTTGGTTCTGCATTCAGGGTGGGGGTACCCTCTGAAGGTCCTGTTTAATTTTCTTTTCACCAAACACAAAACTGGATTTCAACTAAAAATCAATCTAGTTCAGTGCTCCTCTGCTGGTTTGGATCCAGATGCAATCCACAACAGTGATATGTTGTTTACATCTTATTGAAGATCCAGACCATCTTTTTTACAATTTTCACAAGGCCTTGGCCAGCTGATTCCAGAGACAATCACAGAGATAACCAAGCTCCCTGGGGCATGGTGTGAACGTTGATGTAAAATTACTAAGGCAGCAAGATGCAGCACTGTCACTCACTGTTATAAATGTTTCTGAGGACTGTCAGTTCCTTTTTTAAGGAGTCTCTGTGCAGTGGTGTTATGGAGTGGATTCTGTCATCAGTGTTCTCTGTTGCCCTTGAAGTAACCTCTAAAACATCTCTGTAATTCTACCAGCAGGCAACTTCCAGAGTCTACTTAAATATTTCTCATTGTTATTGTTCTCAGCCTCAGCAGCTCCTGACTGTCCTTAGTTTGTGTTCTATGTTTTGGTTTTTTTTTAACCAGGGATGTCAGAGAGAGAGCGGCAAGTCATGAAGAAGCTGAAGGAAGTGGTGGATAAACAGAGGGATGAAATCAGGGCAAAGGACCGGGAACTTGGACTTAAAAATGAGGATGTAGAGGCTGTAAGTGGCTCTTGGTCTTCCTATTTCTCTTCTTTCTCACCCACTCTTCCATACCCCGGTTTTGAGTTTAAAGTAAATATAGAAAGTGTAAAGAGTGCTGGATTAACAGTCCTGCAACTGAAGTGTCCAGCAGAGCTGTGGAGTGTCCAGAATGGTCAGGCTTCAGTGCAGTCCCACACCAGAGGTGCAGTGTGCATCACCTCTGCATGAGAAGGGCACTGCTCAGCCCAGGCCACCCCTGCCAGCAGTGACCTGCTCAGGCCTCAGCCTCAGATGAGTCACAGACTCCACTGTGACTCCAGGCATGACATGAGATTTGGCACTTTCTGTGGAATGACCTGCTTACCCATATTTTGCTTCCCATTCCTCACTCTGCCTCATGTCCTTAGGCTGTGGGACTTTCCTGGCCTAGGTGATCTCTGCTCTGTCCAAGTGCCTCTGGCAGGTGCTGCAGCCTTTCGAGTTGGGGCTGTCCACACACACCCAGCAGGTCACATCCTGTCTTAGGAGAGAGCTTGGAGCCCAAAGCAAGGACTTATAAACTGAACACTAAGGATTCCTCTGTCTTGTCTTTCTTCTCCCCTGGGTTAAGATTTGATTCAGAATCCCATAAGGCACCCTATCCTTGAACTAATATCAGAAATGATGGATTTGCTTTTATCTGAAAAACTCCCTGTGCTGGGGGAATTTACTCTAGAAATCAATTAAATTTGGGTGACTAAAATTGTAGTAGATAATTAGATATTAGAAAAACTAATCTGGGGGTGAGGAGAGGGGGGGAATTTTTCAGATTAAATGCAACAGGAACCCACTACTTTAAGGTGGTGTTTGGGACTGGGCCATTGTGGCTGAATGGATCCTGAGCTCTTGCATGGATGTTGTGCAGCTTCAGCAGCAGCAGAACAGGTTGATGAAAATTAACCACGACCTGCGGCACCGGATCACGGTGGTTGAGGCCCAGGGGAAGGCGCTGATCGAGCAGAAGGTGGAGTTGGAAGCGTATCTGCAAACCAAGGAGCAGGAGATGGGCAGCCTGAGAGCAGAGCTGGGGAAGCTCAGAGAAAAGCTGCAGGGTGAGAACACCCAGGCCAGCCAAAATGGGGAGGAAGTAAAGGTAAGAGGCACTTTGAATCATTTTTTTAAACAGCCTTTTAAAAAGCTTTGGACTTCATACCAAGTACCTCTTTGCCTTTTGGCAGGGCTGTGGTATGTACACACCTACCCCTTCCCCCAAAGAAAAACAAACCAATTCCTTGGAGAGTCTGGGTTTTCCAAAGACAACCAACAGTAGCTTCAGCTTTGCCAGATCTGCAAATACTCAAGGCCAGATGGGTCACAGGGGTGCATGGGGGTGACAGTGGCAGATGAAACACAGTGGAACAGAAACTGTGCCAGAAGCAGTCCCAGAGTCAGGGCAGAGTTCTGCACACCTGGTCCCTGCAGTGCTTATGGCACTTTGGATCAGTCAGGACTAAGCTGGTTAAGTGATACCAAATCAACATATAAATATTTCAAGGCACTTTTTTAGAGGAATCAACTTTGGCCTTATTTCTGCTTTTGCTTCCTATTAGAATTTGTGCAGTGAAGTGTTGTGAGCACAGATGTTTGTGAGAAGCAAATGTTCCCGCTGGCAGAGGCAGGCTCTCGCAGAACAGGCAAAGTGACAGTCTGCAAATGGAGCTGGGCTGAAATCAGAGCAGCAGGAATGCAAACCTGAGGGGAGCTTCCTGAGAAAAAGATGCAGTGATCTGTTTATCCCTTAGTCCTCTTTATGGTTCCTGGTATTTTCCTTTGTGCCTATAACATTACTTTTTTATTCTTGAAGCAAACATACTGCACTTCCCTCTCCTAATGATGCTCTTACCATCCTTACTCTAGATCTAGTAGATTAACTACTCTTTGAGTAGGAAATGCAATAAGGGGTGTTGTGATATTTAAGAACTGAGAGGAATTCTGTCACAGAGTTGTTCAGCTTGATGCATTGGTAAGAGCTCCACGGTGTAAATACCTGACAGACTGCAGCAGAGAGAAACATCCACTGAAACATCACTGGCAACAGGCAGGAATACACATCAAAAAGCAGAGACAAGTGCTGATGAGGTACCTTGGTCCCCTGGGAATGTGACAGCCAGTGTTGTCATGTCACTGCCAAACGGGCAAGCACTGTATTAATAATGAAAAGGATTATTTCATTGCTGTTAATTCAGCCAGGATACCCAGCTTTGGAAACGGGGCTGGGGAGCCCAGGCCTGGAGCCAGCAGGAGTGAAAGTGTCCTCAGTGTCTGCAGAGAAAGGATGCATTCTTCACCTCTCTCCAACTCATCAGTTCCATGGCAATCGCGCCTCTTCTAATTAGAGCCGTCCCTGCTCCCCCTGCCAGGGCACTGCTCACACAGGAATTGCAGTGGCAAGCAGAAAGCTGGAATAGCTGCATGCTCCAGAATGGACATTGCTTGTTGGCCTCAGTCAAGGACATTTGCATCGAGTACAGGCTGCTCAGTCTTTGCTGATTTGAGCCAAATCTAGCAAAAATAGCTTATTTGGGCAGAGATGTGGGGCAAATATACAACCAAAAGAAGAGACACCAGCTCAGAGCTATATCTAGGGGTTGAAGAGGAGGAAAAGTGTTTGGCTAATTTCCTTTGAGCCTCTAGTAAGGTTGCATCAATCTTAATTCCATGTAGTCTGTGCAGAGGAACGTGTTTGGATGAAAAGGGTGATCAAACAGTGCCCAAGTGAGCATCACTCCACTGCCTCATCCCTGCAGGACAGGCACTGAAATTCACCTGAAATTCACCTTGCACCAGCCTTAGCCAAGTTCAGCCTGAAACCATGGATCAGTGTATTGCAAAAACATTTCACAAACACAGCAGCTTAGAAGAGGGTAGGGTCAGGGTTACAAATAATGGACTGTGTAGGAATTTCACTGCTCAACTCCTGAAATTTCCAGCTTGTATCCCACCAAGCTGTCACTGCCACACAGGAGCTCTGAGACTGATCTCTGCATCCTCCCAGGAGGGTGAGTGGCTGACCTGGCTGCTGGCAGCTCTGATTTCATGTGCTGGCCTCTATCAGTCCTTGCAGAAAGCATCACATTTCAAATGGACTTTGCTACATTTCAAATGTATTTTCCTGGAACAGAGTGTCCTGCATGTATTTGTATTGTTATAAATCCTGCAGACCTCTTAAGGTTTGGAGCTGCTTTTCAGAATCTCAATTCCAAGTACCCTTCCCAGAACCTTGTGATTTTTCATCATTTCTGTGCAGCCCCTGAGTGGAACAACAGCACAGGACCTGAGCAATGCTCTCCTGTGTGCTTACACAGACCATGTTTTCACAAGCAGTTTGTGCCAGAGTTCTGAGCAAATGCTAGAGGAGACAGGAAGCAGTGCCACAGACCTGGGAATCAAGACTCATACCTAGAGAGCAAATTCTGGCTTGTTGGGAGCCACAGAAACTGGGTGGTGGGAGATAAAATTCCTCCAAGCTTCCAGTGAACTCTTAGAGGAAAAGAAGAGGCAAGAGTGCAGGTGTATAAACACCTAAACTGCAGTCTTCTGCCACTTTGTAGCCAGGTCTGGTGCTAACACCCCTCCTGGTTTTTAATGAAAGCATAAGTGGGGATAGAAACTTAAATCTCCACTTTTTATCTTACATTATAAGAAGACACCTCTTTATGGGAAGAGCTGGAAGGAAGTGCATAACCTTTTCAGTGTTAATATAAAGAACTGATGTTTGGTTTACTCCATTTGTTAAAATTATGAATTCCTAAAACTGACTTATCAAAAATTGGACATTTGAATTGGATGGTGAATTTAAAGCCCACATTTCATTCCCTAGGCAGAACCAAACAATGATGATTGTCTCTCTGAGTCAGAAAAGATGGCATTGGACTTAAAAGATCCCAATCGCCCAAGATTCACCCTGCAGGAGCTCCGGGATGTCCTTCACGAGAGGAATGAACTGAAATCTCGAGTGTTTCTGCTTCAAGAGGAGCTTTTATATTACAAAAGGTGGGTTACATCTCCTCTCCTGTTGGATGATATGCTCAGGAGAGCCACAGGGCAGGTTTAGAAACAATAAACATGCTCTGAAGTTCTGTTCAAATTTGTGTTTCTGCAAAGGCTTGTGCAGAGACTGCAGGAATACAGCCTCGGCTTGAACCCGGCTCCTCAAACTTGTCCTTCCTAACTCCCTGTCCTGAATCCTAGAAAGATTACCAACATTTAATACATTTGAATTTCAAAAATGAGGATAGGAGTGGGTCTAAAATGAAAATTCTAGACCTTTTATTCTATCCACTCCTCTTCTCCCTCTCCTTGTCGCAATGGGAAGAAAATATTGAATGGAGACCCAGTTCTAGGTGTGCTGATCCTTGGTTGATAAAAAAATCTTCAGTTCATTTGAATGGGTTTTGAACAGATCTTTTTGCATTCCTTCATCAACAGTGCTACCTCAGGTTGAATTGTAGATCTCAAAGTGCTTCCATGGCTTGGGAGGAGAACATTAATTATCTTTTCTTTCTTTCAAGTGAGGAAATGGAAGAAGAAACTAGATCCCCACAGCCAACACCCATAATTCAGCCAAAACCCTCAACTCAGCCTGAATCTGGAATCAAACGACTGTAAGTAGCATCTTTATTAAGCATACTGGGTATAGTCTGTAAATACCAAATGTTTCTTATGCATAGGACTATTTTAAAGACTTTAAAAATTTAGATAACCACATTCCTACTGTATATGAGAGAGACACTGAATGAGCACTTGACAGATATGAAACAACTGCTGGTTTTAGCCAAAACTTTTGCCTAGATCTGGGACAACTTTCAGTCTTGAATTATCATTTTCCCATGACCTCACTGTGCCCATTTCCCTGTTGACTGAAGCCTTTAGACCCTGACTTGCACTACATGGGCAGCACAAAAACTTTGTTTGCTGAGCAAATTTGCAGCTGAGAGGATGGGCACTTGTTTGGCTAAAAGAACCCCACCTTTTTTCTGAAATATTAATGCTGCTGTTGGAACCAAAGCTTATTGTCAGAGATGTGCTGTTACTAGTTTATCACTTAATTATGAAATCACTGTGTTGGCCAGTCTTTTTCTCTGTTGAAACTCCCTCCTGTGTATTTATATATTCCAAATTAAGTCTTCTAATCTCATAGCAACTCTTTGGTATTTTTGTGATACTGGGAGCTTAACACTTTTAACTGCATAGGTGATTTTGGAACAGTTGTTTCCATATAAAGAGCTCTTCCATCCTCTCCCCACATTCACAACCTTCAGTCCTTGTTCAATAACAGCCCTGAGTGAGAGTAAATTCCATAGGAAGATTTGGACTGACCCAAAGCACCATGAAGTCAGGAGGGCATTGTTGATTATTTGCAGTAGACTGCAGCTTTCTGTCTGTGCTGAGAGAACCTTTCCTCTCACACGAGTAGAAAATATGAGTTTGGACTTCACTTTTCATTCTGCAGCTGTGGTGATGATGATGATGATGATAATACTGTGTCGCACAAGATCTTCACTGTAAAGTTTCTCTTTTCTTTTCCATTTCTTTTAGACTTTTTTAAGCAAATTCTGTTGTAGGGAATGGTTGGTTTCAGCTCACACAGTTTGTGTTGTGCAGCTTCCATGTTTGATTAGAAATGGTGCCTTTGATGAAGCAAAGGCAGCATAAAAATGTAAACAGAGGTTGTAAAGCAGAGCACGTGTTGGTGAGGTATTAGCTTTGACTTTGCCTAAGCTGAAATTACTTTTTTTAGATGTCATGCTCTGTCCCCAGGTTTCACTCTGCTCTCTCTCCACTTAGCCATCATGTTAAATAAGGGAATACAAAACTGTCTACCAGAGTAATTTGAAGGATGGTAACAGTTTTCAGGTTTGTCTCATTCTTGCAGCCTGTCTGGATAGGATTTCTCTGGGGGGGGTTTATTTTCCTTCCCTCCTCCCCTCTCTGTGTGTTGTCAACACTGTATTTGTAATTGGGCTTTAAAAAGTCAGGAAATGTCACTGCTGGGCAAACCAAAGAAGGCAAGTGTAGCTTCTGTCCTGTCCCAGCACCCTCCTGCCCCAGCTGCAGTCCCTGCCTGCTGCAAGGTGTCTCCAGAGCTCCCTTCTCCCTCTCCAGGGTCCCTCTGGCTGCCTGGGGAACACTCTGGCACATGAACTCTGTACCCAGTGATCTCATGAAAAACTTGCAGCGCTGCTTTCTGCATGCAGAGTGCCTTTACAGAGGAAAAATGGGTTTGCTTTTCCCTCTCTTTCAGAGTTTTCCTCCTGATTAAACAAAAAGCTGAAGTACAAAAATAGGAGCCCTCCCAAGGGAAGTTTTGTGCTTGCCTGTGCAATGTGCCCTTTTTCCCCTCACCACACAGAGTCTGAGGGAGTGAGCCATATGGATGTGTAGCCTCTGACAACCAAGATGTGCTCAGGTGATTCAGTGCTGCAAGTCCATAAAGAAAGGAAAACAGAAGCTACAGAAATCAGCATTTTTTCTGGGCTGGCACGTTTGGGGCAGTCTCTTGAGTTCTGATCTCAGACTGACTGACTCGTACATTTGTCTCTCCCACATCACATGACAGAGTTTTAATGAAATAATGTAACCAGGAGGCTTTACTGAGGAGGAAAAGTCCAAGGATTAAAAATGCTCCCTCTGTTTGGAGCAGAAAACACCCTTTTGTTTTCTCCTTAAGACTACGTGCTTGTTTGTCACTGATGTCATGCTTCAAACAGCCAGGAGTTTTCTTCCTATTCTTGCAGTCTACAAAAGCTGGTGTGTCTGTCAGTTCTGCAGCTCAGGACGTGCCACGTTGCATAAAAATAGAAATCCTGGCTGCTGCTAATGATCCAACAGTGTTTACCCATTTGTTTTCAATTTTAATCTCAGAACAGCAGTTAGTGAGTTGGGGAGAGCTGCATTTGGTCACAAGTGAAATGTCTCTCGTGATTTCAACTTAATCTTTAATTGACATCAGTCCACAGTTCAAAAAAATATTTGGCACAAGGGAGAACCTCTGAGGAGAATCCCTAGACAAACAGAGGGTGTTGCAGGTACGGATGGAGGTGTGCTGGCAGGTGTGTGTGGGGCTGGCTGGGCACAGAGCACTTGGCTCTCTCAGCCTCTGCGCTGCATGGATTGTCTAATGCTCAGTGCAAGTGCTGAACCCTCACAAAGAACCCGTCTTGCTGTGAGCCAGCTCCAAAGTGCTCCTGCCAGAGCAGCTGCAAGGTTTCCCAAAAGCATTCAGCTGCCTGCAGTTGGCATCTTCCTGCATGAGAAGTAACACAGATTCTTTTGGAACAGACACACAGGCCCTTTAACCACGGAGTTTCTTAGGAGGTTATTTCAAGAGTTCACCTGCAATACTGGTTTTTAACTTGAAAGTATAAACTGTAACCCTTGTGAAATCTTTAACTGTAATGCTGATCCTCTCTAACCCTGTGCCAATATCCAGTAGTCACAACTGTGTCCTGTTTTGTAGTTTTTAACATACACCTTCATCCTTCATTTCATTGTGTCTGTGCCTGTTTGTCTCTTGGAACAAAAACGTGCACTCTGCTCTGCATTGCTAGAAGTGGTCATACCTTGATGAAATCCAACCAGGTTGCAGGCTGCCTCACAACAGGAAAGTGGTATCTTTTAGAAACCCAAAAGCCATTGAAAGTGCTACAATAACTGTTTTTCCTAAACAAGAGTTTTTTCACTGAGGAGAGCTGTCTTGGGTGATGCAGATCCCCCTCTCCCTGTAACGTGTCCTGTGTTGTATTCAAAGTAACCCTGTGTATCGTGTTTGCCTCTTTTCTTTTTAATGGAATGCTTTTTCTTTCCCTTGCTCCAGTCTTATCTCTTCTGTGTCTGTACTTTCCTGACCAGGATCTTTACAGCCATAATGCCCATGGTAGCAGCTGGATTGATTCCAGACGATCCCACATTGCAGCCAATAAGAAGACTTGTGTCCCTTGTAGGAATTTTTTTAAAATGTTTGGTACTGTGGTTTCCTCTTGCATGACCCTGTGTTAACAAGCACTGCTGGTTGCATTCTCCTGGCTGCCAGTGGGATCCCAGAGGATCAAAGTGCCAATCAGAATGACCAGTCAGTGTCAGTACTCATCCCAGTCCTCCATGCTCATCCTCAAACTGACATTTTATCACCTTTTGCCTTAATGTTGCCATGCTAAACCAATCATTATTCCTCGGAAAATCGGTGCAATATGCAGTTCTAACCAGCATCTGTTAATTCTGCTTCCCAAGCAAGGCTATTCACAGTTCTCACCAATGCTTTTTGAGAAACTAGTTTCTAACAATTTGTTGCAATAATTAGTTAGAGTTACAGAATGGAGAGGCTGATTTCCACATTAATTTCCACTGTTAATTACAGGCTGTTGCTTTCATGTCTTTCTATCTATGCCCTGTATATTTTGTCTCTAATTATGTATTTTGGAATAGAGTGTAAACTCTTCATAATCAATTCTGTCATCCAATTCTTGGCTCTCCCTGGAAGACATACTGATAATTGTTAATGCAAAGTCTCTCTGCATTAGAACTGCTGCTTTAGTGATCTTTACATTTACAGCAATGACACAGTTTCCTCTCCACACAGACAGGCTTTTTCCAAACATCCTCCAGGAGAATTTTCTAGCCATAATAACAATTTTCATTGTTTCAGAAGGAATTTAAAAAGCTGAACCCTTTAGAGATTTACAAACTTATTTTTCTCCTGCTTAATTTCCTGATAATTACTGAGCTTTGACATTTGAAACTGACTGTATAAACACAGCAGTCCTTTGTGTGGGCTTCCAGACAGTAACCCTGAGCAGGCAGGACCAAATGTGCTCTGTAGAAAAGCTTGGTCACTTCTTTTATCAGCTGGAGCTGGCTCTGGCCCTGAAAATACACAGTATATGTGTGTGAACTTATGAGCTCCTGTGATGAAGGTGGTAGAAAAATATGAGGCTAATTAAGTGTAAAATACTTATTTCACTATTAAGGCTGCACATTTGAAGCCAGGAAATGCAAAAGTTCAGGTCCTGCTGGCACTGTTATTTACGTGCATTTAAGTTGTGTAGTGGTTTATTTCCCTTTCTAATCAACAAGTAATTATTCTTAATATTCTCAGTGTTTATCATCCAGCCTCCTGTGTATCAAGAGACATGGAAGGTGAAACTCCCTGGTCTGCACGAGGCAGCTGGGAGGGTTGGGATGGTGGTGCTGAGGGGGATGAAGGGAGAGTGGGAGGAGGGAGAACGCTGAGGAAGGTGAGCGTGGACTCAGGGCCAGGTTTATGCCCTGACCAATATTCCACCACCCAACAAAGCTGAGGTTATATTGTCACACCCCCTTACTGTGGAAGCATTTGGAATTCCTGTCCTGGATCACAACTGTGTGACACTTGGTTCAGTGCAGGCAAAACAATCTTCACCTCCTGAAGCCCACCCAGCACGGAGACCAAAGGGATCCACAGCCAACTCAGTCCTTTGGCAGCTGGAACCACAACTTTTGCATTTCTCAGCAGGCCTAAACACTGCACTAACACCTCTTGTACTGAACCCACAACAAACACTGAATTTGCCTAATCCAGTAACTTCATCCCATACAAATAAAATGATACTAAGGATTTTTCCAGCTGTATTTCTTAGCTGTATTAAATGGCTGTTGGTTCATGTACGTCATTATCTTAGAGCACCCAAGCTGTGTGACAGGAAATGACGTGCACACTCGTGTGCATTTGTTTAGAGCCTTCATCCTGCAAACTCTCATGCACATAGGTGCATTTATTCATTCAGTTTTGCAGGAATCAAGTCTAGGTTTCAAAACATCTACACTGGGAAAAAATGTGGAGACTTATTTTCTTATCTTGTAAACTTCCCTGCTGACAACCTTAAAAAAAAAAAATATTCTATTTCTGCATTGTGGTAAAATATACAGATTTAATGCCAAAGATACCACTTTACTTATGCCAAGAAACTAACCTGGATTGTGTGGCTTTGTTATCTGAGGGCTGGGGAAGGGGGAACCTACATCTAAATGATACCTGCACCTTGAAGAGTCAACAGCATTTAGAGCTTATCTAAAGCTTCCGTAGCCAAACTGCTTGAGATTGCAATGACTCCATCCCTAACAACATTCTGACATGCACTCCCATCAGGCTGCTCTGCCTTGATTTTCTGCAGATGCAGAGTCTTTTGCTCGGTGTTTTGTTGTGCTGTGTATTGGGGCGGGTGTTTGAAGTGCTTTCAGGATAGTTAACACTCTTCTTTCTTTTCCCTCCCTCCCTCACTGCTCCCTTCCCAAAAGGTTTAGTTTCTTCTCTCGTGATAAGAAACGTATGCAGGCATCACAGAAAAATGTCCACTTCCAGGAAACTTTTGGAGAATGGTCACATTCAAACAGAGATGACTCCTACATGGAACAAGGACAAGAAGCCCTGCAACACCTGTGACTAAAGCCCTGAGGTGTTTGGTTTGCTGCAGTAGATCTCGACAGGCTCGTAACAAGAAGCTTCTGTAAAGCATTGCGGCAGCTCCATCACTTTTACTCGCCTTGCACACCTCGGGGGTTATTTCAGACTCTCCAGAAGGGATCCCTCACTGTTCACTTGGTGACTGTTTGCTGCAAACAGGAACCCAAGCTATGTAGTAACAGTTGCTGACACCCTGGGACATGGAAGCTTCTAGATGACTTGTTTTATGCTGAATAACAAGTCTATGATCTCGTTCATGCATTAACTACAGTAACACAAGCTTCTTTAAACCAAAAAAGGACCTGTGCCATTATTAGAAGTTTGTTTGCAGTGTATATCTAGTGCAGGGCTAAGACTCTTTTACCCTGTTTGTTAACACTATTGGTTGTTTGCTTTTTATTTCTGTAAGAATTTTTTCAAGAGGGATACGACAGCTGGACGCCCTTGGTGGCAGCCCACAGCTCTGCTGTGTCCTGTCAGTGCCACTGGCATTGGCACCTTGCAGAGTCACCCCTTGGAAATCCATCTGACACAGAGATAACTGGAGTAGCCTTGAGAGGGACAGTGAGTGTACATTTCCCTTGTGCTTATAGTGCCTAAAGCATGAAGAGCCGATGTATGAGGTGAGCGTGCCTTGTGTTCTGCAGTATTAATGAAAAACAAATTGCATACAGGGAGGAATCCTAACTCTTGATTTTTTTTCCCTTCTTACCAGGGACTTCCTGGCAGTGTAGCAGGCAGCTGCTGTAAAGGGATTAGATCTTTCCCACAGACAGGTTTTTAATTAAGTCACTCTTCAGTTTCCTGTCTAGGTAAGACTGTCCAACTTCAGAGGGAAACACATCCTCAGCTGACTGACATGAACTATTTCACTGACCTAGACACAACCCCAACCTTTTCTCTTGACTAAACACTATGTGGGCAGAACAGATGAATTCTGTGTGTGAGGCTGCTCCTCTGGTGGTGGCAGATGTCTGGGTAGCCCGTTACAGGGCTGAACTTGCCAGCAACAGCCCAGCAGCCAACCCCAGGGGCTGGATGTGCTTTGCAGCTGAGCTGGTGAGACCCCAGGCCTGGCCGAGGTTGTCCTTCCAACACTAAAACCCACCCAGTGCCAGTGCACTCCCCACCTCTCTCCACACACTCCACAGGGAAGCCAGCAGGTAGGAGAGGGTGTATCCATAGGAGAGGGTGCGTGTATCCACGGCTTCATGTGAGGACAGGGCTGAGGTGTCTCTGTGGCCTTGGCTGTGGGCTGGGGAGGTCCATGCTGGAGAGCACTGCTCATGGGGAGGATCTCGTGCCAGCAGGGCCAGGGGCAGCTTCTGCATGTGCAGCTCAGTGCCAGGGGCTGGGAGCAGCTGCTCCACCTGCTCTGTAGAGCCTCTTCTCAGGAGTGACACCAAGGACAGGAAATACAGCTCAGGCTGGAACAAAGCTCCAACTACTCCAGGCACTGAGTGCAGGAGGAACTCTCAAAGGACTCCAGAGAGATTAGTGCTGGCCAGTTGTTTTTAATACAGGGTGATCCAAGAGTGGATTTTTTGTGTGAGCAGTAAATGGTTCTTAGCCCATCTGTAGTAAAACCCTGGCAGTAAAACCTCTCCTTGCAGTGGTGGGCTGTGTGCTGCCCTGCTCCTGGCTGTAACTGCTTCATTCCAACATGGACCTTCTGTGTGTTCTAGGTAGGGAAAGTCTTTACTGTGCCCCCTGGTGTCACTGCAGCTTGGGGCAGGGGGAACATGTGGCCTTTTATGAGACACAGTGACCAGAGTCCAGCATGGGTACTGGGTAGATGTGGTTTTGCCTGGTTATGTTTTCGTAACATCCTTAAAACAGCAGCATTTTCCCCCTCCTGTTAAAAGCAACTCTTAAATGGAGGGAGTGTCTTCATTTAATGATACTTAAATTGGCAAGATCTAGCTTCACTTCCATATGAGAAAACAAAAAGTGCAGTACAGTCACATCAGGCAGTTAAATTATGGATGACCCCATTGAGTCTGTCCCGAGTGCAGTTCAGTCGTGTGGCTCATTCAGAAGGGATGCAGTGAGCAGAAACAACGCCAGAATGTGGGCCTGAGTAAGCAGATCCCTTTGGAAATCAGCTGAGAGCAAAGAGCTGGGATAATGGAACTGCACAGACCCAACCCAAGCCAGTGCAGCACAAAGGAAATCTCCAGTCCTGGCGCACGTACAGCAGAGCCTGGGGCTCTGTCGGGCCAGCTCTGCAGCCAACAGCAAACCCCTGCACGAGGCAGGAGAGCCTTCCCCCATCTCTGCACCCATTACCTCAACCCCTCGTAGCTCCTCCTGACCTGCTGGCATTAACCACTCGTTCTCATGTTTGCAATGCTGCAGCCACACACCCCAAGTGCCGTCGGGAAGGATGGCGCGGAGGGAAGCGTTTCTAAAGATCTGAAGATCTGTTGTGTATTGTTTGTCAATATTCAAGGAAAATCTGCTTTTAGAAAAGGGGCCAGGATGCTGGCAGGTAAGGGGTGTAACAATCCTGACTACCAAGTGCAGGATCACTGACATTTTTTGGGTTGGTTTATTTTTTTTTTGGTTGGGCAGTAAATAATTTTAACGGTTTAATAAATATTTCTGAAAAACACCTATTTCTGCAAGACTTGTGTCCTTTTTTTTTTTGTGGAAAGTAATACTATCCATTCTTGGGGATGCAGCCTCTGGATCTGTCTGTGTACAATTCTTGATGTAAATACAGCCTCAAAGCAGACAAGGTTTAGGACAGAGCCATTCCAAGACTGAAAAAACACAATTTAAAATACATTATATATTTAGAATGGCTTATGATGACAAAGAACGTGACAGAGCCTTTTCTAGAAAGCACTGTAAACTCCTTAATGGAAGAGGTATGTCTGTATTTATATATCCTAGCCCTGGAAAAGATATTTTGCTTTCAGTTTCCCACAATTCAGCTACAACCAGTAGCAAACCCAGTTTCCAGAATGGATTTAAACCCTGTGTAGAAGGGTGAGGACAGAGTGGGTACAGCTGCAACCACATTTACCCGTGACACCCTCCTTCAGTGACTGTCCATGGATTCATCAGGATCATGAGGCATTTTCTGACGTGCTGACTGGAGCACATTCCTCTGTACAAAGGAGTTTCATCCTCCCATGTCATAGACAATGGGTTGGTTCCACGTTTCTCTCTCACCAGGCAGAACAAGTTGAGGACAGAGTATCAATAAAGGTCTTGCCTGTCCCAGTGTCTTCACAAAATTGAAGCCACTTCCCATCAGCTCCTGTTTTGTGGCACAGAAGTTTCAGTTTGCTGCTGTTCCATTCCTGTGTCTCCACATAAGGAACACATGGACATCTGGCCCACAGATAACCCCTCACCCTGGCAGCCAGACAAGCCGTGTGCTCGGCTCAGTGGAATGCCTGTGCATTTCTTACAGCACCCACCAGTTCAAAAACATTAATACAAAAGTTTATTTTCTCTAAAGAACAATTCAACACACATCTGAACTGCATTAGGAACCAAACTACAGAGAGCTGCTGGCAGCAGTCACAGGCACAAGGTGGCAACACCACAGCTTGTTCTGGGAATGCTGTGAGCTGCCATAAGGGTAGGTCACACACACCCAAGACAAGGCACGGTCACCTATCGGTGCTTATCATCATCTCTTTGCTTCTTGCTGTCCCTGTCCCTGCTCCGGTCTCTATCCCTGTCCTTCCTGTCTCTGTCCTTCCTTTCCCTCCCCCTGCTCCTCTCCTCTTTGGAGTCCCTCTCTCTCTCACTGTCACCCCAAGCCCACGACCTCTCCCTTTCTGGCCAGCGTTTGTCCCTGCTCCTCTCATGGTCCCGGTCCCTTGTTCTCCAGTCCCTTGTTCCCTCACGAGACCAGTTTCTTTTCTCTGATGATCCTTCTCCATAGAAATCATTTTTCATGTTTGGCAAATTGATGGGCTTTCGGAAAGGTCTGTCCCGTCCTCCAAAACGCAGCTGCCCGGATTCTTTTTTGCCTCCAAACCCACCCCCAAGCCTCCGGGGAATCCATCCTTTGAGAGTTCTTTCCAGTTCAAAGTCTACAAAGATCTCATGTTGGTCGATGACCAGCCTGTTGGCATCCCTGTGGGCCTTCAGGAGCGCGCGCTCCTCTTTGTACTCAATAAACGCATAACCCTTGGAAAATCCCGTGACCAGGTCTCGAACCAGACGGATCTTTCTGATGTCTCCATAGCGGGAAAAAACCTCCTTTAACTTCTCTTCTGTGGTCTGAAGATTGAGCCTTGCCACGAAGAGGGTGAGGTGAGGATCTCCCGTGATGCCCTTGTTGGGTACGTACCGTGCCAGCATCGCCCGCCATATGGCCCGGTCGTGGGGCTCCTCGTCCGTGCCATCGATGCTGCCAGCCTTGAGGGGATCGTACTCCTTCGCTATGGGGGCCCAGTCAGCCATTGTCTGGTGGGGGAGAACACACACGGCACAGGCTCACGGCTGTGTCAGGAACAGCCAGAAGCGCTTCCAGCACCACTGCACTGCGTGCTCATCCTAAAATCCCCCAAAGCGAGACACACGAAAATTAAACAGCCGTGTCGCTGTTGGTTGAGTCCACGTGCCGGGACAGAGCCGTGTCGTGGAGCCGGATCCTCCCCTGGCCTACCCCGGCCTGAGGAGCGCCGGCCTTCCCCTGCGGGCCCGGCCCGGCCCGAGGAGGCTCCTCAGCCCCGCTCCCGCCGCCGCTTGTCCCGTCACCCGCCCGGTACGGCTCTCCCGGCGGGCAGGGGCCGATCCGCCGGGCCGGAGGAGCCACAGCCGCTCCCGCCGGGGCCCATTTCAGCCCCGGAGCCCGCCAGTCCCCCCGCCTCGCTCCCGGAGCCGCCGAGGCGGACGTGGCGCTGCGGAAAAGCCGACGCGTTCACCCGCCTCGGTGCCGGTTCCCGGGGCTGCCGGAGAGCCCCCCGTCTCTTACCGGCAGCGCAGAGCAGGCGGTGCCTCCTCAGGGGAAGGGGCCGGGCGGGAAGCGGCGCGGGGCCGCGGCCGCCGCCATGGGAGCGCCGGGGGCGGGAGGGGCCGCTCCGCCCGAGGCCCCGCCGGCAGCGCCGCCCGGCCCGGCTGGGAGGGAGCGCCGGAGCGCGGCGGGCATGGAGCGGGGCCGGGACGGGGAGGAGGAGCTGGAGGAGGAGGATGAGGAGGAGGAGGATGGCGGCCCGGAGAGCGCTCTGGAGAAGAGCCCGTTCCAGCTGACAGCCGCGGATGTCTACGACATCTCCTCCGTGGTGGGCCGGGACCTGCTGCAGCTCCGCGCCGGGCCGCAGCTGCCCGCCGCCCGCGCCCGGCTGCAGTTCAGGATCGTCAGGGTGCTGGAGATGCTGGAGGCGCTGGTGAGCGAGAGCAGCGTGGCCGAGGAGCAGCTCCGGCGGGAGCGGGACAGCCTCCGGCGGGAGCTGGAGCAGCTGCGGGCGGCGGCCCACGGGAGCGCCCCGCAGGTGGGTGCGGAACACGGCCGAGCACAGGGGACATGGCCCGGCACAGGGGACACACACGGGACACGGGTCCCTTCCCCAGCACGGGCACACCACGCGCGGGTCGCGGAGCGCACCCAGAACCACACCAGATGGGCCGGCCGATGTTTGTGGTCTCTTTTGTTTGAGCCTCACAAAGTCACTTCCCGTCTTTGGCCATGAAAGCCTTGAGGCGCGTTCCTTCGGGGTGGTTACGGGTCGCAGCGCTGTGGATTCCTCGCTGCAGTTTCACTGCAGTGACTGACCCAGCAAAGTTATGCAGACACGCACAGAGTTCAGAGTACAAACCCACTGTCTTCAGCTCTTGCACAGCACCGGCACCATAGAGACAACTGTATGCAAACATTGGTGTGAGGGAAATGGATGTCTTGATTACTACAAAGGTTTTAGAATTTTAGTGTGGCATTAGATGGCTCAGCCTCCCTCATCATCTGAGAACAATCTGATAACAGCATCTTCTTGACAACTAAATTGCAAACTCTTTGGGACAGAGACTTTGCTTTTAACTGTGGTCAGAGCCTGTCATTGTTGTGGCCTATGCTTGGCTGGGGAACACAGTCATTAAGGGAATACAAAAATATGAGGAACTATTATTAACTGCTTGGAAAAAAAAATAAATCAGGATAGTGATAAATTCATACTAGTTCTAAAAATTCCGTATTTGTAAAATCCAGATATTTTACTCTCTGAATGCTGTTTTTTGAGAGGTTACAAGATCCTCTGCTGTTAATTTTACAGCCCAGCCTTGGACCAGATCAAATGGTGATAGACCTCACAGACCCCAACCGGCCCCGGTTCACTTTACAAGAGCTCCGAGATGTATTGCAGGAGAGGAACCAGCTGAAAGCTCAGCTTCTGGTGGTGCAAGAGGAGCTACAATGCTATAAAAGGTAAAGCTTGAAGTCAGCAGAGAACAAACACTACTAATAACAAGTGCATCATGTCTGGGAAGCTTCTCAGGTGAGAGTCTTGCAGGTTTGGGCCCCTAGGTCAGGATAGGCACTGTCCAGGCATGTAAGTGACCAAAGAAAAATGGGGGAGCAATGAAGTCTCTATGCAACATGATTTAAAAACCAAACTCCCTTTTCCTCTGCACAGTTCTCAGCCTGTTCCCATAATTGTCCCACTCTCAGCCTACGCACAGTTAACTCCCACTCCACATCCAGGCTGGCTTCTCGTGCACAGGAATTCATCTGTGCAGTCACAGCAGTTGCACACACACTGTGTCTAAAGCCACACTACATACCAAAGAGCACGGGGGGTTTCCAGCTCAGCTTTAGTCAAAGTTTCCTTCCTCCTGCAGCACGATGCTGGTTGCTCTCCGCTCCTTCGCTCCCACGGGGGTATGGCACTGATCTAGAAACAGAATATTGAGCTCTTTCATCGTTCATGATCAGCTGTGGGGTTTTTAAGACTGCCAACAGAGGCCCTTGAACTGTGCAAAGAGGTGATTTCAGAGAAGGGTTTGGTTTTTGTTCTAGGGAGAGTCAGTGTAAGTCAAAGGGTGGGATGTGGGAAGGGTCTTGATCTTGGTGTTACAAATTAATTCACCCCAATTTCTGCACCGTCTCATCAGGTTGGATTATAAACTCTTTGGGTCAAGAAATTCCTTCTTAATCTAGACACAAAATATCTGAGCACATTAGATTTCAGTTGGGATATCTCAGCAGCACCCTCCTGGATACAGGGAACCTGCCCTTTGCCTTGTCTGTAACACACAGGTTAAGCCAAGAAGTTACACTTATATCCAAGAATTTACAAACTGCCCCAGAACACTTCCCCAGCTCAGCTGGATGCTTTGCTGAGCAGCAGTGGAATGGCCTCTTACTTTGATTTCCAGCTATTACACAGTTTAGTGCAGGCCAAGTTAAAAATGTAACAGTAGGAATAGTTTCAGATATTTAATTATTTGAGTCACAGTGCTATGCAACAAGAGCAGGGCAGGGCTGCTTTCCAGGTAGAGTAATTTGTGAGGTTATCTCCTCATACAGTGTTACAGCTTAAGCCAAAACCCATTTTCCCTCTAAACAGTCACATAAAATCCTAATTGTAATTGTAGTAAAGAGTAATTATGCAGAAGAGGATAAATATATGTTCTAAAATGCCTTGTGCACATTGGAAATAAGCACTGTATAACACAAGGTAACAAACATCTCAGAGACTGGCTCCAAGTGACTGGTGGTGTTTGGGGGCTGCATTTTTCATCATGGTTTCTGGGTAGAAATTGCCATGTGGAGGTTGAAACTCTGCAGTGTCACCCAACAGCTCTTTGTGTCATTTGTCCAAGAGGAGAGTCTGCCTCAGAATTACCCCGTGATGGTGTCACACCAGTTTTTAAGTGCTCTGTGTTTTTATTTCTGAATCCAGTTGATTGTTGCTTGGCTACTCTTCGCCCGCAGCTACTGCAGTCACAGGCTTTGATCCACTGAGCTCTCCAAAGGACTGAGGTCAGCTCAGGACACGCTGTGAAAACACTGAGTGTGCAGGCTGGGAAAATCTAACCCCTTTCCAGGCAGGGAAAACACCCTTTGGTCAAACTGAAACTGCTGCCTGGAGTAGGCGGTTATAACTTCTGGAGTGTAGAAACACTGAAGTAGGATGGCAAAATCTACAGCTGAGGCAAAGCCTTTCTTCTCTCCTCTGTAGGGTGGAAAGAGGAACAGGCACCTGCCTTGCAGGGGAGTTGGGAATCTCCCATCTGTTCCCAGGCCTGGTGTGAGCCTGGGTGGCTGCGCTGGAGGTACCACACATCCACCCCTGCAGAAGTTCACCATTTGTGTCCACACCCTCCTTTTATCCTTGGATTTTTGCACAAATCCAAGTGTGATTACACTTCCCTTTCACCCTCATTATGATTTGCCATTTTTTCCTCTGTGAAGAAGTCAGTTTGTTACTTTTTTAGTGTTCTCATTAAAGCGTAACCCTGGCACCATTACACTGCTGTATTTAGGGATAATAATTCATTATTTTCAGTTCACTACAAGGAAGAGAGGCTGGGCTGCCATCCCTGTCCTGTGAACATTCATTCACCCATGTCCCAGCTGCCCTGTGAGCGGTCTAACTGTCACATTCTGCGCAAACCCACAAAAAAAAAATAAACAAAACCATTTCCTTTGCCAGTGGGATCATCTCACAGAAAAGGGACCAAACTGAAGAACTGGAAAAAGAAGTCAGTGGCAGAAGTGCTGGCACCAGCAAGGACAGTGAAGAGAAGACAATCATCAAACGTCTGTAAGTTTGTCTGCAGATTTTGGGGCAGAATTTGTAAGGATATGACCCACTGTGTACAGTGAAGCCAGGGATGGATGCTGAACTTTAGCCCAGTTGGCTGGATATTGTTTTCTACTCTCCATGTAAAGTTAAAAACCTGATAAAGCAATCTCTTCCTGGGGAAAAAGCACTGCACAGGAAAGCAACCTCCACCCAGGCAAGCAGGGAGTCACTTTTTTCCTAGGAAAAACAAGCATTCCTGAGCAAAATGATTCAATGCTTGCCTCCCCTGCCAGCCCCTCAGGGCTGTGCTGTGGGAGCACCCTGGCTGGCCCCAGGCTTTGTTTACATTGTACACAAAACCCACAGCTCAGGGTCTGTCCCTAAAGTCTCCCAAAATAGCACACTGACAGGGCCAGCCCCCTGCCTCTTCCTTGTTTCCCAGTTGTACACTATTGTTTCCTTTCTGCTATTGATTTTTTCCCTTTTATTTTAGGTTTTCTTTTAAACATGGAAAATGAGCATCCTCAAGGACTTAACTGCTGCTGGTGAGAATGGCACTGATGAGCCTCAGAGGCGCTGGGAAAGACAATGATTGGAAGCAGCAGCATCACTCCTGCTGTAGAGAATGAGCAATCTCATTAACATCATGTTGTATAATATTCTTTCAGAATAGATTTTACTCTGCTTTTTCAGAAACTGTTTCAGAAACAATTTTTGTATTTCTTACTGTCAGATATTACCCACATGTAGAAAATAAAATGTTTATACAAAGCTGGGGTTTATTCTTATTAAGAGAGCCTGTGATGATCTGTACTACAACATACTGATCCTGTCCAGCTATCAAAACATTCAACACAAATGATTTCAGAAGATGAAGATAAGTTAAGAGAGACATACCATTCACAAGTGGTTGGTTGGGGGCGAGATGAACGGTGGAGAAAAGCACAGCAAAGGAAGAAAAGCAATTGGGCTCTGCCCACATGAAGGACTGAGGTGCAGGCAGTGCTCAGACTGGAACAGATGCACCAAACATTTCATTTCTGACTGCTGAAAGTCTCCTGTGGTAGGCAGCTGTGTTTTGCATAAGCTCTGTTCTTTCAATCACCTGCCACAAGCTGTGTATTGGCCCCAGTAATGAGATTTAGCACCAGTGGAAGCATATAGGGCAAACAGAGGAGTGGGAAAAGAAGCTTGAAAGACACCAATTAGGTTCTCTATTTAGAAAGGTAGAATATCCAGAGCAGAGAAGTCTGAAGAGACATAAAAGAAGCAGTGACAGGTATCAAACTGTGATCTTACTCTCTTCAGAAATAAAAGCAGGCTCTGAAGTCTTTTGATTCCCTCTCCTACACTGGCAGCATGAAAAATATAGGACACTTCACACATCTGCTCAGCTGCACAATGTGAATGTGGCTCAGCAGAAGGCAGAGCTGCAACCTCTCTTCTGAGGTCAGGAACAAGTGTCTGTTAGCAAGGCCACACCACAGATGGCTGACCTGAGCCAGCTGGTTCAGCCAGGGCACAGAACCACTGGAGTCCTTTTGCCATCTTCAAAATATCAATAAGCCTTGGCCATGCCCTCATTGTGTATTTTCTAGAGCATGGCAGCAGGGAAGGCAGTTACTGCATTGCTTGAGCAGAGGCTTTGTGCACAGAAAAATTAAACAAAGAAACAATCAGCGACAGCCAGGATGTGCCTCTGAGCTCAAGAGAGATGCTTACATGTGACCTGAATTCCATCCTCTTCCATGGTTTATCCAGGGATGTATTTTCCAATCTCCTTTAAAAAAAGCAGTTTAGCTCCCAACCCAAGGGTATCTTTCCCTGACACCTTGTTAGGAGATGAAGCCTTCCTGTGAGGCACAGAGGAAGAAAAAACATCCAAATGACACATTCCTGTGAGAATTACATTGAGATTGAGCTATAGATCTCTATAGGTGTTCCTAGAAAAGTAAAGGATACATATGCAGTGCAACATGAGCTTTATTTCCATCCTCCAACGCAGTGCTACTCAATTACCAGTTAAGCTTTCAGAGAAGACATTTTCTTTTTATGTAAAACAGGGAGATCTTTCCCCTTTCTGGTTTACAAAAGTGATGCTGAAGTACAGAGGTTTTAAGCTATTCAACCTGATAGAGAACAAGTAAATGTTTAAATAAAATAAACCAAAAAAATTAATTCCAATTTTGACTTAAGGGAAGTGCTCTAGTTTAACAGGACATGTACAATTACTGAGGTCTCTGTTACTGAGACCAGAAAAAAATCTGTGCCAACTCAGACAAGTTGACCAACAAGGCTTACCTGAAACTCAGTACATGTAACAGGTCTCCAGTTAATTCTTCAGAAATGGGAAAATACCCAGGCTTGCTCTGACGAGTTTGCCTTGTGTGAAGCAGTAAATAATATAAAGCATTTAATAGCTAATGATTTTCACAGCTTTCTTTCAAAATGCTCATGAACTGCAATGGAGACAGGTAGTATAGCAGCCGTTTCATCAATAATAAATATATTCTTTATTTTACAGAGACATTGTCTTCAAGTTTTTAATTTAAAAAATACATCACTAAGCCACCTCTCTTGCTGCTGGAGCACACAACCAGGATGTTGTTGCTATCTGACCTATCACATAGGCAAGCATAAGATTGTCTAGAGGGCATTCAGCTGGAACAGCAGCAGCCTTCAAGACATGAGGAATAGAAGACATTAACAGAGCCACAGATCCCTTGCTGACATCTTCCAGCAGCAAGCGTGGCTGATGGCTCACAGCCATTTTCATCTACACACATGCCAAGCCTGCCTTGGCAAAAATTCCAACTGGTAAGAATTCATCTTTAACATAAAGGACCTGCATTGTATTGCCTGCCTATATCCCAGATTTGGCTCTCCAACAGTAACGTTCCGAACATCCACGAGATGCCAAGCGCTCGACTCCCCTGTGAGACAGTGGGACCAGACCGTGCTGGACAGACCTACAGGACCAGGCAATAAGGAATCTACTTTCTTCACTGCATGAACTCCATCACTACAGTTTGAAGCTGCATATGAAGATGACTCCTATTTTCGGAACCACTATGCTCTACTTCAAGCATTCACAGTAAATAAATAGCTTCTGATGTGGCTAATTAGCATAGGAAGGTAATATAAAAATTTTTGGAGAGAGCTTTTACTTCTTTAAAATCCTCTGGGAGACACCTCCAAGAATCAGCCATCAACTATAAAAAAGGTACCTTCTCAAAGTTTAGAAAACAAGTAAATGTCAAACATTGATTCTCATTGTGAAGTTCTGTCTTCACATCTGTAATCAGTATCAACCCAGTCTATCAAGATTCATCCTCATTTGGCTGGGAGTCACTTCTCCAAAGGAAACAGCCAATCCAACCATCCTTTTCCCTCAGTGCCAGTGCATTTGAAGTTCACTGCCAACAGAATGTATGACACAGGAGAAACTGGATTCCTACCACAAATTATTTGAGAATGACAGTAGCATCCATCTCAGAGAAGCCTGTCAACACTGGGCTGTGAAAAGCAGTCTGACAGGCAGTCAAGCCACTGAATGACCAAGCCAGAGTACAGCAGTACTTCTGTCATAAAGCCAAGTTCAGCACCCCAAAGAGGAGCGTGAGATTTCCTTGCAAAAGCAGAAGCACAAACCCAGTGATTAAGTTTCTGTGCAAGTCTTTCACTACTCAAGTGGCACTGGTCACTATGCAGAAGCATTCAAATTTTAAGGAGGGTTTTCCTTTTATGATATAAAAGTTTTGGCAATCTAAGATCAATTATTCAAGCCTGCCTGGAAAACTGTAATAGGTATTTAAATACTGCAAAGCAAAAAGGCAGTTTTTAAGGAGCTTGGAAGACCATAAGCCATCCACTAAGAAAGCTGAGAGAAGTGAGGGCAGGAAAACAAAATTCACTGACTCCTTGTAGAACACTCAGTCCAAAAATAAAAACCCCAAAACAAGGAAGATGAGTTAGTGTTTCAGCCACGGGTGAGCTTCTATGGAAGCTTTGCTTCTGTCTCCATAGTCGTACAACAGTTCTTCACCTGCCTTAATGTCCCTGGAAGCTATGAGGATGAGATGAGGCACACCATCGATGTCGTGGAGCTTGGTCTGACAATTGCCACACTTGCTGTGATTAATGAGCCTTCCCAGACGATTCGTTTCTTTCGTAGCATCAACACTGAAAGAGCAAGAACAGAAGGCGGGATTGCGCCTGGGACAGGGGCACGTTTGTGGTCCAAGCCCAAAGTGCAAATCAGACAAAGGAGGAATCCACACAAGTCTTGAAAAATTAAGGAGAAACAGAACATTATCATGTTACATCACAGAACAATCATGATTAAATAGATAGCCACAATATGGCAAGGCAGGGAAACTGAAACAACTTTGGGAGATTTTTAAGTTAGCACAAAACCCAGAAATCAAAACCTTTGGACTATCTGAGCTGCCTGTTTCCAGGAATAGCAGAATCTAGATGTGAAACAAATTATAAAGCTTGAACTGAAGTGGGTGTCAGAGACTGGAGAAACAAGGACACCCAGTCAAAGTCAGAGTCTGTCCTTCCTTGCTTTCCAAACCAGCTCCTCGCAACTCAGATAAAGGAGTTCATTTTACAAGAGGATAAATTTAGGCAGAAGACCACTGCAGAACTACAAGCCTCATCCAAGTAGACAGAACAGAGCTTTGAGTCACCTACCATTCCTCACAGCCCAGACATATAGGAGGCTCTCAGACCATGGATCAATGCTCCAAAAGATTTCATAATTCAAAGTTCCCATTAAAAACAAAAAAATTTGCATGAAAATAATAAAAGAATCAGCAGCATTCAAAGCCCCTGTTGATGGAAACCTGAGCTTACCAGTAGGTTTTGCTGAGGTACTGGAAATAGTACATGTAGCAGCCTGTGGATGGGTCTTGAGCATACACAGCCTCTCGTTTCTTGGCATCAGTGATCTCGATGAGATCCCCGTGATATTCAACCACAAATTCTCCTCGATTAAAATGTTTAGTAGCAATTACTCCTCTCCCTTTGCCATCAATGTAATCAATCTGTTGAGTTGAAAAGAAAATACTTTCTCATTTCCCAGCTGATTTACATCATTGCAGATACGCTGATTACTACGAAATGATTTGTCATTAAAAAGATGCTGTAAAAGGGAATTTGTGTGTACTGCAGACAAAAGCTGCAGAATGAAGCAGATAGAAGCACAATGCTTGGCACTGTGGAAGAAATGCAGGATGAGTTTGGGACACACTCTCAGTTACTGGGTAGCTGGACACAAAGTCTTCCAAACAAAGAACTTAGGACTGCATTTCTGTAAAGACCTTAAAACGCCCTCAGTATTTATAACCGGGACTGCACATACACATCCTTCAGAGATCAACACTGCTCACTCAAAAGGAAGGACTGTGTGTTCCAGTTTTCCTGCAGTTTCATCAGAGAATCACAGGGTCCCAAGACTGAATTCTGCTACTCTCTGTTTACACAGATTAACATCAAGATACTGTAAAATAAACAGTACATGACTACTTAGGTTGGCACTGCAGTTACCTTCATTCCTTCTTCTTTCCCACTTGTAATCAGCTCATCTATTTTCCTCCTTTCCTCAGTCTGCAGAATAAACAAGAACAAACAAAACCACAATGTTGTTGATAGCTTTTGTAGCTATTATTCTAGAGCTGGAAGGAAATAACCAACCAGTGACACTCATTGTTCCAAACCATCTCATATTTCCAGCAAACTGGATGGCAGAGAGAGAGATTTCTGCCCCTCAAAATACATAAACAGCTAGATCCTAAACTGGACCAGCATTTCCAAATTTTAAGCATGTTCTTAACAATACTTCAATTACAATTACTCCATTTGAAATGGAAACCATTTACAGATAGTTACACACTTCCCCAAATTTTCAGCTAATCAGACATGTTATAAGTAATGTCATTTTAACAAGAAGCACTACCTCCAATTCAGATTTGCTCTTCCTGGAACTTCTTCTAACTGGGTAATAATCTGTCACTTTTCGGTTTGGTGCTCTCCCTTGTGTTCTAAGGAGTGAGAAAGAAAACACAACATATTTCACACTACTTAAGTTAAGTTACACCTCTAGAGCAAAGTTATGTGCAAGAAATTTTTATTTGAGCTTGGTAAGTTGAAAAGTGATCCACATGAATCAGTGTTTTTTACCCTTGCTCTTAGCTTAAAACCACAGCTACATCCCCTTTTCTTCCCCACATTATTTCCATTACTCCAGTACTAATTCTTGAACAATAAAAGTGAGATGTCGTTGGAAATCAACTGAAGGTCACATTACAAGTCTGGGGCCCCCTGTGTGCCTTGCCAGAAGGCACTCGAAAATTTAGGTCATGAAAACTGCTTGGCAAGGAATTCATTAATGTTAGGTCACATTACTCTGATACCATGAGAAAGGGTATCAGCTCAGCCAGGAAACCTCCAACTGCTGTTTCTGACAAGACACATTCTCATTTGTCCACAGGAAAGTAGGTCTTAATGGATCATTAACTTTTTTTTCCATAGGTGACCAGAAAATACTTCACTTGTGATAGAATAATAGAACACCCTAACCTTGCTTTCAAGACAAACAAGTCCTCTGCAAAGTACGATACTTGGATGCTATTTTAGGGTTTTTAAAAGGTGATATTCTTGAGAAAACAAAGAGCTGTCTTTTCACAGTTCCACCAGTCACTTACTTTTTCCTTGGCCCTCGTTTTGCTTTAACCATCTTCTTCTGAGCTGGCTTTGCATTGGCCTCCTCAGCACAGTCTGCAGGCAGGGGAGTCTTCTGGGTTTCCACAGTTTCTTGGTTTTGATCAAAAGAGGGCACTGAAGGATTGCACCCACCTTCCTTATCCTTCTGGTCTTCTGGTTTCACAGCACCTTCAACTATTTTGCCACCATTCTTTTTTCCTGGTGACAAGGAAACTGAGTAAGGCTCTGAACTTAGGGCCAACTATACCTAAGTGCTTTAAATGAATTGCAGTGGTTTATAGTTCTGCCAACTGAGAGAAAAAGGACAGCAATGACCCTGCACTGCTGGGCTCAGCAACTGCAGATGTTGGTACCAAGTGACCAATGCCACCCAGGCTAAATCCATGGGAGCTAAAGGGCTGGCAATGACAAGAAATCTACACTCCCCACAACCAGCATTAACTTGTTTTTTTACATCCTACCCCAATACAACCACATCCTCCTCTTTAGACAGGAGGTAGGTGAGCGTGTTTTAAAGCCAAATAACGTTTTTATGTGGAGTAAATCATCAGGTTTAGCAGTCCCATCTGCTGAGACAGATGTTTCAGTCTCACTGGAGAAAAGAAGCACAGCTGCAAGGCCTCAGCAGTGGGGCAAGCTAAAGCCATCTTCACTTCCTTGTCAAAACTGGGGAGCCAAATTAGGAACTAAAGGCTCCAAGTCTCCAGAAAGCCTGTCACTCCCTGCGTCAAATGGGACTTAAAATACCTGCTTGCTGAAAGTGTTTGCATCACAGTGCTTTGACAAATTACCAATGCTGTTAAATGCACCTTTAAACACAAGCCAGATGGATCTTCTTGCCCTTCATAAACTTACTGAACATTCCCATTTCTAGTCACTACCAGAAGCCTGTGCTTCTAGTTACAGCTGTGAAGCCTGGCACTCAGCATCCACAATTTAGGCTTTTATGTCTTGATGAAAATGTTAGAATTGGGGGTGGTGGGGGCACATTCACCAAGATAAGCAATCCAAAGCTCAATCTTACCAGCTCCTTTCCTGTAGGTTTCCTTTAGTGTTTTGCCCTGACATTTCACCTCGTGATACATGACAGAGTTTTCTTCTTGTAGCGGGGGGCGAGCACCAGGGGCTTTGTTGGGATTCAGGTAGCTGTAGATTTTGGATTGACCAATAAACACATTCTCCTAAAACAGACCCACACAAAAAAATCAGTTCAGCAGAGATTCCAGGAACCTCAGGTTGGCATCCACAACAGTTTGCAGCAACCAGGGCTGACAGGTGATTGTGCTGCTGCAATTTACACTGTTTGAAGCATAACCCTCACTGACGTTGTGATTTCTAAGTAAAAACATAACAGTGCTGAGCACTCTGAGAACTTAACTAATGCAAGCTCTCAGTCCAAGAGAGCTTTCACATAAAATGTAGCAGTATGAGGTAGTCATAGCTAACTCCAGCCTCCACCCTTGTGCTTCACAGCATGAACTTTGGTGCTAAAAAAAACACAAACCCCAAGCCTGAGCTCCTGGGGAGGAAGGCGGCCTCAAAGAGCACAAGCCAAAAAAAATATGAATAACGCAGCAAAAATTGTCCAGGCCCAGTACAGAACGCTCACAGCCAAAAAGGTACGAGCTACCCAGCTACTCTCAGGAGGTGACAAATATTGCTGCAGTAAATTATATGCTCAACTAAGCAGCACAGGAATCAGTTTTACAGCCTACCTTGAGTGACATCTCTCAGCAAAGCATAGGAGATAAACAGTGCTATCCTCTTAGCCATTATATGATACAAAAATAAAGTGTAAAAGTTGTTTATGGCAGAAAAGCCCATTAAAGAGGGCAAGGACCAGTCAGGAAAATGGCAAAACCCTTTGGCATGGCCAGACACCACAGAGCCTGGGGTTTGTTCACAGGCTCAGGCTCCAAGATGCCAACAAGTGAGCAGGGTCACCTGTCACCTTTGCTTTTACAGTCTCCTGCCACCTGGCTATGTTTGCCTGTGCAGGGTACGTCAGGCACACGGATCCCAACCGTGAAATCTCAGAGTCTGGACAAACAGATGCAACTTGGGCAGAATGAGTTTTTCTTGGCTATAGTTTGACTCAACCAAAAGCAATTTGCAGACATTGCAAGCCAGTTAAAACAACAAAAATATGCATCCATTTTTGTAGAAAAGCAAGGAACAAAGGGTCCCAGTAGTTAAAAAAAAGATAGCTCAAATATAGCTGACTAAACAAATACCTCAGTATTTCAGTCACAGACAATAACAAAGTAAACAAAGTACACAATAGAACAGATAGGATAATTTTAATAATTAACGTAGTCAAGAATGACAAACTTCCTATGTACATAATTCACACAAAATCAGATCAGTTAAAGGCTCAAATCCTAGTCCACAAATAAACTCTACTAAAGATTGCGATTATGATGGAACAGCCTGAAAAAAATCAAATCAGACAGACACTCCCTGACCTCCAACGTTTCTGAAAGGCCTATGAAAGGCTAAACTTGCTTATTAAAAAAACGGGGCTTCAAAGCATGAAACGCTATGAAATCACTCCGTTTTAATAACTGCAAGCAAAGAACCCTGAGCTTCAAAGTCCTCAAGATTAAGTAAGAAGTTTAAATACAGGCATTTGTGGAGAAAGCCCAAAGCAGTGAACTGCAGTCCACCTGCCAGCTGAGCCTTCAGGCTTTGAATACACCATGAACAGGAAACGAACAACTATTTTTCCAGCATAGCTTCCTCCCTTCATTCCCAGCTCCCTGCCTGCTGTGCTCTTGGCGCAACCGAGACGCCGCTGCCACGTCTTTGTCTGTGCCAGCCTTGAGACCCCGGAGAGCAGAGATTTTCTCAGCACAGCAAAACATACGAAAGGCTGCTGAGGGGCTCCGGGGTTTGATGCAATAGCCACAATTATTTCCATTCGGAGTTAAATGCAAAGAGACAAGCAGCCTCCGGCCAGCTGCCTGTGACAGAACTACAGGACGGGGAAGATGGCACGGAGGGAACGCCGAGCCTAGGGCCTGTCTGCGGTAGGGCACAGAGAAGCAAGGAAAGAGTCGGACGGTACTTAGAAGTTAACGATTTCTGAATGATTTGCGGGGTCCCCGAAGGCCCGGGCCCCGCAGCTCCCCGGGGCAGCCCGCACGCCGGCTCGCCCGCACCGGGGGGAAGCGGAGGGCACAGCAGACCCCGGGAGCCGCCCGTCCCGCTCCGCCCGCCCAGGCCCGGGCACTGCTTACCCCGCCGGCCCGGGGGCGGCCAGGGCCCTTCCTCTCGGCGCTCTCGGGACTTGCCTTCTCCACGCCGCCCGCCCTGGTCTTGGGCATGTTCTTCCCTAGGAGCAACGGGGGAAGATCGGCGCCTGAGCCATGTCCGGCGCTGCCGCCCGCGGTCATCGCCCGGCCGCCGCGGCCTGCGCCATGTTTAAAGGGCTGGATGCGGCAGGGCGAGCCGCGGCGGCCCAGCCCCTTCCCGGCGAGCTGCGCACACCGCGCGGGGGAGGAGTCCCGCCGGCCCCGGCTCCCCGCACCTCCCAGGAGGAGCTTCCGCGCCGCGGAGATGCCCCGCGCCGCGCGGGCCCAGCCCCGCTGGCCCCGCCGCTCCCCGGCCCCTCTCGGCTCGTGCCCGCTCCGCCCCGCGCACCTCCGGCCATGGCGGCGGCGGCGGCGGCCCCGCGCCCCGGAGCCCCCGCGCCGGGCGGCCCCGACTGTCCCCGCGGAGTCCCCGCCGCCGCCAACCGCTCCGCAGGGCGACGCCGCGTTACTCTTGGCAATCCCATTGGTTTAATCTTCTGCCAATTATCGCGTTCAGGCCTCTGATTGGCGCAAGGGGCCATAACCCGCCCTCTCCCTGTCACACCGCGGTGGCCGCGGCTCCCGGGAACAGGGTTTAAATGTGTGTTCGCTGGGCGCTGATTGGCCCGTGCGGAGGGCAGGCAGCGCTCTGATTGGCTGTCCGGCAGGGACTGCCCCTCCCACGGCCGGGCCGCGCCACGTGGGTGGGAGCGCGCGGGAGCGGGACCCTCCGGTGCTGCCCCCGCCCCGTCCGCTCTGCCGCTGCACCGGCACCTCCCGGCAACGCCGCCTCCCTCCTGCACCTCTCCGCAGGGCACACGGCCCCCGCTGCCATGCAGCGGGGACTGGGGACTCCTAATCCTGGCGGGATTATAAAAATCTGCTGTGCGAAATTATTAGGCTGCTTTACGCAATATTTAGTTTAGATCTCCCTGGTTGAAATTTATGTGTATTAGTTCCATCTTCCAAGCTTGCCTGGAGAGAAGATAATACTCAAGTATTGCACTAAAGCATCAAAGACCTTGTGTAAATCCCCATTCTATAACGAGGGCAGCTAAAATATTACAAAGCCAAATGACAGAGCCGTCATTATCACCAGGAGAGCTGGAACTGCCTTCAACATCGATTGCCTGGTCAGAAGCTGCCAACAGGACTAGTACATACCCTTTGAAATCAGGAAAGTACAGTGGCAAAGAGTAACACAGCAATGAGACAAGAGCACACAGGGATCAGGATCTGGATGGATGCCAAGTTGATTCCATCATGGAAGTCAGGAAATTGCCACACAGGACTTTGGTGCTCCATGATAAGCAAAACACTTACATTGAGCAACAGTGCTTGACTCTTGTTTCTTATCTGTGTCACCCCTCCTGCAGCAAGGCCTACCTGAGTGTGCTCAGGACATGGCGTGGTGGCACTTGCGCTGACCCAAGCGCTATCGCCACGGGGGTGGCTTCCCACCCAAGGCTTATCTGTAGCCACAGGCTGCTGCTTGTCTCTTGGGCATTCCCACAGTGATATAAACAGCCGGTTTGGTGATACAGCTGAAAATCATCCTTTACCTTTAGAACAGGAAAAAAAAAAACCAAAAACCTTTTCATCTTAAACAAGAATTTGGGGCCTCGTCCTTTCCAAGCTGTCCCAGAGCAGTTGGGGGCTCACAGGACAGGAATTTATTGTGACTGCAAAGGAGTCTCAGAAGGCATCACAGCGTTCCAGTCTACCCCCTCCTCTTCTTGTTTTAACTCTGCATTCAGGCACTTTGGGAGAAGACAGAACAAACCCAGCTCTGCATGGGCACTGTCATTTGTTACGTCTGGGTCTTCGATCACCAGGCACATGAATTTTACAGACAAGCAACCAAAACGCACTGGGTATTTTCCTGTAAACTCCTAACTGCAGCCAGCTGATGTCCTCTGGGTATCATGTCCATGAACATCCATGTCCATGGTGTTCTTCCATCACGGCAGGTACTCCAAGCTCTCTGCAAAAGCAGCAGAGCAGACACTGCTCTAATTTTTCCACCCTAGTTCGCACTGTACTTATCACACAGCTGGGATGCAACTGGGAAAAAAAAAATCTTCATAAATTACTAAGATGATTTCCTTCTTGCAATAATAGGGAACACTCCTCCTAATGTCTTGGGAAAGCTCTGGAAACGCCCTCAACTGTGGTTTTGCTCAGCTGTTGGGGGTTGTATATTTTAAATAATTATTTTGTATATGTATATTAAACAAAGCAACCGAGTTGGCATCGAAGCTGTGCGGGCCACCAGTAGAGGGCAAAGGAAGCCAAGCAATTCTCTTCCCCAGAGCAACAAAGAAAACAACGTCATCTCTAACTGGCCGCTGCTCCCGGCGCGGTGGGATCACACCGTGAATTAGCAAAACATGTTGGCTTTACCCCTCAGCTGGCGGCGACCGAAAGCCAGAGATGAAGTTCAAAATGTTAAGGGCTCCAGCCCAAAAGAGTGAGGCTGGAGCCGCCCGTGTCTGTGACTCAGGACACACGGATCCCGTAATCCAGAGGGAGCAGCGCGACTCCCGCTAGAACCAGCGCTAAAACCCAGTGACCTAAATATTCTCTCCCGTAGTGCCGCATGAGCAGCTCCCGGGAGCACCACGTTTTACTGCGGAAATGTGAAATTGTTTTGTGGGGGAAGGGATGGAAGAACGAGCGAGGCGTCGATTTGCTCAGAAAGAGAAGAAAATCTTCAAGGTAAATCACTTCGGTCTAGACGAACGCTTCATCCAGTTTAAAACAAATCTTATTTTATCTTTGAATTCATGGTTTCATTTTCTGTCGAATATACCAAGGAGATGCTTGTTAAATATTTCCACCTGAGAGCAAGTTCTCACACAGCACCTGTCATATTTGCAATTTGCAAAATATATGACAGCATTTACACAAATTTCTCGTTCACAAGATGAAATCCCTACAATTTGTGCTTCAGCCACTAGAAATCAAGCAAAAACAATCCCTGAGGGTAACTGCTGAGTATTACATTAAGCAATATCATTTTATAAAGTCACAGAATAAAATGCCAGTAGGTGCTAACTGCATTTCATAGATTATAAAATATAATTACATTCAGAATTGTATCTGCCAATGATTAAAAAAAATAATAAAATAAAAAAATCTCTGACTAGAAAGTGCAGCGAGACCCGTGAATTACATGCAAAATTCTATGGAAACAGAGTCCTGCAGACAAATGTGTGTGTGTTAATTCCACGCCAATGGAAAGCAGCATTTCCACCAGTGGGATTACTCACCTATTCCAGTCGAGGATGATCACAAACGCTGTCAGGTAACTCCCTTTTCAACTCAAGACATCGAAACCCTCCCTTTCTTGTCACGATTGTATAAAGGTGCTGAGATTTAAAGTTCGATTTAGCACGTGTGAGCTGTACTTCATTATGCCTTCATTTGAAGTGTGCAGAGGGCAATAATCAAGACAAAAGCTGCCATTTAAATTGTTCTTCTGGTCTCTGGCCACATTTCTGTCGTCTTTTTCTCCATCTGAAGCATCACTGATTAATCTGAATTACTCAAGTCAGTTTAATTAACGTTGCTTTGTCTTTAAATAGTTTAGCCTTAATCTGTCTAATCCTTTACTGGTTATATTAATCCCTGTTAAATTTGCCAAATGATAAAATAAGCAAACTTGCACAAGATCGAATGAGTAGTGCTGAACATTTGAAGGAATTTCATGATTGCTCACACTTCATCTATATCTGACTCAATTCTGTGTGAAAGTTCTTACAAATTTTCATGTTCTTACACAACTGGAAAAGCATTTTATTGGAAGATTGTCTCTTTTAGTAAGTCTTCTGTCTGGGGGCCTCCAGCGCTAAAAAGATGTCTCCAAATGTGAAACTAGCATGAGTGGTCTCCAGATTTTCACTCACTCTTTGCAGCAGCAAGTTTCACATTAGCAGCTTGTGAAGTACTAGCAAATGAAAACTCATCTGCCGGGCACATCCCCAGGGAGGGCAGCAGGGATGTTTCCCCCGCATTCTCCTGGGGCAGTTCCTGTGCAGGAACACCGCAGAGTCCCGGCGCTGTGAGGGGGCGGAGGTGGCGGCGTCCTCAGGGCGCGGTGGCACCGGCCGCACCGGGGTGCTCGGAGCCGCCAACCGTGGAGGGACGGGACGGGCCCAGGGGGCCACCTGAAGTGAGACGTATTCACGCACATCACGGGCGGGGATGAGCTGGGATATCACCGTTTCCCCTCACGCCGACAGCCCCCGGGGCCCGACCCCGCGCCTGGGCCGGTCCCGCCGCTCCGCGGCCGCTCCCGCCAACGCCGCCTCAGGCGGGGGCGCGCGCACGGCGCCTCCCGCCCCGTGATGCAGCGAGAAACGCGAGACATCGCGAGAGCTCCGCCGCGCTGCCGCGTTCTCGCCGGCAGCCGCCATCTTGCGGAGCCTCGGTCACGTGACCGCTCGCAGCCGTTCGCCTCCGCCTTCCCCTCCCCCCACCCTACCGGGAACCGGGCCCGGATCGCCAAGGCTCGACTGCGGCCGCCGCCCTGAGCCGGGGGCCGCCCGCAGGGACGTCGCTTATTTGAAGGACGGTGGATACACCGGGATTTTTTTTGGGGGAGGGAACGGGGAACTTGCTGTTTTCCCGTTGCTGCGGGCAGGGAAAAATCGAGGCGCGGCATGTCACGTGACGGGGGGGCGAGCGAGGAGCGCGCGCCAGGGCCCGGCGGCGGCGGTGGCGGCGGGAGGGGGGGGGGTGGGCGCGAGACGGCGGCGGCGGCGGCCACGTGATCGAGGAGCTCGCGGGCGGGGGGCGGGTCACGTGGTGCCGAGCGCGCGCCAGCGGCGGGCGGTGGCTGGTGGAGTCACGTGGGCGGGGAGCGCGCGCGCGGCGCGGCGGGTGGGGGGAGGCGCGGCCCGGGTCACGTGGTGCGGGCGGCCCCCGGCCCCCCCCTCCCCTGTGAGGGGAGGGAGGGCAAAGATGGCGGCTGTGAGTTAGAAAGCGGCGGGCGGCGGGGCCGGCGGCGGAGACTTCTAGGAGCCCGCGGGAGGATCGAGCGCGACAGAGAGTAAGTCCCACGCTGCTCTTTTGCTTGGCGCCGCGCCTGTTTGTCCGCCTTTGGCCGCTCCTCGCGTTCTGGGGCCGCCCCGGGGGTTTCCTCCCCTCAGCTCTTCACCGGGGCCCGCGGCGGCGGCGCGGGGGTGTCCGGGGAGGACCCGTTGTGCTGGGAGCGGCTCCGCGTCTGCCTCGGTCCCTCAGCCCCGGAAGGCTGTGCGGCCGCCCCCGCAGGGGTCCCGGTGGGCCGGGGGTGGCGCGGCGGGCGGGGGAGGCGGTGCCGCCGCCCCGGTGGAGCCCCGGTTGTCCCGCGAACTTCGTTCCCGGGGGCGGGTGGGGGCGGGCGGCGGGGCCCCCCGGTTCTGGGGAAGCGCTTCTCTAACGGGGGCGGGCGCGGCGGTGGGTTTGGCCGCCCCCCCGCCGCATCTCTGTGCGGGCAGACCCCCCCCCGGCCCGGCCCGTGCCTTTGTGCGCTCTTTCCGCGGCTGCTGATTGTTGAGGTTTGAAATGGAGAGACGAGGCGGGGGGGATGGGGGTGTTTGATTTATGGTGCCGGAGCGGCTCCGAAAGCCGCCGTGAGACGGAGCCCTCCCGCCCTTCCCCGGGGTCGCGGTGCTGTTGAAGGGATCTTTAAAGAGGTGAAGGTCTGGAAACAAAAAGTCGCGCATGGGACAGGATTACGCAGCCGATTCTGGCCCAACCCGGAAGTTTATGTCGGGAACACGTGTTGGTGGGAAGGTGGCGGGGCAGGAGCCGCCGACCCCCCCAGTCTCTCCCGTCGCCTCCCCCGGGGGCTTCCCCGCCCGGCCGAGCCCTCCGGGGCCCCGCTGCTCCCGGAGAGCCCAACCGCGGCGACAGACACGGCCTCAAAGTCCAGGGACTCTTAACGAGCGCACCTCAAACAGAGGTTGCTAGGGTGAGTAATAGTTTAACGTAGAAATGCCCCTACAGTCTGATGGGGAAGAGGCCTTTTGGGTTTTTCTTCTGGGTTTTTTTTAGGTTGTTTCTTTATTATTTTTAGCTGACCAGGTTCCACACTGAATTTGAGAGTATAAATTAGATCTCTCGTACTTTCTTTCAGGTCCTCGTAGGCTGGTTCGATGTGTTTGATACCTGTTAAAGATGAGGCAAATTTTGTAAATGCTTAAAAAAACCAAACCTTTAATTGATCTGTTAGGTAACTCCAGAGTAAGTTAAAAAAAAAAAAATCAGTGTGATCAATCGCACAGTGTAAAGTTAGACATTAACTCGGTAGTAGACTGTTTGGCTTTAGACTACCAATATTGTATCTGGATTAAAATTATTTAAAAACATATATTAGTGTTTTTTAAGCTGCCCTCCCCCAATATTGAAAATCTGTAGTTGATGTTGTAAAGCAAGAATTGAAATTGTGTAACAGCATGACATTTGAATTGGTATTCTGTATCTGCCTCACAGCCATGAAATGTTATATTTGTATGCAATCTTAATATTTAGAAATGAAATGTGGGCAGTTTGTCTTTTTGTCCAGACTACTCCTTTGGTTTCAAAACTGACTGAGAATTACTCTAAAAGCCATTGAAGCAGGTTATGGATATAGGTAATGGTGCTTTGAGACACACCTGGAACTGGCTCCCAGGCTGAAACTAAAGGTCCTGGTGCTCACACACTGCTCTTATTTCTTTAAGTTTTTACTTCTTAAAAACTTTCACTACTGGCCAAATTACCAGCTCCAGCCTTTTAGTCTGAAAGCTGATTTCATGCCAAATTATTGTATTGTTAATTCTTTTAATATTTTCAAAACTTGTGAATTTCACATTTGCAGACTGTGTAACATGACAGTTGTAAATTTGGTAGAACAGTCATTAAAAAGCATTGAGGCGGAGCTGCACCCCACAGCGCCCTGAAGTGTCCCTCGTGTCCTTGAAAGCTTTGATTTTGAGTGGTAACCAGCCTTGAAAAAATGGGAATGATTTTTCCAGGATTGGCATTAAGTTGTGATTTTTGTGAGAAAACCTTTGTACGTGTAAATGCCA
This sequence comes from Poecile atricapillus, assembly GCF_030490865.1. NCBI lineage: Eukaryota > Metazoa > Chordata > Aves > Passeriformes > Paridae > Poecile > Poecile atricapillus. The sequence goes on from NC_081264.1 coordinate 2,484,808, forward strand.
AATTAACTGCTACTCTTGAGGTTAAGGCATGGAAGGATGAGTGAGTTCATTAATTAGGGTTTTTCTCTTTGATTGGATGGTGACTTGGAGAGGACCAGAAGGGGTTGGGTTGGTTGAGGTTTTTTTTTACTGTTTCCCAGGTTGCATTCTGGAGGCAAAAGCTGTGAAATGAGCAGAACCCACGTGGATATCCAGAGAATCCTGTTGGGTGGGATGGGGCTCAGCAGCCTTTCCACCTCTGCTGCGAGAGGCTGCAAAGGGAGACGTGAAATTTTCAGGTCAATAATAACTCCCGGTTTAGACAGGCAGAGAATTTGCAGGGCAAAGCTGTCTTGTCTGTACAACTCCAGTATTTGTGTGATATTATAAATGGTTTCCAGTACAGTTCAGGTGACAGGTATTCCTCAAAAAGGCAGTAAGATAAACCTTCCCAGTGAAAGAACAAAAGTTGCTGGATGCTGTTTGTGTGCCAGCCAAGCATTAACACCCAGGTCTGCAGTTGGGTGCACCACAGAGCCCAGGTGTCTGAGGGGCTTGGGAATAGCAGTGCCTGGTTGGTTGTGATGTTTGGTTTGGACCAACTTATGATACTGGAATTGATTATGGTTTTTAAATAAGCACTTTAGGCATGCAGTGTTACAATGTGTAACTCACAGACCTAGAAATCAAAAGGCTTTTCATTGTTTGGGATTCTACCATTATCTTTCTCAGGGGAAACAGAGCAGGTTGCTCAACATGTGTTTTAGAATCTTTTTCTTCTTTTTTTTTTTGTTTTGTTTCTTTGTACCAAAGCTAAAATGGAAGGAGAGAGTGAGCCAGGTTGGCATGGATACATGACATGATATGAAACATGGCATTCTGGTTTTGTATCTTTAAATCAGGAATTATTTACATAATGTGCAGTGATCACAAAACCGTGTCTTTATCAAAGTTTTAAGCTATATTCTTCATCAGGAGAGCACCTTACAGAATTGTTTGATATGATTTGGTAGCCCTTCTTGAAATAGCAGCAGTTTATTTTTTCTCAATACAAAGAAAGTAATTAAGATATTACTGCTGTCAAAATTTTATAAATACATTTTTTTAGTTTTATTTAATAGGCTGATTCTTGCTCAGTGACATTGGACTACCTCACTAAACATAGACAATCTTATCTGCAAGATTCTACATGCTCAAAACAGTTCTTTGAGTGATGAAATGCTCAGGGAACAGCTTGTAATATTCACAACTTTTTAATAAGTATTTTCTTTCAGAGAGTTTGAAGATGTGGCAAACAGGTCCTTATATAGTATTGCCAAGGCTGAGCTGCAGAACTTGATAAAGTGACTTTCACTTGTGTTAACTGAGGAGCCTCCTACCTTGCAAGATTATGGAGCTGGTTCAGCCTGATAATGTTTTAAGCTTAACAAACGTGTGCTACAGAAAATAAAGTTATCACAATACATCTTCTCCTGTATTTTTTTCTTCCTCATTTAATTTCCTTGCTAAATTAAAATGGGGAGGGTAGGCAGCATTGGTGCTTGGAAGTTGCACAAAGCCTAAAATTGGTCCTTAGTATTCAGTGACTTCTAGTGTAAAAATTCTAGAAGTTCAGAATTCCTTTTGTTTCGAACAATGCAGCTTTGTTCCTACTGTACAGAAACAAAATAAGTGAAACTAGTCAAACTTTCATTGTCCAAACTGACAGACAAACAATTGCTGTTGTTTCACAGAGTTTTTTGCTGGGTTGTGAGCAACCATGAATTTTTAAGGCTTAAAATTTGGGGTATCAGGAGAGAGGTGCAGCTGGGGGGTTTCTTACATGAAAACAGCCCCACTAGAAAGGGATGCTTCTAAACTGGAGATATTTCCTCTGAAATTGTAGGAATTGCTTTGCTAGTTTCTACCACCAGTCATCTACTGAAAACTTTTAAATAAGTAACTAAAGCATTACTTCTATGAATTGGGGCTTTTTTTCTGAACTCTGAAATTTCTAAGATATCAGCAATCATGTTTTTAAATGTTAAACATGTAGAGGTCAGTGGCATCATGGATATGTTAAACTGGACTTGAAACAGATGTGATGGGTTGTGACACCATTGTAGGGTGGCTGGGGAAGATGTGTTTTTGTGGTTCTGGTGTTGGGTTTTTCTTCTAGCTTTGGTTTTGCTTTGAGTCTCAACTTCATAGAAAGGCCTTTCCTTCCTATATTGTGAGAGCAGACTAGAAGTTCTTGAGTATTTTTATTTTCTCTTAGTTCTCTTAAGTGAAAATCCCCAAACTTCAGCCTTATTGTGCCTCTATTCAGTCCAGTCCCTTAACTCTCAATCAAGTATTAGTTATATCTTTGTTTAGTGGTGGGTGATCACAGCTCCATACAGACTAAAGAATGACTTAACTGATGTTTTTTTCCACTTTACATTTAGACATTTTAGTTTATTTGTCCTTTGAGCAAAGGTGTTGGCCTGTGTGGAAGGGTGCTTGTGCCTCTTTCCCAAGTGGATACTGTGAAGTTACAATTTTAAAGTGTTTTTGAGCTGTTTTGATGGGGTGATCTGTGTTAATTCTCCTTCTGTAAAGAAATTAAACTTCAGTAGCTGCTCTCAAGTTCTGAACACCAAAAGTACTGATAAGCAAAAATTTCATCTGGAGACTTAAACCTTCCTCCCCTCACCTGTTTTCTAGTTAATAACAATGCTTCAAGCTTCTAAACTTAGATGTGATGGTCACTGTTAAGATTTTAATCTGATGGAAATTAACAATTTATCCTACCTAATTAATGTGTGTATATATAGTCCCCTTTTTTGAGAGAGAAAACACAATCTTTCTGGAATGAAAGTAAAACCAAGAGTCAGTTCTTACCACTTTTGTTGACCCATTCAGGATTCTGGGAGACAGGCTGATGGGTGGTGACATCCTTTAATGGTGCTGCCATATCAATTAAATCTGCTAGATGACTTAATGCTTCTTAATATTTTCTGTATCTCACAACAACAAAGCAGGACATTCTGCCAATTGATTTAGTCAGCTCAAATGTCTTTAAGAAAGAAAAGTCTGGTTCTGACAAGCAAGTACTGTGATGGGGCTGTGTGTGGTCAGTAGCAGTCCCACCAATTATTTGTTGCTTTGATATTGTTTGGAACATCTTTAAGTCTTTAATGCCTTAAAATGTATCTTCCCCTTGTGGTGCCACCATCTCGGTATGAATCCACGGCCAAAAGGTTTCTCCCTTGCTATTGCACAGACTAAAACTGGGAAGAGTAAGAACTAAGTGCCTGAGGCTTAGCTTATTACAAGAATTACCTGTTCTGCTAAATGTGCTGAGGAATATGTGTGACCAGCCAGCTGAATGTGGCTTAGCTGTGCATGTAGAAGGGATGAGCAAGGGAATGCTGTTTTGGAGTCTCGTGAATGAACATCTGAAATGCCAACAAATAATTTTGTCCTCTTACCTGCTTTAGAGTAGGTGTTTGGCTTCACTGAGTTTCAGTGTTTTGTTCCCAGTGGGTGTTGAGGGGTGTGGAAGGCAAGTCAAATTAAGATTTGCTTGAGGTGTATTTTAGACTGTATAAGCAACAGCTCAAGTTCAGTGAAATAATTTAATTTTTATCTTAATACTAGGGCAGATGGGTTTCCTTCTTAAGCAAGTGAAATGTGTTATCTTCTCTCTTCATCTTTAAATATGGAGTATTTGGCTTTTTAATAAGTTTTTATATGGTCTAGAATAGCTTTTTGAAATTAGTTTTGCTTGTCCTACACATAAAGGAGTCTGTGACCTGATGTTAGTGTCCTATTTAATAAGCAGTTACATACTATAATAGTGGCACATTTGTTCTCTCCATATGCAAAACAAAATTTCTCCAGTGAATGAATGTAACCTAATGTAAGGGCAAGCAAGAAATTAAAGCTTTCCTTATAAGCTCTTTATCACTAACTTGTTACAAGATAAAGTAAATGAGTTTTAATTGTGTTTCTCTCTTGCAGTTCCTTCACCGACAAAGACAGATCATTAGCATAACATGGTCTCACCATTTCTGCTCTTGGTGTTTCTTGTAATGCTTGAAAATGTAGTGCCTCAAAGACTAGAAAAGGTGTCTTGAGTTTATGGGTATGATAGCATTTTATGTAGTAAACTATTGAATTCTCACTGCTTTTAAATGTGGTAGGTATGTTGAAAAGTCTACAAATAAACAAAAGAACAGAGCAAATCTAAGAAGTGAAACAGTGTGTGCAAGAGACTGCACCATGAATGCCCTTGGATCCAGGAAATGGAGTTGTGTGGGGGCAAAAAGTAAACCAGAATTAAATGTACTTGTATTTACAGTTTAATTTCTTTTTTTTTTAGAGATGGTGGAGCCAGGACAAGATCTGTTGCTTGCTGCTTTGAGTGAGAGTGGAATCAGTCCAAATGATCTCTTTGATATTGACTCTCCAGACGTGGTTCTTGCAAATCCAGCACCAACTCCAGCTGTTCAGCAGGTTAAAACAAGAACATAGCGGTTTGTTAGAGAACTTGGGTTTGCTGTGATGGAGGGGTTAAAGGGGGTGATTTCCATAGCAAATGGTTGAAGCATGTGGAGTTTTCTTAAGTTTCTTGCTTCATAGTACTGAGATCAGAAAATGTCTTGCAAATTAATTTTAAATTTCTATTAAAAAAGCAATCTGAAACACTTGAGGTCAGCACAAACAGAAATATTGCTTAATTCTGGATATGACATGGAGACATAATGTCAGGTATCCATGGAGAGCTCTCATGTCATTGGGGTCTAGCTGTTCTACAATAAAATGCGTAAGAAATGTAATGAAATACCATGTTTAAGCTCTGTGATGGCCTTCACTCTGCCCGAGTGTAGCCACTTCAGACACAGGCTGAGAACAAAAGCCTTAAGGTTTTATCCCTGCTGACTTGTTTGCTTTCTTTCCTCTGCAGTCAGTACCACTTAGTGCATTAGAACTGGGCCTGGAGACTGAGGCTGCAGCTGCTGTGAAACAAGAACCAGAGACTGTGTCTACTCCAGCCTTATTAAATGTTCGGGTAAGAACTGGTCCTCCAGGATTTAGATGGGGAAGGGGCTTAACTTGGGCTGGGCACCAGGTGCCCACTAAGCTGCTTTATCACTCCTCCACCTCAGTTGCACAAAGGCTAAAAAACCATGGTGAAAGGCTCCTGGGTTGAGATAAGGACAGGACAATCAGCAATTTGTCACAGGCAAACCAGACTCAACTTGAGGAAATTAATTCGTTGCCAGTTAACAATGGAGAAGGAAAATGAGAAATAAGATCAAATCTAAAAATACCTTCTCCCCACTTCTTTCTTTGTCCTGGGCTCAACTTCACTCCTGGCATCCATAGTCCTCCAAGGGCTGCAGGGAAGTCCCTGCTCCAGCACCTGGGGCACCTCCTCCCCTTCTTTCACTGACCTTGGTGTCTGCAGAGTTTTCTCAGATACTCTCACTCCTCCATCCAGCTGCTGTCTGTGTAACAGTTTTTGCCTGTTGTTAAACAAGTACCTTCTCACAGGCACTGCCAGTGACACTGACTGCCTGAGCCTTGGCTTGCAGTGAGTTGGACTGGCTTTATCAGATATGGGGGAAACTGTGGTGGTCATATCTTGGACCTGGGTGATCAATTTTTAAATTTTATTTATTTTATTTTGTTTTCCATAAAATCTCAAAAGTAACTTTCTGAAATATGTACAATGTAGTGAGAGATACTTTTTGCTCAGTGTTGCAGCACAAGATAATTACTCTGGCATATTCAGCATGTTATTTGAAAACATTTCTTACTACAAAGTAAAAAACTCTTCTAAAAACTGTGTGCTAAATGAAGTCTCATAAAGTTTGTTCTTTCTTTTTGATTGTTTTCTAAAAATTTCCCTGCTTCTTTGTTGCCAGCAACCACCATCCACCACAACCTTTGTGCTGAATCAAATAAATCAGCTTCCAACTCTGGGGACAACAATAGTGGTGACAAAAACGACGCCTGTCACGACCTCGAGGCAGACGATCACTGTAGCAAAGATCATCCAGACCAGCACAACCACTCGGCCCTCGGTGGCAGCACCAGCAGTTCGCAATGCCTTGACCACTGCACCTTCCAAGGACCAGATTCAGCTGAAAGATCTGCTCAAGAACAATAGTCTTAATGAACTCATGAAATTGAAGCCACCTCCTAATATTGCCCAACCAGTAGCAACAGCAGCAAGTGAGTTTTCTTCCTTTGTAATTACAGTGTTTTAGACAAATAGCGAAATAATGAAGGTCTTTGTACATCATGGATTTTCATTGATTAGTACAATATCCTGGTAAAATGAAGTGGTTCAGGAAACCTGATAAATTTCATTCCAAGTGTAGTAGTGTTAGAATTCACGGTGAAGTAGTATGAAATAAGTTTAAAAAATTAAACTCTTGATTTACTGCATGGAATGAGGAAAATGACAGATTGCAGCTGGAAAGTTGTTAAAACTAGTGAACATTACTGAAGTCTATTAGCTATATTACTGAAGTCTTCACCAGTTCCTGTTCTAGTGTATACTTGGAACTACAATAAACTAGTACCTTTTTCTATTTAGCATCTTCCAAGCTAGATTTGTAGCACATAAGGTGTTTGTGTGAAGTGTCTTCTGCAAAAGGAAAGTCTATTCCTTTGTTTCATTGGAGGCATCAGATCCATTGTTTAAGAAATTAAGTCCTAAAAACTTGCTGTTTATTTTCACGTTACTTCTGAAGTGTTGCAGTAAGTTAAATATCACAAGTACTTTGTTACACTCCAAATCTTCATTTTGTTATTCCTTCCATAATATTTCTTTGTATGTTATTTCTAACATGTGGTTAACTTGAATAAGGAAAAATTTCACATGCTGCATGTGTGTGAAACTAACTCTTTCAAGGTCATCTGATTTTTGCATGAGGTTAAGATCAGGCTAGTTCAGTTTAAAAATATCTTTATTACTGCTTTTTTTTTCCTGAAAGATACACAGGCATTTTCTGTATTTCTGTTATTTTCATTGTCTCTGAAACAAGCTTTGCTGATTTTATAGGTGTGGTTGGCATAACCTATTTTTCTGTATGCAGAGAGAGAGTGCAGTGCAGGAGCTGTCTGTTGGAACTGAAACAAAAGCAGAATGTCCCTCCTTGTGTCATTGCTTTCTCTTAGGGAGTGGTTGCCCAAACCCAAGTTGGGACATGAACTGAAGTTGGGGCAGGGAGTGAAGGAAGTGAGGAAGAGGAGGGGAGGAAGCAGAAGGGGATAAATCAGTCCTATTTAACCAAATGAAAACGCAGAGAAGCACAGAATAGGTGACACCAACACACAGCAACTGTTAGGGTGACACAGCTGCAGAAAACAGTTGATTCTGTAGCTTCTGTATAAAGTGAAGAGGATACCTACATTCCTAATCTTATTTGTGTTCCTGTGTCTCTGGGTCTTTCCTTGTGTTTATTTTAAAAAATGGCAAATGCTTGTAGAAAAGAGAAGCTCCTGAAAGAAAATTGTATTTTCATGTCATTCAGGCAGCAGGAGTTCTAGATGGGAAAATATTAAGAAGTTAAATTATGCAATGTCTTTGAGGAAAACATTTATTTCTGCAAGTGCCCTAATTGTTTTTAGGGGCAATTATGCTAAGTTTATTACATGCATTGATATGATGGAAGCTTGACAGCTGCTTTCAGTATTTGCACCCGTCCTTATGCAAATTATTTTAGTTGTGTACTGAGCCCTATTCTAGTTCCTTGCAAATGTGACTGAAGACAGGGAGGTTAATAAATTGCCTTCTTAAAGGATCCTATTACAAATTTGTTCTTGAAGCATCATTGTGCTCCTGGATACTTTAAACTTCTCTTCCAGCTCATTAATAGAGCAGCATGTTAATATGAGTTGATGTTTGGAGGGAATTCTGTAAAACACAGCTTTTGTTTTGCAGCTGACTTAAGCAATGGTGCAGTGAAGAAGGAGGCTTCCACAAAAGAGGTAGCAAGAATATGGATAAATGACATTAAAATGAGAAGTTTTTCACCTACTGTGGTAAGTGGCACAAATGATTCATTTGCCAAACCAATGTGCTGCTGGCCATAAACAGTTGTGACCAGTTTCAGGAGTTACTCATACTTGTGTGTGGTGGAACTGTCAAGTGCATCTGTTTGTTCAAAAGGTCAGTTGCTCCACAAGATGAAACTTGGTTAGATGAGTGAAGTTAACAGCTGTGCAGAGCAGACTTAGATAGTAAATGACAATTTCAAGAAATTACTGTCCTTAGCAGAAGCTGGTGTGGCTCTGATTCAAGGTGATAAGCATAGCATTTCCTCTGGGTTAAAACATTTTCTTCTAAAGTCACTAGCAACAAGGAAACTGAAATAGTTCCCCCTAGCATGGCTGTCCTTCTGGGCAGCTGAAGACGTAAATTGAGTATCATTCAATTTTCTAAATGTAATAAAATTACATTCTACTGCTGTAAACACTTGAGTTTTGGCATCTTCACTGATAACAAGACTCAGGCTGGTGTTTGAGAAGAACTGTGCTTCTCAGTGACTGCCATACAGAAGGGGTTTTTCAGATCACTTCTTTAGTATTAAACATTAGCAGTTGTGGAAGATGTTTGATTTTTTTCATCTATGGAGTGCTTTACAAATATTTATATATTTACATTGGTCAGGGTCACAGTAAATGGGTAACTCAGGTTTCAGAGAGTACTGGACAGAACTGACTAACTATAAAGTTGTGAAATGATGTCATGAATGTGGAAGTGCAAGAGACTGTGGGGGAGTACTTGAACATTAGGGCTGTCATGTGGTCAAGGCAATTTTCTTTAAGTCATAATCTGGTTTTAAAATGCTGTAAGAAGAATGTCTTTTTGATTCTGCTTATGTGAGTTTGGAGTACTTGATGTCCTTGCAAAGAAGAGGAAGTTCCCTGACTTTGTGTCTTTAGAGGGTTGTTTAGAGTGTAAGAAATCTACATTTGTGTGTAGTTTCCCCAGCAATTCACTTGTTTGTCCCTTACGTGTGTTAAAACATTGAAGTGCAAGTTTGTCCTCATTTCCTTTCTCATGTTAATTTCCAGGAGATGGAATATTAGCAATGTGCTGTTTGACTAACACAGGTATTTCTCTATTCTAGAAAGTGCCAGCAGTAAAAGAAGAGGAGGAACCCGAGGAAGAAGATGAAGAAGAAATGGGCCATGCAGAGACCTACGCTGAATATATGCCAATAAAATGTATGACTTGATCTTCTGTTACATCAATAAGCTGAATGCTTTGAGAGTTAATTTATTTATTCTTGTGTAATTACTAATATGGAAAATAGATCCTATCTGAAGTTAACAGGACCTGATTATGTTGTGGGTTTTCCTAGGAAAATTTGTTTTTGTAGTGGTTAGGTAAGTAGATTTTTTAAGTAGAAGAGGAATTCTTCAGTGTAATATTGAGCAGTATTTGTTTCACAGATATGATTGATGAACCAAAATCGTTACAATTTTTTTTTTCACCTCTGTTATGATGCCTTGTGCTTCAGCAGAGGAAATTTCATAAAGGAATTTAGTGCTCACTGCTACACTTAGGAATTCAGTTTGAGTCCTTTGGTGTGAAATCACCCTAAGTACATTCTTCCTGCATTGTTCCTGGCTGACTACTTAGAACTGGCTCTTGGTTGTTTTTTGAGTGAATCTTTTACTGCTGTTAATTGCCATTTCCTCTTTTTTCTATTTCTTTGTTGTACCCATTGACAACAACCTGTTACCTTGTTTGCTAAATACAGTGACCTGCTGTAAAAGCAAGGCAAAAAATTTGCAGTGAGCTTGTAGCTAAATGGTTAATTTTTATTGTTACTGATGAGATCTGTCAGCAATTAAATGATGTCTGTTCTAAGTCTTTTCTCCTCTCATTCTGCTTAAAAATGGCACTATATAAATAGTGAGAAGAATGTTGCTTTTGTGATTCTGGCATCCTGAGGCTGCTTCTGGCCTTTTTGGGAAGACAGGGTTCAAACTGGTTTTTCTCAAACAAGTCAAGTACACAGATACTTTCATTTTCTGTAAAGTGAATATTACCTAATCTCATAAAAATTGTGGGAAGGTGGTGAGAAGATAAAGTTAAGATTGTAGTTATAAATTCAGATTAATGTGTTCCTTCATATGCAATGCAGTTTAACACCTGACAGATTGTTGCAATGAAACATACTTATTGTTGAGTTCAGCCTTTGCAATCACAATTTTTGTTTGGGTAAACATAATAACTTGTGCTGCAGCAACAGAACCCTGTCTTTTGTTTTCATCTTCTGCCTTCCTTCCCTTTCTTTCTCCACCAGTAAAAATTGGTCTACGTCATCCTGACCCAGTAGTGGAAACCAGCTCGTTATCCAGTGTGACTCCTCCTGATGTGTGGTACCAGACATCAATATCAGAGGAAACCATTGACAGTGGCTGGTTGTCAGCTTTGCAGCTCGAAGCAATCACTTATGCAGCCCAGGTATGCCAGACATCAGCACAGCTTAGAAGCTAACAGAGAATTTAAGAAGAAAAACTACAATCTGACAAGTGCAGCTATGTCAGTTTTACAAGGAGATAAAATAATAATAGCTTAAAGGTTTGAGTTGCATTAGAAGATGGCAGGTGAGCTTCAGCTCAGATAAATGGGAGGTAATACACCTAGGAAAACTTCCTTTAAACCACTTCCATGATGCTGATCTCTTATCTGTCTTAGAACATGTTAGTCATTTTTATTTCTCTGAAATAATGGCTGCAGTGGCAGCAGGCTGAGAAAGCCAGCCCTGTTTGACATCCTTGGGCAGGGAATAGGACTGGGTATTATTTTGCTGCTGGGTTAAACTTCAGTGTGCCCACCCCAGATGTGCATGCAGTGCTCTGACTGCTGGGGAGGGAGGCAGTGGAGCTAGAGGACAGCTAAAATGGTCACAGGAGGGAAGAGTTGCCTCATGAAAAGACTGACACAGCTGGGACACCTGGGACTGGAGAGGAGAGAAAGGAATGGAAATGAAATCAGGGTTAAGATAATTGAGAAGTGAGTGAGACCACAAAACCAAGAGCAAAGCAGAGCTTGGTGACACTGACAGGAGATTGGTTTAAAATGGGTAGATTCAGAGTAATGCATTGGCTGTGGATGTCTGGGTTTTGCTGCTACAAAAGGCTGTACAGATGATTATCAGTGGGTTAGGAAAAGGCACAAAATATTGGACAGATGTTTAGAGCAGTTCTGGGTGTTGAGGGAAGAAAGGGGATCACACAATGCAGTTATGGTGCTGTGCTCTCCCTAAATAAAATGCCCTCTTCCTGCTTCCAGGAGTTTGCTTGGACCACTGGTCTTCTCCAATAGGATGTTTCTTATGTTTGCTCTTTTCTGACAATCCCCTGTGATGTGTTCTGGAGAATGAGTACAAGTATTTTGTTCTTTCTCCTACAGCAACATGAAACATTCCTGCCCAATGGAGACAGAGCTGGATTCTTGATAGGTGATGGTGCTGGTGTAGGAAAAGGAAGGACCATAGCTGGAATAATCTATGAAAATTACTTGTTAGGCAGAAAAAGAGCAGTCTGGTAAGTGTCAGGATTTGTTAGAGCAGACACTCCAGTGACTCTATGACTTAAATTCAGGGTCATCTGTCTTCTGACAAATGTTCTAGCAACCGCCTTTTGAGCTGCTGTAACTTACAGAATGTGTTTTGTTTTGTGTCTCCAGGTTTAGCGTGTCAAATGATCTGAAATACGATGCTGAAAGAGATTTGAGAGATATTGGAGCAAAAAACATATTGGTCCATTCATTAAACAAGGTGTGGAAACTTTTTACTATGTACAGTTGAGGCAAACCTTTAGGTACGCTTGTGTGACGGGTTGTGCATGTTGACTGTTTAAGAGCAAGAATGTACTAATTTCAATAAATTTGCTGTCTAGGTCTTGTTTGACAGACCTAAATCTTACAAAGAACCACACAGAGCTTTAAGTTAATCATGTAAATAGGCCCCTTGTAGGATTAAGTCTTAAGCATGTGTGCTTTTTTTTAAAAAAAAGTTACACTTCGAGCCACTACTGACACTACTAGTAGAGTGTTTTCTGGAAGTTGAAATATTCTTTACATTTTTAAGGCTTTGTAGCATTTGAATTTTTTCCTTTCTATCTCTCAGTGCACATTTAATATGTGATGCATTTTATGTGTAATACTTGAATAATAGACTTGCTCAGTGATTTATTAAAGCAGCAGTGGTGTGTGCAGTTATTTTTGGAGACACTGCCTCTGTTCTGGATTAGCTGCTTAAATTGTAAAGTGTAATTACTGGTTGAATTCATTGAACTTAAAAGTTTGGTTTAAGTTGGTATTTTTGCTTGGTGAGTTCTTAATTTCTAAAATAAGGCTTTAGAAATCATCATTTATGGTAGCAGCTGTAAGTGCACTTGAGGCATTGGCTCTTAAAGGGATACATTGAAACTAAAATCTCAATTGTATTTAAATTATGGAAACCATGTAGCTAAAGAATGTGGCTGCTAAGCTTTTGAAGCCTCAGATTTAGTCTTCCTTAAGTCTTATGTTTAAGTAAGGCCCAGTATAACCCCTTAACCACATTGCCATCAGCTGTGCCCTGATCATGATGTGGGGTTATGGGTGGCTCCAAGCGTTCACACCTTTAAGTTTAAGACTACCAGCATCCCTTAATCATCTGTTAGGTGGGATTGAGGAGGGGTCTCTCTTGATTAATTTCTGTAATTTCTATTTATTGCAGTTCAAGTATGGGAAGATTTCTTCCAAACATAATGGAAGTGTGAAGAAAGGTGTCATCTTTGCTACCTATTCTTCTCTTATTGGGGAAAGTCAGTCTGGTGGTAAATACAAAACCAGATTAAAGCAGCTCCTTCACTGGTGTGGTGAAGACTTTGATGGAGTTGTATCCTTTTTCTGGAGTTCATTTGATTATAACCAAAGTGCTATTTAAACTTTGAAGATATAAGTTTTTTAGGTATTCTTTATTTGTAATGGCAATATCAAAATCTATAAAATTAAACTATTATCCTTAAGAACCTAAAGTTTACACTGCTATTTTTTACAGACTTATTTAAATATATATTTAGTGTATCTCTAGCATTTTCAAGAACTCAAGTGCTGGTAATTTTGTTCTTAAATACTTACTATCTAAATATTTTTCCAAGGTTTTTAGTTAAAATGACTAGTGTCTTGAGTTTACAATTTCCACCTACCCCCTATTGTAAGTAGTAGATTTTCCTGCCTTCTGTTCTAGCTCCTCATTCTATAAATTAGTGGGACAGAGCTTTTCCTTAATTAGGGTTCAGATCGTATTTGACGAGTGTCACAAAGCAAAGAATCTGTGTCCTGTTGGTTCATCAAAACCAACAAAAACAGGTCTGGCTGTACTGGAACTTCAAAATAAACTTCCAAAAGCCAGGGTTGTTTATGCCAGTGCCACAGGTATGTACTGCTGGGTTTGTATTAAATGTCTCTGGATGGTTTTGCTGGCACTGGAACAGATTTATGTTTCTCTTTTTAGGTGCATCTGAGCCAAGAAACATGGCATATATGAACCGTCTTGGAATATGGGGTGAAGGAACTCCGTTTAGGGAATTCAGTGATTTTATTCAGGCTGTTGAAAGAAGGTAAAATTTCAAAGGCCTACAGCAAGAATGCAGAGGGTTGTGACTAGCTGTGCTTCCAAGTTCCTTGCCTTCACTCTCTAGTCCTTTGCAAACATGTCCTGTCACACTAAGAACTCTGGCTTCTAAATCTAGCAGAAGTGTAATTTATCATAAGTGGTGAAAAATAAGATGTTTCCTTTGTTCACAGAAAATTTTGAGAGCTTTAAAAGCTTTCTGGGAAAAGAGGCCTCTCAAAACTGTGGGTGTTAGGAAAGCAAAATACTTTGCTGCTCCCCATGAAAACACCCTGTATTATAGTGAGTATGCTCAGTGTAGTTAATGGCTCACTATTTGTAGAAGGCCTCTAATGTTTATGCATTCATTTTAGGCAATTTAACAGGAGGAAATCTTGTGCTTACTGGCATAAGAACCCAGTTCAGGGAAATTCTTTGTGCTGTTACAAGGTACTTGGTGTTTCAGAACATACTAATAATACTAAAGGTCAGTAGAAAACACCGCTGCCGCATTCTGTGGTGGGTGAGCATCTTGCTTTGCCTACTCAAAAATAATTTTGAACACTTCAGAATGCCACAATAGGGCTTAGGATGCATCTTGTTTACCATCTACATGATGTATGGTTTTTCTGGACTCTGCAAGTGTAGCCTCACTTCATTACTGAGTGCATATAAAATAAGCAATAATGAGTTAGAGCCCCAAGCCTATGAGTAGCAGTCAGCTGTTTTGCAGGTGACTTCTGTGCTCTCCAGGTGTGTTGCTGTTGAAGAGAACTGAAGTTACTTTACTAATTAAATAATTTTCATATCAGCATAAATCTGAATAACTTAAAATGGTCTGTATTATTTTAAATAATCAGCAGTTTATAAAATTAGAAAGCAAGAATTTGCTAATATGTGGACCAAACTTTGTTATCCAGTTACAATTTATAAGTTACTGTCTCCTAATCCATCCTAGGTCATTTGGGAAAAAAGTAACTGAGTTTTACCTCTTGGGATACACTTAATATTTATAAGGCAGGGATGCAGTTTTCTGTAAAGACTAAATTTCAAATTATTTCGAAAACATATTCCTTCACATTTGTAGGCTGCTTTTTTCTAAAGTACTTGGGGTTGTGTTTAGATGCATTTTTTAAACAAATCCTTGCTCTTGAAAATTCTAATACGAACTTAAATTGTTCCTTTATTTTAGAGGTGTTGGTGCCATGGAAATAGTTGCTATGGATATGAAGCTGAGAGGAATGTACATAGCCAGACAGTTGAGTTTTTCAGGTGTAACTTTCAAAATCGACGAAGTTCTGCTCTCACAGGAATATGTTAAAATGTACAATAAATCTGTGAAACTGGTAAGAACCCCTTTGAAAATTTGCTTTCTCTGTTGAGCTCTGAGAGGTTGAAGCTGGTTGAGATTTGAATGCTCTTTTTCTTGTTTAGTGGGTCAGTGCTCGAGAGAGGTTTCAGCAAGCGGCCGATCTCATCGATGCAGAGCAGCGCATGAAAAAGTCCATGTGGGGTCAGTTCTGGTCAGCTCACCAGAGGTTTTTCAAGTACCTTTGCATAGCCTCGAAGGTGAAGAGGGTGGTGCAGCTGGCTCGGGAAGAAATCAAGAATGGCAAAGTAAGATGATGAAGGTTTATTTTTAACATTTGTCTTAAATGTAAAGCTATTAGATTAATTTCTTTTTTATATAATACAAATATTTTCAGCCATAGTAGGAGCATGCTTGTTATACTTTGTGGTATCTAATGAGCAGAAGCTCAGGCAAAATAAACTTACATCTCAGTCATACTGGCAGTGTCTGCTATTCATTTGTCTTTCAGTGCGTTGTCATTGGCCTGCAGTCGACAGGAGAAGCAAGAACATTGGAAGCTTTGGAGGAAGGTGGTGGAGAACTCAATGACTTTGTTTCTACAGCAAAGTAAGACTGAATTTTAAAATTGTTCTTTACAAAACAAACCTTCATCCAGCTTTGTGTGTGTGTGTGTAGTTGTTTGTCCTTCTGTGTGTCAAACTGCATCAGTGCACAGAAGGTTGGGAATCCTTTAGTGCTGATGTTCTTTACTGAAGCTGCCTGTACCTAAACTCTGGCGGCACTGCTCAGGTGAGGCAGTGGTTAGCTCCTGGTTCTCCTGGCATTCCAAGCTGATGTTTTCAGGTGTGAGCAGCTTGTACTGTTTCCCTCAAACTGGGGGGACAGGGAGACCTGCCAAGTGTGTGCTGCATTTACACCAGAGCAAGTTACAGACTATGACTTCCCTCTTTGATCAGATGGCCCAGAGCCAATCCCAAGGCTGCCTTGTTGAAGATCTTAATTTATTAACTTAATCTTTTATTTAAATTGAGCAATAAAAAAATGGCAGTAGTAATGCCACTTGTTAGCAAAAACAAATTTACCAAGTTACAACAGTGCTGTAAAAGAAACATCTGCTTTTAAGAAGGGGACAAATACAGTAATGTGGGTGATCAGAGAGTGCCCAACTGCACTCATGAGGAGCCATTCTTCAGAGAAGTCAAGCAAGCTGTTAAATGTTACAGGTTTGTACTTTAAATAATGCAAATTCCACTGAGCAACCCTTTTTTTGTTATACAGAGGAGTATTCCAGTCTCTTATTGAAAAGCACTTTCCAGCTCCAGACAGGAAGAAGCTGTTTAGCTTGTTGGGAATTGACCTGACTGCTCAAAGTAATAACAATTCACCTCGAGACAGCCCTTGCAAGGAGAACAAAGTAAAGAAACGAAAAGGTAATGCTTAGGTTCCTACACTAACACCACAGTGAAAATGGCAGTTTCAGAGCTGCCTAAGAGTGAACTTTGTGGGGGGGAAAAAGGGAATATCTGTACAGTAATCCATGAAAGAAAATGTATTGCAGGTCTCTTAAGGCTGTTGTTAGAGATTGCCATTACTGGATGTTATATTGCTGCTGAAGCAATATGACCTGTAGATTTTAGTTAATTTTGCTCAAAATTAGTTTGATCTATTATGGAACCATATCCCAAAATGTCTTGCCTGTGTCAGACCACTTCCTGATATAGTCACTCAAGTAACTTTCTTTATCTTGAGACTCAATGAAGAGAAGCCTAATACCACCCCCTTCCCAAACTGATTATCTTAAAAGTAGGTGAACATAAAAAACTTGGGAGACAAGGTTCTTGTAAGATTTAGATTCTTTTAAGTAGTTCTGTTTTTAAAAATTGAATATTTTTCTAGTTTGTATGGTAAAATAGACCTCAAAGTGTGTAGACTACAAGGTTTGAACTAACTTCTTTTTCTTCTGGGATGGTGGAATTAGGTGAAGAAATAAGCAGAGAAGCCAAAAAAGCCCGCAAAACAGGTGGCCTTGCAGGTAGCAGCTCTGATGAGAGTGAGAGTGAGTCTGATGCCTCAGACAATGAAGAAAGTGACAATGAGAGCTCCAAATTTTTGAGTTCTGGAGATGATGATGACTTCAACCCGTTCAGAGATGAATCCAGTGAAGATGATGAAGATGGTAAGACAGTCTGTTTCATCAAGCAAACAGCTGTATTTGCAGAGAGTAAACAGAAAGTCTTCCCAAGCATTTCAGTGAGGCACAGATAAGTGTTCACTAAGCATGTAGTTCCACTGAGACTGCAACTAGTAGAATGTGAAACTTCAATTAGATTTTTGTACACTGAAATTCAGACTTTTGTAAGTCACTTTATGCAGTGGGAATGTATTTGTTTCAAAGGGATGGATGGCTGCTTAGTAAATGAAACTTTTATTTAACTTCAGATCCCTGGTTGATTAGAAAAGAACATAAAAAAAATAAAGAAAAGAAAAAGAAGAAAAGCATAGACCCAGATTCTATTCAAAGTGCCTTACTAGCCTCTGGTCTGGGATCCAAACGACCCAGCTGTTTCACTTCCACTGTTGGAACCACCACTTCTAGTACCAACACGTCTGGTAAGAACAACTTTCTTTGATGTTGATTCATTTCCTAGCAGTTAGGCAATAAAATTCTAAATCTCAAAGAGTCTTTCTTAACTTTCAGCAAACAGTAACACAAACAGCAGCTTTGTAACGAGTCAGGATGCTGTTGAAAGGGCCCAACAAATGAAAAAAGAACTGCTGGATAAACTGGAAAAGCTGGCTGAAGATCTTCCACCTAATACACTGGATGAGCTTATAGATGAACTGGGTGGTCCTGAAAATGTTGCAGAGGTAGGCTGGTGTTCACATATAGGGAAAAAAAAGTATGTTTTAGAGGTTGTTTATCAATTTAAGGCAGTGATCTCGGGAATGAGAACACAGGTTACCCTGCTGATGCCTCTGAATGAGTGAGAAACTCAGAGGTTGTGTTAGAGTACATCTGAGTGGGTGAACATGTTATTTCTGAGATTTGATAGTTCCTAGCTGGGTAAATCACACTGGTTTCTCTTTAGGCTTTACTGTGGTCTGTTCCTCTGACTGGCTGTAGTTAATTTGCTGCTGGTGTGTATTAACAGACAGGAGCTTTAGTTCATCCTCCAAGGCAGTGGAGATTAAGAGCCTTTATGTGTTAATGAAAAGCCTGATTAATTAATCTCTCAATAACTTCAGAAACATGTCTTTAAGCTACCAGTCTCTATCAAGTAGCAGCATCAGTGTGATTTAAAAGACCCTGTTAAAATTAGTGGCAGCCTAAGCTGTCTGTTTAGTTTATTTTCTTAGTGCTGCTGGTAAATCCCTTATGAACAGTAGCATAATACAACATCATTTCTACATAGATTTCCTCTGTCATGTTCCACATAGCAGATAATGGCATCAGCCAAAAAATAACCTAGGTTTTCTAATGTAGTTTGCAATTGGAGTAAATTACTGCATTTTAATGTGGGTACATCAAATTTAATGTGGGATAAATAATATTGCTTGGAGCTTTTGGTGCTGGGCTGGTTTTGGTATTGGCACACTGAGCTTGTGTTCCCTTCCAAAGATGACGGGCCGCAAAGGCAGAGTGGTGAGCAATGATGATGGCAGCATCTCGTACGAGTCAAGGTCTGAACTCGATGTGCCCGTTGAAATCCTGAACATCACAGAAAAGCAGAGGTTCATGGATGGAGATAAGGTAATCCTTAGAGAGACTGTAGACAAATGTGGCAGATGCCATAGTAACTCTAAGCTGTTCACCAGTGACTTGCAGGTACTGTAAGTAGTGGTTAAGAAGCACTTTCAGTTCACTGCTGTTTTGTTTTTCAAATCAGTGGGTTCAGCAGTCCAGTGTTTTACAGTCAGGCTGTAGTTTGGGTAACCTCAGAGGCCTGTGCTTGGTGTGCAGCCCTGTGCCAAACCGAGAGCTGGCACCTTTAAGCTGGTTTTGTAAAACACTATGTATTTAAAAGGCAGATTGGTGATTCAGATCTTTGATTCATTGATCCGGGTCACTGTGCACCTCCCCTTCCAAGAGGAAATAATTAAATTGGGAAATGTGGAAGACCAGTGTATGAAAATTTAGAGGGGTGAAGGGAAAAGGTGGGGCCTGTTAACAAGGATTGAGAAGTAACACTGGGAGGAGTGGTGGCTTCTGCCCTTTATGTTGCACTCCGAAAGAAAATCCTGACCTCAATAATGGTAGAATTGCATCTAATGAAAGGAGGGAGGGGAAAGCTCTTGCCAGTGGCTCACTTGGGCCATGCTGCCACAAGAGGGCAAATGGAGTAAATGTCACTGTGCATGGAACTTGTGTGGTCCCTTGTGACACTTGAGGGTAAAGATTTGGGTTCCTGTAATTGACTCATGCACAGTCCAAACATTTACATTCTTTCAAGGCAAATGCATTCAGGCACTGGAATGGCTGGATCTTCTTCCTTGTACAACATTAGCAGCAGCATTTTGTCTTTTCTTTGGTTTGCTATTGGAGAACGTCTATGTCCCTCCCCTTTTCCTTCTGAAGTACAGTGTCAGGGAGACCTGCCCTCTGGGATGGCAAGTCTTTGTTTGCACAGGGAGTTATTGTTGAAAAGTAAAGCTCCCTGCTTTCACTCAGAAAAGTTGATTAGCATTTCTAGCACTGATACAGAAAGCCACACCTTGCTGCCCTTCCTCTGCCTTGTGAGTAACAGTGAAACCATTCCAGACCCATGTTTGGTAATAGCTGTAAAACGAGATTTTTTTTTTTTTTTTGGAAACTGAAGCTTGATCTTGGATTTATTGCTAACTAAGGGCTCTTTTCTCAATCAAAGAACATTGCCATCATCTCGGAGGCTGCCAGCTCTGGTATCTCACTGCAAGCAGACCGCAGGGCCAAGAACCAGAGGCGGAGGGTTCACATGACCCTGGAGCTGCCGTGGAGCGCGGACAGAGCAATCCAGCAGTTTGGTAAATCACTCACTGTGTGTCCTTACCCAGCAGACTCAGGAATAACAACTCAACTTACTGCTAACATGGAAAATCAGATTAACTAGGCCACCTCCTAAGGACCCCTCCAGTCTCTTGTAGCCATGAACAGGAATAGCTTTGTCTGTGGTCACAGCTGATCATGTTGAAAGCTTTGAAAGAAACCTCACAAATAAACCTAGGCTGCAGCTTTAGAGTTTCTTTCATGTATGAAGTGTCTTTATAGAAGTTGCTACAACTTTCAGAGTATCTCTATTCTACCTTCTGTTAGCTGTATTACAGCAGAAACTAATTTTAACTTGTACCTTTTTTCCTTGTTCTTCACAGTTGATATTTTATTAGAAATATTCAGTGAAATAGAATTTATCTAATATACATGCTTCTATTTAATTATCCAGGAAGAACTCATAGATCCAACCAAGTGACTGCTCCAGAGTATGTGTTCCTCATCTCTGAACTGGCAGGAGAGCAAAGATTTGCATCTATAGTTGCTAAAAGATTGGAGAGTTTGGTAAGATGTTTTAAGAGGTCTGATCCTTTCTTTGAGAAGGTGCAACTTAGATTTCTCTTTCTTAAAAGTTGTCTTTAACAACAATGATGTGTCTTAACAGGGAGCCCTCACCCACGGGGACAGACGGGCCACAGAAACTCGAGACCTCAGCAGATTCAATTTTGACAACAAGGTAACAATTCTATTTCTGTTGGAGAATTCATGCTGTGGTGCTTTTTCCACAAATGACCTGTTGAGGAAGGTTCCTCTCCATCCCTTACCTTTAACTGTATAATTTTCTGATGGAAGGCCTCTTTCTGTAACCCATAATTCTGTTTGTGAAGCCGTGTGGAACACGCGTGTGTAAATCACTTTTCTGCTCTTGCAAACGATCAGTTTTAAGTAAATGGTGTGTGTCCTTTAAGCCACAATGCAAGATTAATTTGGCAGTTCTAATTAAAAATGAAGACTAGGTTGTTTTCTGTTATAAACTACACTTCATAAACATGATAAACAATTCCATCACTATTGCACAGAAAGCTTTCATTGTGAATTATAAATCTGTTAAACCATGTGTGCCTGGGGCTGAAGCACAAACACTGGATGGCATTGATAGAGCAACTTTTTTTCTTACACAGTATGGCAGAAATGCTCTGGAGATTGTTATGAAATCCATTGTGAACTTGGACTCCCCAATGGTCTCACCTCCTCCTGATTTTCCTGGAGATTTCTTCAAAGGTAAGATGATGCACTGGCTGCAAGAGCTACCTTTTGATCCTTCTCCAGTATGCAAAAAATGGAAATACTGTTAGAGCTGTAAAACATTGTTACCATTTAAAATACTCAGCTGAGACAGAAGGTAGTAAAGGCCTAGTGAGAGTCTGTGCACATTGCTTGAATGTTGACATTCACACATGGAATCAGATCTGTGAACTCTCAGTGTAAACAATGTTCTGTATCTGTTTGGCCAGTGTATTATAAACAGATTTTTGTCTTCATTTTTTCCTTACCTGTTGGAGCTGTTCTCATGCATGGTGCCATTGGTGCTTTCCCCTGCCTGTGCTTCCTGCAGGGACAGAAGGCAAAGCTGTGTCCTACTTATTGATGTATTAGGTAGAAACTGCAAGTTGTGGGAAATGAGGGGTGTCAGAGGCTTTGGAATCAGATCCTATGGCTAAACAAGCTGTTACATCACTGAGTTATTTTTAGGTGGCAAAGCAGCTATGATTTAACTTTTCTCTTTCCTAGATGTTCGTCAAGGATTGATTGGCGTAGGCTTGATAAATGTAGAGGACAGATCTGGAATACTGACACTTGATAAAGGTACTTGGGTGTTCAGTGTGTCTGTAGAATGTCCCTGGGGACATCTTATGTCGTGGCAGTGGATTCCCAGCAGCAGAACTGAACTTGTAACTATCTAAAAAATGGCCTTTTTGAAAAACTTAATGTTTTCTGCATTTCTGAAAGAATGTATTTAAATAGTGTTTGTGAGAGTCTTTGAATACTGATTGAGGGCTTGTGGCTATCAAACTTAATCTTTGACCTAATACATGTATTTCTTACTCTTTTTGAAGATTACAACAATATAGGGAAATTTCTGAATCGAATTCTTGGCATGGAAGTCCATCAGCAGAATGCTTTGTTCCAGTACTTCTCTGACACGTTAAATGCAGTTATTCAAAATGCTAAAAAGAATGGAAGATATGACATGGGCATCTTAGGTGAGTAAATAATTTCACAGTGCTCTTGAACTTCAGTGAGAACAGAGCAACAGAATAAAACTCGGATTTCCTTTTCAGATTTGGGCTCTGGGGATGAGAAAGTGAGGAAGGCAGATGTTAAGAAGTTTTTAACTCCTGGATATTCTACCTCTGGACATGTAGAGCTGTACACAGTAAGTTAACCCTGTATCATCTCTGTAGGAACAGATAACATTTGCCAGTAAATTTTTACAATGTGTTCAGTTCCCATGTGTGTAACTGTTGTAAAGTCTGTTCCCACTCAAATACCCCTGCACTGCTCTCCTGTAGATCAGTGTGGAGAGAGGAATGTCTTGGGATGAAGCAACAAAGATCTGGGCAGAACAGACAGGTCCAGATGATGGATTTTATTTATCATTACAGGTAAGATTCTTCTGTCTCTTGGATTATGTTCAGAGGTTTTGGGGGCTAAACTGAAAAACTTATTTATTATTCTTACATTAAAATTAATTTTAAGATTTTTTTTTTTAAACACAGAGTATAAAATTCTTCCTTTTACCTCCTCAAGATACTTTCTGATAGGAATATGAGCCCAGATTAATAGCTCTTACTTAAACTTGCACCAGGAAACTTTATGATTTCACTGTGAGGTTAATGTGTGTTACTGTGTTCTAGAGGTGTGTTACTGTCCTTGGTTGTACTATTACACACTCTTATTACTCTGTAAAGAAAACTGTATGGAATCACTTAAGCAGATACTTTGATCATGTTTTAATTTAATAAGTTTTTGATTTGTCTTTTTTTTTTCCTCTTTCCAGATAAGAAATAACAAGAAGACAGCAATTCTAGTAAAAGAAGTGAATCCTAAAAAGAAGCTTTTTTTGATATACAGACCAAATACTGGGAAACAACTCAAGCTAGAAACATGTGCAGACCTGAAAAAGAAATATAAGAAGGTAACCATTAAAGCTATCCTTATTTTTAACTTAGAAAACTTGAAAATAATTATAAGGACTTTAATTTTTTTTGTATTTATGTATAATTTTGACAAGTCAAAATTAGATTTCTTTCCCCAGAGCAGAGATTTTATTTGGGCCTTTTTTAAGTGGGTCTACGTGATTTTGGCATTCCTGTATCCAAATTATCTAAATTATCTGTGGTGTGGTAATAAAAAATGAGGTTTCTTAGGGTCTAGCAGATGTTTAATTTGCAAAAACTTAAGGGAACTCACATTGAAAAAGCACTGAGCTGTGTTTAGACATTTTGCTTATCCTTGGAGTTGAATAGTTTGAAATTTATTATAATGTAGGATGCTGTACCTCTGCACACCGTCCTGATGTTGGTGTTCCCTCCCTCCTCATGATAACGACCAAATTGTTTTTATTCTATGTTAGTTTTGATGTGTTTTACTTTATTCACACTTTGGATGACTCTTCCAGGTACCTTCTGAGGATGCTCTGCCACACTGGCTGGAGCAGTACAACTCCTCTGCAGACACCTGCACCCACGCCTACTGGTCAGTGTTTGTGCTTTGGCTTCTACTGCTTCACTTTGCACTGCCTTATCACTGCTTCTGTCCACCCTGTAAAGTCCTGTGTTTCTTGTGCCCCATGACCAGTCAAACGACCCAGCTTCTGAGTGAAAACATCAAGCTTTGCACTTGCCCTAAGTTCTAATACATGAGATGAATGTTAACGTATAACTTACTCTGAGTAGCTTGTGCTTGAAGTGTCTTAATCTGTCCTGTTACTGTAGTCTGATAGTTGGAATGTTACTGGGGGGAAATGTTTAGAGATGAGATGGATGTCAGAAACAGCTGTTCCTCTGCTGCCTCCTGTGTGTCTGAACTCGGCTGATGGCTGGATTCCTGAGGAGCTGCATAACTGGTAGCAGTTTCAGATTAATATTGGAGCTTCTGAAATACCCTGATCAGATACCAGTGTCCTGTAACGTTCTCGAGCTCTCAGGTGACCTCAGTATTGGTTATCTTTGACTCAAAGCTCTGTCTGTGCATTTTGTAGGTGGGGGCTTGACTAGGCCAACCCTTCCCAGAGCTTTACCATTACCTGTGCCCAAAGCATCCTTCCCTTAGTGGGTGTGCAGCCCTTGCTCGACACTGAATGCACCTTAAATAACCACAAATCTCATTTTTAATGCAATTAGAAAAACTTTTGTTTGCAGAATGGTTTTGAAAGCTTTTCTCTGTCTGCAGGAGAGGCAATTGCAAGAAGGCAGGCCTGGGGCTGGTGTGTGAGGTGGGGCTGCGCTGCAGAACCTACTACGTGCTGTGTGGCTCCGTGCTGAGCGTGTGGACAAAGGTGGAAGGAGTCCTGGCCTCGGTCAGCGGCACAAACGTGAAAATGCAAATCGTTCGCCTGAGGACAGAGGATGGGCAGAGGATCGTAGGTGGGTGCATGGGCTGCTCCTCTGCTGCACCTTGGAGCAGGGGGGGCTGTAACTGGTGAGTGGCTCTGTGTTGGCAGCCACGTGGCTGAGTTTGGATAAAGATGTTTAAAAGAGAACAGAGGTAGAAGTGCAGCTGTAGAAATCTTCTACAATACAATATATTGAGGAGGGTTAATGAAGGCAGGTTTCTTTTTCAGCCAGGTTTTGGAACACTTAATTTCAGTTCTCTGGATTTGCTGCAGCAAAAATGTCATGCACAGCCAGCTCCAGCCGAGGTTCTTTGACATCATAATGGCTTCACTTTTTCCCCCATTTTTGGCAATGAATAGTAGGCCTTTGAAATAATTGTTTTCATGTTTTTTGAGCTACTGTCTCTTCACTAAACCTCATAGCAAAGCCCTCAAAACAGAGACTCAGAAACCAAACTCTCCAAACGTTTTCTTGAATGTGGACTTCCTGTGGACGTGCCGATATCATGGCAGCTCCTCCTCTAGTACCAGTTTTCTAGGATGTTGGAAGTAGGTTTTAACATG
Source organism: Poecile atricapillus (assembly GCF_030490865.1). NCBI lineage: Eukaryota > Metazoa > Chordata > Aves > Passeriformes > Paridae > Poecile > Poecile atricapillus. Next base: position 2,509,848 of record NC_081264.1, read on the forward strand.
TTTAAACTTGAATGGTGATGTAACTTCTGTGAGACTAGAAAAGCAAAAATAGCTGACTTCTCATGACAGTGGGTAACATGAAAATAAAGTTTGTCAGGCAAAATGGGAACTTCTTTCTCCTGCTTCACAACCTCAAGGAGGAGCAGGACTTGTGGCTGTGCTGATTAGACCTGACATCAGCACAGTCATTATTGAATGTTACATAAATTAAAGGGTGGACTCATCAGTCTGAGGTCTTAATGAACGCAACTGATGGCATTTTTATGAAACCATTGATGTGTTTGTGTTCTCAGGTTTGATCATTCCTGCAAATTGTGTGTCACCCCTCGTGAACCTCCTGTCGACGTCCGACCAGTCGCAGCAGCTCGCAGTGCAGCAGCAGCAGATCTGGCAGCAGCACCACCCCCAGAGCATCACCAACCTCAACAACGCATAAGAGGACAAGCTACAGGTGTTGACTTTGGTGTTTGAGGAAAAGGCTGTAAAAGCATATCACTTGCATAAAAATCAGGGACAGATTCCAAAGAAATATAACTTTTTCAGTTCAGTTGTGTCTCGAATACTTTGGGAATAAAGAGATCTAAAAAGGTTGGTAGAACTGAAAGCCAGCAGTTGTTTATGGTGGTGCATCTGTCTTTCCTTATGCTCTCTGTAGTGCTTCCTGTTTGCTTTTACTTTTGGCCTTTTAAGCTACAAACCACAATTTGTTTGAAAATGCTTGAAAATCCCCAAGCAGGCTTTATTTTTATCTTGTCATACAGTGCTCAGGGTTTAACGCAGTGCATCGATGCCATTGCTGTGGGAGATCTCGAATGCATGTATTGAGTATATATATAGAAAATATATATTGGGTTTTTCTCTTCAATTTGAGTTTATAAAAGCATGAAACCTAGAGGTTGCACATCATGCATTCAGGTTCCTTCCCAGTTTCTGTTTGACAGTGCATGTCTTTGGAAACGGGCATGGACAGCATAAACACACGAGACAGGAATTCAGAGAGAAACACAATCTTAGTTGTACAGCATTGGTTATTGCATTTTTATAGTGTTTATACCCAGGTGTTGCATTTTTTCTGGTTCTCTCCTGGGAGTTATATATTTGAGTCTACAACATGTTCTTTTTGTGATAAACATCTTAAATTAAAATTAGTTCATTTTTAATGTATTAATGGTATTCCTAATGTGTACTGCAAAGATGGCTGGATGCCTGTTTTCCTTAAATTGAAGCATTTCCTTAATCTGAGGTGGTTATGGAAACTTAAGTGCAAATTCACTTCCATCTGGCATACAATCTTATATTTTTTACTTCATTAACGTAATTTAATTTGTCACTTGTAAGATGAAACCTTACTTGAGCTGTAAATTAGAGAATGGGAAACACTTGAGGGTTCCGCTGTATGTGCTGTTTCTGTTATGTTTAATATGTTGTAAGACATTGTAGAGTTTATCTGGAGCTGTTTAAAAGAAATTGTAATGTACAAATGTGAATAGTCACTTATCTATAATATGGGTAAGTTTTGTTTTGCCTATAATAGTAGATGTTTATAAGAAAGTGAAGGACAATGTTTGTCATTTCTTGCTTGCACAGGTTGCACTATTGAAAAATTGAGATTGTATAAACCTGTCCAAAAAACTACAAGATAATGATCTTGTAGATGTCAAATAAAAGTTATTGTACTAACAAGAAGTGGAGTCTTGTTTAGGCAATCACCATATTCCAAAAAAACTAACAAGTCTGTACAATTGGAATTCGACAGGACTTGGCATGTTCCAGGCTGCTCTAACCAAGCTTCTGTCTTGCAGCCCAAATCTCTCGGCTGAACTCGCTAATGAGGCAAGAACTAAACTCTGTCTAAACATCCGTGTGTATTTTAAGGAAGGCTCAGTTCCAGAGCAGGATGGCTGCAGGTGTGGCACCTCTGAAGCACTCGGTGAGCCACTCAAGGGTCAGAGGGAGCAGGGCTGAAGGGGTTCCTTTATGGAATTATTGCTCCTGGGGCTCCGGTAACACTCCCTGTGCCAGCAGCTCAGTGCTCACCGAGCCCCTGCTTGATAATGGAAGGAGGTTTGCTGGATTCCCTCAGCCCCAGCCTGAGCTGGTCAGGGGGAATGAATCCCTTGCTTGTGCTTGGGATAACTGGAAATGCAGATCTGGAATAAATCCTCTGCTCCCCCTGTCCTGCTGCTGCACTTCTGTCAATACCTGAATGCAGGTGCTCGGTGTTGGGGGATCTTCAGTCTGCTGGGAGCAAGGGGAGGGAGCCTGAGCTCTCTCATAGCACTGGGAGCTGATGATGCCCTGGCAAACTCTGGAGCACAGGGTGTGGGGGAGGCTGTTCCTGTGTTCTGTACCCACCAGGGGATGTATTTGGCACCCATTCCAGGAGCAGGGCTGGGATTTTGAGGAGTTGTTGACAGATTACTACTGCAGCAGACAGCAAACCAAAGTGCCAGTAACGGCAGACTGAGTGTGGACTGCCCTGTCTCTGCTGCTTAATTGTTACTTGCTGTAGAAACTTCTGCCATATGAGATGGTGATGTAACATTTTAGGTCTTGATCCTCAATAAAATAGTTCTGGAAAGGGTAGATTCATAATTAGTAATTTTTAATTATTTTTTTTTAACGGTGATTTAAATACACTCAGTTCCTAAGTGCTCTTCTCAGCCTGGTGTGCTCACTTTGATTGTTGGGATGAGCACATCTGATATTCCCTGTATTGATGAGCAAACCACACCACTTTGCTTCAACCTTTTAAACTTCCCATGGACTTTTGTCTCCTGAAGGAGAAAAAAGCTGACAGTACTTCCATGATCCATAGGAACTGTTCCTGTTCCAGAAATCCATTCCTCTACTTGCTCTTCTTTGCCTGCTCCTTTCACCATCACTGCCTTGGCTTTGCCATCCTCTTACTAACACAGCTGCAGCCATGGCTCTGGACTGTTGTAACATCTTGAGAGTTAACATCAAAAAATAAGAAAACAGCCTTCAAGCCACAGCAACGTTTTCTCTCTTGAAAATTCCTACTCGGTGCTTGGGTGTGGATTTTGGTATTTGTTCTCTGCATGAGCTGCTGATAAAGCTTGGGGAGAAAGGGAATACAAACTGCCCTGGATGGGCAAGAACAGTGAGCGGTGTTCCTTTGCAGCACTGCCTGTGAGACAAACATCCTCCTGGGGAGGAAAAAAAAGACCAATTATTGCATCATAAATTACCAGGCCAGGCAAGGGTGGTCTCTGTATTTTCATGCTTGTGGGGTATTGATCTGCTTTGTACAAAATGAAAAACAAAATGCTTTGTGCATCTGAAATGGGTATAAAACCTAAAAAGGACAGAGGGCTCTGGTAACAGGGGCAATGCCACGTGTAAAATGGCAGCAACTTCTGTACTGTGTGGATTTTGGAATTGTGCTGCAGAAGGGGAAGCAACATATTTGAGTTGATTTGGGAACTGAAAACCCAAATTTTGGGTTCTCTTTTCTAATTGTCCCTTGACAGCAACTAAATTATGACTTGTTAACTAGTTTCATAATTAAGATATGTCTGGCATGATAAATGCAATTATAACCCCCCTCAAAACCTCCTTGCACTGCAAGTATTTCTCTTTTTCCAGTGGCTGTGTGGTTTGGTGGGAGCACACACTTCTTGTAAGGACTTCAAGTTCCCCAAAGATGCGAATTCTCTGTTCCATGTGTAGTATTTTCTTTGTAAATGGAGAAATCTCTGCAACCTGTAAACGCTTGTTCAAGTGAATTATCAAGGGGTTTTGTATTTTTCTTTTGTGTTTGGAATAACTTCACTCGGCTCCCAGCGCAGTCTGTACATAAATAGAGCCTGTTTGTATATAGAGGTGTTAAAGGCTACTGAATTATTGAATGTAAATAACTCTTGTTTTCCTCTGTGGTTTTTTCCTTCATGACCTTCCCAAGATGTATTCCTATTTTCTCAACCTGCCACATGGGCAGCTTGTGTGTACTTTGAAATATATATAGAGCATATATAAACCTTCCAGGGTGTGTGTGTACATTGTAGATGTGTTGTCATCATTTTTTTTTTTCTAAACTCTGTTGTCTGTCTCTCATGATCCTTTTGATGCTCTGTGGGTTTATTCTATATTTTTAGTGTAAAATGGATTCCCTTGAGAGAAATGGACTCAATGTCTTTCAGTGATGTGTTTTGACTTCTTAGTGCCTCTGTCACAGAAACAAATATTTGATTGTTTCCTTCATTGTTTTCAGCATTTCAGAACTTGAGCTTTAATCCTAGAAACATTTCTATTTTCTTCCACTTACTGGTAACTCCAGCTGTGCATTCAGTGAGCTCCAAAAATCACAGTTCTAGAATGAAGTTCTAACATGTCAAAGTCAAATAGTCAATAGTCAAAGTCTATTACTGCTTTTATATTAAACGTGAACCATCTTAAAAGTGCTCCAGAATGGCAGTGATTGAGAGAAGAAAAGATGTGATATTGTAATGTTATTTCCTGGGAAAATTTTGATCTTCCTGTCACATCTAAATGCACATAATGAAACTTTCTTACCTTGGGACAAAGCAGTGCAGATTTTTAATTGCCAGGTAAAAATAATATATTTATATTGAAGGTGAATAAGAAATCCCATTAATTGTTTGTCTCTTGCTGAGCCCTTGAGCTCCCAGCAGCTGTCCCGTGGGTTTGGCCCTTCCCCAGCTGCAGGGAAGGGCTGTGGCCGTGCAGTTGTTCCCTGAATTAAGTGGTTTGCCAAGCCTGACCGGAGCCAGGGCGAGAAGTGTGCAGCTGCAAATAGCAACAAAATACTTCTGGTACTTTCTGTGGTCACTGTGAGCTTTAAACGGGGAATAGTGAGAAGGAAAGGGGCTGATGGGGTCAGTGCTGGCAGCTGCAGCCTTTGGTTCCGTGCTGGGGGCTGGAGAGGGACAGGGCTGGCAGGAGGAACAAAGTAACACAAGCACAGCCTGGGAAACCTCGGGCTGGCCCTTCCCTGGGAGCAGCATCGGCCCCAGGTGCTGCTTCAGTTGTAGAATGAGTTTAAAAAGCAGCAACTCTCTTCTTAAGGAGAAAACCAGGGAAGAAAAGGCTGTAAGGTGCTGTTTCTCAGCCCCACTTAGAGCAGCTGCAGGCAGGTTGTGCCTAGAAGCTGGTGCTGAAGAGAGTGAGATGTAAAACCCTGGAGAGAACTCCCTGGATCTGATGTGCTTCGCTATTTCTTTGTTGGCCCAAAATAATTTTTGAGTGAAAGAGGTTTGAGGCATCACTAAGATTCAAGGGACAGGGTTAAGCTGAGGCCAAAACTCGTGGAAGAAATTTTTTTGCCTGCTGCTGAACCAATATCCAGGATTCTGTGAATCTGGCAGCCTGTGTGTGAAGGATGCTGAGATGTCTGTGTGGAAGCTCAAACTGAAGCATTTGGTGCACTTAAAACAGGAAGCTAAACCAAAATACAGAATTATATTCAGATTTAGGCGATGTCCTGCAGTGTCAATAGCTGAAGTAACGTGTGTTACATTTTATTTTGTAACAGCTGACTTTGGTTGGTGTCTCTGAACTTAGCTGTGCTGAGGGCATCACTTCAGTGAGAGTGGCCTCTGTGGAGGAGTAGTTTTCCTACACCTAATTTGTACTGGGAAGGATAAAAAGACATTTCTGCTGCCATTTCTGATGCCATACATATTTATGTCTCTTCTTCCTGGCTAGGAGAAGATAACCAGGAAAATGCCAGCTTCCTTGCAGTCACAGAATCGCAGTTTTATTTGCCAAGTAATTTGATTTATTTTTCAGTCATTGACATATTGAGTTTTATTGGAGGTGGGTGTTCACTGCCTCGGCACCTTCCCTGTACCCCAGCCCTGCAATAACTCACAGGGAATCTGCCTCTGCACAAAGGATACACTGATTTTTTTGAGTAGGGCTTTGCTATTAGTACTTGTTCAGTCTCCACCTTTAACGGTCCAAGGTGACAGAATCCCAAAGCCACGTAGGATTTCAGCTGAGCTGTGTGAGGTGTTTTTATTGCCTGCCCTCATGGGAACCTTTGCCAAGCTGAAAGCCTCCATCCTGCAGCCTGGGGTTGTGCTGTGTGTCCCAGGTTCTCTGCACCCGCAGCCGACACCGGCCTGTGCCAAATGTCCCCAGAGCAGCAGGACTTGGAGTGCCTGGCAATAAAACATCAGCAGTGTTTAGAGAGATTTATACCCCCCCCCCCCCCAAAATGACAAACTGAAACATCATGGACTCTGTACTCAGTTCTTTCTTTTTTAGTTTAAAAAAAAAAAGTTAAATAAATTAAACTGATTGCTACTTTGGGATTTTTTTTTTTCTTTCTCCTTTTAATTTTCCATTCTGGAATTTGCCCACAGAGATGCTGGAACGCCTTTCAGCAACACATCTACATCCATTAAACACACTCATTGTCACACCATTTTAGGATCCCTCAGACTAGCAGAAGTCATGTTCTAGTGATCCAAACAGCTTTTCTTTCAATCCACTTGAATCCTGGCACTTTACCTGGTTAATGTCACTGGTTAATTAAACTGTTTTTATTGGTAGTTAAGAGCAGACTCACAACATTCTCAAAGTGCTAATTGTGTTGGGCTTAAAAAAGAGAGGATGGTTTATAAAAACTGTATCAAGATTGGAAAATACCAACTTCATATTTTATGCATATTTTATGCAAAGTATGAAAATAGTTTTCCTTTATCCAAAGAGTTAGTCTGGGGTAAACAGACTAATCTTAGTTTTGTACATCATTTAACATTGACTTTTATTCTCATTTTTCCCAAATATGGAAAAGTGATGATGCCAAGATCTCAGCAATAAATGAAGATGCCCAAACCTCAGAATTTATTTATTCATTTTCAGAAAGCAGTACACTTCATTCTGTAAGTAAGGGAGAAATTTCTTAAGAGAGGTTTTGGTTGGCTCCTTTCCAGCATGTAAATAATACACCTTAAAAATGCCAGCGAGGCAGCAAGGGAGCTGACGGCTTCTTCCTTTGGAAGTCCAGGTCTGGTTTGTATGTTTATAAAGTGGAAGAGCCGACTTTGCCTGCTAAATGCACAATGAATTGCAGGGCATGAAGCAGAGCTCTGTATCAGTTTAGCCAGAGTTAAATCATAAACCAGGGGGCAAGTGGTTTAATCCCTCCTGGGTAAGAGCTCCCCTGAAGTTACTCAGAGGGAAGACAAAGGTGGAGGGGACAAATGGAACAGGGATGGTCTGAGCGCAGCTGCTCTGCACAATTCCCAGCCTCACCTCTCCGTGTGGGAAACCAACCTGGCCTTTGGGACAGGGCAGAGCTGCTCCGTGCGTGGGGTCGGAACCTTCCTGGCGACAGCTCCTGCCGGATTTAGTGGGGGCAGTTGTGCTGCCCGCAGCTCAGGCTGCTGACACACACATCCCGCTGGCCCTTGGCTCTCCCCAGGGTGAGAGCACAGCGCTGGCTTCCCCCTTTCCCTGTGCCAAGAGCGAAGCCCATCCCAGGCCCACAGGTCCTGGAGAGGGGAGGCTCCGGGGAGGATGGCACAGCCTGGCCCGGCCTCCTGCAGCCCTTTGGGGCCGCGTGTCGGGGCCTCGGGCTCTGCCCTGGGCTCGTGGCTCCGCCGCGGTGTTTGATCGCTGGCAAGGCTCGGCCTCGCACTGCGCTGTTTAAATTCCCGACCGAGCTATCGCCGTCACCAGCGGCTGCCAGGGCTGTAAATCCTTCACATCCGGGATTGTCCCTCCCTTTCTGTGCACACAGAGCACGGGGGCACAGCGAGCTGGCTGCCGGGCTGCAGCATCTGCCGGGGCAGCTGCCGAGGCTCCGTGGGGAGGAGTACCCAGAGCGTGTCCGCTCCAGGAGATCTGGGGGGACCCCATAGCCTCTCTTTGTGCTTTTGTAGAGGGAAGAAGGGGTTTTTAGGCAGCGTGCCAGGGCAGGAGGCTGCTGTCGCTCTTCAGGTAGATGTTTAGACAGAGTTTGATGGTTTGACTCGCTAAAAATACTTCGTGTCTTGTTTATCACCCTGTCCCACTGCCTCCACTGGGAGAAGGAACTGGCGCTGCAAAACTGCACCCACATTCTCACAGGGCTGGGCACAGAGGCTCCACACCAGTGGTCCTCGTACACACACTGGCTCAGCAAGCGATTTCAGGGCTCTCCCTTCTGCTCTGAGCAGTGTCCTGGGGCAGGAGCTCAGCAGACCTGTTAGACTCCTCCTGGCGAAAGCTGTGTCTGGGCTCTGGGCTGGTGAGGGAAGGAAGTGCCGTGCCCGGCAGTGCCAGCCGAGGGCTGTGTGGCACCGGCAGGGACACAGGCGGCACCCCAGAGACTGCTGTCCTGTCACCGTGATTTACCTCCTGCTCTCCCCCTTCACCCTGCTCTCCTCACCCCCGACAATTCTGAGTTGTTGTGAAGCTCCACATTCCTTTCCTCACAGTCATTTCCATTTTCCAGCCCTGGGCTTTGCTTGCACTCTCTCCTCCACTTCCTTTGCTCAAATGACCAGTCACAAAACAATCAGGGATGCTCCCATCAGGCCTCACAGTGAGTGTTAGAAGGAGGCTCTGAGGGACAGAGGTGTTTGTGCTCCTGACTATTTGTTTCAGGCACATGACACTGTTCAGGTGACACTTGCTTTGCATTCAGGTTTTCTGTGGGGCTTAACCCCAGCGTGTCCCTTCAAACTGTGATTTGAAGCTGCAGCTCTCACTGGTGCCACGTGGATGATTATTTCACATGGACAAAGGGTGTTTGACCCCAGCCTGCCTCCAGGAATCGCTCCGGGCGAGCCAGCACTCAGCTTCACTGCTGAGGATTCCTGCGCTCCCAGACGCAGAGCAGGTTCAGGAGCTTTCCCAGACAGGGCTGGGATGAAAGCAAGTCTCGGAGCCTCCTCTGCCCCAGCCAAAGGGCGGGGTATTCCCTGCCCCGGGCCCACAGCAGTGCGGGGAGGGAGGCAGAGGCAGGGCCGTGCCGCAGCCCGGCAGTGCCAGCTCACTCCTTGGCACAGCCTTCAAGGGCTCAGGAGTGGGAGGGAAGCGGGAGTCCAGCCCACAGGGCAAGAAGGGAGAGTCCTTCCAGGCAAACTGAAGGAATCGGACAGGGTGGAGCACTCGTTTGTCTGGAAAGATGATGCAGAGAAGCCCTGTAATGTGGGGATAAAGTGGTATTCCATCCCTGCAAGCAACAGCAAGGAAGGAAGAACCCCTTGGCCCAAGTCCCACTGCCAGCCTGGCTGCAAGAGCTCTCCTCTCCTCTCCTCTCCTCTCCTCTCCTCTCCTCTCCTCTCCTCTCCTCTCCTCTCCTCTCCTCTCCTCTCCTCTCCTCTCCTCTCCTCTCCTCTCCTCTCCTCTCCTCTCCTCTCCTCTCCTCTCCTCTCCTCTCCTCTCCTCTCCTCTCCTCTCCTCTCCTCTCCTCTCCTCTCCTCTCCTCTCCTCTCCTCTCCTCTCCTCTCCTCTCCTCTCCTCTCCTCTCCTCTCCTCTCCTCTCCTCTCCTCTCCTCTCCTCTCCTCTCCTCTCCTCTCCTCTCCTCTCCTCTCCTCTCCTCTCCTCTCCTCTCCTCTCCTCTCCTCTCCTCTTTTATTTGCCAGTACTTAACAAGCAATCTGAAACAGCCTCATTTCTACTCTAACATTTCTTTGCTGGTTTTCATTGGAATCTGAGCTGGTTTTGATATTGGTGCCTGGTGTTTGTTTGCCTGGCAAACTGCAAAGAGGAAAACTTTCATTAGAGAGATTCCAGGCCTGTGCTTTTGTGGCTGAGGGCTTGGAAACTTCTCATTCTTTCTCCGTGGTCCTCCAGGGAGACCTCCAGCCAGAGCAGGAGAGAGCAGGCTCTCTACTCACACTGTCTCAGAGGTAAACCCAGAGCACCATCAAGGTCTCTTTATCTTAAACCCTCCCAGCCCCTTCCGACAGCTTTACAGGTGCTATTTGCTTTTTCTCCTGGCACCTCCGAGGCAGAGCATCCCCCTCGGAGATGGAACGGGCCTGGAATCGGCTCCTCAGCCCATAGGGCAGCACCCGTGCGGCGATGCGGAGCAGCTGTCTGCCTGGCAGGGCTGCTCCACTTGGCAGCCAGACAAAGGACTCAGGAGTAGGAGGAAAACAAGGCTGGGAGGGAAAGTCGCTCCAGATAATACGGCATCTGGCCCTGGGAGGAACCATCTCGAAGTGGGGAGCAAGGCTAGACTGGGAAGAAGTTTGTCAGGAAGGATTTAAGGGGGAAAGAATGCTCAGAATACGTGTGCAGGTTTCTACCTGAAATTGTTGCAAGGCTCTGGGAGAGGATTTTCTGGGGCCTGGCTCTGGCTGCAGCACTCCTGCTTTGGGCACTGTATCACAGCCCTCCTTGCAGAGAGTCTCAGGGGGCTCCTTCCCCTGGAGGGGAGCAATCCAGAGCTTCCAGAGGGATTTTGAGGTGTAAGAAGGCAGCAGGGTGGGAGCTGGGGAACTATTTTTATTCAGGATTAGGTGGTTTGTGTGCTTTTCGGCGAGGATGGGGCAGTGGGCAGCAACTATCAGCTAGAAAAGGCAGATCACAGAGGAGGGACACCAAGGGCTGTCAGCTTTCTCTTGGGAACAAAAAGACCACGAGGGAAACTTTGTAGCATCAGCAGGAAGCAGTTGTGGGGAACAGAGACAGGAATGTAAGGAGCTGTAGCAAAGCGATAAGAAAGGAGCAACATTGATGCCAAAAAGCATAAAACGCACAATTTTCCCTCTGTGCCAGAGTCCCAGACTGCCTCAGGGGCAGCGTCCTGGGGAAGGAAGGGTTCTGCACCAGGAGCTCATTACAATCCCAGGGAGAACGGTACTCAGCTCTGCAAAGCATTTTTGAAAATGCTGTTTGCTAAAGCTGACACTCATTTGCCCCTACCACTTGTGCTTTCTACAGAGGTAAAACCTTGCCTTTACCCAAGACTTAAAAGGCTTAATTTTCAGTCTAGGCCTAGCAGAGGCTTTTAATTTTGGTTGATCATATTAGTTGTAGCACCAGAGCAGTTTGGAGACTTGAAGATTAAATTTGAGCTCAGCGACTTGCAGGTGCATTTGCAGTTATTTTATGTATGATGCTGGATCACCAGAAATGTGGGGATAAGTATTTGAATATAAACTCCCTCTAGGAAAAGGAACAAACTTCCCACCTCTTTCCCCTTGCTGCTACATGGGACTCTGTGGTGGGTAAAGGACAGTTTGAATATCCCCAAGTCACTCAATTCATTAAGCCTGACAACAATTAATTACATTGAAATTAATGCGCAAATTTAATGTTTTACACACGTCAAAGACATGCCAGGAAAAAAGAGGGTCTTGCTGTGCCATCTTTAATTCTTCTCATTGTTGATTTAACCCAAGGTGATAAGGAACAAGCTTAGTTTGTGCTCTTCATTTGCAGGTCCCCATGAGTGTTACAGCAGAGCTCTGTGATTACTATTTCGTTTTGTTTCCAGATAAAAGGGGACAAACAAGTTTGTTTAACAGCATGGCCCAAGGCCCCTGGCTCTGTGGCAGAGCTGCCAACACCTTCCAACATCCCACTTTGCATGTGTATTCCTTACACCCTCGCCCGAGGGCCATGGCACCCACCCCGCAGAGCTTTGGAAAGGGAAAACCTCCTTCAGATCAGTCAGAGCTCTGGCTAAGCAGGGGCTGGAGGCAAACTCTGTGGAAAGACTGGCTGCTCAGTATTCCCAGTGGTTTGGGAGGAGCAGAGGTGAGGAAGTCAAACCAGGAGAGGGAACAGAGAAAATACCAAGAGAAGAGAGGGGAGGGGGACAGAGTGAATGTTGCAGATATTACACAACTGAGAAGAGGCAGCTGTACCTGGAAAATTCATCATCAGTGCTTCTCGTGGTGACTGAAGAGACAGACATGCACTCTGGAGACTGTCCATCCTCCCTTGCTGGAAAGCAGCAGCTCACACATTTATTTTTAAGTTACGTCTTAGCGTGCAGAAGGCTTGCAAATGTCACCTGTGTGATAAAATGGCTCTGCTGTATTTCCTGCTCTGTGACTTGGCCACTTGGTGATGAAGAGCTGCTTTTGCTGTCAGTGAACACGACCGAGCCATCAGGCTGCAGAGCAGGGACCTGCAGCTTGCTGCACACAGCCCGGGAGCTGGAGCTGCCACGCTCGAGGCACAGTTTGTGTGTGCAGAGCACAACTCCGGCAGCACAGCCCAACTTGGGACATCAGACAAGGTGAAACCACAGGCAGCCCCTCCAAGGGAGCTCGACTCTGTGGTCACCACGCTGAACAGTCAGCCCAGGGCCTGAGCACGATGGTGGTTTTGTTCTTGTGGCCACACCTGGTTCAGAACAACTGCAGTGAACCCTCAGAGCACATGGCAGATGGGAAGAACTTGCAGGTACTTCCTACCCTGCAGTGAGTGCCAAAAAACCAAGAGTAAAGTCATCTGAAGCTTAAATAGGAGTCTGAGGCTAAGCAGTAAATTTGTCCTTTACCAGAGTCTTGTACCTTGTGCCACCACTGCTACCTGTGCCCGGAAAACTGCAGAGCAAACATCAGATATCCAGATCTGATACTGATGGGTTCCTCTTACGGGATAAATGATGCTGCCATGCAAGCCTGACCATCTCATCAAGCCTGGCCCTCACAGTTTGCTCCAAAGCTTGCAATGCATTGTGCTGAAGAAAGATTAATCTTTATAGGACTTTTTTCTGCCTCCCCCTTGAAATATTGTATATTTTGAAGCTGTCGTTATAAAACCCAAGCAGAACACAGGGGATCTTGTTCTTCACAGTGTTGCTCTGAGCACAGTTTTGTGGAGTTGGTGTAAAGCCGTGAAAAACACGGCAAGCTCGGAATGCTCCCATTTCCCACTCACTTGGTGTGACTGTAAACAACCACACGATGGAAAATCCCAGAGCAGTGTGCAGGACTTTGCTGGCCTTCCAGGATTCAGCAGAAAGGCTTCTATTTACAAATCTGGAAGCGGAGCTTCAGGTTTGCAGAGTTCTCACTCACACGGTGAGGGTTTAGCAGTGCACTCTTTCAGGACTCTAAGAAGAATGTCACAGTTGTAATCACAAGCACCAGTGTGAAACTACTGTCACTGAGTGTGTAATTCTGTGCCTGGGGCTCTCAGGACCCCTCTCTCACAGACCTGACCATGGATCAGTTGTAAGGACAGTCAGTGCCAGTCTGGAATTTGCCAGGATCGCTGGAGTCGAGCACTTGGTCTGGAAATAAAATACAACTGTGTTTCATCTGGTGCCAGTCAGAATTTTCAGATGTTTCTTTCATGCAGCGTACAGTCAGTAGGGCATGAGCTGGGGGCTCAAAGGCTGCTTCTCTTTTCCCATTCTCCCTCAATTCTCCTTTATGCAGAGGAAATCATCTGATTGCTCCGTGACTGTTTCCGTGTCTCTGTGATGGAGGTGTTACCTGCTTCCCTCTGCAGGGCCGTCCACTCTGGGCCTGAATCATTGTCACTGACAAAGAATGTGCCCCTGATTTCCAAGAAGCAGGATTGGGCTCTCTGTGTTTGCTGTCACTGGCATTAAGAGCAGTATGAAGCCATGGATAGACTTTATGCAATAAAACTACCAGATCTCAGAGTGGTTGCTGGTAAAATATACATGGGGGTCTGATCTGGTGGGTCTCAGGCTGAGCTGTGCACCTACGGAGAGATCGTCCACATCCCAAGCAGTTTCGCTGGGATAAATCTGGAGGAACAGAACAATATTCGAGTGTATTTGATACAGAATGAGCAAACCCGAACATCTTGCAGTGAAAAGGATGAGTTCTGATGGCGGACACACGCTGGAAAAACTTCATCATTTAACCTGATTTTTTTTTTTTAAATTTGGTGGGCAAGTTTTACTGCTGCTTGCAAGCAGAAAATGTGTCAGTTGCCAGCGAGATTCATATTTTTTTTTAGTCCCTCAGAAGCTGCAATCCACATTAACCTTCCACCTTCAAGCGGAGAGAACTAGTGGTTTGGAAAAAATAAAAAAAGGGAATAAAAAAAGGGCAGGTTTTTTTTTTTTTTTTCTTGGCGGCATCTAGGGGGTGTGGGTGAGGAAAAATAAAAAAAAAAAAAAGAATCTTTTATTTTAAAATTATCAACACGTATTGTCGGGGGGAGACGGGGAATGAACGCGGGGTGAACGCCCGCTCTGAGGTGAGGGGGAGGCGGGAAGGCGGCGGCGCGCGGGCCGCCCTGAGGGGACTCCCGGGGCTGACAGGGGCCGCCGCCCGCCGCGGGCACGGCCCGGCCAAACCCGCAACTTGTGCCAAAACTTTCCGAAGTTAATTAAAACAGCACCCCCCTCCCCGCCCCTCCTCACCGCTCCGCCGCCGGGCTCCGCGCCGCCGCCGCCGCCCGCCCGCCCCGCTCCCTGCCGGCGGTCCCTGAGGGGAGCTCCATTGTCTGTGAGGGGATGGCCGCGCACCCCCGCCGCGCCCCCGCCCGCCGCGCCCCCGCCCTCCGCGCCGCCGTGCGCGGGGCGCCGGGCGGCCGCGGCGGGTGGCTGCCGGCTCTCCCCCAAAGTTTTTGGATCCGCGTCTCCTCATGATGTATGGATGATATATTGCATTGTGGGTGTCAATATAACTGACGGCCATATTTGCCGGTGCTGCTACTGCTGTAAACAACCCAAAGTGTCTGGGAGACACGGAGACGCTTCGCTGAATTTCAGGACGCTTCTCCTCCTCCCGCTGGCCATGTCTCTGGGAATGTCTTACAAGCCCAACTTGAACGCCCACATCCCCGGGACTCCCCTCAACCCGGGTAAGTCCGCAGCGGCAACTGGGTGGCAAGTTTGGGAGGCGAGCGGCGGGTGCCGCACCGGCACCTGGGGGAAGCCCCGGACTCGAGTTTGTGCCCAGTCCGGTATGGCGGGGCAGCGGCTCCGCGCCGCCATTACCCGCGCCCGCCCGCCCGCCGGCCGGCGCCGCCAGCCCCGCTCCGCGCCGCCCGCGCGCCGGGCACCGCGCCCGCCCGGCCCCGCGCCGCCGCCGCCGCCGCTCCGGGGCTCCGGCCGCCGGGTTTCCTCCATGCTCGGCTCCCCGGGGCGGCTGATTGATCTGGATCAGGAATATTCCGGCGGCGCCTCAGCGAGGACCGCTGCTGGCGGGACGCCGCAAGTGCGGCCGCTCGCCCCGCGCCTCGCCTCGCCTCACGCCTCCTCCGGCGGCGGGGCCGCCCCGGGCCGCGCTCCGCGGGCCGGAGGGGAGCCCCGGACCTCCGCCGGAGGAGGCTCCGCCAGCGCCTCGGGGCGACCCTCGGTCAGCGCTACCCCGTCGGAGTCTCCTCCGCATCCCGAGCGGAGGAGCCCTCTCCGCTCGCCGGAGATTTTTTGGGGATGGGTGGGTTGGGGGGGGCACACAGGGATTCCACTATTTCTTAAAAAACTGCTTTTTAAAAATCACTCCTCATCCTTGGATTTGTACAGGAATCCTTCCAACTTTCCTCTTTAAAAAGTTTCCTTGACAGCGTTAACTTTTTGCGGGCTTTTTTTCCTTTTTCTTTTTTTTTTTTTTTTTTTTTTTAATTTTTTTTGAACTACGTTTTCCCGTTTTTCTCTTCCCGATTTCCCAAGGCATCAGCCGGCGGCTTTTTGCCGGTGCTGCGGTGCTGCTGTGCATCGGGTCTCCGTGTGCGAATCGGTGCAGCCTGAACAAAGCCGCAGCAGCGATTGCTTCGCTGTGGGATATTTGGAGGGGATCTCGCTAATCTGTGCTCGTCGGCTCCGATTAAACAGCACCAAAATGGAGAAGTTGGTTCTGACTTAAAAAAATCGTGTTACCGTCTCCCATTCCCGCAGCCCAGCCGGAAGGACTGGCATCAGACAGCCACAAATCAGGCTGATTTTTATTTTTTTCCCCAGAGAAAAAGTTTTGGAGTTGGGTTTAGGAGGGAGGGAAATGTGCCTGGGTGATTTTTACAGCACCGTTAGTGGTTGTAATCCTGGGAGGCTGAGGAGCGAAAGGGATCTCCGGGATGCATCTCTGTTCTAGCAGGAGAGCAACAATCATATTTTACTGCAAGGACTCGTCACCAGCTGGTGGATGAGCCGAGGTGGCTGTGCCACCTCGATCCTGCGTGGAGCTGAGCTCGGTGGGGCTGCGAGGGTGCAAAGGCTCGGGGAGCCGGGGTGGTGTGTGAGGAGCACCGTGGGCTCGAGTGCTGCTCTGCAGAGAGGTCGGGGAGCAGGGGATGTGCCGAGGATTTCTGACAAAAAGCAGAAGTGTCACCGGAGGGAAAAAAAAAAGGAAAAAAAAAAAAAAAAGAAACAAAACAAAGCCCAGCAAGGGAAACCGTGCTCCTGCCGGCTCCCACGAGAACCTGTGCCTTGCTCTCCGGAACAGCCGTAAAATTGCAGGGAAAACAAAGGTGGTATTTTGCGATGGTGGGTGAGGGGTGGGGATTAGGTCATGCAGTGGAGGGGATCCGAGTCTGGCTGCTCTGCGAGCAGGGACTGCAAAATCCCGGCTCAGACATGCCGCGCACAATGCGAGCCGAGCGGTGAAGTTTCTGTCTCCAGCCCTCTTGCTGCCGTGTCTGTGCTTTCCAACGCTCCGGCTGCGATCAGGGCTTTGGATTCTTTCATGCAGTTTTATCTTCCCCTTCTCTCCCACCCTCCTTTTCCCCTTGTATCGGCAAGTTAGCAGCAGTTTGCTGTCATGTTGGAACTATTCTTGTCTAAGTTGTCCTCTCTTCTGAGTTCGGATCATCCTCAACACCCCCAGAATCTTTTCAATGAAAGAACGTCCTCCTCTGAATCCAAAATGGGCTCTCTCTTCCCTCCCTGTCTTCTGCCATTATCCTCACGCACCAGCTCTTCCTCTAGCTAGTGGTATTGCCAGCACCGTGGCCTAAGGCCAAGGGACTTAGACAAAGCAGTCCTTGCAGTTGCACATATCGCATTCAGAGTGATATGACTGCAAATGGCCCCCTCCTTTCTGGAGCTTAATTCTGATTTGGAGGAGATTGCTTCTCTATTGTGCCTAAATTAAATGCCCCCCAGCCAGGAGGATAAATCCTAGGTTTGCTTCCAAACCTGGGGTGAAGGACCCCCCTCATCCCCCCCACCGTCCTGCAGAGGAGAGGAAAACAGGAAATCTGTCCCTTTTGGCCTGAAATCAGCCCTGCAGAAGCCTCTCTGTATGAATGCTGAATATTTTGGTCTCGGCCGACGGAGGGCTCTGGGCAGCTGTGGATCTCACAGGGATTTTCCTCTGGGAGGTAATGCTGCTTCCCTGCAGTGCAGGGCTTCTGGTGCAGGAGTATTTGGGAAGGCAGTGTCGACTCAGCTCTTGGAGCTGCGTCCTTGCTGCAGAGCAAACTCCTCTCAAGTTGAGGCTGAGAGTAGCCACTCTGCAAAATGATACTTGAACTGCACATCAGTGAGATGAAGTGGTTGGTGGGTGCCTGGGCTCTGTTCTTGCATGGGAGCATGTTTTGGGAATCCAATCCTGGACTGAAGTCCAGAGGGAGAGGAGCTGTATGTGGGGGAGGAAATACGGGGAGGAAACCTCCGTGGGTTGTTGGCAGATCTGGGGATGACTGCGGGTGAGGAAAATGCAGCTGCTCC
The DNA here is from genome assembly GCF_030490865.1 of Poecile atricapillus. Taxonomy (NCBI): domain Eukaryota; kingdom Metazoa; phylum Chordata; class Aves; order Passeriformes; family Paridae; genus Poecile; species Poecile atricapillus. The sequence goes on from NC_081264.1 coordinate 2,527,385, forward strand.
ACAAGTGACTCAGGATGCTGGAAGCATCTGGGTGCTGACTCCTCTGCCTTACACCAGGCTGAGGGAAGGAGAATGTGTTGTCACAGCAGAATTCAGTGCCTGCTCCTCTTCCCCATTGCCCAGGTCAGTGCTGACACTTGGCCCCAGGTGGCTGCAATCAGGCTTGCAGTGTTTTGTCTGAATTTTGTCCGACCACCTCCCTGGAGGGCCTGTGCTCAGGGAATTTGGTTCCTGCATGGAGTACCCCATGCTTTCAATTCCAAGCTCCCTGTGCTTGGGGAGCCCCATTTAATCTCCTGCACAAGCACCTTCTCTGCCTGGGCTGTAAAAAGGTGCTCTGTTAGGGAGCTGCAGTGGCTCTACCTTCCCAGCCTCACCTAACCTGCAGTGTCTCAGGGGAACCTCTGTTACCTTTTCTAACAACCATGTTTTGATTTGTTTGTCTTCTCGTGCTTATCCTACTGATTCCTGGGAAGTACTGCTTCCTCCTCATCTGTCTTGTGTTTCATATTGTTTGACTATTTCTCCATAAGGGACCAGCTGCTGAGCTGAGGTGAAGTAGAGCATCTCCATTGACTTAAGCTGAACTAGACACTTACACACCAGCTGTGAATGGGTCTGTAGTTTGTTTTTCACCATGTTTCCATGTGTTTTCTGGCTCAGTGGATACTCACCAGCATTCCTGTATTGTTTAGACTAAGCACAGGTCAGAGAAAATGTGTTGCAAGATACAGAAGCAGCTTAGGATTTTCCTCTACCTTCATTCTCATTCTTGCAGAAATGTCAGGTTTTGAGGCAAAATCCTGTTCGTGTAACAAAGTTTAAAAACTGTCATCTGTAGTGTCTGGAAACACCAATTCCAGCTGACAATGACAAGGGAAGGAGCTGTGTCACATGAACAAGCGGTGGCTGTACAACAAGTGCTGCTGTAGCTGAGGACCAAAGGGGCTCTCAGTGCACCTGCCACACCTCGCGGCAACCACAGGTTTCTTGTGAAAAGTGCAAATCCTCACTGGGAGTTGAAATGAAAACAATTTCCCTGTCTGAGGCTGTAGCTGGCAACTGGAGAGACCAGTTCCATTCAGTCCTGAGAAATGATACCAGCACACGAGGCCGGCCCTTATGTTCTCAGCACTGCAGTGCCGACTTGCTCGAGCACATGGCTTGCTTGTCGCCCTTTACAGAGACAGCTTCTGTTTGATATTGTTGACCATATTGAGAGGTTGTTTTTGGAGTGGGAGTACTGGAAAGAATACTCTTTGTAGGCAGAGCAGAGAGCAAAGTGTTTGTGCCTTAGCAGGGGGGATAATTTCTAGGAAATACGCTCCCCTCTCCAGTTCAGACTGAAATTTTCTGGATCCCTGACCTCTTGAAGTCCACATGAAGTTAAGTATGATGTAAAAAGAAGCTTGCTAAACATTCAGAATTAGCAATTTTCAAGTGGACTTGTTTGGACATTTAGAAAACAGGCATTTTTGGCATTGCCTACCTGAGTGTTTTGCTTGAGAGCAGTGATGTGGTTTTCACAGTCAGCGAATCTCCGCATGGTCCCCACCCAGCACCTTGGTTTTGCTGCAGAGTGGATTGGCTTCACGCTAACTGGATTCCTTTTGGATAAAAGTGGTCTAGAAGCTCCATCCCTTGCCATGGGAACACAAGGATCCAAACCAAAGATGGCACAGCTTTGAAGCATACCCCTCCTAGTCTGGGGGACCAGACTAAAATCTAACCTTAAGCCATACCCCCTCAGGCCAGCTACATGTGGTGTACACACCAAATGCTTTCATCTCTTGATCTGTTCCTTGTGGTGCCAAATAACTTGCTAGTGTAGGAATAGCTTAAGCAAGAGAAGAAGAATGGTGGGGAGTCAAGGGACTGGCTTTTGTTTTTCTGATAAAAAAAGAGACAGGAGGGTAGGAAGAGGAGACATAAACCATGACCATTATCCACATGGAAAGATTAAATAGCATGAGAGTACTAGAGGAAAGGCCCAGAGTGTGACAGATCAAAAGAGCAAGGCCTCTGGCTGTTACGATAAAGAATGTCCTAGTTCTTGAGAACATATTTATGTGTCTGTGCACTGCGTTTTTTTTAAAGGAAATAGTTTTATTCAAAGAAAAGTCTGTTCTTTTCACAAGGGTTGTTCAAAGGAGAAATAGTGGGTGAAAATACAATTTTTACAGCCAGTGCTATAAGGAATGGTTTGTGCAAATGAGAACAGGGTCCATTTTTTAAATTTAAAAATTTATGGGAAGACTGGAGGGAATGGGGGCTCTGTTTGAGCTCTGGGTTGGCAACTGCTGTTAGAATTCAGTGTGTGGCTTGGCTGTGCAGTGGATCTGCTTGTGTAGACATGCATGGGGTGTCCCACGGATGGCAAGGAGTTCTTGTTGAACTCAAACCAAAGTGTGTAGAGGGCTAAGGAATAAAATATTCTAGTAGTCAGCCAAAACACTACAGCTGTGTTCAGCTCCTTGCTGCAGAAATAGCTGTGCTGGGTGAAGCTGTTATTACCTCTCCCCTGGTGCTCGAGGATGCCTCACGGTGAGTGTTGGCAAAGCAGCTTCAGGAGCATTTCTCATGTGTTTTCTTGCAAAGTTTCCTAGTTTAGGACAGAATAATTGGTATTCTCTCAGTTAAAATGTTCCAGCCTCGTTGTCTGGTATCCCATATGGTCAGGACTCCGTGAGGAGGTCCTGCAGAGTGTGACAGAGGTAGTAACCTCCAGCACTGGGCTCTGGAGAGGTGGTGACCATGAGCCACCAAATGGCAACAGCCTTGATGTTTCAAGCAGCCTCAGCTTGAAGGGTCTGTGAAACAGAGGGAGAGCAGTTGGGATTCCACAGACTGCACCACGTACCTTGGATAAAGTCCAGGCTACAGGTATCTCTTCTTACACGCTCTTGTGTTCCTGCATGGAAGGAGTCTGTGAAATGGCAGGAGTTTGCCTTTGTGGTTTTATAGAACCTTACAAAGTACAGGACAGTAGAGAAACGCATATCCAGTGGGTTTGGGAAACACATATCCAGTGGGACTGGGAAACACATATCCAGTGGGACTGGGAAACACATATCCAGTGGGACTGGGAAACACATATCCAATGGGATTGGGAAACACATATCCAGTGGGATTGGGAAACACATATCCAGTGGGATTGGGAAACACATATCCAGTGGGATTGGGAAACACATATCCAGTGGGACTGGGAAACACATATCCAGTGAGTTTGGCCCTTGGCTTGTCTAAGTCAGTCCTACACGAGTAACTGAGTGAGTTGTGTGACTGTTCCTGGTTTTCCTTTGCTGCCTGTGGAAGAGGGGGGCAGCTGAGATGTGTAGATGTCTTGGCATCTGCCAAAGTGGATCAGGTGAGTGTACCCAAATGTTCCTGCTCATGCTGCTTCCTTCATGGTGCTCAGTGAGTTATTTTTGCCTTCCCAGTTATTTTTCCAGCAAGCAGCAGTAATAAAATTAAGAATTAAAACTTGAAGCAGCAAATTGGTCATGATTACTCAGGCTTGGAGCTGAAGGGATCCCTACAAACCTATCAGGAATTAATGAGAAGGTTCCTGGTCAGCAGGAGTTTAGGCAAACAAAGATTGGTTTGAGATCCTTTGTCTCTCAGGGTGTTAATTTGGGCTGAGAGAGACTGCTGGAAGGAAGAGACTTTGATACCAAAATCTCATTTCTGTTTGCTGTACCCCCCCATAATTAATAAAGATTAATATTAATTAACAAGGAAATCACTATATTTTTGTGGGGAAAAAAGCTCGTGGCGGTCTTCTGCTTGAATACAGAAATAAAAGACATTGTTTGCACTAGAATAAGTGGGGGTCTACAAGGTTTTGTGTGCATTTAATTGGGAAAGTAAAGGGAGGAATGTTTGTATAGTAATTTAGGTTTTAAGCAACAGCAGGCACTAAGACAATTTGGGATGTGATACAGGGTGCCACTGAAATTCAGTACCAAGCACACTCCCTTTTCGATTCTGTCAGCTCTTAACTGTCTCCATTGTCATTTTAACGTTAGAGAGCAAGCCTCAATTTAGATCCCCCCTCCTTTTTTCTCTCTAGTGAATACCTAATCATCACACCGATTTTTGACTGGGTATTGACTGTGAGACTTCCTGGCCTAATTTCTAACTATAATAGCAATATCTGGTGGTTATTATTATTTTTTTTAAATCCAAGATACACAGGCTATTCAGACATGCAGATGAATTTTGGGTTAATTGACTAATAGTCAAAAAAGACCCAGTGCTTCTCCTTGAGATTAACACACAAAGTGATAGGTCAAAAAGCTCAAGGTTTGTTGCCCTGTGAGATACTAATACCCACCCCCCCAAATAATTTCATTTTCATGATAGCCTCATTTTAAATTGAGGTGAAACCAAGGATTTTTCTTTTTTCCCCCCCTCCAGCTGAGTTTGACTGGCACAACTTCTGACACGGATGTATGGAGGCTGGTACCGCGGCCAAGCCAAATCCTTTCCTTTGTTCTCCGGGCCTGCTGCTGCTGCTGATAAAGTGGTCGGCGCATGGCATTATGTCTTATTACATTTTTGATGCAGACTGCAAAGAAACGGGTAAACTCACCATGGTTACCACGCTCTGTCACTTGGCAGGGCCCGGCTCTCAGCGATGGCCTCTAGTGTCTGCGGCGCGGTTCTGCTGCACCCGCTCTGCCGCCTCCGCGCATCCCTGCCCGCTTTGTCCCTCCATGCCACCGACCCACGGCTGGGCTCGAGCTCCCACGCTGTTTCCACCCCTGTGAAACTTTTCTTGGATGCAGATCCAACTCTCTGCTTTGTCCTGGCAGCTCACGTTTCTAGGAGTTTTTCTCTCCTATCTAGACGTGCCCTGCTGCGTTATCTCCGGCGGGCCAAGTGAGTGTCATTGCTTAAATTAACAGAATGTGAAACAATCGCTAAATTGTCTGTGCTGTGATATCATAGAATATGCTGAGTTGGAAGGGACCCATCAGAACCATCGTGTCCAACATTCAGGACACCCTGAGCCTCACTCCACGTGCCTGAGAGCATTATCCAAATGTTTCCTGAACGCAGGCCTCGTGCTGTGACCACTTCCCTGGGGAGCCTGTTCCAATGCCCACCAGTTCCTGATATCCTTAACCAATATGTTGTCATCGAGCCATATGGGATCAATAAGTTGCTCTAAGTTTTGCATGGGCTGCAGCTCAGTTTTGCTCAGTGGGTAGAGCAGGATTCTTGAGCCTGGTCCTTGCCTTATTCACGTCCAGTTTGGAGCTCCCAGCTCTTGTATGTGGCTGCTTGCAACAACAGTTCAGAGACAAGTCTTAGCAGGATGGGCCTTTTGTTTTATTGTACATGAGGAAAAATCACTTAAGCCTTTCTCTGCTTAATTGAGGTAATTAAACCTTCTTACCTTGCAGCACAAGGGGCTCGTTAATGTTTTTGAAGCATTTTGAAGTCCTTGGAAAAAAGACACGGTTTGCTGTTGTGTCACGTTTAGTAATTGTGGAAATTCAGTCGTCTGGACTTGGAATACTGAGTTCCACACAGAGAAATCTTGCACTTGTGCGTGTATTTTGAGCTGATAATGTGAAGAACTAATTGAGAGAGTAGCTGACAACTGGGCTGTTCCTACAGTGCCCTTACTCTGTTGGGTGTGTTGTTTTTTGGGGGGGAGGTTTACTATGTGTAAGCAAAATTAGCTCCATGTGAAACCTCAGTGATTAAATTGCAGGTTGTAATGACATAAAATTTAGCAGCTTTGTTAAAGACAAAGAGAAACCTTGGTTTTTTTAAGGTGACCTAGTGACTAGCCCAATTTGCCTTTTTGGGATTTCACACCTGGTTAACTAGTAAAAGTTAAGAGCATGCTCTCTTCTCATGATGAATGACATCCTGTGATAACTCTGAAGTGGAAAGAGACTTCCCTTGTGGGGACAAGGAGTCTGCTCCACTATGTTCACCAGAGCTTTTTACAAAGTAACTTCTGGCCCTTTCTTTTTTGTAGAGAGGGGAAAATAGGAATGAAATAATTTGCAACTTTAAAACAAAGCTAGAGATTTACATAGTTTTGAGCCCCAGTGACTTTTAGCATCAGTTTAATTTAGATTTAAATGAAGGCTGGTAAATGAGATCTGTTCCTCATATGAAAGACAGTTGGGAATTTTCAGCAAAAGAGTTTGTAAGGGGGGAGATATTTCCAGACAGCAGGCAGTCTGTGTCTGTGCCTACAGGCGAAGACAGCAGCATCCATGGATGCAAGGGCACTTGAGCTGCAAGAGTGAAGAAGTTCAGTGGTGTGATGCTCCCTTGCTCCCAAGTGCATAACCAGCAGGTTTTTTAGCACAGTTGTGAAGTGGGCAGTATAATTAAGCCCCTTTAAAAAAAAAAAAAATCTAGCAGTTGTTTCTCAAACCTAAATTTTTACCATTGTGGGACAAGAGGGAGAAAGTGTTTTGATTGCTCATTTCTGGAGCAGTTTGTCAGCAATGACATTAGAGTCTGTTTCTGGAGCTCGTAACTGACTCAAAACTCATTAGATGTGAATATAATCTTTTATAACTTTAGAAAAAGTAACCATAACACAAAGTGATGTTATTTTCCCTTTGATCTGCTTATACAGCACAATTTGACTGGCTAAAAATGTTTGATATCACACAAAGAGGAATAATGGTAGCACTCCTCGCCTCCCATATCACACAATGAGCAGCAGATCTGATGTACCTCAACTTGACTGTTCCCTAGGAATAGGAATAGTTTTGGCATTGGCTGAAAATAGTACTGAGGGTAACTTGCTTTGACCATGTGATGACACTTTGAGTTGCAAAATTACTTTCAGATAACTTGCACTGAAAAAGTAAAAATAGCACAGCACATTACACTCATCTGTGTGGAATGTATATATGCAAAAATAGGGCTCCTTAATACTTACAGTTTGTCTAGGCAGAACAACCTGTCATGCTGCACTCTGCTTCACTTTTAGGCAAACAATTTGCACTGATAATGCTGCAGGCTGTGCTATTTCCAAGTGTTCATCAAGCACTAGAGAAGCATTAATTCAGCCATTCTCTTCCTAGCAGCGGTGCTCAGAAATGTCATTAGTGATCTTAGACAAAGGTGAGAGGTCACAGCTTTAGGAACAAGTGATTAAAATGTGTCCCAGTGTAACAGACTAATTAATCTTTAGATAATAACAGTTTTTGGTGTTTTTTTTTTTTTCCTTTTCTCTCTGCAGCTGGGAGTGTTCACTCTCCCTCCACAAGTATGGCAACATCGGCACAGTACAGACAGCTCATAAACGACTACGGCCCCCCATCTCTAGGCTATACACAAGGGATGCAGGTACAGCTCTGCTTATTTTCCTTTAATCAGATCACTGACCCTCTGTTTGCATAGTAGCAGGGATTGTAGCCTGTAATCTGAGGTGTTCCTCCCTCCCACCAAGGTCTGAAATCAAACCCAAATGGCAGACTGCTTCCTCGCACATGTCTGGGGATCAAATTAGGCTAAGCTGAGTGCTGAGTGAGGTTGGTTCCTAATTAACTGCTAGTCCCATCCTGTCTGAGCCACAGAGAAATGTCTTACATTATGTTCTGTAAGGGCACCTACATATTTTAAAGTTATCTGTTAAAAACCCAATATTTCTATACAGTTTTATCTGCTCTGTCTCCCTATCTGGCTAACTTCTCCACAAAATATACACCAAAACATTGAAAAAACAGAAACAGGGTTAAATAAGCAGTTCCCAGTTTGCCAGTTTTGCAGGACTGTTTTAACTTCTGCTTCACCCAAAGTCCAAGGCTTGCAGCTTCATCCTCACAGTTAATTCCAATTTTTGAAGGGCATATACCAGTGTGTCCAACAGTAGCAGCAATTTAAAAAAAAAATAAATCATGTTTATATAATAATCCTGAAATTTTGTTCTTTTAGTAATTTACAGGGCTACAGACTTATTTGTAGTCTTCCATAAACTTCCACTTGCTGTTTCTTGTAATTGTTTTGTTTTTACAGTATTTAACGGAGATTAATCTACTTTCAACTACAGGGCACCAGCAGCAGTCAAGTACCACAGAGCAAATATGCAGAACTTCTAGCTATCATAGAAGAATTAGGAAAAGAGATTAGACCTACATATGCTGGGAGTAAAAGTGCGATGGAGAGGCTAAAAAGAGGTAACTTTTAAACTTATTTTAACAAAGAATCGTTTCCCATCCACTTTGTGCACTACTTTTATACAGTTTAATGGCAACTGTTTCCTTTGAAAAGAAGAACTTGGGCTCCTCTTGAAAGTGGGAGCATTAACCAGCAGCTGAAAACTTGGGATGCTCTGTCTGAGCAGTAAACACCGACAAAATGTGTTTCATGTGCATACAGGGAGTTTCAGTTAATAATTCAAACCTTATTGTAGAACCTGGATACATTCTTTCAGGCTCCTGGTGATTTACTTGCCCTTTCAATTCCCTTTCATCTCCCCAAAATCCACAGCCAAGCATTGCTTGCATTTCATACACATCACCAAACTACTTGGCCCAAGAATCTTCAGTGAAGTTCATTTTGCCTAAAGAAATACAACATTGTGGTAGTTCCCACTGAGGCTGGTGGAGAAAAGAGCTACAAAAAAACCCCAAAAAGATGCTGGGGGTTCAGGCTGAGATGTCAAACACAGAACTCTTCGGAGAGAGGAGAGTGGGGCTGCTTAGGCTCTGTTAGGTCCTGTCAAGTGTATGTCATTAAAAGTCCACTAGTAAGGGACAGAGCAGCTTTTAGGGCTGTCTGATGAGTCTCTCCAGCTTTGCTTTGTCAGCTAAAAGAGGTAATAAACGCCCTTTCCTTGCAGTGTAAAAGAAACCCCTGCATGCCCCACTGCTGACATCAGCCTGACATTGTCCTCTGCAGGGGACGTGCAGGGATATTTCTGAAGGAGCAGTGGGACATTCCCCTGCCCCAGCTCCTGAAATGACCCTGAAAGGCCACGGACAACAGTTGTGCTGACAGTCCTCTCCTTCTCTAGCATGACATGCTTACTTTTTCCTGCCTTCCTGTGGTCCTTGTGCTGAGATTGGCTCACGCATTCAACCCAGAAAGGGAATGTTATTGTAACAGACTAACTTCAGCACCTTGCAAATCCCCCTTACACTTACCCCAGACTACAAAGCTTTATTTAAGGCTCAACCATTATGGAAGGGTAATATATCTGCCATGACATGCAATAAAATGACTAGTAGCTGTTCTGGGAAAGGATGCAATAAAGTCTGCTGATGAGTGGTAAGTGGAATCTGGCCCAGCTAAAATCAATGTTGCTGGAGTCTCTCTTTATTGCATTGCCTGAGTCAGAATTAATAGATCATGAATGGCAACAGGCTAATGGGGACAGCTTGAGAGAGACTGAGAGAGATGCAGACATTGTCTGGACTGGATGGTTTAGTTCAGTGAGCAAAAAAGTTGCTTTGCTGCCTCTTGCAACAACATAGGTTTGAGATACAATGCTGCCACTGTGACTTGCCAGTGTTACACAAAATCCTAAATAAATACTTTTTGCTGCCATCTTTTGGTCACAGAGGTGCCTCTCTTTCCATTTTGGGAGCCTGATGGCTGAAGGAGCATGTGCAAGTGTGAGAGCAGAAGTGATTGAGGGTAACATGTGACTGCTGCCTCCATGGCCATGGAGGTTATCCCTGAATAAAGTCCCTGTCCCAGCTCTGCCTGCTCCTGAGCACAGAGGCTACTGACCTCTAAAACTGGCCAAATTCCCAGTATTCTACATTATTCAGAGTAGTTCTGCTGCATGAACTGGGCATCCTGCCACCAGATCCAGGTCTAACAAACTGCTTTGAGCTCATGTTTCTGCATCCCACAGCTGCAGCTCTCCTGGTCCGTGGCAGTTTAACCCTCTGCACTCATCACTCTTGCACTCAAGTCCTCCCAGGTCAGTAGGCTGCTGCTGTGATCTGGGCTAGCAGCCTTCTAGAAACAGAAGCCATTATCTCTAGAGATTAACCCCCATCTCTTGCCTTACTGCCCTTTCTCCACCTTGTTAAGGAGCATGATGGAGCAAAGAAATCACCTTCTGTCTTGCCTAGTCAGCAAAATATAAACCTTTGTTGTAGAAAAATCTGTCTGTCTCTCATTTCAACATCTATCTCAAGCTCTGTTCTTTCAGCAGCTCTGTGAGCATGAATCTACATTTAGTTCCAGGATTATGAACCAAGGTCCAGATTGCTGGAACTCAAGGCAACAGGACTTCTAATGGAAAATTCCACATTATCAGATGAGAGTAGACATGGCAGCACATAAAGTGGTGATGATTTACACTGGGAGCTGAGCCAGTGTTAGGAGGTAACTTTCTGCACACACCATTAAAAAAAAAAATCTCTTGTTTTCACATGAGAGACACAAGTTGTCTTTGAAAAGTATTATGATGGTTTGGATTTTGATGTACCCACCCAGAGGAGAACTATCCCAAGGCATTAAGAGCTTGCTAAAATGACTCCCCAAATAACTTTGTAATTTGTTTCACTCCACTAGCAAAATAACCCACTGGTAGGTAAGATTTTTTTTTTTTTTCCCCCTCTTAAATCTTTGATTTTAAGGAGGCCCACACTGCACATTAAGATCTACCTGCCACTGGAGACTTACAAATCTTACTGTGTTCTAATTCCTGCTTTAGTCCCTTTTCAATTTATAATGCAAGTTTGGGAAAGCAGAGTTGTTTAGTGGCAACTGATGTTTGGGAAGCGAGGGCTGTCCCCCTTTGCTGAGGCCTTCTGTGGTAGCCTTGGCAACTGGGGACAGAAATACATAAACCTTTCTGTGGACTGTCACTGCAAGTGTGGCCTGAATGGGATGATTTAAAACACTTCCAATTCTTTTGCAGGCATTATCCATGCTAGAGGATTAGTTCGGGAATGCCTGGCCGAGACGGAACGAAATGCAAGATCCTAGCCCACTGCTTCAGCTGCAAGGTTTTCCATCTCTCCATGAAGAAAATGTAACACTTATTCTTTTTGACTCTTGAAACATTCAAACTCCTTTATTTTGAATGTTTTACCGTTCTTGTTTTGCCCTTGCAAAAATGTACAGTTAAGAATGAAAAAAAAGAACAAACAAGGATTTTTCAACTTACTGAGGGTTTGCATTTTCTAAAGACGTTAGAACTCCCTAAAATGTTTCTAAAACATGGAAACTGAAGTGCATGCAGAGGAATGCTCTTTCTCTCCCAGGCTATATTTCAGTTCTTTTCTTATCCAGCCACAGCCTCATTCTGTTTTTTTTTTTCCTTTGACTATGTTCACTTATCCCCAAAATGTCAATCTTTCAAAGTTTGACATAAGCTCTAAGGATTTTTTTTAATAAATGCAGAATAGCATGCTGTACCTAGTAGTCTGCTAAGTCACAATTTGTCATACAGCATAGACCCTGCTTAGAAATAACCTCCCTCTTCTCTTATTTTTCCTTTTTTTTTGTTCATTTTGCATAAACATTTTGCATGACTGTTAGTGCTTTGAAGTCCACTTAAAGTGCATGAGCTATATGGAAAATAGGGAAACCTATTAAATAATAACAAGGTCCCAGAAAGCTAATTTCTACATTAAGGCTGGAGATTTCAGTTTAAAGTTTGCAAAAAAGAAAAAAAGAAAAAAAAAAGAAAAATGAACATTCTGGATAAATTACTAAAACTGTTATTTGCATCTTTGTATGTATTTATTACTTGACGTAATAAAGCTTATTTTCATTAACAGTTTGTATTAAAACTATGTACAGTCACTTTAATCACACTCCAGGAGCAAGAACTGTCAACAGATGAAAGTTTAGGAAAGGACAAGGGAAGGGGACTGCAGATTGCTGGAGCACTCCATCCATGGCACAGGGTACAGCTGGTCTCTGGGACAAGCAGGTGAAGTTCTAGAAGTCTCTGTTGTCTTCAAAATCCATACTCTGGCTTTGGGTCTTTGTTGAAGGCCAAAACATGGTGGCAACTGGTGAGGGTGCTGTCCAAAAACGAAAGAGAAGTTCTGGTTAAGCTGCTGGAGTTGTTAACAGGATAAAACCAGGAAAGATGTACTTGAGGAGTGGCTTTGGAGTAATGGTGATAAAGGAAAAGCAGCTGCATTTGTTCCTGTAAAATGGGAAACTGTCAAAATGAGTGAAGGTACCAACATGGCCGAGCTGAACTGAGGCACAGCATAAACATAATAAACAACTCTAATTAATTAATCCACAGCTTGGATGAACTGGACTCTGTTGCCTTGAGAGGCAGCTTCCAACACAAGTCATTTTTTATCTGTAATGTCTCAATTTTACCCCTGAACTGGAGGGCCCTCCCTGTACCCCAGTGCTCAGCACCACTCCAGGTAAGGTCTGGAAAGCTGCTGGTTAAACTTTATGCAGAGCTGAGTAGGACAGAGCATTTGTTCAGCTGACAGATCTGAACCAGTGACTGGTGCCTCTTCCATCAGCAGCTCAGTTCACACCATCACAACCAGCATCCAAACCTGGGCACAGTTTGTGGAGGATTTGTGTCACTCAGGCACTCACTATGCCTCAGTAAGGATGGGAACTGAGAACTTTTTAGTGCTGTTCTCACATGCTGGAGCTCCCATGAAGCAGCCCAAGGTGTCACCAGCAGAGAAGGAAATATATTGATTTTTTTTGGTCTGTGCTAACAATGGTAGAAAGCTTATAGCTCCTCTTTAACAAGGATTCTTTTATCTGCTGAACTTGGCAGCAAAACTGATTGCTAAATGTGATTAATGAGACGATGGCAGGGAGAAGCAGGAGTACATGAATGCTTTTATCTCCTCAGCTTTACAGGAACAGCAGGTCAGCACCGGGGTTTCAGCTGTGCTTATGAAGCCCTGCACCATTTGTTACTTGGAAAACTCTTTGGGTCTAATGACAAACAATTCTCTTACCCTGCTAGGGCAAGTCAGTATTTCACATGTTTATTCCTTATCCAATTGCTGCATCTCTTTGAAAAGCTTTTTCCTTTCTAGGTTTTCCTTTGCTCTTCTTTTTTTCTCCTGCTTTTGCTTCTCTACTGCTTTCTTCTCTTTAAAAACATCACTGTCTTCACCTTTGTAGAAAAGGTCAACTTTTTCCTGAAGGATTTCTCTGGCAATCTTTCGGTTCTTCTCCACTGATCTTGTCTGATGACACTGAAGAAATACGAAGGACATTTTTACTGAAACTTGAACCTGTTTATTCTTTAGCTTTCCCTTTCAGTCTATATATTCCTACCATTGCAGTAAAGTCCCCTCCTCCCCAAGCCAAGAGCATCCTCCCACCAATAACAGCTGCAACTTTTAAATCCAGATGATATATTTTAATAATTATTTGCTACTGTAACTCATCAGAGTGGCTTTTGCATTAATCTTTAATGCTTCCCATCTTACCTTGGAAAGCTGCTTGAGTTTAACTTAACTGTGTCTTCCCCTTGTGACAGGAAGCAAAGATTAATTTCAAGGTATTAATTCACAAGAAGTAGGTAAGAGAAATGCTTAAAAATGATCTGCAGAGTGAGTGTGATCAACTTGCTAAGGAAGAGAGTCTAACTCACATGAGGGATGGGAATGTGACAGCTGCACCAAACAGCAGCTACAATGAAGATTCACTTAATTGAAAACTACAAAACTGTAACTGGGTGGCAAAGCCTGGAAAAGCAGCTCTGACCCCAAGTTTATTTATCTGCTGACAGCCAAGACTGCTTCTTGACTCTTTACAATATATATATATATATAGATAAACTTCTCCTCCATGCCACCTGCACTGTGATTTATGCTTTATTCTGAAAGGAGACTTGGAAGTCCTGATGCAGTTTGTGATTCAATAAAATAAAACACAATTACCTTCACTACAATCCCAGATGGAATATGCTTCAGGACAACACAGTTGTTTGTCTTATTTGTGGCTTGACCTCCTGGACCATCACCTCTTACAAACTGTTCTTCTAATTCTGCCTCACTTAGTTCAAGGAGATTCAAAGAGTTCCTTTTTCTTGCTGCCTGAAGCAAGGGAAGGCTGGGCAGAGAGAGCTGCTGCTTCCTCAAAATCCACCGTGTCCATGACGGTGTTTGCACCCCTCTCAGCAAGAATGCAAAATGAAATAAACTTGGAACATTCATACAGAAACGAGGACACGGCTTCTCTGGAATGAAACCTGGAACAGAATGGGAGAGTGGAGTTTACCATGAGAATCCTTGTTTTAAGATGAGTTACTTCAGCTGCACATACTGAGCAGTATTTCAACGTTATCTGAACTGGTTTCAGAGGCATTTGCCTTGAAATATTTGCCAAGCCGAATAGAATTCTGCTTCTCAATGTGATTATGTTTCTTAAATATTTTGAAAGGGATCTAGAAAACAGTAAGTAAAAGAATACTCCTAACAACACTTGGAAAATCCTAAACATGTAAAAAGAAAAACCCAAAACAACAGAGGGAAAAGAGGTTATTTCAGTCTTACAGTCTGATCTGTACAGTCTCACTGGGAATCTGATTTTCCCAGGTCAAGGAATTAACAAGGGCACAAAGGTATGCCTGGAAGTGTGCATTTTCCTCATGGATAATGAGGAATGCCAGCTCCTGCTCCTGTCAAGTGTCAGTCTTCAGCAAGGCATTAGGTAAGCAATTAAAGCAGTACATGCTGTTATGCTTGAAATATTTTATTTGACTCAGAATACTTCAGTGTGTGAAGAAGTGCCACTTGAAAATAAACAGAAAATTTTAATACAACTGTTAAAATTAATTAATAAATAAAACTTTCATTGGCAGCCACTACATTAGTTAATAACATTTTAGAATGAAGAATACATGCAGAAAACCGAGCAGCACTTGTGGCTGGTTCTGAACGAGCCTTTATTTAACAGGTTTCATACAGCTCTACCCACTTACAGAAGCCCGTTTTGAAAACAGGACTGAAAACTCTTGATAAGGTTAAAAAATCACAATCCCACTCAATCTGTTCCTGCCGTTCGCTACAGCTCTAAAGCAGGAGGGAACACAGAAGGTACCGGAGGATTTACTCAGTGTCCCTCAGCGCTGCGCCCCGCCGCGGTCCCCCCGGCTGGCGGCAGCGCTGCGGGCCGGGGTCAGGCTCGGAGCGCGGCTCCCGGCGGGGCAGAGAGGAGCGGGGGAAACCGAGAACCGAACACCGGACCCCGGCCCGACCCCTCCGGTCCCGCCCAGCCCCCGCCGGTCCCGCTCACCTCCGCCGGCCCTCCCGCACCGCGCATGCGCACCCCGCGGGGAGGGCGGTGCTGCCGAGCTGATTGGCACGCGGCTCAGCCAATCGCTGCGCGGGGAGGGGCGGGGATTACGCTCGCCCTCCAATCGGCTGTTCCGGTGGTCGGCGCGGCGGCGCGCGCCAATCCTCTGGCGGCGGCGCGCGGGCTTTGCCGCGCAGCGAATCAGCGCGGGAGGCGCGGGCTGGCGCGCGCTCGAGGCGGCCAATCACGGGGCCGGGCTCGGTGCGGAGCGCCCTCTACCCCCGTCCCCACGTTCGAAACTCTCGCTCGCCGCTCTCCGGGCGGACGGCGCAGGGCCGCGCCTGTTCGTCGCCTCACGGCCGGGGGAGGAGGCGGCTGTCGGGCGCCGTGGGCTCCTAGCGATGCGGGTACGAACCGAGCGGGCCCACGGGGAGCCGGCGGGGGCAGCGCCGCTGCGCTTGGCCGGGTCCCAGCAGCCGGTGCCGGAGCCGCGAGGCTGCCCCCAGCGCGCCGCCCCTTTCCCCGCAGAGTGGCGGGCGCTGCAGCCAATCGGAGGCGGCGGCGCTGTCAACATCGCGGAGCGCGAGGAGCGGCCGCCCAATGAAGAGGCGGGGGCGGGGCTTAGCCTGAGCGGGCGGGGGGGGGGCGGAGCCGCTGGGGGGCGCTGGTGAAGGGACGGGGCCGCGCCGAGTGAGGGGTGACCTGTGAGGGGCCTGGGGGACAGCGCGGGCAGCGCCGCACTTGTAAGCGGGCGGGACGCACACGGAGCCGGGGAGGGCGTTACAGACCGACGGGAGGCGGCCCCGAGGGCGCAGACGTGGCGAGAAGGGTCCCTGCGGGGGCTGAGCCTGTGGGGCCCCGGCGGCTCCTGAGGACAGCCTGGGGCGTTGAAGCGCCGGTGCCTTTTGGGGGTCCCTCAAGGTCCGTGGGGAGATGGGGGTCTGGCGGCGGGGGGGCCCGAGGTGCCCTGTCACCGCTTAGGGGTCTGCGAGGGATCGGAAGGAATCGGGTCTGGCTCAGGAAGCGATGCAGAACCTCACGGGCTCTGTGTTTGCACTGGCGCCCGCGTTCGCATCGAAATCAGCTCCGCTATTTCTGAGTTAAAAAACACCTCGCAGCTTGTTTTTTTTTCCAACCGTGCCCCTTTCTGCAGCTACGTGGCCGTATAAGGACCGGGCTGTGCTGTGGGATCGATGGATGACAGCGCTCCCGCAGCACAGTTACAGCTCACGAAGATGTTTTTTATCGAGAACAGACTTGTAATGGGGTTATGAAACGAGCCTGTGTCACAGCTAAGTCCCACCCATTTGCTGTGCTGCTGAGATAGGCCACCCATGATTCCATCCTGGGGATTCGGGGGTGACTGGTGCAGCCCCCATCCACTGCTCCAGTGACACTCCCATCCTCAGCTTTAGCTGTCACCTTAGCGCCTGATAACCTCCAAGTTTTGTAGGCTTCTGACCTCTAGAAAAAGAAGAAAGACGTGTTTTTCTTCTTCTTTTCTTTATCCCAAGAAGCTCTGCCAGAGGGATGTGTGTGTCTGTGATAACTTCCTTCCAATTCTAGCATTTTCAGCCCTACCCAGAGGAGATAGTGAGTACCCAAGACCATTTCTGCTAAAGCCAAGCAAGCTCCAGTAAAACGGGAAAATAGGGCAGATGTCCATTAGTTTCCTTCTGGTGAAAATATTTTATATTTCTGAAACTGTTAGAGATATACCTCCAAGAACTTGCAAATAATGAAAACTTGAATCTGTAAAACCCATCAGCATGTCTTGGTAAGCCCTGTAAAAAGGAATGGTCATGCTTTGGAGGTGCTGTGCTTCTTTAAGGCAGCAGGAATTTATTGGCATTATCAGACTATCAAGATGATATTTCTTAATGTCTCTTTTTGCTTTCCATCCATGGAATGATCATAAGGTTTTTCTTCGGTGTTAGAACGCAGGCTGAATTCACCAGGGTGTAGAACATGCTGAAATAAACCCTATATAAGAGCTGATTAATTAATGTATTTCAAGGGTTTTCTTAGTGAAAGAATGCAAACTAGAAGAATATTTTAGTCTCTCTCCAGTCAGTCTGCTTTGAGTGCTATAAGACTGTGGCCCAAGTATTGTGTATTTATTTATTTATGATGTTTTCAGTTAACCAGCTGCTGTTTCCGACCACTGTGGGATTCCCTTTTGACTCTTTTTTTGTTGTTTTATTAATTGGTCAGAAATTTAGCTCAAAGCAATTTCAAAGCTTTCTGAATTAATGTTACATAATAGCAATGAAACAAGTGATCTGTGAAAGAAGCAAGCCAAATATTACACATGGAAATGGCAGAATTGGTCTAACTCAGTTGGTCTCAGTTTTATAATTTTTGGCGAGTGTGTTTCTTCCAGTGAAGGTTCAGATCCTCAATCACATCTAAATGCATCTATAATAGGAGATTTCACACCTTGCATGTAGTCTGTGGAGCCCCAGACTTAAAAAGAAAACAACCCATCAGACCCAAACAACACGGTTTTACCTGGAATGTTTTGCATTCAGATGTCCTTTACAGCCCAGTCTGGATGTCTTAGGAATCTCTTGGACTTGTGGGAGGCCCTGCAGGCACGAGGCTGACTGAGCAGCACCTGTTTGCAGGGGTGGCACAGGAGAAGGGAGGGAGCCTGGTGCTGGAATATTTGCACATTCTGAGGTGGTTTGGCTGACACAACTTCAATTCCAATTCTGTTTCTTCACATGATGAAGTCAAATGTTTCTTTAAAGAGAGAGAGTGATGCTTATTTCTCTGTTTTCAGGGTAATGTCATATTTGGGACTAAGATATGGAAAACAGCAATGTGGTGAATTCTGTACAAGAAACCCCTTCATCCTCTGCAGACTCTGATGTCAGAAACACCCACAGCTCTGGCTGTAACTTGAATTCTAACAGGTAATGTGCTGAAGGAATCACTAACAAATACTTCTGTTACTTTGGTTCTGCTTACTTAGCATGCCTTCACAATAATATTGGTATTAAGGTGAAATTTTATTTCAACATGATGAGAGCCCTAATGTAAACTGGGTGTATCATTCTCTTCAGGCAGACTGGCATATGCAGTGTATTGTTTGGGCCACTGTGTTGCACACCTGACACAATAAATAATTGAACTGTTTTTCCTCATGTTTCACTAGAAGTCCTTCATCCAATCCCAATGGAGTTTCTGGTTACTCAGGGAATACCAGGTCCTCATTAAAGCCTGGTTCTGTTGAGCTGCTTGCCTCCTTTATGCAAGATATCCAGAACATTGGCCATGCTGACTCGGAAATTGTGAGGAACTGTGAGGTACTTGATATTAAAGTTTCTTTTAAAAAAGTAGTATTAATGTATTTGCTTTGCATTTTGGAAGACAAATCTAATGATACAATTCAGCAGCAAGATCTGTGTTTATTCTTAATGATGGGACATATCCTTTTGCAATAAATGAACTAATCACCTGGCTGGATTTTACTGCAATTTTATCTTAGTGATTTACAGTAATTTGGCTTTCTATCTTGGTGTTTTATAATATGGATCTGAACATTTTTTCCTCAAGTTACAATAAAGATAGCAAGTTTGTGAACTGAAAAATTTAAACCATTAAAACTGTATCACATCAGACTGGTCTGAAGTGATCCTAGAAATTAGAAGGTGTTTTTTCTAAAAGTGTTTCTATTTTGCTTGACTTATTTGTACAATCCTTTTGTAAAGATGTGTAGGTGATTAGTTTGTTTCCAGATTTAAACCAATGCAAAAATAATGATGTGCTTTCAACGAACTAATTCTCCTAAACGCTTTTTTGGACATTTTTTTGTCCTTTTGTATTTTAAATTTTATCATTATTTGCAGCCATCAGAAGGAACATCAGTTTTCCACACCATGGGCTTGTTCTTGCAGATTTTTGAGCTTCCTGGCTGGGATCCATCCAAATGTGTGTTGACAGATGCTTAATTTGGGTTCTCTTTAACACCTCCAGGAACAGAATATTGATGTCTGTGTCCCGTGTCCTGTGCTTCAAGCACTAGGCTCCATAAACATAAAATGTTTTTTAAACATCAGATTTTGCCATGCTTCAGGAATGCCTTATATTTGATTTTTTAAAAAATGATCTCTTAGTTTCCATGACATAATTAATGTGTCATGGCCTTTAGCTGGATTGTTGAGGGGAGGAGTTTCCTACTAAAGTAGATGGACAGAAGGGTGTTTAATTCTCAATTTTAGAATTGCCTATGATTAATGAAACTGGAATCAACCTTTCCAAAACTTGACTGTTCTTTGCTGGCAGCTGTTCCTACTTTTAGTTTCCACTGATTGGCATGGTGGGGGCTGAATGCTGTTACTCAACTTTGTGTTATATCAGCACCCAGGGATAGGATTGCAAAACTATTTGTAGCCAGAGAAAAAGGTAAGAGGTGCAAAATTTCTGTGCTTTAATTATTTTACTTTGTGGTTTAATAGGCAAGGTGGCTACAGCTACTGAGACTGGTAGAAAAACAATGCCAGGAACAAATAAATGCCCAGCAAGAGCAGTTCCACCATCAAATCCAAGTAAGTAATGACTGTTCATGGAGCTAGATGAGGCTGAATGATTTTTTTCTCCCTCCAACCCCACACTCCTCCAAAACAATGCAGAGAGGCAGTTAATGGAAGTGGATGACTGGAGTGCTGTTTAAAGGATGCATATTTGAGACAGCCTTGGCTAATTAACAGAGTAACTGTTAGGAACCATTTTAGGAGTGATTTGTGGATTATTTGTTTTCAATTATTTTGTTTTCACGAACATTTGGTTAACATTTGCTCATATGATAAGGGGATTTTGTAGGTACAAGGTTTTTATTAACTGTTAGAATGTATAATTTCTAATTTTGAGACAATAAAGCTTTATTTTCATTAAAAAAAAGTCATATAACTTATCATCCCCTCATCCAGAGTGTATGTAGCTCAGGAAAATCATCACTGTAATAGCTGAACACCTATTTCATCTTCAGTTGAACAGTTTTCCTTTCTAAGAATGAAAAATAACCCATGTGAAGGTTCTTATTTTTGCTGTTTATCCATTAGAACAGAAGAAATGTATATATAACAGACAGTAATACTATAAATATATAATGCTTAATATCTTCATCATTTTGGTTGCTGTTTTTCCCTTCCCTTTCCTGATGCCCTCCACACTAGTAGTAATCAACAGTTCCTGAACTGAATTACCAAGAGGTACTGTCCTTTTATCCTATCTCCTGTTTCTCCTGCCTCACCTCCCCACCTTCCTCCCCTCCCTCCCATCTTGTTATTTTCATGTTTCCTTACCCTTGTTTTTCCTTCCTCTTTCTGTAGTGGTTTGATTCACTTGTTGCTGATCATAGTCTTTACTAATCCATCGTGTTGGCTTTGATGGTTTTTGTATTTTTTTTAATAGGAAAGGCTACCTCTGGAAGAGCTGAGGGTGTGGTGTCAGCAGGGACTTACTCACTGCAGGGATTGCCACACTAAACACAAAATCAACAGCTGTAACTGAGTTGTGTGAATGCATTAAATAAAACAGATGGAGCTATTCCAAACCTACACCTAGTGAAAACACAAGCAACTCAACACATTCTAGTGAGAGTAATAAAATAACACAAAAACAATCTGCTTTTTGTGGTAGAAAAGCAAGGTGCTGCATCAGCGCTGACATGACTCTGAGTTAAGGTTTGCTCCATGCTGGGTTTCGAGACCAGCTGTGCTTATAAAAATCTCCATCCATGTGAGAATAGGGGTAAAAAGACCTTAAGTTCATTTTGGAATAAGTGGAGTCAGCCCTTGGCTTATGTGATCTATACAATAAAAGATAACTGTGCCAGGGACAAGCTGTCACCAGCTATGGATCATCCCATTTTAAAATCTCTTTATCAAAGAGATTTTAAAAACAAAATTACAATCCCAAGACTGTAGAAAGCACATCTTTTTTTCCCCACTTTTTTCATCTCTTGCAGTTATTTGTGACTATGCAAAAATAAGTTAAAATGCAGTTTAATTGGAATAGGAGCCTTTCACATTTCCTGCACAGGGTATTAATGACAAAGATTAAATGTCAGCAGTGAATCTGATCTTCTTTCTCCCCCACTCCAGTTCTGTTCTTTCCCTTCTGTGCTCCCTTCCCTACCTTCCTGACAGTTGGATCACAGAATTAAAATACAAAAGATTGCTGCAATCATGATTGAAATCATTAGCAGAACACAAAACTTAATAGTGGAAGGAAACTTCATCCCAAGTTTTTTGTTTGTTATTTTTGGCAGAGAAAGGCTGAACTGAAATTCAATTGTTTGTTCTATTGCAAGTTAATAAAAAATCTGAGGCTTGATCCTGACTAGAATTACATGTAGGTTCCTCTGAAATTAAGTCTTCTTTTTTATTTCTTACTTTGAGAGAATAAATCATTTTTGTTCAATTTGTGCTCTCCAGTTACTATTCACATGTGAGTAATGTACTGTAGTTCCGTGAAAAAACATGAGTTCCATGTGCTTAAAATTACTGCAAGTTTTTTCTTCTTTCTTTCCTGAGGGAATTAGTTTGAAATATATTCCTGAAAACAATTCTATGCTGTGTCTTGTCATGTGCAAGAGTTGTGTGCTCCTGCAGTTCAGAGCTCTCAGCTGAGCTCTGCAGAAGTGCTGGCCACGGGCACAAACGTGAAATCTCTTCACAGCCCTTGGCAGAAGCATTAATTATTTCTCAGAGCTGTTTCAGGATTGCCAGTGCACAACTGTAAACATTAGAACTTAAAAAAATGAATTTCCTAATATGCTGAAATAAGTCTTGTCAGACATTGTAGACTGAAGAGTAAGTGACCTGTTAAATCTAATGATCCTGTTATGGGTTTGCTCCATTCTATCAGACACCAAAACAAACAAAAGGTAGAACTTTAGACCATATGGACCTAACAGCATAATACCTAAATTGGGATTTTTAAAGTTGAGTTTTATGCAATAATCTTGCAGAGGTACATTATTCCTATTCTCATAATAGAGTAATGGTTAATACTTCCATTAAAGCATCCTTGCAATCTTTAAAAAGATTATATATCCAAGTGAAAAAGTGTTTCAGACCTAAATTTAGCCAAACACCTGGATACTTTGTATTTCTTTAGCTGGTTGGTAGGTAACTGTATTGAGGGCAATTAGTGAATACATTCATGCATGTTTTTTACATGAATAAATGACTACTGCGACTCGTAATTCACTGCATGGAATTAAGGATTGTTCCCATGGACATTTTACTGTTATGCCACAGTATGTATTTATCTACTTTATGCATGAGATGTCTGCACATGAAAACTTGGAGTTATAAGGAATAAATACTCTAAATCTCCCACTAATAACATGAATCGAAGATGCATCAAAATAGGAATGTGATTTATGGCAGGGTGTGACGGGAATTGTGCCTTTTCCCCCCGTGCAGCTGATTCAGGATGAGATAAAGCAGCTGGTGAGGTTTCAGAGCAGCACCTGGAGCCGGGCTCTGCCCACCCAGCTCCCGGCCACCTTTCCCTCCCTCCCCATGGGGATGCGCTCGGAGGCGTTTGAGGAGCAGGAGAGCCTCGTGAGCCAGCTGAGATCCAGCGAAGGGGAGAGCCAGCCCGAGGCCTCCGAGGTGCAGCAGGAATGTGCGGGCAGCGAGGCCTCGATGAACAGCGGCTACGGCTCCCTCTCCACCTCCGAGCTGAGCCCTGCCCAGCCCAGCAGGGGCACAGACTGCACCACGGAGCACACTGCCCACGGAGCAGGGCTGCAGGGGGATGCAGACAGCATTCCAGATAAAAGAGAACTTTTAGCAAACAAGCCAGAGGAAAATCGTTCATTGGGAAGGAGTGATGTTTTAGTTTTTCCAACTGGGTTTGAACATAAAGCTGATGAAGATCATCAAAGTGGGAAAAAACCCGGGTAAGTGATAAACTTTCCAAAGATATTAATTTATTATAGACAATCATTCAGTAAAAGCTGGGAACGTGTCTGAGTTGAATGGAACCTCTTGATGTTCTGCTGCTTAATAGACAAATATATTTATGTAGCCTCATGTTGCTGAATGATGCAGGTCTGCATCTCCAGTGTTTAGCTGTTTTAGATTTATTTAGGGGAAATACCTTAAGGTGTATATGTGTGTTTCTTACCATCTAGTAAATCTTTAACATCGTGGGCACAAAAGTTGAAACAAACCCAACCAAAAAGAGTAACTGCAGATGAAGTATGTGTGAACTCTATGCAAGAAAGCGAGAGAGTGAAGAGATTACCACTTGAGAATGTAAGTTTCTTTTTATTTCATTGTTTTTCTAATGCTATTCTTGTAACTGGTATTTTTTCAGAGTT
This sequence comes from Poecile atricapillus, assembly GCF_030490865.1. Taxonomy (NCBI): domain Eukaryota; kingdom Metazoa; phylum Chordata; class Aves; order Passeriformes; family Paridae; genus Poecile; species Poecile atricapillus. The sequence goes on from NC_081264.1 coordinate 2,550,921, forward strand.
GCAGCATGTTCTCATTCAGCATATATTGTCATATTTTAAGCATTTAAATTCCCATTCACATATTTAAAGTTCATGTGGGCAAAGTTTACTTCTTGGATCGTTCCATACTTAGGCACAGAGCTATTTTGGCTTATTTTATTCATTACCTAATTTTTGTCTAAACACCTCCCTGAGTGGCACATGTTCTCTCCTTGTAGAGATAATGGCCACACTCTCAGCTGAGGCTTCAGGCCTTGTAATTTTTGAAGGATCTTTGATGTCAGCAGGTGATGCCTCTTCTGGCACACAGGATTCTTTGTGTGTTAAGGCATTAACCACTTTGCTCAGGACAAAAACACAGGCCCATGTCTTAGGAGATATCAGTTTAATTATGTGGCTTAGCTTTAGTTCCACTTTTGGCTATGATTACCCTCAGTATAAATTCTGTAGGTTTGGATCTTGCTATATAATTGTATTTGATCTCTTTGTTTAAAAAGACTAATAACATTTACATGCAATTTTTAAACATTATACCCTTGCTTTTTTTTTTTCCCTTGCTTTGTTATTCTCCTTTTGAATTTGTTTTTCCACTGTAATTTTAGACAAACCTTACTGATGCTGCTTTGCCACCATACACTTTTTACCTCAATCAACCCAAGGAAAGTCCGAATTCCATAGTGTCAGAAGCTTCAGGTATAGTTAATTTCTTGTACTTAAATTCCCTTTCTTTTGAATTCTCATTTTTAAAACTCTTACTGGAATCCATCTCCAATAACAAATGGAGGTGAGGATCTAAGCACTGACAAGCTTTGCTATAGCATTAATTCTGCTTCTTGCTCCTGTTTTCAAACTGATGGCAGCTCCTGTGTATCACTGCTGGCAGATGTAGGACATGCAGCAGTTGGGATTTTTTTCCAAATTTCTCAGTATTTCAAAGTCAAACTTTGTGTTTAAAACTGTTTCATAATGGAATTACTGTTAATATCATGGTAGGATATCAAATATTAGCATCAATGGTATGGTAATTACAGGAGTTCATGGTAATAGAGGCAGAATTCTTTTAAGCCGAGGGCACAATTATTTAATTGTGTGAATAGTCAAGAATAAAATAATGCAGTGTGTAATGTGATTCTTTAATTTTGGGGGGAGGGTTGCTGTTTTTGTGTTTAGGTGAGATTTGGCTTTGTTGTTTTGGGGGTGTATGTGAGGGGTGGTTGTTGGTGGGTTTGGGGATTTTGGTTTTGGGGTTTTTTTATCAAAGCTAGACAACTAATTCACATATTTTGATCATAACAGGGTGGATTCATTTCAGTAACAAACAGGGGCACAGAGATGCAGCCTTGCAAACTGTGTATAATTATTGCTTCTTCACAAGCCACTGAGAGAGGGACACATTTAAGAAATTGAAGTGGGATTGAGGCTGTGTCTGTTCCTCTTGTGCCATCCCTCTTAGTCCTGGTAGTTTGTCTTTGCATGCTACAGAATGCTGCACAAACTGGAGAGTTTGAAATATCTGGATTATTCCTTGGGTGGTGCCAGATTTAAGTGCTATACTGGAATCACTAGAAATATAACTGTGGTAAATGAAGATTTGCTCCTTGAACACCAAATCTGTATGTTTTAACTGCTTTATAGCTTTTGTTGCTGGTGCTGTGTGATGTGAGACTGATGATGTTGCCTGTGCTTTGCATTGAGATTTTTGTAACTCCTGGCCCGGTAACAAATGCTCTAATGACATTCTTCCAAATAACTAATACAGCATTCTTGTTACTGACAAAATAACATTTTACTAATGGATTTTGGATTCCTGTTCTATAGCTGCGAGCTTGAAATCTGTAATTTTAATTTTCTTTTGGTGTTTTTTCTTGTCAGGACTTTCATACTGGAAGTTAGATGAAAAGGAGATGTATCACACTTTACCAGAGAATTTCAGAAGTGAGTTACCAGATGTTTTCTCCGCGAAAGTATCACCAGTTCAGGTAAACTTTGTACATGTTTAAAAGTTGTCAGGTAGTTGCATTTTGTCTTTGCTGTTTGCCTGTGATGGAGAGAACCAGCCCTCCAGAAGTTACATTCTCTGTGAGAGAACTCTTTTGTTATCCCAGTCTCTCATACCCTGGCTCTTCACTCTTCCTGTACCCCACTAACCTCACTTGGAATTTACTGACCTTTTGTCATTCAAAAGAAGCTGTGTATAGGAGATGAGAAGTGATTTAGCAATATGTTAAAGGTGTATGTGTCTTGTTATAAACCCTTTTTTAGCTGGGTGCATTGACTAAAGCTGCCTGTTCTGAGCTGCTTTCTTAGCTAAACCCACTCCAGAACTTGCTCATCTCTGTTGGGGGTGGAGGATTGTGTTCAGAAAAAGTAATGTAGCAATTTTGCCTGTTGAAGTTGTCTTCTGCTGATGAAAGGAAGTTATCATCACTGAAGGACATTTATCATAAAAGACAAAGGGAAAACAAGCAGATGCCAGACCAGAGTTTTATGCCTTCTTCCCAGCCAAGTCACCCACCAGAGGTAACATTAATTTCTTTACTTCACCTATCAGTTTGAGGGTGTGTTGGGCTGGTTTCACAAGGCTTGGCCCCTGCTGCCACCTCCAGTGTTATGCTGGAACAGCAGTTTGAGCAGCCGTGGGATGAAGCAGCTCGGGAAAGGATCCAGCTTGAAGGAACCTCTAAGAACAGCCTGAGCAGAGAAGCACCTCTGCTGCACAACCTTGAGGATGCTGCAGGGACAGATCCGCTGCTGCTGAGGCTGCAGCTGCTGAGCTGCACGTGGAACTGCAGTGGCAGGGCTCTCCCAGTGCTTCCCACAAGACAAGTTCGTTCCACCCATGAAACAGAACAGGCACAGGTTGTGGAAATGATTCTTTATCCTATCTATTTTTTTATACAGCTCTCAATTCTGTACATAACCCAGTAATGGTGGCTGTTGTGTGACTGTGTTGTTTAGGTAATTGATGAAGTGCTTTTTTAACCCTGCAAAGTTATTGTTTTGACACACAAACAGTCCTTCAGGTTGCATAACTGAAATTTCAGAGGTTTTCTAGGAGGCTACAGATCTTGGATATGTCCTTTATTAATGGAAACTGAGAAACTCAAGTTGCAATTGATGGGAATGTGTATTGTCATTTCAGTGTTACAGCTGGCTATTTTATTTGTCACTTCCAAAAGATTGTAATAATATTCAATATAATACCTGCAGTATGTTATATGGTTTACTGATGTCTTTAGATAAATTTTGTTCTTGTAAATGGAGTTAAATCACAATTTTTTTAGCATTGTAACTAATTTCCTAGATCTTGACATTGGACCCAACCCTGCATATGAAACCAGGCCAGCAGACCCAGGGACGCTGTTTTTTCAATACTCCTGAGGACTCTACTCCCTTTTCTCCAGACTCGATGGCAGAGCCTGAATTTCCAAGTCATTGTGACACAGACTCTTTTTCACAGACAAGTCCCTCATCTCAGTTAGATGATTCTCCAACACGCCCTGCCAGCAGCAGAGCTGTGCACTTGGACCTGTGGAGAAATCACCCATTCCAGAGTGAAAACAGGGCCAGCTCTCCCTTTCCAGTGGCACACAGGGATGCTGACAATAATTCAGTCAACACTGAGGAGGAAGAAACACTGACTCTAACTCCATCTTCTGTTACTCAGTGTGCTGACAACAGTTTGCCAGATTACAGCCTTTCAGTGGCATCTGTTGAAGATCCTGTGGTAATGTCAAAGTAAGTATTTTTTTCTTCTTTAAAAGTCAAAAGTTTGGTACTTTCATGAATTGGAATGAAAAAATAGTAGTAAACCAAACAAAATATGTGAGTTCTCTTGGTCATGTCTTTTTATGCATAAAAATAAAAATACATCCTTCCCTCATAGGCTGTGTGAGGGAGTTCATTTAGGTAGAGAATTTCAAAGTTTTTTGGGGGGTGGTGTGGTTGTATTTTCCTCTTTATAATCAAATGTTGAGAAGCACAGAATTTACTGTGCTTAGGAAAAAGAAATATCCTCCATTCACTGTTGGAGTTCTGATGATTTGCACATGGACAAGCAGACAGGGCATATATTCCATATATGAGGGCTTGTAAAAAAGTAAAGCTTTATATTGTGTTTGTATTTATTATTTGTATATAATAATCAAAATATCTACCTCTGTTAATGTGAAGACTTCTCTGCCTTAGATGACAAAGCTTTAGCTTTGCTTTAGCTTGAATGCAAGTAGGGTTTTGTAAGAGACATTTATATGCTGAGTTCATGGTGTGTAAATGAATCCAGCAGTGCATGGTCATGTGGATAGCTGGAATTTTTTAAAATTCTTATATTGAAAATAGGATTAGGCAGAACCTGAGGGAAAAACACGCTAGACACATCGCTGATCTACGAGCTTACTATGACTCTGAGATACAGAGCTTAAAACAGCAGCTGGAGTCAAGCCATAGAAATGCTGCATCTGAGGACCTGAAGAAAATCAATCAAAGCCTTGCTGACAGGTGCTGTTTGTCCTTCTTGTCTTTCTCTTTACATGGTGCTCTTTATATTTTAAAGATTGAGTATCCTTGTTCGGAATATCTTGAACAGTTTATGTCCCTCTTCAGTTCTGAAGATTTAATGCATCTATGATACTAATATTTCCCTGTTAAGTATAAATTTTGCATTATTTAAGGCAGTTGCTAAGCTGTGGCTGCCCCATCCCTGCTTAAGGGCTTGGGCAGGGCCCTGAGCTGCCTTATCTTGTGGAAGATGTCCCTGCTCATGGCAGAGGAGTTGGAACTGGATGAGCTTTAAGGTCCCTTCCACTTCAAACTGTTCCATGGTTCATGAAATCAGTTCACTATTGTCAGACAGTGAATGTGGTATTTGGACCACAGTTCTTCTTTGACCTGTTTTTTTTTGTGGAGCCAGTGCAAGCTTTCCTCAGGAATGGCTGACAGGCAGAGGTACTGAGCAGTTTGTGATGGAATGATCTGTGTTGGAAGATTGTGCTCTGCTGGTGAACATCATCCTCCTGTGCCTTCCATGTCACAAGCACAGGTGACACGGGACCAGTCCTGAGTTCAGTGGTGACTTTACCCTGGAGTCTGTGTGCCCCAGCTGTGCATTCCATTATCTACAGCTTGAGTGTTTGCTGGACAGAGAATATTGATGTGATTTCTGTATAATTATTGCCAGTTAAAACTCATATTGCAGATTTAGACAGCTAAAATACTGAACAGAATTTGTGTATTCCCAGTTTCCTTCTCACCCCAGGCCACCACAGCCCTTCTGAGCAGAGGCACTGCAGGGGCTGAAAAATGTGGGAGGAGGTCACAGGCTGGGCACCAAAATTCGTGGGGATGCTTGAGGGAGGAAAAAAGGCTATAAAATGTAGATTTATTATTTGAAAATTTCAAGAGATTGGTGTAATCTGTGTGTTTTAAATAGGTGTGACCAGTTAGATGCAGCTCTGAATGAAGCAAGTGCTCGCATAAAAGCCCTTGAAAATAAGAATAATCTGCTAGAAAAGCAAATGGTAAGTATATGTTCTTAAATCAAGTTGCTTTTTAAGTAAAAGGGTAAAAGAATGAACTTTTTCGTTAATAAGCTGATCAGTATTTTCATACTTAGCTCTTTTTATTTTTAACCTTTCAACCTTTCCCTTAATATATAATATCAGCCCACATGTTACACAGGGACTTTCCTACCTGAGTTTCTTAGGATTCCCTACTTGAATCATCATCACTTTTGCTCATGAACTTTTTTCCAGGTTAGCAGGGATCAAACAAAGTTTCTAAGAGTGAAATACTGTGATGTGATTATCACATTTCTCTTTAATTTTTTTTTTAAATTTCTTTATTTTGTTTTAATTACTTTCTTATTAGAGCTGCAATAAAAGAAATCTCACTTATGCTGGGGCAAAAACACTCTAAGTATATTTGCAGGTTTTATAGCTAGGCCAGATCTGTTTGCTTGTGCATAAATTAATGCACAGCTGCAATTGTTAATCAAAAACCGGGACACTCTGTCATGGAAGTTGAACATTTTGTCATCAGAGTTAGACACCTGCAGAGACTAATTCCACTTTCTTTTGACATTTTTCTGTGCTGGGAAGTAAGTCAATCACATAGATTGGAGGCCTCACCTCTAGATATTTAAAATCCTATAAAATAAATATATTTTTGGTGGCTTTAATCTTCGCTTTCATTCTTTCCAAGTCAAAGAAATTAGCAAAAATATTACTTAGTTCAGGTACAGGTGTACCCTCGTTTTCTGTGCAGGTGAATTTAAGCTAATTCTTTGCACTGAAATGAATAATCTGCCAGGGAATAAGAATGTTTTAATCATTCAAAAGAATGTTTTCTGTCCTCCAGGCAGATTGGAGAGACCGTTTCTATGCCATCAGTGACAATTCCAAAGTCCTGCAGGAGCGGCTCGAGGAAATGCGCACAAGCCACAAGGAGAAGGACAACACCATCAGCCGCCTGAAATCGAGGCTCAGGGAGCTGGAGGAGGCTTTTGAGAAGGCTTACAAGTTATCTGACAATAAAAACACAAGGCTGCAGGAAGAAAACAAAATGTTTCAAAATGTGAGTAAAAAAATGGACGACGGTGTTGACAGCAAGTCCCAGGTGTGAAAAATACTCTGAGTTTACAACTGGAAAGTCTTAAGGCACAACAAGAAAACAGAAATTCCTCAGCTGACTCCTTACTAGGCTAGGTGTTGGGGGGCACTGTGGACCTAAAAGATATTTAAAAACAATTATTTAAGGTAGCAAGAGTTTGCTTGATGTGGTAACTCTTGCAGGAGTCTGTCTCAGGAATTTTACTACTCTAAATTGAAGATAATATGTGAAATTATTTTAGAAAGTAATTTTTCCTCTCTTAAGCTTGTTGGAGATGGACTAAACTTTTCATACCTCATCCCAACTTGCTCAAACTGTTCATTGTGTATGATTTTAGACTGAATCAAATGACTTGTTCCTCTGATTCTTCAGGAAGAGCATTATGGAATGTTTAAATAGACTGGCAGAATAGATATTATCTGGAAAAGCTACTTCATGCTTTAACTTCTTTTTACAATTGAAATTTCGAAAGACAAAGTCACTTTTAAAGTGACACTGAGGAATTTTACTGGTTCATTCATTCAGTTTCTTTAGAGACACATAATTTGAAAATTAGAAATACATTCTATAAGTAGCTCTGTCTCCTCTTGTCCTGTCTATAACTTTTTGTTCCAATTAGAATATGATAAGAAGAACTTAACAAATACTATTAAAGTACATTTTGTATCCCCTGTAGTGCTTCTGCATGTGTTAGCCAAGCTGTTGAGATGATTTTACAGCAGCCAACAAAACTGTTAATTGACTGTGGTCTCACTGTGGGTTGGTGTTCTTTTGTTTTGCTTTAGCTTTTAGGAGAATACGAGTCCCTTGGAAAAGAACATGAAAGAGTAAAGGTAAGCACACAGTGGATAATTAAAAACCCAAACATGCAAACTTTGTGATAACATTCAAGGGGATTAGCTGAATTAACTGAAATATTTTGAAAAAGCTCTAACAGAAAGATCCATATTTATCTTTACTGATAAATCCCTTCTTCGGAGTCCTGGAGGGAAAAGGAAGGAAACTGGAATCTGTTATTTTCCAGTCATAGACAGCAAAAATACTGCAAATCCAAAGCTGAAGAAATTTAATTGATCCTTTGAAATAGGAAGGTGTAATTGATGTATTGTTTTCAAGACTGATGTGGGGTTACTTGGGTTTTATTTAATGCACTTCTGTTGTTTCTGAGCTTTTTACATTTTCCTTTGTGTCCTTGTAGGATACATTAAATACAACTGAAAACAAATTGCTTGATGCAAACACAGAGATTTCTGATTTGAAAAGGTAACTGTGAAACTTAATATTGTTTTAACAATATGAAATACAAACTGTGGCCTAAACATCTACTCCCAGAGTGTGAGGGCTGTAGATCTTTCAAGTTTAATTATGTTTTATGAAGCATTTAATGTTGCTTCATGCTACTGTTACAAACTGAAAATCTCATTAATTTAGGATATGCATTTTTTTCTATTTCCTTTGCTTCCACAGCAGTGTTGCCTGGTCCTGTCTTTCTGGCCAGATTAGCTGATTTATTTAACTTCAAATTCAAATACATATTTATATCCATATTTAGATAGAGATGCATGGAGACAGAAATGCAGCAGTTGCTCTCGTTCTCCTTCTTCATCCAGAATATTTGAATAAAAATGAGCAAAACTCTTAAGAAATATGATGTTTCTTTTATGCCATTTAAATCATCTCATAATGCATCTTTTTCAGGACAATTTTAAAACTTGAAGCTCAGCTCAAGCAGGTGGAACATGAAAATGCACTAAAACTTCGCCATATAAGTGAAAATCATTTAAGAACCTCTTGTGCCAAGTAAGTAACATTCAAACATGAAAACAATGTATTTTGGAATAGCTTTTAACATGTTTTGGCTAAAAATGGATCAAGATGAGGTCAGTCCATGGGCTGAACTGGATTAAACACATGTGACGTCATCCTGAAATTGGATGTGCCAAGAAATTATTAAACCCAAATAAATACTCTGGCTAATGTATCTCTGACTTGGCAAACTGTCCCTGCTCTTCCCAAGTGAGTGTTTGCTAGGTCTCAGCTGCTCAGCTGAATTCCCATACTCCACAAAGATCTTGGGAATACAATCTGATAGTCCAGTTAGACTTTGGAGGTTTTCTTTGTGTTCAGTTGGTTTAAAAAGCTGATTCTTGCTTAGTATGGTTCTAAATGTAGTTTGTGCAGGTAACCTGAGAGTAGAGTGGAAGTTCAGTTAGAATGAACACTCTGGTTTGAATTGGGAATTTATGTTAAATATCAAGTTGGTTTTCTTTGTCTGAGATTTTTTTTATGTTTTAAAGGCCTGAAAAGCTTTGTCCCCCTCTGGTTTTTATTACTCAGTTATGGCCTGTTCAGGGTCTCTCCCATTTCAGCAGTGATGCTGTGGAGCCCAAAATGACAATTAATATGATTTGGGGATGTCCATTGGGATGTATTGAACAGGAATATCTTGGGGAGATTTGAATTCTGATAATTACGAAAACAGAAATAATTTATTTATTAATATATTAAAGGGACAGATTTCTGTTTAGAGCTCTTTTAGTATTTATGAAGCAGACCCCTCAACAATGAACAGAAAAAAGAAGGCCTGGACATGGCAGACCATATTCATCAGGGAAGGGGGGATGTAAGAGCCAATATGGATTTAGAAGTTAATCTGTCCCTAACTGATCCTAGAGGCTCAAGGAAAGCCTCATTCCAATTGAATGCCCAGCAGGATAGATTTACAGAATATCGCCTATAGTTCATAGCTTGGGTAAACAAGACCCTTTTTTCCTAATTATCTGCTTTCCTTGTATAGAAATCACATTTTTCTGTTGATATCTCAAGATAATGATATACTAATTGATGCTTACTAGTTGATATTTATCACTCTTGGGTCATCAATGCTGGCTTTTTCTTGTTTTTTGTTCATTTTTCTAATAATTGTTGTCCAAAGGAAAGCTGGGATCAGATGCTCTGAACAACTGCAGTAATCACCAAATGTTTTCATTTAATTAGATGAGATCTACATGCAACCCAAACCTGGGTCTGAGCAAGCAGTATTAAATTACAGGAAGATCTTTGTGGAGCTCTGCATTCTGAGCATATTGTGTAATTTAGATTGAAACCTCAACATATGATTTCCCCCCCCCCCCCCCCAATATTCTTTTTTTACTTTACAAGCATGTTTTAAAAAGCAGATATTTTTCCCACAGTATTACAAATTTATTGTATATTTGTCTCTGTTTACTGGAATAAATCACAAGTTCTTCTTACAAAAAAAACCAAAACAAAACAGAAACAAACAAAAAACCTCCAAACTCAAAAGCCTTTCATAATTTTGAAGCTTTTTATTCCCACAGCAAGTTAGGAACTCCTGATGTCAGCAGGCGAAAGTGGTTGATACCAGGAGCTGAATATTCCATCTTCACTGGGCAGCCTTTGGAGAACCAGGAAAGACCCAAAGACAACAGGCTGGAAGAAACCTATATTCCTTCTAGGTGAGTTGGTTTCTGAAATCTGAACTAAACTAAAATCTGAATTAAATTTCTCCATGCTTTTTTTTTATTCTGTTCATGTTTGGGTATATGAAATAAAATAAAAAACTTGATCTTCTTTTTTTTCCTTCCACCACCTCACATTCTTTAAGGTACCATTCTCCTCCTGAGAAAGACTCCTCACAGGAAGATTCTTCAACAAACACAATAGAAAAGAAAGAAAATGAGATGTCAGAAGCACCAATTATAAAAGCCTTTAAAGAACTTGAAGAAGGAAAAATATTTAAAGATTGGGGCACACAGACAGAAAAAGAAGACGCACCAGCTAGTAACTCTTATTTTTATATTCCTGAACGTGTCTTTACTGGCTTTTCTTTGTTTGCATGTCTTTTGGCTTTGGTATTCTCAGCATTCAAATCCACCAGGCTTCAGTGATGGGATAAAAATGGTTTTAGTATACAAACTTGTGGGGTTCTCCTAAGAAAATTCAAAGTTAGATATCTGAGTGATTTGTTTAGAATAGGGGGAATGCAGAGGTTGTTAGGTCTCAAGCTGAAGACTAGTTAATGTCCCCTTTTCTAAGAATATCTCAGTATTTATAAACAGTTAATGGAGTCCTAACAAAGCTCTGGCTGCTGTACATCCATTTTAGTTTCCATGGTGTTGTATGGGAATGGAACAGAGGAAGTGGGACTGCCCTGAGCTGTTGTAACAATGCTGGTTTAGAGAAAACACTGAGTCTTTCTTAAAAGCTTATATTCTGGGCCTCAGGCAGATCCCTCAGCCTTTCCCAAAAGATGCTTTGGTCCTGATTTCCACTGTTTCTCTATTAAACAGTGTTACTCAGCATCATTTCTTCCTCACACACTGCAAAGATCCTTTTTAATGAGTTAAACTCTGTTCCATGAGTAGGAAGAGAGACTTGAGCAAAACAGCACAAATATGTTGATGTGATTGAGAAAAAGCTCAGTTCAGGGGAGTATTTGTGAGTTCATGTGTTGAAAAATATTGATTAATGTAACAACATTTTTCTTTTCATTAGAACCATCAGCTCGACGTCAGACTGTTGGGTTTGTTGAAACTTCTTTGGTTACAAACCGATCTCCAGAGAAAGGGAAGGACCAGCACAGACCCAAACGGTTCAGCTCCCCCTCTGGCCAGAGGTCATCGTCCCTTCCTCCTGCAAACAGGAAATCCAGCACACCCAGTCAGTGCTTTTCTCAGCTTTGCTTTGTGTTACTCAAAAAGTAAAATCAAATCATGAGAGGCTGCTCTAGAAGATGGAAAAATAGGGACAGGATTTCTGTGTTGTTCTGACAGTCTGAAAAAAACCCCATGTCTGTAATCACAGATTATGTGAGAGTTCTAAGTTTATTTTTCTTTTTCCATGTTGTGATGCACTTCTCATCTAATTTAGATAAACATGTAGACAGCTTTGAAGAGCATTCTTTTAAGCTGTAAGCACATGAGTGGGAGGTACTGCACTGGGGAGTTTGAGGTAGATAAACATACTTTGTCTTTTGCAGCAAGAAGAGAGATAATGTTGGCACCAGTGTCTGTGACATACAGCCCAAAACGATCTCCAAAAGAAAACTTCTCTCCTGGATTTAGCCATTTGCTCAGCAGAAATGAAAACACAGTGACAAGGTATGAGTCTGGTGAACACAGTTGTGTTCTGATCGTTTTTAGAGCAGCAGGATATTTATCCTGGTTTAATGCTGCTGTTTCTTGTTCATTAAATGTCCTTGAAAATATTTGTTAAGATTTCTGAATATGAAGCTAAGTTATGCTTTTTAAAATCTGGGAAGGAAAATCTAGAATGATTGAACAGGATTTAGAACACTTGCTGTCTTCTTCTTAAAAAAAATTGCTTATTCAACCAAAAGGTGAAAAAGTAGGAAATAATGTATTGCTTGATACATGACTGCTGACAAGTAATTGCTGTGTGCTTCCTGCTCTGTAGATTTGATATACTTCTAGATGACCTGGAAACTGGTGCTACCTCTACTTTACAGCACAATAATCCAAGGAAAAGGCTCCAGTTTCACTCACTAGAGGATCTAGAAGGTAATCTGTCAAAGTGGAGGGAAATTGTTCTTCATTTTTATACCACAATTCTTTCCACAATGGTAGTAGCTGCTTAACTAGAAAGCTGACTCTTTACTGTGTGAAGTCCAGCTTTTACAAATCCTCTAAATCTTGCCTTATTCCTGTAGACAGAGAAATCATATTCATAGAATATTTTATTTTTATGTATATGTGTGTGTGCACAAACACAGTGGAACAAGAAAAATAATTAAATTGAGAAAGAAGGGCAATACATTTCCCTGTGCTTAACTCAATTATCCAATGCATATCTTAGTGGGGTCTACGTTAAGATGTACACACTGAGTCATACTAATAAAATTCTATTGCTAAACATTGCATTATGGACAGCAAAGAGTAACTAATAAAACCAGTTGTTTCAGATTTTTTGAAATGATTGATCTTCTCTCACTCCTGTAATCCTTGTCACAATGTTCTGCTTTTTGGTTTTGTCCATGCTCTGATTTAGACTGGTGTTTGCATGACAACCAGTCAGCTTGGTGATACTTAGAAATGTACCAGTAAAAGTAATTCCTAATTAGTACAACACAGGAATCTGGTTTTTAACCAAAAAATATGCTGTGTTTCAAAGATCACTGGAAAGATGACCCATACAAATGTTCTGCATTCCTTTGGGAAGCTGTTCAAGGCAAGTGACTGAGGCTTTGCTCGTCCCTCTCCTCAGTTCATGCACTGCCAAAACCACACTGCTTGTGCTGTCATTAGTTTCTTTTTCTGTCCTGTGTAACAATTTCCCAGATAATTACAGAACAAATAAAAAGACCCCTGTTCTGTTGATAGGAAGGCAGCATTCAGGTGTCAGACACGGCTCCTGCACTGAATCTGTCAGTAATGGAATGAAGAAAACAGCAGCTTGGGAGGAGAGGAGCCAGAGATACGAGGCAGCGCAATCACCTTGTGAGGAAGACTTCAAGTACACAGCAAGGATTACAACTCTGGCTGAAACAGAGAGGCTTTTTGATGAGCTGACTCACGAAAAGCAACAGGCAAAGATTATTTTTGTTTTCAAGTTGTGACAAATTGTAATTATGTGAGAGGTGAGGGATGGAGCCATTTATCCACGGAATGCATGGCTGAAATTCATCCACGACTTCAGTGTCACGTCAGGAATGTGCCATTATCCTTCCCTGCTCTACTTGCAGTCCTTCCCTGTCCCTAAATTCATTAAAGGAGAGTCAGTGTAACAAACACAGTGTGGGTGGGAGTTGGCACAGTATTGTGGTGTTAAAGAACAAAACTCTACATGTGTCTGTAATCCATATACCTCACCTCTCTTTCTGTAAGAGGAGTTAGGAAGGCTCTTACTGGCTCTTGAAACTAATTTACAGCTGAAGTGTTTTCTCTTATTAGATTGAGGCTGCATTGAGCCGAATCCCTTGTTCTGGCGGAAGAATGACCTTGCAAGCAAGACTAAATCAGGTGAAAAAGCTTCTCTCTATTACTGTTCTCTTTTGTTCTTCCACAGTTGAGAATACATAATGTAGAGGAAAGATCCTCTGGGTAGTAAATGTGATTACTGTGGGAATTTTTATATTTTTGTTTTGTTTTTATGTTATGCTTTTCTGTTGTTTAATATCTTCTATTTTTTGTACATAGAATGCATTTTGCCAAATCACTGCAAGAATTACCTCTTCTTGTGCTAACACTGAGAGGGAGATGAAGGCAATGCATTAACAAAATGCAGTGACTATGAAATAGATCCCTGAAGCTGCAGAGAGGATGTTGTGCTGTAGGAGAAATTGCAAAGTTTAGTTTTTGTTTGGTTGGGTTTTGTCTCCTTGAAAGTACAAAGAAGAAAGTAAGAAGGTGAAAATGACTGGTTTAGGTGGAATACAGGGAAGTGCTTTCTGTGGAAAACTCTGCAGACTTTTAATACAAACAAGTCTCAAAGTTGTCTTTTAGAGGTCTCTGCAAAGCCTTCAACCAGCATTTCCTAAATTGCAATCCCAGGCTGTGTTACCAATTTATCAATTTGAAATTAAAAGTGCATTCCAGGAAATCAATACTGCCACTCACTACAGTGATCAGCAGTTTCCTAAATGTGCCTCCCTAATTATCAGCCTGTCCTAATTCTTGTCAGGTTTCTCTCATGGAGTTTTGTAAGTCACCTGTTAAAAAAGCCACCAAATACATAAAAATAACATGACAAGTTTGTAGGTCTGCTTCTGGTTTTGGGTGATAACAATGCTCCTTAGGCCTCAAAAAGGATAGCAGGAATATAGGAATGATAGCAGTTTCCTAATTTTAGGAGGATCATTGGATTTTATGATGTATTATTAATGCTTTTTGTTCTTTCTTTTAACTCTTCCTTTTAGGAAGCCCTGGAAGATCGTTTGGAACAAATTAATAGAGATTTGGGGTTAATACGAATGACTCTGAAAAGATTTCATGTTTTAAGAACCTCTGCGAATCTTTGACAGTTCTCTCTTGACTGCAAATATCCTTTTTTTTTTTTGCACTAATATATAATGATGCACTCAGTAAATGCAAATTGTTTTGTATTTTTATAAACCCTGAAAAGTAGTTTTGCAACCATGTTACCCTTTACAAACAGCAATATTTTGTACTTCAAACAGCCACTTCTATTTTAAATGTATTTTTGTTACACCTGGGAAATCAATGTTTATCCTGTATTGTAATATTTTTAGAAATATTAATTATTTTTAAATAGTGATATTCAATTTATAATAAGAAACTAAAAGGCAGCTTGTTTTCAGAAACAAATGGTAGTGTTACCCTTTTGCACTTGGTTTTCCTCCACCATTTTATAAATATTTATGGTGTGATGTAAATATTAGCCAAGAGGAGATTTTGAACTTTAATACAAAAAGCAAGATGAGTTCCCTGTATTAAAGAGAACCGCTGTTCTGTGGTAAATCCTTTTAATTTAAACCTTTAACATGGATATTTCTCATTGTGACAGAACTGTGAGCAATACTTGCACTGTGGCTGGCTGGGGCAGGAAAATCCTTCTCTGATTTATCTGATGTCTCCCAGCAGTGACAGTGAGGGGTGTTTTGATACTGTGAGTACCAGGATTCACCTGGCAGCAGCCTCCTGTCTCCCAGTGAACAACTCAACTCCAGCTGACACTCCAGGACTGCAACTCCTTACCTGAAGTCACTGGTTCCACGTGCCAGACTGGGTTTTGTGCCAGTGTTCTGTTCGTGTACATTTCATTTGTATTTGTGAGCATAAACCAATTTTTCTTGGTGAAAAAAATACGTATTTGCCAGTTGATATATTGTTGCATTACTGTCCAACATTGATATTTTGGTTTGTATTTTAATATTAAATAAATGTTTAATTAGATTCTTTCCTCCTGCCCAAGTACAGTAATAGGCTCTGGGATATTACATCAGCCATAATGTAGGTTTTAATCATATTGTGTGTTTCAAATTCTGTCCTTGTTCAAGATGTTTAGCCACCAATGATGTGATTATAGGGCCAGAATAGCTGTCATAAAGGAAGCTTGAGAAGGTCTGATTCTAAAATTAGAGTGCTGTGGTTTAACATTTGATGAAGAACTGTTCAATCCATGCATGGTGTTTTCAAAAATTCTGCAGATTTTTGCAACCCCTTCTGCCCTGTAGGTACTTCAGTGCAAGATCAGAGCAGGGAGAAGTCAAGGATGGGAGTTTCTCATTTTTCCCTTTACTCTAAAATGCAGAAATTGGGTCTGAATGCTTGGAGAGGACTTGCTCCAATCTATTTCCAGTCTCCACAAAGAGATGTAAAATTCTGATGGCATTCCATGTTCTCACTGGTAATTTTTACTTAGAAGGGGGAAAAAAGAATCTTTACTTCCCTGCTTAGCTCTATTCAGCTGCAGTTTTCCCACTATTTTGTTATAAACAGGTACAATTCTAAAGCTTTCTTCAGAAATATCAGTCAGCCAGCGGGATTTTCACGAGTCCAGTAATGGTCTTGTTTCCTTTCATCAGTGCTACAGCAAAACCAAAGAATTTTCCTGACAGACATGAGAGGCAAGTAGGTAAATCAGCTCAGCTCTTTCACTGTAACCTCCCTTCATCTCCACTCCATTCTCTCCAGCACTATTCATATTCATGGACTCTTTTCTATTACATCCAGAAAACTGAATTGTGAGTCAGAATTTATTTTTTTAATCAAAAGTCCTCCTCCATCTGTTGGAGCTCTTTAGGCTATTTCTGTTCTATTATAACACTGAAGGGGGGGGGAAAGTGTTGCTTTTAGTAAACTTCTAGGCCACTCTTCTCAAATGTCTGTGTGACCTGTTCCGTGTGGTGCCTTTGGCCTGATTCATCAGAGGGGCAGAGGCTCTGCAGTTCCAGATTAAATCAGTGGGAGGCCTGAATGCTCAGCGCTCCTGAAAATCAGACCCGAAGCACCAAAAACTGGGACACAGGGAACATTTACTGTGGGAACCAGGACCGTGCTGGCCCTGCCCTTTGCTGGACATTGTCCTTTTGTTTTTAATCCCCTTTCGACTTCCCCCTCCACACGAGAAAATTGCCTTGTTCTCTCTTGGAGGATACATAAGGATTGCCAGATAGCCAGAGAAGCTTTTGTTTCCTCTGAGGAGGACTTTAGTCATCTTCCTCTTGTGTTCTCACCTGACACCTCCCAGCTATGTTGGCATTTATCGCCTTTCCAGATCTACAAGGTCCTGCCTGGAGCCCCAGGCTCTCCTCTGCCTCAGTCTGCCCTTGCAAGACACTCCCATGCATAGTTTTCTCTATGATAATAAACATTTTCAACTCCTCCAGCTCTGAAATTTCAAACTTCGGAAAATAAAATTTCTGTTTGTTCACGTCTCTAGAAAGCAAATTTTAAAATTGTAGCATTGAAGGTTTAGGCATCATCTGCCTCACACAAAGCTGTAATGTGGACTACAACTTAGTGTGGCAATGCAGGGAGCAGTTACAAAACAAACTGCGAGTATTTTACCTTTGCAGAGAGGGAAGAAGCGCTGGGATGATGCATCCTGAATGAAAAACAACCGCAGGAAATTAACGAAGGTTTAAAAGGCCACTGTAAATTTCATCGCAGGGTCTTTTTCTGAGGTTTCTGAATTAAACGATCGCTGAGCTTTTTGAGATTTTTTTTTTTTTCCCCTTCACTAAGCTTTGCAGAGAGTAAAGTTCGAGGAGTCTCCAGCGCTGCTCTGGGTGAGGTGAGGGCAGAGCGCGGGCTGGGGCTCGGTGAGCTCCGGTACCGGTACCGGCAGCGAGCGGCCAACGAGCCAGCGGGGGCGGCGAGCGGGGGAAGGCAGGACCAGCCCAGGGTACCCAGCTCTTTCTCCGCTCTTTCTCCACAGTTTCCCCACTATTTCCCCGCTCTTTCTCCGCTCTTTCCCCGCTCTTTCTCCGCACCTTCCCCGCCCGGCGGGGCGGCCCCGCTTTCCCGCGCTCCCCGCCGCGGCCGGCAGGGGGCGCCCTCGCCCCGCCCGCTGAGGGGGCGCGGAGCGGAGCGGGGAAGGAAGTGGCGGCTCCCGGTGCTGCCGGTGCGCGGGGCTCGGCTCGGCTCGGCGGATAAATCTGCGTGGCCGCCGTGCCACAGTAGGGCAGGGGCAGTGCCGGTGAGGGGCTCTTCGCCTTCCCCGTTCCCTCCTCCCCCTCAGCTGCGGCGGCCCGCCCGCCTCGCCTCGCTTCCCCCCGCCTCCGCCGTCCCCGCGCCGCGGCAGCGCCGGCGGGCGAGGAGCTGCCCGCGCCCGGCCCGCCCGCGCCGGGGATTATGCCAGCGGTGCGCGGGCATGCCGGTAGGCAGCGACCGGTAAGCAACGGCAGCCGCCGAGCCGCGGCGGCATCGGCAGCAGCAGCAGCAGCAGCAGCAGCAGCGGGAGCCGCGGCCGGGAGCAGCCGGTGCGTGCCGGGGGGCGCTGAGGGCGGGCGGGGGGCGGCGGGGCGAGCACCAACACCTGGCGGCCCCCGGGCCGGCCCGGCCGTGCCGAGGCGGGGGCGGGAACCGAGGCGGGCCTGAGGGGAGCTGAGCTGGGGTAGCCGGGCCCGCGGGGCGGCTGCGGCTCCGCGGAGGGGCCGGTGCGGCGCGGGGGCCCCTCCCGGGACCGCGGAACGGCCCCCGCGGGCCGCGGCGGGTCCCGGCCGGCACCTGGAGGCTGCCGCGGCCTGAGCGGGGCCGGGCTGGCCCTCCTCGGCCGGGATGCGGTGGTAAAAGTTTCCCGATGGAGCAGTCGGTGACCGGGAGGGCCCTGCGGCCATAGCGGCGCCCCTCACCGCACGCCAGGGACGCGGGACCGCAGCCCCGCGCTGCCGAGGTCCGGCGTGTGGCACAGCCGGTGTCGGGCTCTCCCTGCCCTGCCGGGTTGCGGGCGGCAGACACCGCTCCGTGCCCGCGGGGACAGCCGGGGACGAGCGGACGGACGGAGCACCCTCAGCGCCGGGTCGCGGCACCCGGAGCGTTCGGGGCGGTCATGGCTCGAGGCCGGAGCCAGCCCCCGGGAGAGCTCCGTCCTGACCTCCTTCCTCGGGTACCGCATCTCCGAGCCTTGAATTTCAGCAGAATTCGGCTCTGGCAGAGGTCCCCGGTGGAGGTTTTGTCGTGCGGTGGCCCAGGAGCCCCTCGGACGGGGCCTGGCGTGGGGAGGGTATGAAGGTTCTACCCGGGGATGCCTCCCATCCCTGTGGGAGAAGAGGCTGAAACGCACAGCAGCTTCAAAGAATAAATGCCGCTGGTCTCATTATAGCTGAGGGACAGCCCCGTGAGCTTTCGGGGCTCGAGACCCCCCTATGTCAGGGTGGTGACTGGGGGCTGGCCGTGCTCCTTAGGTGGTGCTTTTCCTAGTGAGAGGGAGAGATTCTTCCCATTGGAAAGAGCAGAATGCCCATTCCTTAGCTGGATGACGGGCTGCAAGAGGGGATTGGTTTTTTTTCCTGGGCCTGGCAGTCCTTTCTGCTGGCTTCCCCATCCCTTGACAGAAGGGTTCCCGAACAGCCCTGGGCTCCATCCTGGAGCGTGCTGCTGCCCCACGGCTAAAGCGTGAACAGCTCCAGCTTTTTGCCCAGCTGTGGGAGCGTTTAAATCCCTTCCTTCACCTCCTCTCCAGCCTCTCCTGCTCCACTGAGGAAGCAGAAGCACAGAGTGCACTCAAGTGCTCAGCCTAGGGCTGGGAGCATCATTCAGGGAGCCCCTCAGAGGAGCGCCCTGCTCAGTCAGCTACACAAGTCAGTCCTGTCACATTGCATGTTTAAATGCCATGACTGAGGTGAAGTTTATTTAAACCGTGTATTTAAGAAAAAAAAAAAAAAAGTTTCTTCATGTGTTGGTACCTGCTGTAAAGTGAGAGGTTCCATCTTCTCTGTGCTCTGTGTGTCTGGAAGCTGCTGAGTGAAAATTGGATGTCAGGAAGCATCTTCAGTCTTTGAAGACATAATCTGTGAGTGCTCAGCTCTGAACAGGACAGTGGCAATAGATCAGTCCCTGTGGACATCAGGGCTCAAACAGGCGGATGTCTGAGTGCATGTGAGAATATCAGTGGCTGTAGGACTCCTTGTCCCCCCATGGCACTGATTCCTGCTCTGTGCCCACATCTTTTTGCTCGTGCTGTATTTTTATCGTGGTTTATTTTTGTCATGACTGCGTTGTGCTCCCGAGTAACACAAGACGACTGACTGCCTTAGCGAGTTCAGCACCGGCTTCTGGGTGAGGGGTCTTCCCCCCCAGCACTGTTGAAAAGGAGATTGCTGTTTGTAGGGCAACCCTTTTCCCTCTTTTTCTGTGGCAGACCTGGTGCCTCCCATGGCTGGTGGATCTCGGAGTGCTTGGTTATTCTGACAGGTAACCAGCTCCTTGTTTTGGCCGCGGGCTGCTCTGTAATTGAAACACCTCCTCGGGATATACAGAATAAAGGATGGCCAGGCACGAAAGCACTGTTGCAGACTTGTCCTGTCTTGTTGTTTGTCTCAGGATTTCTGCTTTGTGGTCCTTGCAGTGTGTTCTGGTTGTGGCAGCATCTCTGAGAGGGGAAGAAATCAGCATCCGGGGCTGGGAATGCAGCTTGTGCTGCTTTTGATGGAGCAGACTTCTGGTAGGCTGCTGGGCTTCATTAATCATATTTAAGTTTCTGTCACTAACTTTTAATTAAAAGCATAGTTGATACCACTTTAATGAACGTACAGATGTTAGCCATCTTCATGCATAAAAATGCTTTTTAATTCCCTTACTATTCCCTTTATGGCCCTTAGATGCTTTTGTTGCCATCTAAACCGTGTTCAGTAGCAGCTGTTTATCTTCTTAATAAAACTTTTTCTTGCATCTCTGTTTGGGAAACCATAATGGTTGGAGTAAACAATTCCCTGGTATCCTTTAACAGTATTTTTTTTAAGAACTTGGCAGAAGGGGTCAGAAGTGGAGCCTAAATAGTGAACTCCAAGGCTCTTGCTGACTATGGCCCTGAGCTTAATGTAAGTCACCTGAAACTGTTGGCTGTTCTCAAGCTTATGTGAAGTGATGAGGAAAATAAGAAGCCCTGAGTGTATGACTTTTGATTCTGATGAGCTTCACGAGGATCTTTTCCCCAAATGACAACTTCTTATTAAAATATCTTTTCTATTTTGGGTTTGCTGCTGATGGTGTGTGTCAATGCTTTGTCGCTTGTTGTGCATCTAACAGCCTGAGCATTTATTGTGATTTACCATCTGGCACGTGGGAGTTTTATCTAACTTCTCATTTTACTTGACAGCAACCAGTTTGGAAAGACCTTGTCCTGATTTTTTTTTCCCCCCTAATAGAAATTTTCAAAACTTAAAACTGACAATGGGGCTAAAAGGCTTTAAATTTAAATACTCTCTTTTGATTCACAAATTGTTACTGCTTCTGTGAGCTGGCCAAAGAGAGAAGCAGCACATCCTTCAAGTACGCTAATTTAAAGAAGGTTCTTCCAATTAGTCCTAAGAAGCATTAATCTCCCCTCTGCATTCAAATAAAACTCTTGTCATTCAGTTGCTGTCTTGGCAGCCTGAGTGGAAGGCTTCGGAAAATGGCAAGTGAAAGCTGATGCTTGCTCCTGAGTACAGTTTGACTCATGCCTTTCATGCATATTCACCATAATGTCCTGTTCCAGGACCAGCAGGATCCCTAGAGAAACATTTCTTCCTTTAAGGTGTTTTTCTTTTAGGCTTCCTCTTAGTAGAGACTCAAATAAGAGGGAGGCTAGAAACAGGCATTGATGTGTCTCTTTGTTTTATTTTTATTTTCTTAGAAGGAAAGAGCAACCCATGGTTTTCTAAACAGCCAATTTCTCTAAGTGGTGAAGATGCTTTCTCATTTAATTTTAAAATTGGCTGACGTAGGGTATGATGCAATTAATACTTCTGTTTATCTCTCCAAATTGGTAAAATATGCCTAAATTTAATTTTGAGCTCGAAAGCATCTTATAAACAAAAATGTTCTGTAGTTTTCAGTGTGACTAGAAATGGAATAATTAATGTGGGGGGGGGAGGGAATAAATAAAACACTTTTTATTTATAACTTTATTTCCTGGGTGTTGGAGGAAATCCAAGTGCCACAAGATTGTACAGGGGCAGAGTCTGTCTGAGCTCACGCACAAAACTGAAAGGGAATGTGGCTTCTCTAATTGTCCATGCCAAGAGTCCCAGGAAAATTTAAATGAACAAAGTAATGGATGATATTTGGATGTTCTTAATGTAAGAAGAAAACAATCTAGCCTGGGGCTGGCCCAGATCCTGTCACTACAGGGAGTTCTAATCAGCACGATGCCAAGTCAATAGACAGAGCTCCTGAAGTCGGGCTTGTGCATTTTCTGTAGGAAAGAGAGTTTGCTGGTGTGACTGGATGACGGTTTTAATTTTTGGTTTTAATTAAAAAAATAATTCTTAGAAGCTCACAGCAAAATGCTTCAGTAAATCCCGCTGGAGAACTTAGAAACCAGTTGGAAAAAGGTATCTTTCATTTTGAAGGAGGGCGGGGGGAGGTGCAGGGGACCTCCTGAGGGATGGCAGGATCTGGAGACAGAGCTGCTTCCCCTTCCTGCAGTTCTTCCTGAGTGTGTGACACAGGATCAGGCTTCAGAGGAAAGAAGAAATAAGAGCTTGCTCAGGCAAGTGGAGATAAATATTTATAAATATTTATATTCATAATAAAAATTTTGGGCAAATGTGGGTGCAGAGAAGAAATCCAGTTGGCACAGGGCTAAAACCTGCCCTGGGGAGCTTGGCCACATCTGAGGAGGTGCTGGCTTTGCAGGGAGAGGCCATCCAGGAGGGAAATGGGAGGGAAAACAGTGCCTTCCTGCCTCTGGGCTTCCCTGTGCCACGGTGGTGAGGAGGATGAGCAGGACCCTTGGGTTTGGTGGCTGGGTCAGTGAAGGGTGGTGGCCTGGAACAGCTGCAGAGATCATTGTCCTGGGCAGGGACACACCTGCCAGCGCCCTGAGTGTGCCCAGGGTGCCAGCGAGGGCAGGGACAAAGCACACACCTCAGCTGAGGAGGGAGTGCTGATACGAGCAGGGGCACCCACGGCAGAGTCGCCATCTCCCAACAGCAGCACCGGCTGATTTTTGACTTCTCCTGACCCAGGTAGTGGCTGAGAACTCCAAATCTTTGGTTTTGTTTTGTTTTTTTCCCCCCTGGCTTTAAACAGCCAGGAAACTCTTGCTCAGACAGATTTGAAGAACTACAACATCCAGAAATCTGCACCCCTGCGGACCTCAAGTTGTTTTCCCGCAAGAATAACCCAAGGCTGAGTACCGAGTACCTTGGATAGCGAGGACTCTGCACAGCTTTTACAGTGCTGGCTTTGTGTGTTTGGACAGCTGAGGTTGGTGAGTGCTGAGATGTGGGCACGAACTTTAAAACTCTCCTTGGCAGGAAAACAGGTGGGATTAGGTGAATTGGAGAGTCCCTCGATGTGGTGAGGAAAAGTGATTTGTCGCTCATGGCTTTCTTTAAACAGCTCAGTCTCCAGTCAGAGACAGACACTGGGATTTCTACTCGGGGGTTTTCCACCAGATTGTATGGTCTCATGGTGGGGGCAGGGAACTGCGGTCCAGAAAATCCATTAGTGGAACAGAGGTGGTTTGCTGTGAGCTGGGAAGGCACAGCTGGTGAGCACTCGGGGAAGAAAATAGTGAATGAACTGCTGAAAGATTTGTAATTCATCGTTGGACAGGGATTCTTGTAATGGGCAGGGAAGCAAACTCTGATTTGTTTGGATTGCTGGGACTTACATAACGATCAGGGAGCTTCGGGATACTAATTCAGGCTTAACCCTCAGAGCAGTGACCTGGGAAGGCATTTTAATGGCGTGATAACCAATTTGGAGGGTGGGAGTGTGTAATCACATCAGCATGCCGAGGTATCTGGGCACTGCAGGGGCGAGGCCGTGTTATCTCCAGCTCCAAAGAAGTTTGGTATTTGCATGACTTAACTCTGGATGTGTAGAGGGGCCTTAATTCCATTATCTACTTTAGAAGGTTACGAGAGGATTTCAGGTTTTTCTAGTACAGCCGTGGTAAACAGGAGTTCAGCTTCACTTGTGTTTTGTACAGGTATTCATAAGGAGTTGGGTTTGGATCATTTGGTGTCTCAAAATGTGTCAGAGTTATCCACAGCAAAACCTGGAGGGCTGTGGGCATTTCTGAAGAGGTGAAAAAAATAACGGGCTGCCATCAGCCACTACGTTTGGAAGGAACAGCAAAACCATTTCACATATGCATTTATATATAAATGTGGTGTAATTATGTTTTATATATATCAGAGGACAACTCAGAGGGAATAGTTTCACTTTTAATTTGTTTCAAGATCAATACCATAACTTAAATAACCTTCCAAAGGTACAAACACGGTAGAGTCACTTTCTCTATGTGGGTGGCTTACCTATTTTAATGTTGCCTTTTTTTTAAAGAAGGAAATAGAGATTTTATATTTATCATATCAGATGAAATTGAAATCTAAATATTTACATCTTTTCACTGGATCTGAGGTTGAGCACCAGCTGTAGGCGTTGCCAAGCTGTTTAAGTTGTCTCCTCCACGGAGCAGGTTGATTTCTCCAGGGTGGTGGAGCCTCGTGTTTCTGGCTCTTATTTTCTCTCCTGTCTCTGCATCTGGAAATCCTTCCCTCTGTGGGCTCTGTGACCCGGCCTCACGTTCAGAGGCTGTTCCAGCCTAAACATGCTGAAGCTAAACACATGTTGTCTCCACCAGAATGCAGAGTAAACTGCAAGCTGTGAAACTGGAGGGGGAGTTTGGGATACGAGGGTGTAAATAACTCGGAGATATTTGGTGGAAAAGAGCAGGAGGGGGAGGAAGGCCTCTTGCTTGCTTTTTCTCTGCCATCCCATTTCCTCAGTAACATTCTCTGTGCTCTTCACAAGCAAAAGTGGAGGATCATTTCTGTCTAAACAAGGGTAAACCAAGAGCAGACATAAGAACTGTTGCAGGCACAGTCCAGCAGAAAAGACACTAAAATTCCTGAGTTTTCTGTCTCCGGTTTTGTTTTGCTTTCCTTGTTTCCTTGTGAATTTCTTGAGCAGGCTAGACATGAGGCTTTTAGGCTTCTGATCCACCAGATGAACTGATGAACACATAGCCTGTTTTGTTCTCGCTCCCTTGTTTTTAAGGATCATTTATCCAGACTCACGGGACTCCTTGTTTGTCTAACCTGTCTCTGGATTGTAAAACATGGTTCCATGTTTTAGTGTTTTAACTTCAACAAACAGTAAACATCTTCCATCACATATCCTCAAAAATGTGTTTAGCCTGGGCACAACTGTTTCTATTGGCACCAAAACAATTTTAATGCTCTCTTTTGCTTACATTTAATACCTATAAATAAGTTTTTCAGAGGGGCACCTTTATCTAACACACTGCCACTGTGAGAAGAAAGAGCATATTTGGATAAGCCTGGTTGAAGAATTAAACTCTGCTTCAGCTTTTGTGTGTTGCCCTGGCTTCCCAGTTTTCATTTATCCTTTTGTTTAGAGCAGGGGATGATGGTTTGACTTGCTGGGGGTGAGCACTTGGGTATCTGTAGGTCAGACCTTCTGCATAATGTCTGCAAACATCTGGGCAGAGAGGATGGAGAGGAAAGAGCTTTCTATCTTCCTGCCTGTTCTTTTGTTCAGGTGCCCCAGCAGCAAAAGGAGCTTGACATAAAGGGGAGATTTATTTCACTGTCTAATGGAGCATCTGTATTATCAAAGGCAGATATGTCAGAGCACTTTCCCCCTCCCTGCTCTGTCTTTTGTTGTCTGAATGTCATTTTGCTGATAGAACTTGTGTTGTATTCCTTGTTAGCAAAGTAGAACTGAAAAAAAAAAGGTGATGCTTTGTCTTAAACATTGTTACCAAAATCATCAGCTAAACAGCATTGAGTGAGGATTTTAATTCCTGGTTTAAAGATTGAGTATAATTTGGCTTTCAGACCTCCCATTTTTCCTAAATCAAGTTTATGGTAGCAGCAGCCATGAGTGTCAGTTTCTGATTATAAACAGATTTGGAGCCACTAAAAACCTCCTTGAAATCAGTTTGACAACTGTTTGAGAACCACCTTTTTAATATTCCCAGCAAGTTCCCTGCTGAGGTATCTTGCAGCAGCCTTGTAGATCTTGTAGATGTTAGTCTTTCCTGCATATTTTATTTTAACTTGCTCTTAAGCTTCCTAGGAGAATGCACATGGATAAGCTTTTCCAGGCTTTTTAAAAATTCATTTTTACATGGAAGCCTGTGCTCAGCAAGACAAGAGTTGAGTGGAAACTGGTTGTGCTGTGCTGGGGGCTGCAGCACCTTGGTGCTCAGAGCACCTTGCAGGAAGGTGCTTTTTGCTTTTGTTTGGATTTTCTTGAGGCTAAATCCAAATTTCTCCCCAGTTTCTGGTTCCAGGTGGATCTCTGGACCCGCAGGGGGCCAGAGGGTGCAGCAAATCCATCACCATGGGACAGTGGGGTGGCTGGGGAGTCTCGGGGTGCACAGGCTCAGCTGGGAGAAGGGAAAGCAGATTGGCTGGTGCTGGTTTTTATTCCTGCAGTCCTTGGCAGCCCCTGGTCTGAACCACCAGGACCTGAGCAGTTCCTAAGGGAGCATCACCCCAGGCCTGTGCTGTGTGCCCAGGGCCCTGCACTGCAGAGACCAAGGGATATTCCATCAGGAGGTGGGAAAAACAACCCTGGCAGCCTTTCTTTCCTCGAGGCTGGCAGCGGGAGCAGAGTCAGGGACATATTTCCATTTGACTCATCCGTTGTTGAGATGGTGACACCCTTGAGTCACATTAAAAACGAGACCTTGTAGCTGAATTGGCACATCACAGAGCAGGTGTTTGCTGGGGTTTTGGGGGGTTTGTCCTTGTTCCGAAAATTATTTTCCCATTCTCTGAGATGGAATGAAATTGATTAATGGTGTTGCTGATGTCCTGGGTTAAAAATAACAGGCAAACCTAATTCAGGCGGAATGCTGGAAGTTAGCTGTCAAGATAACCTGCTTGAAATAGTTGTAAAGGCCTAAAAAATAAAATAAAATAATAAAAAAGATGAATGCCCAGTAGCCAGATGGTTGGAAGAGAACACCCCACGATCAATGAGGCAATATGTAAATATTTTCGATCATTACCACAGTACTGCTGTGTTGACATTGAAATTCAGAGTGTTATTCTGTGGGACTCCTCATTGATCAGCAGATGAGCTCTGATAAAACAGAGGATGAAAGCACAATACTGAGCATTATTATGGATTGTGGATTTCATTGACAAGGACAGGCTTCCATCAAGGGCTAGGAATGGATTTCAGATCCTCTTTAAACACGTTACTCAGCGACTGTGTTCCTTTCCTGGCTGTCAGCTACCAATTAAATGGTGTTTTATTTCTTGAGTTGCTTTATTTAAGGTGAAATACTGCATAATTGACTAATTTTTCTCTGCTAATTGCTACATTTATATGGGAAGGGGCAAGGTGGAAGTTGACATAGAGTTCTCTGCTTGAAATATACCTGGCTAGAAATGACTGGAACATAATATCAATCAAACAGATTAATTAATTTATTTTTTTTCCCCACAAAAGATCCTCCTGGAAGCTGGTTGTAGAGACCCTGTCTGGCTGAGTCACTTAGAAACCTTCACGGGGGTGATAGCATTCTCATGAATAAAACATGAAGTGCCTCTGGCATACACAGGTGCTGAACCCACCCAGAGGCTTTTTCTTTTCTTTTTTTTTTTTTTCCCCTCCTCTTTAAAAAAAAAAAAAAAAAAAAAATCCCCTTGGTTTTACTGCTCTCAGAGGGGAAGTCTGAAGCTTGACTCTTTTGAGAGCTGCTTTTTAAGATCTACCCACCCCAAAGCAATCCCAGTGCCAGCAGAGGCTGCTGGTGATGGTTCCTAGGATCCCACCCTGGAGGCAGGAGGGAAGTTTGGGAAGGTGATGTGTGTGGGGAACAGGTTGCCACCTTTGGGTGATATTAAATGTGACTCTTTCTGTTTTACATAGACTGCTGTGAGGTTCCTAAAAATCTTGTAAGATCTACTATAGAGTGTAGGGTTTGGTTTTTTTTTTTTAATTTCTTTTCTTGCAGTTGATCAGAGCAATGGGTTGTAACACTTCCCATTTCATATAAGGGAATAAAGACTTTTAAGAAAGGATTAATTACTTCTAAGGAAGGAGGGAGAAGGCTCTTGGCAAATGAAAAACTCATTATAGCTGCAGCAGAGTCCAGAGCCCAGGCAGCTTCTGGAAGCATTTTTCTGTTTGTTTTCCCTCCCTTTCCCTTGGGTCTGGCTGCTTACAGCACAGCCAGGGCCTTGTGCTCCTTTGGGAACGTAACCCCGGGGCACTCCGAGGTCCAGATGCTACAAACATCCGAGAGGGAAAAACGGTCTCGGTGCCTTTCCAAGCTGTTTGTATTTTCCAGTTAACTGCTGCATTTCTCTTGCATGTTGATTAATTTCCTGGCACGTCCTGGAGCCTGTTCCTCAGATTAGAGTTCTTCAGGATTTTGCATTTATTTCCCTGTGGTTTGTTGATATTTAGTTGCTCACTTACATCCCCTTAGTGCTTTAGGGTGGCTGGTAGGAGAACAGAAACCACCTTTTCTGAGGATAAAGGGCTCTGGAGACTCTCTGTGGTCTGAAACTGATGCTCCCAAACCATGGGCATGTGGTGTTTGACCACAGCTGACACTCGGTAGGGATTAGAATTTATTAATGCAGATTGGGCGAGAGCAGGAGGCTGAGCTACACCAGCTGTGGTGGTCTTGAGGAACAATTGTGCTGCTTCATTTCTCCCTGCAAGATGGTGCTGTCAGTGCCTCTGCCTTTGCAGAAGCCTTTTCATTGCCCAAGGCTGGTGATTTTTGTTTTGGGGTTATCCCCAGGTGTGTCTGTCCAGGTAATGGTGAGGTGGGAGCTCTGCCCATCCCACCAGGATAAAGTGATTTAGTGGTGGCAGCAATGCTGCCTCCTGGAAGGACTGGAGAGTGAAGTGCAGCACATCAGTTCAGCAGAGAAGCCTTCAGAAGCCAGCAGAAAGCATCTTATAATTAATTAATCATCCTCCATGGAAAGGTAAATGCCAGTTCAGTTAATGCAATGTGGTGTTTTCAACATTGGTGCTAAAATCGAGCCATGTGGCCTCTGCCTCTTTGCAAAAAGATATTTACATGTGAATCTGTCTATTAATAGCTGTGGTCTGATTTCCTTTGTCTCAGGTGCTGCTGGGCTGTCCTGCTGCTCCAGAACCAAACATGGTCCTTGATTCAGTTCTGGGCTGCTCCAGTGCCCAGAAGCTTCCCTGGGGAGATGCTTCCCTGAAAACCTTTTGAGTTTGTAACATTCCTCTTTGCAAATCAGCCATAATAAAAATGTCATTGCAGCCTTTTGGGAGCTCTTGCATTAACTCACATTTCTGTGTTTTTGTTGCGTTGCTTTTTCCTGGTGGTTTGGACAAATGTGCCCCTTGTTTAACAATGCAGAATCCTCCCACACTTTGCGAGTTTAATTTGAAAGCAGAAGCAGTTTTAACTGTGTACTTGATTTCCATTTAGCACAAAATGTTTCTGGAATGCAGACAGGGTTAATGATTATAGAAGAGGATGAAAATCTGACAATTTTTAAGTTTAAATTTTGCCTTGGTAATCTGTTCTCACACCTAAAAATAAGTAAATTAAGAATAGCATCAGCAAGGCCTCTGCAAACTGCAGTGACTTTAAAAAGTGATGACTTGGGAATACAGTCAAGGTGAATTGTTTATGATTATTCCAGAAAACAAGTTTCATAAACGTCATAATGTCCTAGGCTACATTAATTATCTATTACTTTTAGTATTTGCTGCAGAGAAAATGCCAATGTTTCTGTTTTCCCAGAGGCAATACTTTCACTTTCTCTTGTACTGAAATGTTTTTGCTTTTAATCACTTTTGATTGCAGTAGCATTAACAAGTGTGCAGAGAGCTCAGTTTTTCTGCTTGGAACAATTGCTACAGACTTACTGTCACTGAAAAGAAGAACTTTTGTCATCCTTCCCTAACCTATGACACAGGGGGAAAAAACCCAACCCCAGAATAAAAAATAATAAAGGAGGTAGGAAGATTGATTTTCCTTAACTGGAGGAGGCTTTGTGGCTGCCCTTCCAGGCTTGCAGGTACCCTGGGGGGCTTTGAGATTGCCCTCAGCCAAACTCTGAAACCCTTTGTAGTCCTGTGTCCAGGCCCTGCTAATTCTGATTTACAATTTATTTTATTTACAATTTATTTACCAAAGTGGGCTGTAGTGGATGGTTCTTTTGGGAGGATAACCAGCACCTAGAGAGACTTGTCTTGCTTGTAGAAAATGGGGAAAGAATGGATGTGGAAAAATCCCAATGTGCTTGAGGAATGAATTGTTGTGTAACTTGTGAAAATTGGTGAGGCTCAATCAGACTGGATGTGTATTGAGTTAACTACATAGCTATAATGAATCCTTTTAAAAGGGAAAGGTAATGTGAGGATTCTTGTTTACTTGCAAATAATGGTAGAATGGCTAAAAGGACTAATGAAATACTTGCTTTCATGAAAAGGCATTTAAAATTCAAAGGCAAAGCAAGATTAAAATGTTATATTTAAATATATTTCCATCATACAGATTTGAATAGTTGCTGTAGAGAGAAAGTCCTTTGGGCTTTGCATCATCATATTGTATAGAACAGTAGGGGAAGAAGCACTTTACATTTCCATCTATGAGAAGAATTTTTATTTAAAGCATTCCTTAAGAATTTAGTGGGTTAATTCTGCCCCAAAGGACAGAATACACACGCAATACTGGCACAGGTATCAAATTATTGAATATTATTTCTTCAGTTACAAAGAAGATACCATTTTAAAAGTAGTGATTTTTGGTGTTAATTTTGTTGTGAGCCTGAAGAGTTAATTTTATTTATCTCCTGGTCTTGACTGTATTAATGTTGGCAGCAAGATCAATAGTCAATGAAAGAAAAGAAAACTAAGATTCAGTTTCAAATAAATTGTGATTGGATCCTAAACCACAGGGCCACAGATTGGACCCGTGGTTTCCAGTTCTGACAGATCCAATCTAAAAGTTGCATCACAGGAGGTTTTGAGATAGGTTAAGCAACTTGATGCCAAACACTTTCAACACTATTATTATTATTATTATTATTATTATTATTATTATTATTATTATTATTATTATTATTATTAATTTATTACCACCCAGCCTGGGAAAGCAGAAGTGGCATTTGGGCTCTATGTGCCTGGCTCAGCTGTGAATCAGCAAATGACGTTAATAAGCATTTGTGGACTAAATATATTTTTAAGCTGTCTGGCTGCTTGCTCTTGGTGAGATTTCTGAGATTAATGGTCCTGAAATGTTACTAGCATTTGCTCTTCCTCCAGGATGAATCTGACCTGTGCAAGCACTATTATATTTCTTTAAATTGCTGTGCAAGAAGTTATAAGAGTGAAGATCAGATACTGGGTTTTTTTTTAAGCTGTTGGCAAGACATAAATTTATGTTAACAGAATCAGTGTTTGCAGCTAAAGATATTGATGTTTTTTCTGTTTTCAGGTACTTTAGGGAAGGAAACAGAGTGTATGGATGTTTTATTTATTTATTGTGTAACACTTTGGTGGCAGGTGCTGGTGTTGAGGTTTGGATCCAAGTCCCAGCAAGGAGATGTGCTTTTATTTGTGTGCTTGTGAGCCCAGATTTGCACATTCTGGTGCACAACAGAGCTCCTGCTGCTGGGAAGGAGAGCTGGGAAGGACTGTGCCCTTCCTGACCTGAAAGGGATATTTCTGCTGATGGAGAATTGAGTGAAATAGAGACAATTTTAATGTAAGCATGTGGGTTTTGGGGGTCCATGGGTGACATGCCCTGCTCTGTCACCATTAGACCAGTGCTGGCTTTGCTGTGGCTGCTGCTTGGAGGACAGAGAAACAAAGATAAGCCAAGACATTAAAGGAGACCTAAACGAATGTGGATATAATTGGGAAAATCATCAGTAGAGAGGGGAGTGGAGAGCACGAGTGTGCCCTAAAGTGTAACCCAGCTGCTTTTAAAGCTGCATTGGAACCAGTGCAGTGGTTGGAGGTGAAGACAAGGCTGCCCAAAGGAATCTCTTAGAAAGCCAATGGGGCTGCTTGGAATGACAAGCAAAGCAAGAACAATCTGCAGGCAGGTTCCTTCTGCCCTCAGCCCTCCTGACAAAAATCAGCCTTGGGGGGAGAGCAGGTGGCTGGAATAGGAGTGTAAATGAGGTGCCTGGGCTTTCCCGACCTGGATTTGCCCTCCTGTGTTCACCAGCCCTTCGTTCCCTGTGGGAGCTGCTGTCTCCTTGCTCCTCCAGCTGTGGAAGGATCTGTGGGGATTACAAGGGCAGCTCCAGCTCTGCTTCCACCCTCAAATGTGGGATCCTGCCCGGGTTCTGGGGGCACCCTGGAAGAATCTGTGATGTGCTGGGTTTCTCTGTGGTGATGTCTCCTCTGTGGAAGTCACCGAGCTCTGAGTTTAGAAAGGAAATGCTTTGAGGGGAAGTGTTGTACAGAGGGAGCACGTGAGAGTGGTCAGTGCAACGCATGTGTTTTTTCTTCTCTTTTTTTTCCTTCTTAATTTCCATGAGTTAGAGATGACGATGACTCATGGTTTGGAACACACTTTAAATCCCTGAGGTGCTCATTGCCGCCTACTATCACGTATTGAATTTCTGACATACCGGAGGGATGTCTGCAGAGAAACTCTGATGTGCAATTATAAAATGTTGTAGCTTTATGTTGTTTGCATAGGAGCCATTAGCATGGTGGAACTGAAAAAATAATGCAGCTTTATTCTTGCTCTTGATTTCCCATGGGCATGGCAGTTCAGCAACTGTGTTCTGTCTTTTTCTAGGATGTTGACACATGTGGACCAACAGTGACATCCTTTTTCAGCAATGCTGTCTTTGCTCCCTCCTGCATTCAGAAGCATCTAGAGAGATTTTTTGCAGAAGGTAGGTTCTGACATTTCAGCTGGATGGCTGTTCTTTTTCTTCTGGGTTAGAAAAAAACATTTAGATGTTACTAGGGAGAATGGTAATTTATCTGAGGGATACTAACTCACTGCTGGTGAGAGGGGATTAGCCTTAGCTTGGGTTCCACCTGAATAAGTGCTTGGGGAAAACATGACAAAATGGAGGCTGGAGAATGGCTGCAGGAGCTCTTTGAGGAGGGCTTGGCAGTCACAGGACATGGCTGGCTTAAATTGCATAGATGTGTGCATTGGTAATAAACTTCTTTTGAAAGAACTCTCACCACACTCCCTGCCTTTATCTGCTTAGTCAGCATCCTCTTCTGCTTAAAATCTTTCAAATAAATAACTATTCACCAGACTGAAATATGTTTTCAGTCTCTCTGGGTTTATTCCTTGAGGTCACAGCAGCTACACTGAGGCTGCAGTGACACCAGCTCTGTATTAACATGCAATATCTTTATCAGAAATTGTTGAAAACTAGGGGTGATTTGAATACCTTAATTGTCTCCTGTCAGGAAATTGGCTCCCAGTGATTACCAGTCTCCAGGTCGATTTCCTTCCTGAAGCCTCTCTTTGGGATTAGCAGAGCCCAGTGCCAGGCTGGGTAGGCTGTTCCCCCTCTGTGGAATACCTGATTTCCTCAGGAGACAGCCTGGCAGCTCCTGCCTGCCCACTACAGCTCCAAAGGAGCCGTGTCCGCATCTCTCTGGGATCAACATCTGCCAGCAGCAGCTTTAACAGAGGAGTTTATGCTCAGAGAGGCATTGATTGCCATGAGTTTGTGCTGCTGTGCTGAGGGGGAACATCCCAAGAGCTTTGCCTCCTGTTTTAGGTCACACGCTCCCCCACAGCCTCTTGTAGAGGGAGCATTTTTCTCCAAATTAGCAGTAACAGCAGAGAAGAAATGCAATCCTTGGCAGAGCTTAGGGTTTGCTTTGCCCCAAGGCTGAGGCTCCACTCATTTTGCTTGCCTGAAGGATTTTACAGGGCTGATGAGGTGCCCAAGTGGTCATTAATTCTCTGGGTAGGTGAGGGAAAATTGCCTCCAGAATGGTGTTCACAGGAAAATGAATCCCTGCTCTTGCGTCACCAGAGAGGAGTAACGTCTGTGAGTTGGCAGGTAGGGAATGTAGGGAGAGAAATGGGTTTTAAACCTTGTCAGGGAATGCAGTGCTCATGGAGACAAAAAGCTGAACTGCCATGTCCAGGAAAATGCTGTAGGCACCAGGTAATTTCCCCCTCTGTTCTGCCAATGTTGCTGTGCAGCCCTTTGTTTTTCAGAACCTGGAGGCTTTCAATCCAAACTGCTGGACAGAATGAAAATGTTGGGAGAATGCTCCTCTGCAAGTCATCCTTGGGAGGATTTTGCATAGAGCTATTTCAAAATCTAGGGAAGTGTCCTCAATCCCTGCTGCGAGCAGAGCCCGAGGGACGCGTGTGCGGACGTGAGCCGTGTGTGCCAGTGATGTTGGGAGCTGTGGGACCCAGGCAGGGAGCCAGGGGGGAGTGCAGTGTGAGGAGGAGATAGAAAGTGTTGATAATGGGATGGGGAGGGACCTGCTGCTCTGTCCCTCAGCATCCTCACTTCCAGCTGTCCAGGTACACTGTGCTGCCTTTTTGTGCTTCCACTGTTGCTGTAGCTTCAGAAGCCTGGATGGGATGAGTGTTTCTGTCTGTAAGAAGAGGCAGAGGCTGACATTGGGCAGGAGGTTAATAAGAGGGGAAGATAGATGAGGTTGAATCCAAGGGTGCCTGAGAAGATGTGAGGCAGGCTGGGGACAGGGGACTCGTGCACTGGGGAAGTGATGTCCCCTCTAAGCAAAGGAAGGAATGTGTCGTGTCCTGTCAAAAGGAAGCACAGCTTTGCTTTGCAGTTGCCTCCTTCTGATGTCCTTCCAGCACTCCCTGCCTTGCCTCAGCACCTGTCCTTGTGCCTGTGCCATGCTGGGCTGTGATTTTCCACCCCTGGCTGTGTGATGTGACCAGCTTTTCTCCTTCCAGAGCCTCATGTCCTTTCATATGGACACAAATTGGGCCAGAACCTTACTTTTTTCTGCACCTTGTACTTACCAGGGGACTTAGTGGGGGACCCGCGACATGAGAATTGAACCCCTTGTAAGGAGTGAGTTTGTGGGAACCGACTAAATGAGGAGAAATCTGTCTTCATGCTGGATCCTTCATCAACTGGATTGAAAAACTCACTGTAATGAGTTAGATCAAGGGGATAACACTCCAGGGAACTGGGTGATGGCTGCTTTTGTACTGGCAAGGAGGGGAACCCTGTCTGGTGGTATAATGGAGCAGCACAATTGTGACATCCCCCTGTCTCAGTGTGTAAAGGTTGTGGGTTAGAGTGGCACTTGTTACTGTGCCAGGCAGGGAGAAGGGGGAGCTGCTGAGAGGTGGGGAAAGGGGAATGGGATCTTACAGAGGTGGGAGAGAGTTACAGGTAAACCCATTTAGACCTGACAGGACACAGATGTTTGGAAAGGTACAGAAGGATCCCTTTTCAAAAAGAAGGGATCTGCAGAGTCTCCTGTATCATCTGGCACTGAAATTTCTCATGGAAACAGGAGTGAGTTTGTCTTTTTGTGGTTTTCCTTCTTTTACAATAGAAACACGAGACACAAGGAACTGTTTGGACTTACGTCTTTAACTGGGAGGAAAGGGTTGTGATGCTGCTGTGGTTGTAACCACAAACTAACTGACAGTTTCCTGCTGCAAGTAACTTTCTATAGATCTAAACCTCCTTCATTTGTGTTTGTTTTTCTGTGCTGTTTAAATATCTGAGGAAGATTCTGTTGCTGCTAGGCTTCTATATTTTTACAAAGTCTTTGTTATAATTTCAGGGGATGGTGGCATGAAGAGAGATGTTTACAGCACTGATACAAACTTAGGTGGTGTCCAAAGAGTTTCTGTATTTTACAATCTGGTTTAATGTAGAAGTGAAAAAGTAAAGCCATTAGATGTGTGTCAGGCTGGTTTTGCAGTTACATTTGCATGTACAAAGCTCTGTTTATTTCTAAGGAGAGAAGATGTCATCATGTGAACTTGCCTGTGTGGCTGAGATGCTTCATCCAGTATTTCCATGGCATCATTACTGGCTTTTAATTCTGCTGCCTCCTTCCCACCCTTCTCCCCTGTGATGTGTTAAATATCACAGCTGCAAAAATGAGGGCTCCTTTTTTCCCTGCTGTTCCCATTCCAGCTGGATAACTTGGACAGAACCTTCCCTTGTGGTTTGTGATACTGTAAATAAAGGCTTGGGAGGTCACACGTTTTCCATCTCAAGTTATTTTGATTCCAGTGCTGGAATGGGAGAGGAGGAGGGAGGAGAGGAATAAAAATAAAAACAAAAACAAAACTTCAAACTGTTGTAGCTTATTGTGGGAAAAAAAGCTCATTAATGCAAAGGGGAAGCAGTTGGAAAAAAGGCCTTTGCAGATAGGACTTAGTCTTTGACTGAAGCTGCAACTTGGATAATTAGGGTCAAAGATTTCAATGGAATTTTCTATAAAGCTTTGAAATAAAATTTATCTACAAAGCTGAGGCCCTGAACACCAGCTCCTGTGGTCTGGGCTGTTTCTGTCTGCCTTAAAAGGTGCATCAGCCTGACTCTATAGGCGTGTGGGTGAGTAATTTTACCTGTATCCCTCTGAATATGGTTACTCATACTCCTAAATGTCAGTTAAGTGTGGAGCTGTGAAGTTCTGGTTGTAGGTCTCGCTGGCTGTGGTCGGGTAAACCGGAGCCACGTTCGCGGTACCCCGTGGGCTGAGGGGTGGGAAACCTGTTTGCACATTTCCTCAAGATTAATGCTGCAGTTCATCCTTCTGCAAATCCCCACAGAATCGTGGCTGGTACTGCTGCTGTTCACAGCTGGTGTCCCACATCTGCAGGCTTGGGCTCCTCAGCTGTGTCCCTTCTCGTGGTGGCGTTTGAGGCTTTGCTTACTCACAGAAAACACTGTTTAGGTTTAACCTTATCGTATTTTTCTCTTTTGATATTTTGTATAATCATGTTTTGGATTTACTAAGAAATGAGCTCTGGACAAGGTCCACTGGGCTTTACTCCTTGGATGTGCTGAGTGTGATGAGTATTGGCTTAGAGAGGAGACACTAACACTTACTGGCAACTGTGTCGCTCACTTTTGTGGAGTTCTGAAGAGATCTTTTCCTGGTAATGGTTTTTTCTGTTGGCTTTTTTATCAAAACAGGATACAAAATGTGAATATAATTTGTCACTGCAGAACTCACGTTGCACCTTGACACTACAAAAGTGTTTCTTTTTCCATAAACTGTTGTATTTATAATGTACAGCAGGAACAAAAGAGGAACATTCCACATCTAGATGTTAATCTCTGCACCTGGTAGTCTTTTGATTCAATAACTTTTCTTCCTTGATCTTCTTTCACATTTTTTTTAATTTTAATAGGCACAGGACATATGGACATAAAAAATAATGGCCCAATTTCACCCCTGCTGTAGCTCATTGACGTCATTAAAGCTACAGCAGGGATGACTTGGCCCAGATTCTTTAAAAATAAGACCTGATGAACAACCCCTCCTGGAAAAGCTCCGTGGAGAAGGTTGTCCTGAGCACAGCATAGAGCAGATGTGCTGCAACTCACCCTGACATTCAATACCATTCCCCTTGATGTTCCAGTGAGATCCTGGCCCTTTCTGGAGGGGCAGAAGGCTGCAGATGTGTTCTAGATGTGCTTTTACCATGTCACAACAGAGTGATGGAAAGGGGCAATTAATGAAGTGAGAGAAGGGCACTTAGGGCAGAGGCAGGTCTGGGTGGAAACCTCACTTGCTTGGAAGTTGTGGGAGCTGTCTGTGCCTGACGACTGGGCTTTGCACGTGGTGAGGCAGAAGATGGAAATGTAGAATTATCTGTGAAAAACTCTTGCCCTGAGCAGGTTTTTAAGAAGATGATTTGGGTGTGTTTTGTATTTTTGTACCTTTTCCTTGCATCCTCTGTGATGTCTGGGTATTGACACACAAGGATCAGCCATCTGAATGTGGCAGTTCCTGGCATACAGGAGCACTGCAAGGTTCAGTATCTCAAGGTAGGTCTAAGGTGCAGCTGCTTTTTCAGGGCATATTTCTCTCCTTATAACTGGCCATGGAAATAGAAATTCTAGGTTATGTAGATCAAAAAAGGCAACATGAATCATGGTGAAAATAGTAGATATAACCTTAAGTGCTGAGTCTGAATTCAGCTGAAAAACATGCTTTTAGATCTGAGCACACTGGAAACAGAAAGGTGAAAATGTGAAAGGTTCTCAAGAGCTGTTGGCTGCTTTCTGTTTACTAAAATAGTGGTGGCAATTCATAGGTGGTAACTCTGAAAATCTTCAGGCTAACATCCAAAATGAGTGTTTTGCTCACTGTTATTTATAACTGCAGGAAGAAACACTCTTTAGAGATCAGTCAGAGCCCCAAAGCTGTATCTGAGGTGGGTGAATGCCTGATCACTTTTTGTACAGCCAGTATTCATTGCCTAGGGTATCTTTAATTTAACTGAATCCTTGGTGGTTATAACTGTGTCTGGCCAAGACAGGTTCTCTTGCAGTGAGTCCAAGAAATCAGATAGTTCTTTTTCCCATGCCAGACTCTTCTGGTCCACTGAATATAACTGCAAGAACACATAGTTCCCAAGGAGGAAAATGCTTACTGTGTTTTTGGTGACAGCTGAAGCTAACTTGGGGGAGGGCAAGATGGAGCAAATGGCACTTGTCTGCTTATGAGAGCATGTTCGTTCTAAGGGAATTTGAGTTGGAAAGTTTTTTGCAGTGAAAAGCCAGAATAGTGTCAAAGTGACATTGACTAGTCTAAATAGTGAAGAGAGAATTAAATCTTTAAAATATATTCAGCCCTTTGATTAGTCATCCAAAACTCTGCTGGTAAGACAGGAAAAGAAATCTGGGCTTAACCTGATAAATGTCCTTCTAATGGTGGAAAAAGTCAGAAAACCCAAGAATTTAATTCATGATATCCAAAGAGGCCATGCAGCAGCTGGCAGGGGACTTCTAAGAGTATTAATCCTAGAGGAAACAGGGAAAAGGTAGCTGAAAACTCTGCAGCCTTAACAATTTTTGGAATTGAAAGATATTTGATGTAATGCAGATAAAGGTGATTAGCTTATTTTATTGCATTGAATACATTCTTGTCTGATTAAACTATCTTGCTTGGAGGTTCTCTTTCCTTGTATTGTCTTCTTCATCCATTGCAAGCTCCCCTATGTCATTGTAGGTGGACCTGTTTAGGATCTAACCATGCTTTTACTGAGGTTAAAAGCAAAATTTGATGGGTGTGAAAAGAACCTGCCCTGGGACTTGAAGTGAACCCCCACCATCTCTCTCTAACCAGACTGATGAGCAGCAGCATGGATTGAATATTTATGCCAGATCCAATAAAACCTTGATGATTGCAGAGAAGGGTTGAAGAGAGGATTCTGTCTGAGTAAAAGAATGTATGAAAATTTTAAATTGCATATCTTTGTGACTGACCTATAGCAGTTAATTTTCCTGAGCCAAGGCTACATTGTCATGAGTTTTAGCAGAGTAGAGAAATGATTAATTTCTGGGGTGTACAGAGATCTTTTTTAATAATCAGAAGCGTGTCATCTGGTTGAATATACAATTTTTCAGGAAGGAGGGGAGCTGTAAATGGGCAGCAGCTCGTTGTTATGGATGCAGTCAGAGCACACACATCCCTGTAAAGCAAACCCAGCTCCCTCTCTGTGGCACTCAGGCAGTGCTGGGAAATGATGAGCTACAGCCAAGTCTGGTTTCCCGTTCGTCCTCTGGAACGTCAGCGCGTGGATGTCACGCTGCGCACACGTCCCCA
Organism: Poecile atricapillus; assembly: GCF_030490865.1. Classification (NCBI taxonomy): domain Eukaryota; kingdom Metazoa; phylum Chordata; class Aves; order Passeriformes; family Paridae; genus Poecile; species Poecile atricapillus. The sequence continues at coordinate 2,590,385 of NC_081264.1, forward strand.
GGCTGTAGGAGGTTATCAGGGAGATAACCTGGCTGAACCCCAGCACTCAGAGTGGCTCAGGGCTGTTTGTGATGCTATCTCAGCTTCACAGCCTCGAGTGGGAACTCCAGGAAATTCCAGTTCCTACTGAGGCAGTGTGTTGTGTGTGCTAATCCCAGTGCAGGGGCTGTGAGGGGAGAGAAGGATTCACCAGCACATGCACTGACAGACTCTTGTACCTCTTTTGTTTGTGAAGAGTTATGAGCTGAAATCAATATGCAGATCAGGAGTGCTCTGAGTACCTAAAGAAAATCCTTTGACTGTGGTTCCTGCATCAACTCAGCAGTTTATTAAAAAAATAGAAAGAAAAAGAGGGGGAGGCAAATACCATCTGTATTTATTCAGATTAAAAAGGAGTGTGGGGATTGAGCTGTAGGGAGAAGGGGAACTGTTCAGTGCTGAAGCAGAACTTTCAATTTATTTGATGGGAAATTTTAATCTATTCTGGCTGATTTAACTGTTAAGCTCTAGACTCACTTCAGCTCATCACCTGCTAAGTGCTTGGGTTCCACTGGGTACTCTCAAGTCCTGTAGAGGCCCATGAGGTTCAGCTCTATTCCTAAGAGCTCACAGATGATAGGAAGGAGTGAGGTAAAGGAAACTTTCTAAAAACACCGTTTGTGTTTATAAAAGAACAAAGAAAATAACCTTGAAATTAATTTGAGCTATCCCCTTGATCAATGACTCTAGTTTGTCCATTAGTTCTTTTGTATATATAGCTAGAATGCAGCCTACCAATAAAAGTTCTTTTCGTTTCTTACTATTTTGAGGTTTATTTTGATGGATTATGTTTCTAGGTAACAGTTGAAGGTTATTTCTGGGAAATGCTGCCAGAATGTTTATTAACATGTGACTAGACCCAGGTGAAGTCCCTTGAGAAAATCTGGCTCTTCTGTGCACTCTCAGCGAGGGGCAGTGACTGTGCTGAAGGGTGAGAGTCCTCCCAGTTCGCTGCCCACGCTGGGCCTGGAAATAACTCTGTCAATAGTAGAAATGTCACAGCAGGAATGACTCGCTGGATGTGCCCAATTCCATTTATCTAAATGAGCTGTGATCCTGGATTTAATGTGCTGTTTCATAGTTAAGATAAGAGTCACATGAATTAGATTATTGTTGGGGAAAAAATAGAGGGGTGCTATATAAATACTTCTGTGGGAAGTTTGGAGAGCATTAACAAGTCTTTACTTTTATGAACAGCAGTGGTCAAAGTAGTTTCCTGCAAGAGATGCTTTCCACATGATAGGAACTCCAGTCATTAAAAAAGCATGAATCGGCTTAAGAAGTGTAGGGTTATTTTAATTTGCCTTTGAGTCTTCAGATGTCAGTGCAAGCTTTAATCAGCAGCTGTGCCAGTGAGGAACTACCACGTGAAATGGAAAGGGAGGATGTGGGCAGAGATGCTCCTGACTGAGTGGTTCAGGGGGTCCCCTGCACCTTCAAGGGTCCTGCCCAGCAGCTACTCAGTTCTCCAGGATTGCATGAGCACTCGTGACCCTTCTGTGGCCTTGTCAGCAACAGCCAGAGGTGTCCCTGTGGTTTGTGGAGCTGAGGATGTGTTCAGCAGAGGGCAGCTGTGTGGACAGCGGGGTGGGTACCCAAGAGCTCTCCTGCCTCAGTGTGAGACCCCTGGGTAAGAACATGTGGCAGAGATAGTACAAGTCTTGTGACATCAACAGCTGGCAGCTGTATCCTGGGCAATTGTCTGATGCCTTTCTTTCAGGTGGACTTTAAAATACTGTTTCTTCTCACTTGGAGTTTTCTCTGTATGTGAGACAAACTCCTTGAGCCCTTTGTCTTTAGTTTCACATTACCCTTATGGCCTGTGGTGCCCACTGCTTTGAGTGCCCGGCTGTGTCCCTTGGGGTTCAGTGGGAGAGCAATGACAAACGTTAACAGCTCAAATTCTTGTTTCCGTGTATGCTTAATAACCAAAACGTCATCTGTGTTGTGTCAGGGGCAGTGATGAGCAGTTCTCTCTTTCCCTGTGTTCTCAGGGAATGGATGCTCAGTTTTGGCCCAGTAGCAGTGATTTTGTCATGAGGAGCCAGAAGCAGGAGGGCACGGAGGGTGTCCCTTCTCAAGATCATGGTGGGTACAGCAGTGCTGAATTCCTGATAACCCTGAGGGGAGGGACTGTCCCAGCACTGTGACTTTGCTGGGAGCATTCTTAGTGCTCATGTCTGGGTGGATGGCTGTTCTGCAGGTCATGATCAGGGAAAAGGCATATTCCCTGGGCAGGGCGGCAGGAAGTTCAGGAGGTGAAGCAGCAGGAAACAGTTTTGTGATCCTGAGCTCCTGTTGGTAGAAAAGCTGCACTTGTTCTTATTTCTACTCTGGCTCTGTGTTGGCAAAGCTTGTGTTTAATTTTGTGGGATGCCATCTCTCCAGACAGCTGTACTTACTCCTCTTGTTATCACCATGGCTGTTCACTGGTGATTAAAGGAGAAGCTGAAGGATCCTGATACTTGGGAACAGGGCAATACTTTCATTTGAATTTCTCTTGTAGCAGAGAGAGTCCAGGCACTGTGGGGATCTGCTTCCTTGAAGACCTGAAATATGTTTCTGTTGACTACTCAAACTTTGAAATCATGATGGGAGAAAGTAGCAAAACCATTGGAAAGCTTCCTTCCCCACATCTTAGTGCTGTCTTAATAGCTGCCTCTTATGTATTGAAATAGCCCCCTGTGCCATTCCCTTTCTTTTAATATAAGATTGCCTGTACTGCAAATAAATATATTAATTTAATATCACATTTATCTTAAATCAAGTGGCTGCAGTGTTACCAAACTCGTGTTGCTGGTAGCTCAGGGGATATTCTGCCCAGCAGAGACCCAGATGTGCTGCTGCTGCATCATCTGTGCTGTGACCATCTGACATTGGCCTTCCTTTTGCACAAGAGCAGGATCTGGTAACTCCTCTACCAACCTTTCATGATCCTCCCTGCTGTGCTGATTTAAGGAAAAGTGTCAATTCTTCTTCTCCTTCCACCCATGGCATCACACACACCCTGACTCTTGCACTTGCCAGCTTTCCCTGCCTGTGGAATCTGCCTCTTTCCAGTATCAGTGCCTGGCATCAAAGTGAAGCTTGGGGGAGTGCAGGGTGCCTGCTGCTTTTGCTGAGGTGTCACCTGGGCTATTCCCAGCCAGCCCTGAGCTCTGGGGTGCTGCTTCCTCATGTTAAAGCAGAGGAGTAACTCTGGCCAGGGGCTAAACTACATTGAGCTTTCAGAGAGTAAGCTGATTGCAGATCTCTCATAAATAAATCTTTCTGTATTAATAAATAAATACCTGCAATAGTTGCATTATTACAGTTCATGGAAGCTCTCAGAAAGAAAAATTTCCTGAATGAGCCATTTCTGCAGTGTCAGCTGCCTTTTAAAGATTGGTGTCGTTAATTGAATTTTGGCTTTTCGTCTGGAATGGAGCCTGTACTCCTTGCTTGAGTGTATGGTTGATGTACATGAAAGAGAATAGGAGGAGATAAAGTCTTCAGAGCTACTTGCATGTCTTCTGTGACCATCAGCTTACTGGGAAGAGTGGGCAGCCTTTCAGTGGGGCTGCCTTCTACTTGGCTCTTTGAGAGTGTGAGGCTTTCCCCACTGAGGCCCATGTCGTGGTTGTTGGTTGGCTGTAGAGACCTGGCTGCTTGTCTGCTGCTGACTCATTCTTCCTGCAAAATTTCCCTTAAAGACACAAAATGTGGTCTGTATATTACAAGTTGCCAGATTCCCCTTTCTCTACAGGGAATGATACTTGTTGGAAATCAATCTTGCCTAATTCAGAGCATCGCAAATGTAATAATTAAGTGCTTCTTAATTTCCATACTCATTTGGTGGGGAGATAATAACTTCTTTTTTAAAACTGGGCTTTGCCTTTTGAAAATACTCTGACCAGTGTTACATAGAAACCATATTGCAGCCCACCCTTAATAGCCACTGATTAGAGGGTCCTTTGTGAAGTGTTGTCTGCTTCTGACATAAATTAATTGGCATGGAACCAGCAAAATTCCTATGGAAACAAAACAGAAGTATATTTAATACCAGATAAATATGTGTTTTGGGCTATGAAAGTGATCATGAAACTCATTTCTTAACAGGACCACTAGACGAACAAACAAATCTACAGAGATGTGGTTGTAAGCCTCAGCTAGAAATATGTTTGTGGATATAATTTAACTTTAGTTAATAATGTATTGTCCTCGGTCTTGGCAGAGAGCTGGACTTGGGCTGTGGCTACACGTCCAAAGCATTTTTACCAGATTAACTTCTCTGTGCAGCCTGCTCAGGAGCTCTCAAAGCACTTGCAGCTCTCCAGTGACTGCTCAGCATCTCTGCTCCTCTCTCAGCTCTGAGAGCACATAAACCCTTTCCTATGGCCCTGGGTGGCTGTCCCTGTCCCTGACCTGCTCTGGGGGAGGCAGGGGGCAGTTGGAGAGACAGTCCTTCAGCAGCAGCCTGAGGAAGGGTGCAGAGTGTGAAGGTGGTGCTTCATGGTTCACTTTTTGCATTGCAAATCCTGTTTCGTAAGTAAGCCGCTTCCACCGATACCTTAAACTATTTATTGTCTCTCAGGGCTTTCCTTCACCCTGGAAATAAACAAAAGATCATCAGTGTGTTCAAAATCTCTGTGCTGAGAATTATATGATTAAGTTGTAATTTTGAAGTGGTGGGTTTGGGCATATAATTTTCAGGACCATTTTTTCTTTCAGGGGTCATAAATACTGGTTCCAGCTGTAATGAAGTGCTGTGCTACTTACTATGTTCTTATCATTGTGTGTGTCTTTTGTTTAAATTACTAAATCACAGTGGCAATGGCCATAATAATGTGGTTGTTTTATGTCTTGGAACAGGGGCAAATAATTTTATTTACTTGGGATAATGTAATTGTAACATGCCTCTGGGTTAGAGTTAAAGGGGGAGGTGATGCAGGTGGCTGGCAAGGGAGGGCTCTTCTCTGGATGATTTTCTGCAGCAAATTCCACAGCCATGGAGTGGCAGCATATTTGTTTTTAATGGAACAACTTGTGAGCAAACACTGGCATGTTTATGATGACAAGGAAAGCACTAGAAAAATAGAGGCTATAAAATCCCACTGGTTAAGGGCAGCACGTGGATAATTGGCTCAGTCAGGTGCATCTCAGGGGAGGGGATGTGGATCTGAGATCTGCCCTGAGCCAGAACAGGCGAAACACTTGAGCTCTTTGCACCTTTTTGAAGGCCGTTTTAAGGGAGGCAGCTCTGCCTGGGTGGTTTTTGAGGCAAAGTGCCAGGGAAGGACTCGGAGATCCTCTGATGGAAAGTGCTTTAGAGATAAGGTGTTTATTTCCCCTTTTGAAGGGAAAAGATGCGTGATGGTTTCTTGAATCAGGATGACTGCACCAATTCAGATCTAATTTGATAAATGAAGTATAAAGGTGCAGTGAATGACCTTCTGTAAAATACAAGAGTGCCTGAACCATTTGTTCTCTAAATCTTGCTTCCCATCTCTGTATTTCCTGCTCATGCTGTTCATTAGTCTCCTGTGCCCTGTTGTTTTGGGGCTGATAATGGATAGCTGAGTGGTGATGCTGAAAACAAAGCTCTTATACAAATAACCTGCTTTTCTCAGCATAAATTCTTGTGGATATGGGGCAGAAACCCTTCTCTTTTTTACCTTTTTTGGTGTTTGTAGCAAGTCCCTGACATGTATTAGTGCTCCTTAGGTAGCCCCTTGAAGTCCAGTGGATTGAGGCATCTCTTCCCTTGGTGAAAGCTTACACTGCTGTGGCTGCAGCATGGACTATGGTTTCTTTCCAAATGAATCATGAGGATTTTACAAGCTGTAAAACTTCTCTGGAGAGCTTAAGGGTGTGACCAGCTTACAAGCGTGGGTGATTTTTTTTTTCCCTTTTTTTTTTTTTCTTCTTCTTTTTCTGGTTGGGGCTGAATATATCCTGAATATCTGCTTGGTGTTTTAGATTAGGAGCAGGATTTGTTTTTCCTTCAGATGGGATGCAGCACAATCCCAGACTTTTGTGGCTGCCTGGAAAGCTTTTCTGGGACTCCCTTGAGGACTCAGTATAGGGAGTGATAAAACTTCATTAGTGTAGGTTCCTCCAGCCAATGTAAACCTTTTATGAGCAATAAGCTTGTGCATTTGGAGAACAAAATTGCCCATTTCTCTGGCTGGACTTTGCTTAAGGTAAATGTATCTTTTTGCCTTCCACAGCAGCTCTTTGCCCAGGCCTGGGGAGGCAGATTTGACCAGTCCAGCTTAGTCCAAACCACGTCTCTCCCGAGCTGTTTGTTCTCCTGGCATTCCGTGGTTGGTGGAAGAGCCCTGCAGGGGGGACTGTGGGTTGGCAGAGCTCCTTCCCTTGACCTGCTGGGCTCTTCTGGCAGGGAGGGTCATAGCTGGGAGGCTTTGCTATGCTGAGGTCGGGGATGTGCTGTCCTGCTCTGCCACTGCCTGGACTTGGAACGTGTGAGCAGCCCTGGGGAGAGCTGGCATATCCACGTTTGGCGCTGGAATGTGTGCTGGGCTGGGGAAATCTGGAAACCAAGGGTGTTGGAGCTCTGGGTGGGGGCCTGCAGGAGAATTTCTTGCACTGTGTCCTGCAGGGCTCATCCCAGGTTCCAGTCCCTCTATTCTGACTCAGTCTTGGCTGCCCCAAAGAGAGGCTTTTTCCAGAGCAGGGCACCGGCCAAGAAATCTGGAGCTGGCGGTGATACAGAGCTGGCAGAGGACAAACCAAGCAGGTAGGAACTGTCAGGAGCTCTGGGAAATAGAGAGGAATATTTTTTTCCCTTTTTCAGGCATATGCCAAGGGTAGGTGGTTCAGAAGGGGAATACCTGGCACGATATGATGCCAACTTACCCAGCTGCCCTAACAGGATACTTTTGCCAGGAACCTTTGGACCTATTCTTCTTGGTGTAAATAAAATCAAATAAATAAAATACTTGTTACTATAAATGAAATGGAATGAGTATGATTACCTGGAGTCTCTGGAGGCACCTCACACGGTCAGCATTTGTTCCTTTCTCCCTCTGCCAGCAATTACTGGAGAAAGAGGAAACCATCAGTGTGCACAGGCATCAGCCAGGCAGCATGGAGGCTCATAATAACTTTCTTCTATGATAAAAGAGATATTTTTATAGTCTGAATTTTTTATTTTACTTTCCTCCTGGTGGGAGAGAATTACTGGTGATGATAGTTGGTAGACCAGCTCCTGTTGGGAAGCACTGAATGGATGAAGGATTTATTGAAGGGAATGTGTTGCAAATTCCTTTATAATGCACATTTTTTCTTTCCCCTTTATTTAAAGAGGTTGTTTATAACTAAGAGACCATTAGCGCCCAGGAGGTAATTTTGTTGTGGCAGTACCTTATTGAATGAAAGCTTGGTAGTCTGTTTCTGGATGGAAGCCTTGGGAACAGCTTCTGTGTAATGCTGTACCTAAGCTTTTCTTTTTTTCTTTTTTTTTTTTTTATTATTTCTCCTTTTTTCTACTTTAAATTGCGGTTGGTGCCGTTCCTTCCCATGTAGTTGAATGAACAGCTTTGTGAAGTACATGTCAGCATTTGAATTATGCTTTTCATTTACTGTAGCCTGTTCCAGGCCTCTCCTTTCACCCCCAGGGTTTTTTAAGAAGGTTTCTTGACAAATCTCCCTTTTTACCCCCAGCAGCCCAGAGACAAAAACCCAGGAGCTCCTTTGTGTGCTGCTTGGCTGCTTTGCCTGGCTTGCTGATGCTGTTAGAGAAATTCTGTGATTTTTTGCAAAGGATACTAAAATTAGGGGGTGGCAGAACTGTGCTCTGAAGAGCCCTGCTCAGGTTACTGCCCACAGCTCTCCCTTTGCTAAGGAGTGGTCAGAATTTATGTGTAAAACCTTCTACACCAAAGGAGTAAACAACATGGATTAACTGAGCACTCAGCATCCCTTGTTGTGTAAAGTGGGGTATGTTACTTCTGGCTTGAATACTGACCTCATAATTCTATGTTTAAAGCACCTGCCAATCTTTCCCCACTGTAGCAGTGAAGAGATAAGAGAGAGAAGTGTATGGCAAAGACTGAGGATCATTGCAGGAGCTGTGTTCCTGTTTGGTTTAAAATAATCTTTCATGTGATCAAAGAAAGGGTGATGTGTTCCTAATTATCTCCACTGTAAAATCTTTTGAGCTGTTGCTGCAGGATGTCTAATCCAGAAACCTCTTTTGGTGATAAAAATGGTGAGGGGAGGTCATGTGTATTTTGCATCTTGCCCCTTTTACCCTCCTTTTAGTTAAAGCATTTGGGATGGAATACACTGAGCTACCCAGGTGCAGAGGATATTACAGATTTCCATATTGCAAACCCTAATTTTAGCTTCTCTCTGCAGGGTTCATGCCAATATTCACCCACTTGCATTTGCACTTTGGGTAGCACTCATTACACAGTGTGAGCTTCGCACATGTGCCGCTCCTCCCGCGGTGGGGATTTGTGTTCCCACAGCCAAACAGAGGGGTCTGCGTGGGGCAGGGGCTGGTGGGAGGCTGCTCACAGCTGTGGATGTGTCCCTGCAGAGCACCGGGCTCGCTGCAGCCTGTTGGAGCCAATTGGATGGGAGCAAGGGGAAAAGAGCTCTGTAATTCCCTTCTGCTCTTCAGTGAAGTGGAGAAATGGCTCTGCATTGCACGTTGTGCACTTTGACTGTGGAAGGACTCCCAGTCCAATTTGTCAAGGCAGAGACTTGTCGTGTGTCCAAATGTACTTGACAATAGTCTCTCTGCTGTCAAAACCTCTCCTCCTCCTGTGATAAAAACACAGCTCCAAGAAACACTCCTCTCCTTCCTTCCTGTGGCTCTTAAGAAAGACTCTGCATCCCAGAGCTGCTCTGGGGAGGAAGTTTTTTCCTGGATTCAAAGCACTTACCCATTTCCCATTAAAAAGACTTGACAGAGCAGTGCATTCAAAACAAGATAGCCACAGAGAATTTGGATTTATGCTTTCTTTAATTGGCCCACATAAGATTTTATTTACTGATAGTGTCCAAAGGGAGCTGTCGAAATATTGCAGAAAGAGTGAATGTGTCCATTGTGGTAATGTGCTTTTGATAAATGCATTATGGCATAGTTATGAAGTCAGGAAGAAGCCTTAATTACTGTTATGAAGCCATTAGAGTCTAAAGCAGCAATTTGAGCTCTTGTTGCAATTGTGTTTTATATTTCTTCACTGAAGACTTCACCAAAAAAAGTGCTTGTTTTAGAAGGTAGTTTATGCCTTTTATTTCCTTTTCCTTTTTAAAATGGTGCAGCAGTGACTGGGATAGCAGTGAGCTTTGCAGATTCACGTAAATAAAAAAATCCCACAACCTTTGTGCAGAGCATGTAGGGGGAATTCATACAGGGAAGTGATGCCATAGCACCTGCTGATTGTGTTCTTCTGTTAACTATATGGCATCAGAAATTACTGAGCTTGATTGTCCCATGATAAGGAAAAAAAAAATGAGAGAGAGGGAAGGATTGGTCTCCAGGAATCTCATGTAGATATTCCTCTGGGGTGTGAGGGAAGGAGAAAGACTGGTCTTGGAAACTTCTTATTAATGATAATTGCTTTGGGAGATCAGTCAGTGTTATAATAACCTGCAGATGGGGTCAACAAATTGTCTGTCCCTGTTTTCCACATCAGCTGTTCCCCAGCACAGCCAATCTCACTTGGGACTCCCCTGACAGCCACCACCAAGCAAATTGTTTGGAGCTGACTCTTCTACCAAAAATGCCTGCAAAAAAAAAGAGCTTTGTTTTCAGATGTTTATGGTCTTTTTATCTTTTAAGTTATTCAGCAAAAGGCTGTTTAATGCTCACTCACCTGTTTTAGTGCTTTGTAAATGTTCTTTGACTCTCGTGTAGCACATTAGTTATAGCAGATGCTAATTTAATGGCGTGAACTCTGTTGCCCTTCAGCATACAAGCATCTTAATTTCAAAAACAAAACTGACCAACAGGGTTGTAAATCAAAGGCTAACAGGCATAGCAACACGAAGGCATTGTTTGCTTGGTTGTTAAACTGATCGTGAGCTGCTTTCTTAAATGGAATATTTCTTTAGCAACAGGAAGGCTCAGTACAACTTGTACTGTTATGAGAAAGGAGGAATGAATGTTACTTAGTGTTTTTCCAAAGCTGATTGCTTAAAATAATTGCAGGTGCAACACGGTAGCGCTGATGGTTTTTACAGCAGCTGTGGGAAGCAGCTGTGGGTGCCTCCAGCCACTCCATGCCAGCTCTGAACTGGCTCTCACTTACTTGGCCTCAAGTCTGGGCTCTGACTTTTGGCTGTTTCTTGGAATAGATTGCCCAGAGAAGCTGTGGCTGCCCCGGTTTTTGTGATTCTAGAGAGCAGCGAGGCTCTTTGCTCCTAAGCTTTGATTGGAAGGCACCAGTTAAAAGAGCCCTTCCCAGGAGCAGGAATATCCTTGGTGCACCAAACCTCCCAGGGCAGGCAGGATGGGGGCCTCCACATCAGCACTGTGGGGAGTCCTGGGTCAGTCTGGGATTCAGCCCCTTCAGCTGACACTTAAAAGATGTCAGAGATGTCAAGAATGTCTGCTCAATATGTTGGACTGGTTTTTAACTTTTCTGAAGTGTGTTTATCTTTGCTGTCCAGGGTGGTTTGCGAGGGCTCTGCTCTTGGGATGCTTTTCCGGTTTGATTCAGTTACAAGTAATTAAAAAAAAAGAGCAGAAAAACTCCTCCCAAACTAATCCCCCCAGCCCCCTCCATCCCAACACTTAACTATTCCAAGGCTGTGTGGTTTTCCTCTCCCTGTGCTTTCAGCATACTGAGCTGGGGAAGGTGATGATGGTAAATATCACCACCTTGTTTCCAAAAGCTGTTGGGTAAGATCTCTCACTGCAGCATCTGAAGTATTACTGGAAATATTCAGAGCTGTTACAACAACATCTCTGCGTAATTTTTCTTTTCCAAAAGTCTTTTCCTTCCCTTAATTTTGGGTGGAAGACACTAATCAGAGAGATTCAGGTGTCAGCAAATATTCCAAGCTCCTGAATCACGCAGCAGAGAGCGAGGGCTGAGACATTCCCCTTCCCTTTGGATAGCAGCATTAATTCTGAGTGCGCTGCAGTTACCATATCTGTGTATTTTCAAACTGAAGGTGCTTCCAGTTATGATGTTTGTCCTGACTGACTATTGTTACAGGTGTTCTGGAATTTGGGTTGAATTCTTGAAGTCTGACATGTGGCATAAAAATTCTCTGTGTGCTTCATCTCTGTAGAGTGACAACACTACAGATTAAACCTAAGCATTACTACTCCCAAGGAGATAGCCTAAGTATTTTTCCCTTTCCAGAGTACTCTACACTGTATAGCTCTACAATTAAAATGGATGTGTCTTTACCTACTTAATCTAATACCTATTATTTCCTCTTTGTTTCAAATTTGAGTAGTTTGGGGCAGTTCATGCTTCAGAGGTCTAATTTCAATGAATTTGTTCACAGCTGTAAGCTTGTAGATATGTTAGTCAGGTAATGTGAAGCTCAAAAGAAACACTGGAACAGTCCAGAGAAATTTAACGAGATGATTCCTCTGCTCTCCAGGCACGGTTCTGTTGGGTTGTCATTGTTCCAGTCAGTTTCACCAGCCTCCAGCACAGCCCTTCCACAACTGTGAATGTATTTATTTATTCAGAGCATTTGGTGTCAATGTCTAACTTACAGCCTGGTGCTGTTTGACCATTTTCTAGTTTGTTAAAATGTTCCTCAAAAGGTTCCTGCCGTTACTGCAGCTGCTGAGTCTTCATTTCCACTGACAGGGGCTGCCCAGTTTGTCCCTGCCCCAGTGAGGGGATTTAACCAGTTCACCTCTCTCATGCAGAGTTCCCTGGGCAGTGTTTCACCCCAGCTATGCACACACACACATCAGTAGATGTTGAAACCAACCATTCATCTTCAGCCATTTGGGGCAAATGCTGCCAGAAAATGGCACAGAGGACAAGAAGTAAATTTGCCTTCTAAAATCCTTTCAGCTATTAACTATTACAGATATAATTAGAAACACAGGCAAGGATTATTATCCTATAAATGCCTTTCTAGTCTGTTCTGCTTTTGTAACCTTTTTTTTTCATCTGTCATCCTGCCTTGCTGCGTTGTTTCTCCTTGCAGCCTGGCGTCTCCACCATCGTGTCCCACTGCTGCCTCTGTGCTTTGCACTGACTCTGTTTGCTTTTTCCCCCTATTTACGTCAGAGCTGTCGTCGCTTGGCTCTGCACTGGTGTTCTCATGAAGCCACCATCACTCAAACAAATAGGTGGTTCTTATTGCTGCAGGAAAATGAAGAGCTGCTCTCTGCAATTGCTCTCTCCCCAGGCTGCACATCTTCTGCCTTTGCTACTTGGTTGATAAGGATTTTTGGAGTTGTTTTGTTTTGTTTTTAAAGTGCCTCGGAAAGTTGAAGCTTTGTGTAAATTGGGCCCTGCAGGTGCTGTTGTGGGAGGCAGAATGGGTCTCTTGGAGCAGGGATGCAAGTCCAGGCTGGAAAACCTCCAGGAGCTGCCTGGACAGGTTGGGAAGGAAAGCCACAGCTTTCCTGTAAGAACATGCCACAGTTTGCCCAAACCAGACACTTGAGAGCCCCTGGGTGGGTAAGGGATGTGTCTCAGCCCCTGAAGTGCACCTGAGCTCAGATGGCTGAGCTCAGATGGCTGAGCCCTTCCCTGCCTGCACACTGTGCTGTCCTGGAGCGCTGGAGAACCTGGGTGAGGAATCATCTAACCTGAAAAACCCTTCTTAGGAACCACACAGCTTTTCCTCCCACGTGTGATCACCTCAGGCAGGACCTCGGGAGTGTCATTTTATATGTGCACTTCCATGTGTCTGTGTCAGTGAGAGCTGAGGGTGCTCAGCAGGGCTGGGATCCGAGGCACTTGGGCTGGGGCACCCACTGAGCAATGGCAGCCCCTTGTAAAACAAACAACCCCCCCTAAAATCCACGCTCATCATTTCCCAGACACAGCTGAGATGCTCAGCCCTGCCCACAGGGAGATCGATGGTGTGTTTGGACTCCCTGTTGCTTTCCGTGGAGGTGAGTGTGTTTATGTTATTTAAGGAGTTGGTACATAATCAGTCTTAAAATTAACTGCCTGCCTGTTGACTTGTCACCCTGTGAATGAAAACACATTGCTTGTAATTTGTTTGGCATTATTCTGTCCTGTTGTCAGGCTTCTAATTACATTTAGAACATAACCCAGATGTCTGTCTGTCTCCTGTCTCTTTTTTTTTTTCAAATTATTATCATCATCATCATCATTATTATTATTATTATTTATCTTTTTTATTGTCAAACATGGAAGGTACTATTTCTCTGAAGTGATGGAAGTCTGTTTGTTCCCCTCTGTTTTCAGGAGATTAGTAGGTGGTTGCAGGCTTATCTCTTAAAACTGCTTCTTTTAAAAGAAGGTGTCACTTTGGGCATCCAAAATTGCTGATTCCTTTTGACTTTGGACTGACCTCCTGTGTTCTTTAGGGGTATTGAAATATGTTTCTATCTACATGAAAGCAGATAGGAGGTACTGCTTTCTAAATACGATCACATTCCCCACCTTATTTATTTTTAAAGAAGAGATAAATTGCTTGTGCTTTTAGAAGTTTAAAATATTAATGTATTTAAATATAACAGTGAAAGAGAGGCAAGGCAGAAAGGGTTGCCCTTTCAAAATGTGCACAAGTGAGCAATCTTTTATGGAAGCCATTGGATAAGCCTGTCATGCTCCCTGCCAACAGTGGCTTTTGGTGATTAGCAAAGGAAACTCAAGCTGCTCACTCTGAGATTTCATTGCTCCTCTCCTGTATCTGAATTTTCCTCAAACCACAAGATTTTAAGCACCACAATCACAATTTTTCTATAGAATACTGGATCACCAATGTGACCAAGCTTGGTTTTCCAAAAGCACTTAAGGGCTGCTGCTCTTCTGAGCAATTTACCTCTGTTCCCACTTGAGAAAACTTTTGCCCACTGAACAAGCTCCATTCTCCTTGTGGTGGTTCTTTTAAAATGGTTTTAAGTTTGCAAAGCAACAGGAGTTTGTGGTAACTGTTTTTAGAGATTAGAAACTTGACTCTTGGTCCCTGCTGACTTGGGTTTTTTGGTATTATTGATCATCAGCTATCCTAGCTCTGAGCTGTGGAGGGTTACTATTATACTTGGACACTGTTTTCTTAGGCAAAAGAGTCAGATCTGGCTAGTTCCAGCAGGAGACAGATTTTGCTGTTCTGCAGAACCTTGTTCATGCAGAGTTCGTGGTAGGGGAGAAGGTGAAAGTGTATGAAAGACACAGTGGGCTGCCATAAGAGAGAAAAACTGGGAAGAAAAAATAAAGGAAGTAAAGCAAGTGTTCAGTACAAGTGATACGTGTGAGTCTTGGGTATAGAGACAGCAAATTATTATGTGGTCCCTGCCATTAATACAAATACATCCCTGATTTTCCTCTCTGCATCCCAGCCAACGGGATCTTAACGAAGAACAAACTATGCAAACAAAAAATTGCCAGAACCGCTTGTGCCTCAGCTTGAGACAAGCCATGTTCTGAATCTCCTGGGTTGTTCTGTGTCGCTGGGATGGGGCTTTCTGACTTTCTGCTGTTGTTCCGTGGGGTCTGGGCATCTGTCTGTCCTGCCACCTGTGGAGAGAGCTCCTGGCTGTGCTGCCAGAGGTCATTTGAGTCTGTAAAACTGCAGGGACAGAAAGTAAACCTTGTTGTTTTTTTTATGATGGAAGAGCCTCTTCCTCAAAGGGACAGAACTGATGGGCAGTGTTGAACTTGGCTGAAATGCTACTGGAGTTTGCAGTTGGGAGAGAGGCTGGAGAGGGAGGGGGGATGGTGTCATTTGAAGTTTGTCTCTGATCCCTTCTTGCTTTTGTTGGCAGCCAGCAGTTAAAGGGGGAGAAGGCATTTCTGGCTCTGGGCATTTGGGCTCAAGCCTGGCTGCCACCTCAGCTGGCCTCAGCTGCCTCTGAAGATCTTGGCCCTTACAGGAGCTGACAAACAAGAACGAATTGGTGACTCACCAGCACAATAATGTCAGAAATGCTAGCTTTATTTTGCTGTTCCTGCATCTTCTTCAACCTGTAACTACTTTATGTGTTTTTTAGCCTGAAGAGAGGCTCTTGTGTCCATGTGCAGCAGAGGATGAAAATCCAGAGTGGGTGCTTTTGGAAGAAAAGTCGCTTTGGTGCAGTGAGATGCTGCAGGTGGATGGCTTGGCTTTCACCAATAGAGGGAGGATTGGCAGAGCTTGGTTTTAGTCCAGGTGGTTGGTGGAGCAAAAAAAGGGTTTCTCTAAAGGTCTTGTGTTTGGTTTTCTCCCCTGTTTTTTCTCCTGAAGCAGCACAAAAGAGAACTGTGTTAATTACCTGCATTTGAGATCAGGAAAGCTCTGTCCATATGTGTTTTCACAGGTTGGGGCTTTAAGTGACAAGTTAATTCTCAGACTGAGGAGGGGGAAGAATCCTTGGAACAGCAATGAAGCTATGTCAGTTTTGGGGAGGGGGGAAAAATCTTGACAAAAGAGGAAAAATATGCTAATTTACAGTTTAGCTAATGAAGTAAGAAGTTAAGAATATATAACAACATACATTTCTTGAGTTGGCTTTGTATTTATTAGTCACTGTGTTCACTGAGTGTGGTTTCCAGGGGTATGGCTTTTCTCTCTCTTCAATGATGAGAAATTATCTTAATAAATTAAGGGATTTATTAGCAGGAGTTATGTGTTTTCCAGCCTTCAGCCAGACCCAGCTCTGAAGGATGCATGAACTCCCTCACGTTTCCCTTTGAGCACAGAGCAAAATGGGCATTGCTCCTGGGTGTGAGCATGTCACACAGGTCCCTCCTCAGCTCTGGGGACTTTGTTCTGTCCCTTGTGACAATATGCTCGGTGTCTGAACTGTATGGATTGTGTGAGTGATTTTGGTTTGGTTTTTTTTTTCCCTAGTTTGACTTCCCTTCTCCTTTTAGCTGTACTTTCTTGTTGTTCCACAGTAAGCTTGGGTATTAATCATATGGTATTCAACCTCTCCCACTGTGACAATAACAGCCGCTTGATCATTTTTTTGTAAGAATTTTACCTTTACAACTGCAGCCTTCCCAAAAAAAAAAAAAAAAATCAACCAAAAATATCCCAAAGAGCCCAACCTATGAAAAACCCAGTAAGGCTTTCAAGAAATGTCAGTGTCATTTAAATATGTATCACACACACTCGGGCTTTCTCTCTGTACCTGCTGTCTAATTTCCCTTCTCTCAATAGCTCTGACTAATCCTGGGATCTTTCCCTGTTGGAGCTCTGCTATTTATGAATAGAGCAAGTCCTATCTGTAGACTCGTGAATGCTCGGAGTACGTGGTGCGCTCAGATTAACAATGTGCATAAATAGCAGAGAGTTGAAGGACCAAATCCTCAGAATAACAATTGGGAGGAGATGACCCTGTGGAATATGTGATGAAGGAAACAGCTTTCCTTTGCTTGCTGGCCTCCCTGAGGTTGAGGGTGTGTTTCTGGTGTGGGATTTGCCATGAAGATTCAAGTTCAGCACCCAGAGGTGGTGATCTCATGACTTCTTCTGATCTTAGCAGGATGGGTTTTTTTTTGAAATGGTGCTGAGGGCACCTGCAACAGAAACAATGATTTTTCCTCTTACTGCAGCCCTCCTGTGTGTGTTCACCAGATGTTCACATTACACTTCGTGTTCCTCTCTATCCCTGAGCTATAAAGGAGAAAACAAGAGTGCTGTTAACCTGTGGAGTGCTCCTCTGGAAATGGAGAGCTGCCTCTCCATCCTCACCAGGAGCAGAGAACAAAGCTGCACCCACATGCTTTCATGACAAAGGCTTCAAGTGCTTTCCAGCCATTCAGTGGAAAAAATCCTAGGAGCACAATGTTGTTGCTTATTTAATTACTGTTACTACCTAGTGCGTTTAGGGCAGCAGTTTAAGTGTAACTGGCATAAGGGATTTGCTAAACTCATTACTCCTTCTGCTTGTAACAATTTCTGTGTCTCCCTGGCCCTTCTTGGGGAAAATAATCCACTTAAAACATCTTGAAAGAAGGGCTAGAGAGAGTCTGCTGAGGCCAGGGCAATTCAAAGTATGTGGTGGTAATGTCGATGCTCATTTTCTGCTGGGTGTCTGGAACTACTATTAGCATAAAAGATTTGATACACTGGTTTCAGTGCAGAATAAGCATAAAGTGCCCTTAGCTGTGTTTCCAGGAGGCAGCTGACACATGGACCTTATCTCTGTAACATTTCAGCAATGATAAGGCATCTGTAGCTCTTTCCATGACACAGTTTAGTAAATCCAGCAGCAGCCTTTTGCCTGACTCGCAGAGAAGATGTGGAGCTGCTTTTTGAATTGGCTGCACAAAGTGGTGTGTAATGAACACTCTAAAATTGGGTCATTTGTCTGTTAAGTGTGAACTCTGATTTCAGTCTCGTTGGGCTCTGGCTGCTCTGGCTCAGTCTTCCTTGGTCATCCCTGCAGAAGGATCTGCTTCACAGCAAGGACAGAGGCCAGAATGTGTCACTTTTTGGTTCTCCCTTTGCACATCTCTTGTGTAGGTAGTGTGAGAAATGTGCTCTTGGTGTGCACAGGGACAGGGTGCTGCCAAGGAAATTCAAGCCTGATTAGGAGCTCTGGTGGCTCATCTTGGTCTTGGGCAGGTGGAGCTGTTCTCATGTGTGTGGTGATTACACTGCAGTAAAGATCAGTATCTCTTCATGATATTTCTGGGACTGTCACGAACTGGTGCAGCTCCATTATTAATGTTGACCTTTTCCCTGCCCGATGAGCCATCATCTGCAGCATCCACTGCAGAGGCTCAGGAGAGCAGCATCCTGATACCTGCTGTCAAAAACGGTCCCTTTTCCCCTCGTTGTGAACCATCTCTTGTGATGTTTTCCACATGGCAGCCCCAAGTATGTAAAGACGTGTGTGTTTTCTGTGAACACAGCTGCTGCTCTTGACCCATCTGCCAGGAATTCTGCTCTTCAGACACAGCTTGCTTCCTCCTGGTGTCTGTCTCCCTGTTCCATCAGAAACAAACATTTTAACACAGCTTTGCTTAATGCAAAAGAATAACATGCTCTCCTTTTAAGGGCATGGTTCAGAGCATGAATGAATCCAAGGATGGGCTGGATCTCCTGTCAAATGGGTGTTTTCATTTGGACAGCTGTATAAAGTATTTGTCGTTGTGGAAAAACTCTTCTTCCACTCCATAAAAATTCCCTGAGCAAGTGTGTCTGGGCAATGCCAAATCTGGTTAATGTAGGGTGAAGCTTCTTGAGAGTCTCTGTCCTTCCGGCTCAAAAGAAAACCAAGTCCATGTTTCATCTTTAATTGAGTTGAGTTTTGCTCTGCTACATGAGCTTTCTCAGCAGCACAACTAATATTGGGACTGAAGTAAAACCAGCAATTTGTTTTACTATTATAAAGAAGGAACAAAGGAAAAAGTTGTTAAAAACCCCTCAAACACACAGCAAACTTAAGAATAAGCTGCTTTTAAAACACCTGCCTCTCACCTCTGCTAAAAAGGGGCTGTAACTGAGTTACTGAGGGCCTGGATCACGCACTCAGGACTCTTTTCACACCATGGTGATGGTGCTGCCAAGGGCGTGCTCACGAGATGTCCTCTAATCCAGTTAGAAGTGCTCTTCCAGGAACCCTGTCATTACAGAGTTGGAAATTCTGGAAACTGGGTGGATGCAATAGTACAGGAGAGCTGCTGCACTCTTCCCTTCTTTGTGCTAAAAATGCCTCTGGAATGAGCCGTGTCCTGCTCTGGCTCTGCTCCTGCTGGCTGGGCACAGCAACCTCCAAAGGGCTCCTCTTCCCTCCTGGTGCCCTGGCTCTGGCTCCAGGCACTGGGGAGGGCTCTGCAGAGCTGGACGAAGCCTCCTCTGTCCTGCTGTGCTTCTCTTCCCTTTGGGACCACCTCACTGATGAAGTGATTGGTTCTTTTTCACCATCAGGAGGGGCCTCCTGATCTTTTCATCCCAGAGGTTAAATTTTTGATGTAAATGGGTCTGCTTTGGTGCACAGGTCACATTGCCTGTGTCTGGCTCTTAACCAGGAGAGCATCTGATCGAGGTTGGGCTTTCTGCCTTCCAGGGCCGTGATTTGATGGGAAATAGCGACAGGCACAGCAGGAAAATCAGCTGCAGCCTTTGGGCTCTCTTTTTTTGCTGCTAGGTGTTTTTGTTTGCTTGTTTGTTTTACTGTGCTATGCCCTGGACAGTCTGCTTGGCCACCCCTGGCATTTGGTAAGTGTGTACTCTTTAAAAGAGGAGCATGTTTGAAACTGGAGGAGCAGCTTCTGAAATTCCTCCTGTGCTGCAGTCCTTCCTGTGAAGGAGCAGGATGGGCAGTGACTCCAGAGGAGCAGCCTTCATCCCTTAGAAGAGATTCCTCAGTGTGAGGTCTCTGCAATATGATGTTGGATCTGATGCTGCCGTGTCCAGAAGACATCTAGGGCTTTTTATTGTAATTATGTTTGTGCATTCAGACCAATTTTGATTGTTATGAAGGTTCAAAAAAATCCCAGAGATCTTAATAAGCTAATTCAGTAACTGTTTGTGGCTTTGTTGTTCCTCTTTGTTGTGAGGACAGAACTGGTTCATGCTGATGAGTGCTGCATGAAAATTATATTATTAGTAATTACTGGTAATTTCTTGTCTGGAAGCTTCAGGTTTGTGGGAGCACTTGAATCCATTTGCTTATGTATTCCCTCTGGTTTGGCTGTAGTGTCTCACGGTACCTCAAGACACTTGAGCAGTTCCCTTTCCTCCATGGCAACTTCTCACAGCAGTTGTGGGTGGCAGAAGCAGTTTCCTCTCTGTCCTGACGTGGATTTTCTGTCTGGTCAGGGCATCACTGAAGTGTTGAGGCTTCCCCCGAGCAAAGGGAGCAGCTCCAGCCCTGGCTCATGAAGGATGTCAGTGCAGGGTAATGGCTCGGGGATGAGGGGAAGGCAAAGGACCAGAATGCGCTTCTACATTTTCCCCTTAAAATTGTAATTTTATTTGAAATGTGGTAACACCGTGGTTTCTGTCAGCTGGCAAGGCAAAGGATTAGTCATAGAGGTTTGTTTTGTTTTCTTCTAGGGAAGCTGGCAGAAAGGTAGAAAGAAAAAAGTGTGCCATTAAACAAAAATCCCTGGAAAAACAACAACCCTAAATCACTGGCTTTTCAGATAAAATGACAGTATTGCTGTATTTGCTCTTTATGGGGAGCATCACCTGGCTATGGTGTCTGAAGTTCCTCTTTTAGACTTAGATGAGGGATATTCCTGATTTTTGAGTTGTGCATGGAATCATGCATTGGAGGTAATTGTACCTGGCTTAGCTAAAGAACTGAGAATAAATGTAACTACTGCTTAATTCTCCAGTTTGAGAGTTACCTTTTCTCCTTGTGCCAAATTCTGAGATTTTTCTTCAAAGATTGTCATTGGAATAGAACCATTTTTATCCCTCTCTCAGCCTGAGATTAATAGAGGAGGACTTCTTAAAAGCTGTATCTTCTGTTTTGATTTGGTTTCCAACATCCTAATTACTTCTACTTCCAGCCATGCCTCTGTGTCTGCTTTCCTTTCATCTTCCCGACTCTGATTGGAAGTAGCCTTAGACCAGAAAAGAAAGAAATCTTGGCTGTAGGTGAGATAAGCAGCATTTGCAGAGGAGGAGGAGGAGGAGGGCTGGTGCTGGCACCTTTCACAGGACCTGCAGCCTGGGAATGTTTGGGAACGCAGCTGGAGGTGGGGCAGCCACAGGGACACCTCAGACAGCTCTGCCAAGGGCTGCTGCTTTGAAATTTGCCTGGGAATAAATAGTAAGTAAACCCTGGGATAGACTTGGAGAGGCAGTTCCTGCAGATGTTCCAAGCTTTTGTGAAAGGAGCAAGCAGGAAAAGCAGGGGAGTTTGCACCTTTTTTCTTTATTTTTTTTTTCCCTTAAGATGTACTAAGTTTATCCACATTTTCAACCTGTTTGTTTTGGATACCCAGCTATTCTTAATAAACACCTGATTCCTTACTGGTTGGAGATGCTGCCAGGGTGGGGGCTCTGGGGTATAAGCCTATATGTATAAGCCAGGCTCCTGTGTCCAGGTGCTAAGGTGGCAGCAACTTTGATTCCTTGTGTCAGCATCTCTTCATGAATTTTTGCTCAGGAAGGTCAGTAAAACTAAAGAGCAATAACTTGTTCCCTAAGCAGTGGGCTCACAGTGCGGGTTGAGTTTATATTTGTAGCTTTGTTTTGAATTTTGTTGTTATTGGCTAAAGAATGCTTGTGCTCTTCTGGTGCTCTGTGAACTCAGCTGCTGTGGTGCCCTTCAGTGCCTCTGGATTTGGAGTGGGAGGAATGCTTGTTATTTTGTGTGATGGAAAGGCCTGGCTGTTTTCAGCCTCTGAGATGTGTAAAACCTTCAAACGCCAGAATATTGGCAGGGCGATGCTAAACTTTCCTCTTGTACAGATAAGTAATGGGAGATTTGCTCTGATTCATAAAATAATATTTTCTCACTGGTTACTTCATGTAAACACTGATGGGTTTTTGTATGAATTGATTCTCTTGCTGTCCCGTCCTCCCCCTGGGGAGAGATCTTTAGCAGCACATGGAAAATGTGACTGACCCTTAAAGGTCAGATCCAGTCTACCCTTCTGCTTTTCTTATCCCACTTGTCAGACAACACAACTTACTTGCTTTATCTCTTGTCCAGATCTGCTTTTTTCCCCTGTATATCTAATTTTTTTCTATGTGTGAATATTAAATAGAATTTCTATAAAATATGGTGGCAGTAGAGCTGTTCCCTGAACGTAATTTACTGTGCTTTATGGCTTCTGCTGATCTTTTTTTAGTTTCTTGCTACAGATGATATTGATTGGAGTACAGCATTTTTATGCAGCTGAAGGGAAAGGTTATGATATTACAGATTATATATTTTTTTAAAGACTGTTTTACAGTAATAAACACATACAGGCAATGCTTACCAAAACTCATTATTAAGTAGCTGTAAAACCTCTAATAGGATAAACTGTTTAATGCATTGACTGGTTAGTGTCTTTGATGGCGTGGTAGGTAGAGTATATATTTAGAAACTAATTCCAGAAAAAAACCCATCTGTCAGACCAAAGTATTTCTCAAGACCCAAAAAACAATCCTGTTTTTTATCTTTCTTAAGCAGAAAATCATGTGCTCTGCATAAAAGATGCTGCTGGTGAAGTTTTGGGGAAAAAACAAGGGCATTGGGTTCCCAGGAGAGTGAGATTCATGTGGAATTCCTGCTGGGATGGAGACTTGGATGAGCAGAAGAGTCTTGGTGTCCAGATTCACTTCCAAACCTCCTGGATTTGGGATTGGATTTGATTTCTGGCTTTTGTGGTAGAGCTCAGGGGTGTGCAGTCAATTGAGCTTAGCACCAGGCACACTGTGGATGTTATTCCTCTGTCTGGAGATGCATCAGGGAATGATTCAGTTTGTAACAAACAACCTCCTTCCATGCACGTTGGTGCCTTTCCTGGTGGAGCTGTCTTGCTTCTGCCAAGCACTGGAATATGACCGGAATATTTCCAGAGCATGAACAGAGCACTCCAAGCAGTTGAAAAGCCATTGCAAAGCATTCCTGTCTTTTTCTTCCCTTTTCTTCTCTTTCCTTTTTCTGATGTCACACAGAAAGACTTGTCTGAAGTAGGGAAGTGTGTGTGTGTGATAGAACATTAAACTTTTTTAATTCTTTTTTTTTTTTTTCCTGAAAGTGGTCATTTAGCTGAACTTGTGTGCTCTTGGTAATAACGTGGGGGTTTTTTCTTGGAGTTTTTTTCCTACAGTGATGTGTATTTGACTGAAAAAAAATCAATTACTTGTCTTGCACATCCCAATATCTACTTGCTTAACTGGTCCTGCTCATGAGGAAAATGTACATTCTAAAAGGCTTTGCATTCTAAGGAAAAGTTTAGAAAATCCCTTTGTTTGTAGTGACACTTAACTACAAGAACTGGCTCATAAGTAACAGGGAAAAAGTTGCTTCTAATACTCAACAGTTTTGTATTCTGAAATGCCACTACTGGGAATGTGTGGTTATTCCCATCAGGCAGCCTGAGGGATTGAAAAAAAGCTTTATTGGCATCAGTTGGGTGTTACCTGTGTTAGCCCTGCCTGAGCTGCTGGGGAGGAACTTGCACATGGAGATTTTTTTTCACCAGAATTACAGATTTCACCATGTGTGTTTTATCTTGTCAGGTTTTTTTTTGAGGCTTATCTCTTTTCCCACTGTGGTTTCTATGGGAATGTCACAAGTTTGGGTGGTGTGTGTAACCCTCCCAAATGCAGCACAGTCTGTCTCTGTATTGCTTAACTTTTGGGTATTTTTTTGGTGCTCGTTCTGTGCTGCAGGACAGGGGCAGAGGATGTTTGACATTAACTGGGGGTGCCACTTACAGGGATGTCAGTCAGAGATGATTTCTCCATCCTCTGGAGGTGAAACAATTAAGTCAAAAAGCTGCACAAATCATTATTTCCACATAAGCTTGAGGGAGGATCTTTACCATCCCCAGTCCCCTGGGCCGTGGTGCAAGCTGGGAGCTGTCCCAGAGGTGGAAAGTTGATTTGGGGAATGAAGGAGAGGGATTTCTGTGGCTGACCCCAAGAAGGGCACTATTGAGTGAAAGGTTTGTCTCCACCACCTTTTTCAGAGGAACTGGTATGTGCTAAAACATCTGAGGGAACTGGGAGTGTTCCTAGCCCTGGGCACAGCGCTCCATGCATTTAAAAATAAAAACTGCTGACATTTCTTTCAGCTGTCCTTAGTGTGAATCAAAGCACTCTGGTTTCCAGTATTTCTCAGCACTGACAACACCAGGCTGGGCAGCAGAGATATTTTAGCCCTGCATACAGGATTAGTGATGTCTCAGGGAGGAAAACGAAGCACCTTGTGTTCCCGCAAATGAGCAATTTACGGTTCACTGCAAAAAGTCTGGTGTTGCCTGGCGGATGGTTCTGTGTTGTACAAGGCTTTTGATCTGGAAATGCTGTCAATCACCTGCAAGCTGAAGAGCTGGAAGAGGGTTGGACTTGCTGGTAACTTTGTGCTCGTTTGCTGCACTGGCTCTGGGAGCTTCTTCAGGAGCCTGTTTAGTACAGATTGTGTGAGTGTCTTTGGGTGTAAGAAATGAACTCCAAAGGTATAAAGGAATTTAGTTAATTAATCCCCTTCCCTTTTTAGAATGTGGTAACTTAAGCTTTGCTCCTAGGGCACCCCAAACCCTGAACAAGGGATTCAGGTGGGATTTTGGAGACAGTTGCCACACTTTGCTGTTTTCTCTGTTTTTAAAACCCCTTTATGCTCCACAGTTTTTTTGCCTGGGTGCTGCCCTTACCCTTGCTCTGGCAGCATTTCTGCAGGAAGAGGTGTTGGGCCACTCAGGGTGAAAGATGCAACAGGAACACAGGAAATCATCCCCTGTGTCCTTGTCCTGGGATCACCCCTTGTGCTGCGCCCAGTGCATACTGGTTTGGGTGGGGAGAGTGGAGGAGCCTCTCCCAGGAGGGTTTTTGTAGCCAATCACAGGAAAATTCTTAGGGAACATTGCTGGAGGTGTGGATGGAACTGGAGGTATTAATGCAGGCTTTTACCACATCATCTCAGCAAACCATTTTCTCCAATAAATGTGACAAGCTGACCTGGGGCTTCCAGAGGAATTTGTCCCTGAATGCTGGAGGAGCTCAGCACTGGGAAGTGTTAGGGAGGCTGACACTGCTGTTTTGGAAATCTTGCCAGGGAGAGGAATATGAGAAAATTACTTCCTTCTCCTTCAGATGTGTGCAATTTGTAACTGTTTGGCTAATCTGATCATCTCATCTTGCCTGGGACAAATAGCTGGGGTCTGCTCAGTTGGGCCCTTTTGTGCTAAAGGAGCACATGACCTTATTTTGAAAGAGTAAACTCCTGCAGGAATAAATACAGTAAAGAGAAAAACGCTGCCTTCTCTACTTTCCCCTGTGACAGGCTTCAAAAACTTGTCCATTATTCTGCTAAACAGTGTAGTTATAATCTGTCTGTCAGCATGGAACTGGAAAATATTTTCAGCTCAAAATAACCTCCACAAAGAAAATAGCTTCCATGTGATCCCCTCTTCAGAGGAAAGCTACTGGACTTTAGTCCTAAATAAAGATTCCAACCAACTTTGGTGCTTTAAAGAGCGGTAGTGGTTGTCCTAAATTTGACTTTACCAAGTCCCTTCTCCTGCACAGCGCTTTGCTTTGGTCAAGTCAAGAGAGCAAGTTTCACCTCGGCTTCTCTTAGTTGCTGGTGCTTTCAGTAGCTTTGATAGTGGTTTCAGTGGTGTGAAATATAAAGAAAATTTCCCAAAACATAATTATTGAGCCATCACTTAGTTGGCAAGTCATTTTCAAAGCTTGCCATTGTCCTTTTGTCCTCTTTATCATTGCTGGGAAAAAATGCATTAACCTGTGTTTGAGAAGGCAATGATTTGCTTGGTTTTTGATACAGTCAGACCTATTTATTTTGTCAGTGGGAGATGCTTCTAATGTATTTAGCAGTAAATCATCCTGAAGCCAGGTCTCTGAACAGCTCTTGCTCGTGTTCTTTCTCCTGATGGGGCTGTCGGGATGTTGTTGCTGAATGTGCAGAAGAGAAATGGTCATTCTTCTTTCTCTTCTAATTTCAGAGATACACAGGGATCAACTGCGTTGCATTTTTAGAAGTAACAATTCTGGTTAGAGTGAAACTTTGAAGTTTTCTCTCCCATTAGCTAATTAAGACTATTATACTCTATTGTCATTATTGTCACTCGGTATTTTTGAGAATCAAAGGTGAAAAGTGACTGTATAAAATGAAACTCATCAACGAGGCTCCCTCGCCTATTGTGAGTCATCCTTGCTGATTTTAGCGACAAAAATAAATCTTCTGTTACAACTGTTGACTCCTTCAAGCCCTGCATTTACTGATTGCAGGAGCTGCTGCTGGTTTGTGCCTTGGGAAGAGCCACAGTCACCAACATGTGGCCAGGGAGGCACCAGGGTGGCTCCTGTCAGCCAGGCTCTTCCCTCTCCACCTCTAGCCTAGGATAAATTAAGCTCTTATTAAATCTTGGATTGTTTTGCTCTTATCAATTTTATTAAAAATGCTGAAGCTGAACAGTGCTGTCCTGTGAAAGGAGGGTCAGTTGGTTCTTGGCAAAAGCTTATGTTTTACTGGGTGAACAGGGAGGATGAGATCCTGGATTTTCATAATTATTGGTGCTTTTTCTTTTTTTTTTTTAAACATGAATTGCACACCTGAGCAGCTGAGATAATCTTCTGGCAGTGGTTTGTGTAATTAAAAGAAATTGTTAGCAGCTTGTCACTAAAAGTATGGATTGTTAGTATTGCCATTGCTTTTCTTCTTTGTAATTATCGTGACTGGTATTTTTAGGGCAGCTTTGCAGCTTGTCTATTTTCTCTCAAGTTGGCTAAAAATGCTGGTCTCACGTGACATTATAAATATTCTCTTGGAAACTAATGCTGTATATATCCTGAACTTCCTATTCTGCTGATGTCTGGATTCATTCCTGAAAATTGCAGGAGCTGCAGGAGAGGTGTCCCTTTTTATTGAAGCCTGGGCATGTGACTTTTAATTGTCTTAAGAATGGTGTCTGCAGATAAATCTTAGACTGGGATGTTTTTGTTTGCTTTAGCTTTTGGATGGTATTAGCCTTAGCTGTAACCTCTTTCAGTTTCTGTTATCTTTTAAGAAGGACTTCCTAGAGCTCTGATCCTTCAGTGAAATCCATGCAGAACCCGGCTGTGGCTGCAGCAGCGAGGATGACACAGAGCATGGGGCTGCTGCTGTTCTGCTCTGGTGTGGAGCTTCTCCACTCAGTGCTCCAACTGATTCCCCACTGGAATCACAGGGATCTGCTCCTTGAGTTGCAGGCTGCCCTTACAGGAGCTTTGCTGTTTCTCAGAGGTGTTGAGAACTGTGTGCTGCTGCTGCCCAGCCCCAGGACTTGTCACTGCTGTCCCTGTCCCTGAGCTCCCACCTGGGCAGGTCTGTGGAGCCTCAGCACTGGTTGAACACCCAGCCAGAAGGAGGTGTCTGCTTGTGTGTTCCACATGATGACAATGCTTAACCCAAAAACTCAAGGCTGCAGTGGGAAGCTTCTGGTAGAATTGCTGTGTATCCTCTTTTCAATGACACATTCCAATTCCAAGCAGGCTGTGGGGTGCTGGTGGGTAATCCTTGGTGAAAAAACTGTCATTTGTGAGCCCTTCCAGGCAAGGTACAGCTCATGGATGAACCTTTGCCCTGTGTTTGGGCAGCGTTGTTTAGGCTGATCCCAAGGTTCCTACCTGGCTCTTGCAGGAGTTGACCATGTGTGCTGTCACTGCTGGCATTGCTGGGAGTGCTGCTTCCAACACCCTCTGGAACCTGTGGAGGAGCAAGGCACTGTTTGTGTTATTGATTTCTGGACTTTGCTGTCATTCAGGATTTTTGCTTACTGACAGAAGCAAAATAAAAGCAAATCTGTGGAAGAGCAGAAATGGAACTTTTAGGCTAATGAAGCTGTATTGTGTCTGACAAATGGGTGGCTAATCTGCTGGAGAAGGGGGAGGGTTGACTTTTAATGAGAAGTTATTACATGTTGAATAGCTGTTAAATTGCTGTATTAATAAAGTGGACAATCCTCTCTAGCTTGTCTCCTTAAAGTATTCTTTTAATTGAGAACCCCCTTTAATCCATTCTTTTAAAAATTAATTAACATTTTGAGAAACACTTCTTTGACTGTGGTGGCCTGGTTCAGATTAAATTGGGGTTATGTCATGACTGCTTCCTTATGTACTCTAGCTGTAATTTATGGACTCAGTGGATAACACTTAACTTCGTAAATAAGAGCTTAACGCTTCTAATAACAAGACTAATGGGCTGATTTTTTTGGTCACAGTTCTTTGAATTGGCAGCAAACAGAAGAATAGAAATGAGATGAGAAAACAGAATCTGGTGCCTGGAGTGAGAACTTTGGTATTATTTTCAGTTCAGCTGCTGATTGTTTTGACTGTGAGCCAGCATTTGCAGTGAATTTTGGACTAAACTATCCAAACTTTAATGTCCCTCAGATATTGCATTACTTGTAGGCTGCAGGAAGCTTTTTTTTGCACAGACTAATTGTCCTTTTCTTCATGCCATGTTGTGATCAAGCTGGAATGTTGAAGTCCTTTGGCTCCTCTGTTACACTTTGTGGATATGCCAAACCCTCCAGCTTTGGATGGTTTTGACTTCTCTGAGGTTCTGAGGTTTTTCAGATGGTGTCCCTCAGGACCAGCAGCCACGTGTGCTCTGGATGTGGCTGTCTAAGAAAGCCCAGCTCCTGAATCAGGTCAGTGTTTACAAAGCAGATTTATGTCAGATATAAATACTGTAATGCCCTTTAGCGAAGGGCATGTGGGGCTGTGCAGTGCTCCTGCAATCCGAGAGCTGACAGAGCTGGGTCAGCCAGGATGGAGAAATTCCCAAGGTGTGAAACAGCTGGCCAGGCCATGGCAGGAGCTGGAAATCCAGGACAGGGAACTGCACAGCTCGGTCAGAGCCATCCCTGAAATCTGAACCCAGGGGGTTGGACACTTTCTGCTCCCTGCTTTGCTTCCTCAGCTGCTGTCAGGCTGGAACAAGGTTTCCATCCCATGGTGCATCTCATGAAAAGGAAAATTTTGTGCCTGAAACCTTAGTAAGCTTGCTTTCGTAATGCTGTTTTGTAAGGGACACTTCAAAAAAGAACATCCCTGAAACGAATTGGATATTTGTTGGGGAGCAAAGGAAAAGTTTATTTGAATGGATCATGGGGGGTCAGGAAACAGATTTTGTTACTTTTGTTTTAATTTACAGTAAATTGCTTTCTTTTGACCCACAAGTGCAGTGTGATACCTTGTTTCAGGACACCCTGATGGACTTGTGAAGCTTTAATTTGTAGCTGGAGGAGGCGGTTGAAATCCCATTTAATTTGAGGAATAAAACCACACACGAATCCTCAAGGAACAGGAGAATTCCACTCTTGGGAAAGCTCTCTGCTTGCTTTGTCAGGCTGAAACCACAATATGTGCTCTATGGCTTTTAAATGCTTTGATACATCCAGAAATTTTCTGTAGAAAAGAGAATTGTTTCCTGGAGAGAATTCTGAATGAAGCCAGATCTTGGCTTTCTGAAACCAGTGGGTTCAGCAAAACGGGTCAGAATTAAAGGCCAAAAGATTTGCTTCAAAGTTTTGTCTTGTGGATTTGACAGCTGAAAAGTGAGTTTGGTTTGTGATGCCCAAGATATTAATGCAAAAATTGGGTTCAGAGCACCACTTAATTACATCTGAGAATATTTTCCCCAGCAAGGATTATTTGTATGGGGTTTTGGAAATTGTAAGTGAGGGTTTGAGCATTTTTTGATCTTGAGTAGTTTCTTTCCTTGTCATTTGTAGAAACAGGAGGTCTGTAGCTGTTCTAGAAGGGGGAGGGTGAGTGCCTGGTTGTGGCCATGCTGGTCTGAGTGTCACAGGCTGTCTGGGCAGCTCTGCCAGTCTTCATTCGAGTTACTGCATCGACCAAACCTGCAGCTGCCAAGATTTCAACAAAAGAGAAAAGTTCTTGAAGCTCCCATGTGCTTTCCAGCAGGAAAAAGGCTTATTTGGGGGTGACAGGAGATGGGGTGAGATGTGTGCTGAGAACCTCTGGGCTCTTGGGGAAATTTGGTATTTTCAAGAATTGTTTTATTTTCTGCAGAAATTACTGATATCTTGAAAGGCAATTGGTAAGAAGAAAAAAAAAATTCATCACAATTTTTTCCTGTGGAATTGTGCCAGTTATCAGGAAAATTGAATTTGCTTGAGTTACCCCACTCCCTTCTCTGTTTAAAAAAAATTATTTTGTGGAAACAGTTGGATCCAATCTTGAATCCGCTCTCTCACCGATTCTTTCTTGGACATTGGACCAGGTAATTTTTCTCCTTATGTCTCAATTTCCCTGCAAATGAGGGATAATGGTGGTTGTCCCTGAGGCCAGGGCAGAGCTTTAATGCATCCTTCAAGCACCAGGAGCTGCTGCAAGGAGCATGGCTGGGCCCCAGCCAGGCACTCCTGCTCCTGTGGCTCTGCTCTGGGTGGGTGACTCAGAGAATGTTGTTTCCATTTCTCTTGCCAGTACCTGCATTTGTCTCCTTAGGTACCACTCCTGTCCTTGGCTTGGGTGAATTCATCATTTATTAGTATTTTTTAAGTCCTGGATTCAGTTTCCAGGTTCAGCTATATTTTAAATGTTCATAGTGTGTCCTTTGGGTTGTATTTCTCACGGAGTGGGCAGAGTGGGGAAGGAGGATGTTGTGTTTTCCCGGAGGAGGTGAGGATTGGGGATGTGGATAACACCTGGCAGTGTCCCTGAGGTCTCTCCTTGCCTGAGCTGGCCATTGCATCCTGGTTTGGGAGCATGTGCAGAGGCCCTGGGTGTTATGGAGGTGCAGCTGGATCTGGGGCAAAGCCAAGGCTCTGTTCCCATCAGCAGCTCCCCAGAGAGGAACCTGGAGCTGTCCCACAGCCCTCGAGCTGGGACTAAGTGACTGACAAAGCTCTGTCCTTCTTTAGACTTCTCAAAGAGGAATGAGGGACAGAAATTACCCAGCAATTTGATACCTCAACTAAAGAAATGGAACTGGTCTGGCACTTCAGCCTCCTCTGCCTCAGCTGGAAACACCCAGGATCTGCTCAGCTGGAAACACCCTGGAACCCTCTAAATGATGTGGGTGGTATTTAGAGGCTGGGTGTTCCATGTTGTGGGTAGCATTGAGGATGATTTGCAAAAGCAGTAAGATGTGATGGTTTAAAAATGCACCATCACTCTGTATGTGGGATGTGGAATGGTAGAGGGGAAGAAAAAACACCAGCCCAAAATGTGCTGAATAATGAACTGAAAGTGGTTATTGATTAGCTGTGCACTTTGATTACCCTGCTGCAATCCAAGAGCAGCAAGTGATTCTTTTTTCTTTATTAAAAAAAAAACAACTTTCAAAGGCGCTTATGAAATATTTAGTGTAATTATTTCCAAAATCAAAACTCCAAAGAAATTACCCAGCCACAGAAACCTTGTTAATCTGTTGGTGTTACGGATGAAAGACGCAACAGAGATATTAAACATTTACTGCTCTTGTGCAAAATGGCCCTGTACTTTCCACCTCAATTGCACCATTATTCATCAGCCTTCACTGCTGTGTCTGTCTTACTCCCCATGTAAGAATTTTAGGTGTCATTACAAGTTTCTTCTGATGGAGTGGGACTTATTTTCTTTATCCCCATTTTGCCTTTAGGCAAGACAAGTCTCAGCCTAATGAAACCAGTGTGAAGTATTACAGTGCTCTAACACTGCCTTTGCAATGGTACAGTGTTTTCCTCCATGAAAGTCTTTTTAAACCAGCTTTGAATGCTCATTTCCTGTTCCACATGATATTTGCATAAGTGAGGGAATAAAATGTTATTTCCATCAGGACTGTAACTACTGAAAAAGTGGAGTAGCTGTTGATGACCCTTTTCAGTTTGAATAGGGAGTTACTGAAGAAGCAATCCAGGGTCTGTCCAATGTTGACTCAAAATCCAAAATTACGTTTCTGTGTTTCAAAAGCAAGTTTAATGGATCTGCAAGTATTTGGAGATAAAAATTCAAATTAACATTGAGAAATAGCCTGAAATGGGCTGTAGGTTGGAAAAGATGAGCATAAAGACCCATGAATAAGCTGTAAAATGGGGAATGAGTGCTGTGGTTGCCATTCCAGGGGAGGGGGATATGGCTGTAATGGGTTTGGGACTGAGTGGCTTTCAAGTGCCTTGTGCAGAGGGGTAGGAATGAGAGTCACAGGAAATACATCAAGCTTTGGACTGCAGCCTCCCTGCTCTCAATTTCTTACTTTCATGCTTAGTGACTGGCAAGATGAAAGAGTGGGAGTTTTCATGACTTTCTGCTCTTGATGTTTTAATAGAAAACTGTGATTTCCAGTGCAGCTACTGATGGAGAGAAAGAGAACAGGGGTGGTGTGGACATGGACATTAAGAGCCTGGATGGATTTGTGGTTGGGATTTTACTACTTAATATGAGTGAAGCCTTGACCAGCTGGTGGGAACTGCACCAAGCTCCCTTGTGCTCCCCCTCCTGAGTTCTGTCAGGAAGAGGGATTGTTGTACCCACAGCTGTAAATGCAGTAACCTCCCAGGGAGGCTTGAGGAATTAGATGGGTTTGTTTTTAAACTTGGCCTGCCTCCCATCTCCCTGCCACTGCTGCCCACAGTGTGCAGGCTGCTGCATGCCAGTGGCCCTTCAGACTAATGGATGTGCCACCAACCAAAGAAAAATCCTGTCCGTGCTGTTTGCCTGTGGCATTCCATAGATTTTTCTTTACAGTAGTTTAATGAGCTGCCAGCAATTTTCAGTCAGTTTTCAGCCAACATGCTGTACTTACCACACTGTCAGTGCTGCTTTTATTTTTGTTTCCCCGTGTGTGTATATGTATGTATGTCTATATATACGTGTCTATATATAAAATACATATTACACATCTATATTTATGTATCTGTGTGTGTAATGTTGGCCTGTTTCCAGTGGATAATGCTGAGTCTTGGGCTAAGAGCATCCCCATTAAAAGAAGGGTCTGCCCAGTTCCTTCAGCTCACCAGGCTCTGCAGCCTGGCCACAAGACACTGGGGTTTGTGGCTGCTCTCCTCATGCAGACTACTTGGAAACGTTTACACTTAAATGTCAGCGTTCTTTTTAATATTCATCTTTATCCCCACTATCAGCAAAAGGATTAGGGGCTGGTTTGTCTTTCCTTCTGAACTCATCTGTGGCTTGAGTGTGCTTATTAGTTCTTTTAATGGCTTCTTTATTAGTTCATTATTGCATAACCTCCAGGCACGGCAGGACTTGAAATGTTAATTTTCCATCCAAAGTTCAGCTGATGGACTTCACCTGATCCCCCTGGAGTCGGTGTCTGCATGGGGAGGGCTGCCTGGCTTTGCACCACAGCATCACTTACAAAGCAGAAGGAAGGGAGTCAGTTTTTCCTCTCCTGGGTGTTAAAGCTGTAATAGGAATGGAAAGTACAATAAACCGGCACAATATCTGAGAACATTTTAAGCAGAAAAGGTGGTGGGTGTTGTGCACACTTTGCTGTGGTGTTACTTTTCCCCTCTCCCCTTCTCCTCAAGTTGCTTCAAGCCAGTATTTGGCTGCCCAGTGAACTATAACAAGATTTAATAGCTCCAGTGTCGCTATATTGCATTTGGACTGCTTCCATCCTTCAGTTGTAATAAATGTCTGCTTTACAATGAGCTCTTAAATTCTATAAGTGACGTCAAATTGTATCTAATAATGGAAAAAAAGATCAAGTACTGTAAATGCGACTTGTTCACCCTGTCTTACCAAGCAGTGTTTGTCCTCAGCCCCTCGCTGTGCTGCTGCCTCTGAGAGCTCTGGAGCTTGCTCTATACCTGGGACAAGCTGATTTCCACAAATGCTCGTGTTTTCCTTGTCCTCCTCTCCCCTTCCCTGTCCCCTGGCTGTGTTGCAGGCAGTGCCAGCCCCACGGGGAGCTCCAGCTGCTCCAGCATTGGAAGGATTGCTGCAGTTTTGCAGTGTGGGCACTTGTTCATCAGCTGCTGATTCACTGTCAGATGGGATCTAAGCTCAGTCATGAAACTCGGATGTGCAAACATCTGCATGGTAATTCTTCTCTGAAGATGTGACAGATGAGATGGGCGATTAAGATGAACGACTCTGCCGAGAGTCAGGCACTGACACAGTGGCCTTGGAGCTGAGAGCGTGTGAACTGTGCACTTTTAAGGAGCTTTAACTTTTGATCTATTTTTTCTTTTTCTCCCCAGGCTTGATGAGTTTTTAAATCTGCTTAGCTGTCAGTGAGCAGGTACGAGCCACACTACGAAAACTGAAAACTGCTGATTTTCAAAAGCTCGTTCTGTCTCTTCAGTTTAGTGCTCGTGTGTGTGTGTGACAGTTTTGAGAGTAGTGATGAGTGTTTTGTGGCCATAAAGCTACTAAATAGAAATGCTGAGGCCTTTTAACCTTTCAGTGTAGACGTGGCTTGAATCAGTCCCACTGGAAAGATCAATTTGGTGGGGTTGGGCAAGGATGGGAGAGAAGGGAATGGTAAAATACGAGCTCTCATTATTCATCTGCTTGGAAAAGCCTCATTAATTGTGTTTTCCCCTGACCTTTACAGAGCAGTGGTCAGTCATGAGAGATTTGCAGTGACACACTCCAGCCTAGAGTGTGCTCACGAACCAAGAAGTTCCTCAGGAAGGAGTTCCAGGCAGGCAAGGCTGGTGAGTGAGGGCTGCACAAGGTTTGACAACCTGTAGATACTCATGGAAAGCTTCTGAGAGGCAGGGACACTGTGGACCAGCAGGATCAGAGTGACAGGGACATGGTCTTTGCAGCAGTGCCACTCTGGACAGATAAAGCTGAGCAAGACTGCTCTGGGCCAGGAGGGAAACTGCCGCATTAATCAAGGTGTGAGCGTGAGGCTGCCTTTGAAAACTGCTGACTTAGGCCCTGGGAATCTATTTCCCATTTATGCTGCAGCTTCTAAAGGCATAAATAAATCCAAGCACAGTAAGTATGCAGCGCTTCCAGTCATGGGAGAGCACTGTGCCCTCCTCGAGGGAGCTCTGCAGGAGAGGGAAGGTGGCCGAGCTGCTAAGGCTGGTGTTGCTTCCCAAAGTCCAAGTGTTTGATCCACTTGGGATCAGTGCTGACATCTCTTTGCTATCGCTTTCTTCAAGGAAATATCTTCTTGGGGGATAAAGGTGATGTAGAGAACCTAAGGAAGGTCTTTAGGGAGGTAGGTGAGGTCTCCAGGTAATGCCTTCGCTCATCCTTTTGCCATTACAGTTTTGGCTTGGTTTTCTTACAGTTGTTTCTGTTAATTATCTTAGATTTCTTGGTGATGTGAAAATATTGCAAGGAAAATTGTTCAACAGCTGAGTCAAAGATACCAATCCTTAGCTCACAAACGTGCTTTTTCATAGAGGAGACATTTCTCAGCTTCTACAGAGAGCACAGCCTTGAGCAGGCAGTGGGTGATCAGAACCCGAGACCTGGGGCTGGGACCTGCTTCTGCTACCAGCTGCTGTGTGACCCTCCATGATGGGCTTTCTTTTTAACTTTATAATGGCATAAAATGAACCTCCTGTGTGAGGCTGGAAAAAGCTCATTATACTTGTTCTCTGTGTCTGGGGCCTTTTCTTCTCTGTTGAAAAAGGGATGCAGCAGCCATGGCCTGAGGTGGATTCCTGCTGCTGGGACGTTGCTCACTGCAGCCCTGAAAAGCCTCTGCTCAGCAGCCTGAGCATGGAAAACATGAGCTGGTCAAAAATTAGTCATTGAGATGAACGCTGGGAAGAGTCATAGCAGCCCTTTTGTAGCCTGAACCCATGGCATGAGTGGCTCTCCTACCTGAACCTGTCCAGGAGCTGGGATTTCTGTCACACTCAGTGTCCCCTCAGGGCCAGCCTGGGAAGCCTGGCTGGGATTTGGCCTCCAGCACACCAGTAGCACAGTTTAACCACCCTTCACACACTTACACATGTAATTTACTCCTTAATTACAAGCTGTCCATTGTTATCAGCCCTTTGCTACCTCCTTCACTACCAGGGAGGCTGCCTGGACACTCCTGAAGTGAATGCCAAGTTCATGGGTTAAATGGAAAGATTCTGCTGGGTCTCTTTTAGTCTGCTGGATCTTATCTGCAGATCCACATAATCCTCCCCTGATTTTTAAAGCATGGGCACTTTTTTTAGGGAGTTTGTTGTTGTGAGGGAGACTGTTAAAATTGGAAGTAAATGCAGCAGGCTGTGCGTGAGCCTTCAGACATTGCCTGGAGCAATGGCTCAGAGGTGGACCTGACTCATCACAGCAGGATATTGACTCTGCAGCATAATTGTGATGCTTTGAGAACCTGATTTTAAAATAATTGAGGTATAAAATTATGTGCCTGGCTCTCACAGTTACTACAGCTCTGGGTATAAATTGAATAACGGGCTGTACAAATGTGCCACTTGGCTATAGCAGGAATGGCAGCGAGTCTGGAAATGTCCTGCGTCACCGCTGCTTTCCTCTTGCTGGGAAGCTGGCTGCAGGCTGAGGTTTGCAAACAGCCTCTGGATCTTCCAGTTGTGCAGCCACAGGTGTTTGACAAATCCATGGAAAGTCCAGCTTGGTGTAGCCAAAATCCAGTGGTGAAACACTGGCTGTTTGCTATTCCCAGCACCTGGAGCATCTCAAACACCTCTGGCTGTAGCAGCGGGCTGGATGTGGGCAAGTGCCATGGGCACTGCTGGGATTTTGAGCTCCCCTGCTCCCAGAAGCACTTTTTCCTCTTTGCCATCATTTCTGCAGATGAACTTCTGTGTTTTGTTTGGACAATACAATGAGTGGTCTTTGATTCTCTATAAAATCCCAGGATTTTGGAAGGAAGTCACTGTCCTCAGTGAGCTGTCTGAAAGGGCCACTTTGTCACCTCTGTGCCACCCGGAATGGTGTTCCCCTGGATCTGAATTTGGTGAAATCCCATATTTTTATTTCATGGTTTGATACCTAGACTCCATTGCTCTTGAAAGGATAAGAACAGGTTATTTTCAACTCAAAGACAATCCAAACTGCAAACTTAGCTTGAAATTTTACCTTTTTTTTGCAGGTCTGGTTAAAAACCAGGCAAACAAGTCAGGTTTGTTCTTTGTGCCTTCTTCAGGGTCTGCTGCTGCCTGCAGTCCTGTGGGCTGAGCCCAAACACTGCTTTTTAATCATTGACCACAGGGAAAGAGAAACCCAAAGGGAATTTCACACTGAGCCCTCAGCTCCTGTAAAAGCTGAGCAGGAAGCTGGAGCAGGAGCCAGTGCTGTGACCAGACAGGCTCTGCATGCCAAGGCTGCTGCTGTGCCTGCTTGGGGCCAAAATGTTGGGATTTTTAGTCTGTAATAAAATAAACCCTCTTGTGTCTCAGCCATCTGAATTATTACCTGACTGGCACTTTATTATAAACACATTTTTTCCATGTTGATACTGGTTTCTTGCCATTTTACTGCTTTTTAGGTTCTGTTTTTTGTTTTATTCATCTCTTCCAATCGATAGATACGTCCTGTTTTTAGCAAGCAGTAAGGGCAGATGTAACCGATGTCCTGATGATGGAGCAGAATCACTTTCAGAACATTTGGGGAACAAGGGGAGAAGCTTTTAAATGTAATTTTCAAATGTCTCTAAAGCACAACAAACCGCTCAAGTTGCATAGCTGAGTCTCCCACTGCCATTAGCTCCAAGAACTGGGATCCTGGAGTTGCACCATTGCAGGTCTGGCCCTTGAGATCCATCCTGTGGTGGTAACTGTTGTTCCTTGCCATGACACTAATTAAAAACCACTTAATGAGATTACCTTCACCTGTTCTGGAGGATTAGTTTGATGGAGGAAATCCTGCACGTGTGTGTGGATGCACACACTTCTGTGCAGAGCTCGGCAGTGTAGGGAAGCAGAGTCTTCCCAGAATTATTCTCTACAGGCTTTGCCATAGCAGAGACTTTTTTATCCTCCCCTCCACGTGCTCAGATTGCTCTGACAGCAATAAAAGCGACAGAGAA
Organism: Poecile atricapillus; assembly: GCF_030490865.1. Classification (NCBI taxonomy): domain Eukaryota; kingdom Metazoa; phylum Chordata; class Aves; order Passeriformes; family Paridae; genus Poecile; species Poecile atricapillus. Next base: position 2,628,105 of record NC_081264.1, read on the forward strand.
TTGAATTTGGAAATAAATTGTTTAGATGATGCAGCACCAGCCAGTTCACTATTCCAGAAGAGTCGGTCTGGGGTGGATTTGCTTTAGTGCCAGATTAGAAATGTGGCAGTCACAGAGAGGTGAGCTGGGGGCACCGTGGCACAGGGCTGGGTGTCCCCTGGGCACTGTCCCCGTGTGTGCTCGGCACTGGGGCAGCTCTGGCAGAGGTGTCACAGTAAACCTGGGTTATAAATACTGAATGTTGTCCCTGGTTGCTCTGTGACCATGGGCATGTGTTTGAACCTCTCTAAACCTCGTAAAAGGTTGGTGAAGTGTTGTGCAAACACTGACTGGCACTAAGGGCTGTTGATAGTGGTGTGGTTTCCTGGTTCCCATATCATGGTTTAATCCACAAGATAAATTGGTTGGGTTTATTCTGTTGGTTGTTTTCACCAGTCACAGGGTTTGGGGTTGGTTTGGCTCCAGCAGCTCTCTCTGAAGATGTCCAATAAGCAGGAGCAGCAGAAAGGTAGATTTTGGTGATGAGAAGGAACCAGGTGAATGGTTTGTGTGCTGTGAGAGCCATCACCAGATCCTGCCAAGGCTGACTTGAGCCAATAACAAACTTTGCTTCCTGTGTCCTCTTTTCCTCACCTTTCTTTTATTTCCCCCTTCCTTAAATACAGTTATTGTCTTTATCCACAGTCCATAGGGGGTATTAAAGTTATTTGAAAAGTTCCTGCTTTGACCTGTGGTGTAGGAAATGCTGTATTCCCTGAATTCTTAACCAGTGATTCTGTTACAGTGTCTTGAGGTCGGGTGCGATGGGATTTTTCTCTGTTGCAGTTTGATCTTTGACTGTGTTCTCATGCAGTGGGAGTGTAAAAATGAGCCTGACATTGACAGAAGTGACAGGAGGATCTTGCCAGCAGACTGTTTTGGAGATGCAAAAAGAAGGGGTCTTACCAAGACTGTAATTCAGAATAAAGCAGGGAGGAAAAGTACATTTCTGCTGTCTTTATTCTTAGAATCCAAAGATCTTTCTTCATCATGTTGTTACTGACGGCTGAGGAAGTCAAATTATTGCCTTTTCTTGCTGCTAAATGAATTTGAGAGGATAAAACCTGATGCTTTTGAGAGGATAAAACCTGATGCTTTTGAGAGGATGCATCTCTGGTGTGTTGCTGACAATGGAGACTGTGGGCAGGAGCAGATCTGCCTGTTCATTTGGAGCTTTTGTCACATCTCTTCCGTGGAGATGCTGTTGCATATGAAAGTCTGATTGATATGATGGCAAAGGTCAGGAGGGTAATAGCTTTGATGGTATCCCCTGAAGCAAATCAAAATTCTTCTGAAAGATTCTGTTCAATTTGATATCAAAGGTCTGGTAGCACTTCAGGGATTCTTTTCTTGGCTATTAAGCTTATAGCTATTACAAAAACTAATGTTTGCCTGTTGTTTTTTTTTTCTAAATAGGATGTTGTGCCATAAGAATGGAAAATAACCACTTCTGTCTTTCTTCCCCCCTCCTTTCTGTCTGTTTCAGGGATCCTCGATGCATTTCCTTGCCATTATTTAAGGAGCCTTTACTAAAAGCTTTTGGATTGTGTTTCTGAGCGGACAAGAGATTTTTATATCCAAAATGCTCATAAAGGAATATCGTATTCCTCTTCCGATGAGCGTGGAAGAATATCGCATCGCCCAGCTCTACATGATACAGGTCAGGAACATTCTGCTCCCTGCAGGGCTCTGGGGGTTCTCTCTGGGGTGGGGGACAATTAATGCAGGACTGGAAGTTCTAAATTTGGGTTTTGCTGTTTGCTTATAAAGGAGTAGCGGGGAAAGTAACACAAACTTCAATTTCTGACTTGCTTCCTCTTCTCCTTAAATTGGAAAATCTCTGTGTGAACTACCTGGGGAAACAAAAATTCCTGTTCCAGTGGAAATACTCAGCCCAAGTGTGTGGGTACCTATGGAAGGGATCTACAGGGCATAAACAGCCACTGCTTCCCAGCTTACTGGTCGTGCCAATTTAGGTTGCAAACCAAATTCTGTTATTTTCTTGGGAAGCAGCAGTCTAATGTAAATTTGAGTGGGTAAACCAAAGGTGTAACTTGGAATTAAGGGAGGGAAAGAATGAAATGTAATATATCTGTGCTTATATACCACAGTGAAACAGATACTAATCAGTTTAGCCATAAAATGTAGATTATTTTAATAGGCTTCCGGATACTGATGGGAATTTTGTGGAATTCCCTGTCTGCAGTAAAGCAGTTAATTAAAATGTTGGGTTTTTGTAACTGAAATCCTCTGTGCCCATATTCTCCCAGTGTCTGAAATCCAACCAGGAACAGTTATAAAAGGAAATGAATCTGAAGTGTTATTTCATTGTCCCACACTTTAAATAAAATATAATTTTGCTCATCCAGCAAAACACACATCTAATATTGAGTTTGCAGGAGAACTCTGCTTTTTGAAGTGGGATGAAGTGGTGCTAGAAAAATCTGCTTTAGCTTAAAACCTAAAATAATGAGGAAAAGCGAATTCCACAAACCAAAGCAAAAGCACAACTCCCCCATTTCTCTCCTGATCACCCTGCTGTGTTCCTTAAGGATTCATGCACTTAGTCTTGACTGTTACAAGAATGTGTGCTGTGTATTTTGCACTAATAATGGTCAAATTCCATTTTCTGACACAATTCTGTCATCTCTGTGTGTTTAACCTAAATCTTAAACGAGCATAAATAGCTAAATATTTTTCTTAGGTGGCTTCATTTTCCTGTACCTTTTTCTGATGCTGTAGCTGCTTTGAATATTGGTGTAATTATTTTGTTAACAAGCATGTCTTCCTAATTTGTCTCAGCTGCTTTGCATGAAGAGCTGGTGGATGGCAGCAGAGTATTATCTGTGCAGAATTTGTCAGTGAGCAGCAGAGCGTAGGGGAGAGTGGATTAGCAAGGAGGAGCCCACCTGATTAAACAGAGGATGAATCCTTAATTGGGGAGTGTCTGTGGGGCCTCCTGGGAATTCTGGAGGATTTGGTCAGGGAAGTGGATTTTAGCTTTTTGATCTCAGAAGTTAAATTGCTAATTTTAATTTCCTCAATGCAGAGCACTGGGTTCTTCTTTGTCACTTGACAGGGATTTTGGCCATATCTTAACATCAAAAGGACACGAGAAGCCAAAAGGGGTTCATGCAAGGGGAAGTTCACCAGCTTGAGAAGCTACATCTTCAAATTGCCATCCAGCCCTGCTTTAATTTTCTACTGCATTAAGAGGGAGCAGAGTAAGGTTTCCTCTTAGATCAGGTGTCAAGTCAGGTTTCTGATCTCCCTCCACTGTCCTGGAGCAAGGGGCTAAGCTGGAAACACTTTATGGAGCCCAAGGTGTGGGGGAGCTGGAGGAGGGCATGACAAGCAAGGGGCTTTGCTGTGTTACTTGTCCAAGTAGCACAAGAGGAAAAGTGAGCTGTGCTTTTCCTTTAGAATGCTAGTTTCAGCTCAGGTTTGAAAAAAACAAAAAGCAATAACAAAACAAAGACCACTTAGGGTAGAGTTCATAGTTTGGTAGCAATTTGCTTCAGTTGTTCCTAAAATTGGTGGAAAGATTCCTGCTGGCCTCAATGTGAGCTTTTCCTAGACTAGGATATCAAATGCTTTCTTCAGTTTGATTTAAAAATGTTTTTTTTTTTTTGTCTTTGAGGCAAGCACTGGGGAAGGAGCAGTAGGCAGCGTGACTTTGTCCTTTTCAGAGAATGAGAAAGTGCTTCACGTCTGTCCTTTTATTTTTCCTCTGAAACACGGGAAGAGGCCACAGGAGAAGTAAATTCTGTGTGTTGAGCCCCCTTATGGGAGCAAGCTGAGATATCCGTGCAGAACAGCAGTGGAGAGGCATTTCTGAGAAATCTGTGGCTGAAATGTAATACAGAATGTTTTGAAGTAGTTCCCTCTTCTTGGGAAGAAGAGAGATTCTTAAAAGCAAAAGGTTAATTTCTAAGACATTTGTCATGTACGGAGTGGTGGCGTTATTGCTGGAGGCACCAGGCAGCCTGGTCCTGTGAGAAGCACTTCTCCAGCAGTGGAAAAGGAGGTGGCATGATTGCTCCTCAAGGGTTTTAAGGAGCATCCAGCACATAACTGAAGATGATCACTCATTTACCTTTGAGTTCATGAGTGAAAATTCCTGTTAAATTCCAAACCAGTTGGTACAAAGCTGGTTGGTTTTTTTTGTTTGTTTTTTGCCTAAGTATACATTTTCCTAGATTTCAGCATTGTCCAAATGGAGGTTTTCCAAAAGGCCCTTCTCCCCCGAGCCCTGTGATGGAAGTGGTGCCTCAAAGCTATGTGGGCAGGGATGGTCAGACTCAAGCTGTAGTACTGTCATCACTTTTCAAAGGCATTTTCATGTAGATTTTTGCTTTGCAGTGGAAGGATCAATCATCTGTTTTCATGAGAGAACAGTCTCTTCTTAGTCTTAGATGTCTCAACAAAACTTTCTACCAGATTTGATGTAAGCAGCATCATGCCCAAATATCAAAGGATCCTTCCATTAAATGGGAACAGGCTGTACTTATATTTGCTGTGTTTACTGGATGGGAGAATTAAAATTGTGCAGTATATAATCCACATCTCTCTTGCTTCTCTGCGCCACTGGGCAGGCGAGACGTGCAATAAATCATTGTGTGCATGCCCATGTTGCTCTGTAATTCCTCTTATAACTACAAGTCCTGCAGGCTGGTGTATAAAGCTGTGAAAACTGAGATGAGTGGCCTTCTGCTTTGCTTTTTAATTTTTTTTTATTTTTAATTTGAGGCAAGAGAGCAAAAAGTCTCCTAAGTTGCTTTCTGCTGGCTTCTGAAATATTATCTACAGTCAGTGGTTTCAGTACTTTAAGCAGCACTTAAATTCTTCCCCTAAATAAGTTAATTCTACATTACAGCAAGAACTTAATGTACCCTCGACTTTCTTGAAGCCTAGCAGATCTGAACTGAATTGTTTTTCCTCTATTAAATTTCAGACTTTCAATATCCTTCCATGGGAAACCTCTCACGCAGTGTTGTCAGCCTCTCCAGGTTGGGAGCCCCTGCTCCAGAGCAGTTTGGTTTAGCTTTTCCATAGGCACAAGGCCTTTTTTGCATCATTGCTAAGGTTTTGTCTCTTTTGAGGTCCAAATTAAAACATACTCATTTTTATATCTGAGCTAAGAACCAGCAGTCTTCCTTCCTGCTGTGACCTGTTTTTATTCTGGTGCACAAAACAGGCAAAATATTTCAAAACAGTGAAATCACTCTTTGTACCTCTATTAATGTAACTTTTCCCTGAAATCTGTGTGCACATTTAAAAGCCAGTCCAGCTTCCAAGGGTGAGAGTTTCTCAATTAACTCAGCCTGGAGAGTTGTGCATGGGACTGGGAGTGGTTTGATCTGGGGAAGCTGCAGGCTGCTGTCCTAAAGTGAGCAGAGAGGAACTGGAGATGAGCACTGGAATGAGTTCTGTGAAACACAAACCATTTCTAGAGGGAGCAACTGTAACTGTCTGTAGGGATTTGTTTCTTCCTGCAGAAGTTTTGAGCCAAATACTCTGTCCTGGATGTCTTCTCAGACTCTGCACATCACATCTGAGGCGTGTGTGCTATTTCAGACTGTGAGGTGAATCCTGTCGGGCACAAAGGGATCTGTGTTCCACATTAGAGAGATCTTATTAAAGGATCTCTTAATTCTTCCCCTCCTTGAATCCTGCATATTTTTCTCTCAGCAGCAATCCTTTCCTGGAACCCTGGCATCCTTTCCTTGTGTGTTCAGGGAACCTTCCTTTCTGTATACCTCCTCCTCCTCCTCACCCCAGAAACAAGGCACACATTAATGGAAAGTCTCTGTTTCATAAAAGCTTGGAATACGAGCCCTGAATGCGTTTGTCAGGATGTTATTTGCCAAAGGTCAGTCCTTTTATCATCTTAATAACGTTCATTACTGTGCTTCCATATGCCATGAGATTCCGAGAGACCGCTGCCCTTCTGACCCTTTCATAAGATGAGAGAATTCCTCTTGTTATTAAAACTTATTTTTATATCAGTGTGCACAGCTTTCTTGTCTGTTGTAAATAACTCTGGTCCTCATTTTGTCTACACAGATTTCTCTGGGTATTTGTGACCTTCCTCCAAAGATAGTGTGCTTTAAAAATATTCTTCTGCTGGACCTAGTGATTACCTTTTGAGGATGAGACTTATTTTAAGATGCAGTGTCATCCTTTCGAGTTAATGGCGTTAATGCTTTATCATTCATCACTTTGAGGGTCCATGACTGGGAAGGGCCTCTGGCCCTGTTTGAGGCACTGAATGGGAGATAACCCATCTGCTCAACACTGCCTGCTGAGCTCAGGCAGGATCCTGGGAATTGAGGGCTTCTCTCATGTTTTAACATGAGCCTCTCCTCTACTGTCCTCCAGGGCTTTGCATTTATTGCTTTCCCTGAAAAATCAAAGCATGTTCCAAGCATCTGCTGTGCTGTACTCTCCTGTCCAGACTGCTGATGGAGTATCCTGAGTCACTCTCCTCTTTCCTGGAGGCTCATGGTTTGTCCATCATCTCAGTTTCCAAACACCTGCACTGTCCTATTTTCCCCTTCATTTCCATGTAGCTCTCAGGAAGTACCTTTGAGAACAGACTTAAAACTCTGCTTGGTGCTGGCGGTAATTCTTGAGGCCCTGTTGCGATACCCAGGTGGAAAAGTCGTGTCCCTTAAACCCTCAGCTCTGCTTGGCAGTTGCCAGCAGGCTCAGCAGATGGTGAAGGATTGATTGAGTGAGGGAAAGCAAACTAACCCTTCATCTCTGGACACTGAAGAACTGGATGGCTGATTATTTTTGTTCTGCATGCAGATGCCTTGGCCATCTGCACAGACAGACATTTATGCTTCAGTTTTAAAGCAGGTGACGCTGCTGACGGCTCCAGAGACCCTGGAAGGCTCACAAGTCTAAAAGCAAAGACTGGTTTGAAAGCAAAGATTGGTTTTTCCCCCAATTTCTGTGCTGGAGTGTTAAAACCTGTGGCTTCTCTAATCTCTCTTCTTCCTCTGGTTCTCAGAACCTGTTCTTTATGATGATGAGGATTTGCATCCTTCTGGAGGAGGAGAGTAAGGCACTTACAGATGGTTAAGTTTTGAGGACAGGGGTGGTGCAGTTATGTTGGGTGATACCAGACTTGTGGTCTCATTTACACAGGTGACAGTGACACCCATACAGGTTATCATTTTGGGAAAACATACAGAACAAAACATTCTACATCTACATTTTCCCCTGGTTTTGTAGTCCTTATCCTTGAATTCTTACATTGTTGGGGATTCCATATCATATTCCAAAAAATATTGGTTTTAGGGTAGTGAACTTGATGTTGCCTTGACAGTTCATGTGCTCTCTTTCCCTTAACAAAGGTGAATGAAGCTGAGATAATGTTACAACACAAACAATTCTAAACACAGATTTTTAATACAGGACACAGCACTGCCAATCCTACTTGTTGGCTGCCAAAAACCATTTTTCCTTCTGTATTTTTTTATTCTTATGAAAGAAGGACAAAAATCTTGATAGGGATTAGGTTCTCCCTTTTTCAAATACCTGAAGGCAAGTAATGAATTAAGTATTAGAAAGACTAGGGGGATTTCTTTAAGCTAGTCCTGCAGTATTTTAGCACACAGCCTATTGTTAGTGAACAATTACATCTAAAGTATAAGGAATGTAGTCAGAGGATTAGACTTGATCCAGAGCACCCTGAGTTGAAATTTTGTCTCTGACTCACAATATAGCAATGGGCACCTGCTTTGCCTCCCTTTAGACCAGGGACAATAATTCTCACAGTGTCCATGGAATAGTTAATGCAGTGAAAAATCAGTTTAAAGACAGGGAAGGAAATGCTTAGAGTAGATGAAATACTGAGCTGGAAGTGTAGTAGACATTTTGAAAGATGGGCCATGTGGGGTAAACAAGTTTGAGGTATCTCCATAATAAAGTGATCCCTAATTCATGTGCCTCTGGCACATCCAGCCCTGACTCTAAAGGAGTATGACTGGGCATCTTTGTAAGGAAAAGTGATTAATGAGTGGCCATGAGAAAGGTTCTCTTAATGCTGTAAATTTTTTATGACCCTGCACAATTGATTGCCCCCAAAATATCCTGTTTTTGTACAAGCAGCTTCATTAATATCTAGCCCTGATTCTAAATAATGCAGTGCCTACAACACTCGTACAGAGTGATGCTGAGCATGTTTCTGCATGGGCTGCCTGACAGCCCAGCCTGCCTTCAGCTTTTAGAGCTTTTTTAAAAATAAAAATGTGTTTCATTACAAGAAAAGCAGGCAGGAGTGCTGGTGCTGAAGGTGCTGCAGGTGCAGTGCAGGTAATGTACACATGCCTGGGTGAGAGAGGTCCCTTCCTCAAGTCCTCTTGTATCCCAGCTTTGCTTGTGCAGCTCCACACGTGCCTCTCTCTGACATAAAGACCCTACTTGGGTGACATCTCCTTGTGCTGGATGTCCCCTTGGAGGCAGCACTCAGAGTGCTTACAGGCCTGCCTGGTAGTCCAAATTCTTGCTTGGTAAACTTGAGGGAAGATTCCCCCAAACAAAATCCCTGGCACAGGCAGGAGCCATCAGGTGGCATCTCCCTGCAGAGCTGGGAGGGACCCAAAAGGGAATTCTCCTGGAAGCTGCAGCTGATCACTGCTGGATTGGGAACACAGAGGGTGACCACTTTATGATTGTGATCAAGATTATGTGCAGCTGGTGAGGCATCAGCATTTGGGGACAGGATAGTGCCTGGCTGGAATGAAGCACTGCATCGTGCCCAGCCATTCATTGATCAAACCTGCAAGGGGAATGTTTAAAACAGCTGCTCTTTTGCCTTTATTAATGAAGCTGTTGATGAGGAACAGATTTCTTTCCCATCTCCCCAGGGTTTCAGGTCATTCCTGTGTGTTTGGAGCAATGAGGCTCAAAGTGCTGTTGTAAAGCCTCGTGTTCTGATCGTTATCTTGTTGACTCAAACTAACCTTCCTTCCCCAAATAAGTATTGACATGGCCCTTCATGCTTTTTTTTTGTGGGTTTTTTTTTTTTTCAACAGCACTAATTGGATTAAAGTAATTGTCACGTGTGAAGGATGCATGTTAGAGCCCAAAGGGCACAGGGGAGGCTCAGCTGTGGGCACCATGGTTACTGGTGACATCGCTGGTTCCCAGCAAGGATTCGGTGCAGCTGAAGCTGGAGTGAGGATGGCCCAAACTAAAGCCAGGGGATCGCTGATCCCTCCCATTGCCATGGAAACACGGCATCCTGCATGCATAACCTGGTGCTCATGGTGGAAATAACAGGGTCCTGTGGTGGCCTGCAGCTGCTGGAAGGGCAGGAATGGTGCTATGGGGAGAGTGGGGAATTCTGTTGAGGTTGGACTTGTTTTCCCATTGACTTTTCTGTGCACAATGAGACAGAGTGAGCCTTGCTTTGAGGGACAAGAGCAAAACTCACAAGTCCCTTGCTGTCCTCCAGCAGTTTTGTGGTTGAGGGACTGCCACTCCAGCTCGATGTAATTGTTTCTGACTGGACCTTACAAAGTGCAGGCTCAAAAGTTCTGTTAAAACCATCCCTGGGATAACAGGGTTCCCAGTATTAAAAGTTCCCTGCCTACCTTTAAGATTGTCTTTCTAATTAAGATTGTTCCCAGCCCCTGCAACACAGGAGTAGAGAAGCTTCCCTGTTTGAGGACTGTTTTGCTATATTTTGATAAAGGTCCCTGCTCCAGCCCAGAAAAGAGCACTGTCACAAAATGGTTAGGGTGCTGAAGTGGGGATGCAAAGATCTGGGTGCTGGATGTAGCTCTGCCAGCAGCTCTGTGTCTTCAAGTTACTTTCTCCTTCTTGAAATGGTGCTCTTTTGTTGATTCCATGATCTTTAATGTGAGGGGACTCAGCTGTTCTGACTGGGGCACAAAAGCCTTTGACAGCCAGAAGTCGTGTGTGCTGTTGTGCTTCAGAACTCTCCTGCATAACTAACAGTAAGCATGATTTTTATTTTTAATTTAGTTCCTGTAACTTCCTGTTTGCTTTTAGAACATTGTGCACTGATAAAATTATGTTGGTTTTGATGTGATGAGAAGTTTTGCATCTTGGCTTCTCTAAGAGTGGAATAGCTCTGTCTCCTCTGCTCTGTTCTCTCATTCTGAACAAAGCTTTTTGCTCAAGTATTGCCCTGGTTATGGTGCTGTGACTTTAACTGAGTGTTTCAGGTCTTTGACACACATAAAAAAAAGAAAGGAACAAGTTGTAAAGTATGAAACTATGGTACTTTTAGGATAACCCAGCATTTTGTTTTTATAGTCAAAGATGTAGGTTTTGATTACCTGCAGTAAATAGTGACCATGAATGGGGCCTGGTCTATCAGATATCTGTATCAGCAGGCAGAAGGTTGCTGGTGGTGAAAGCAGATTGCTGGTAATGAATTAGATGTCAGCTCAAATGCTTGTGAAGGAGTGGTTAACAGAACCCAGAGCTGAGTCACTCCACAGCACAGGCAGCTGGAGGCAGAGTGGATACACCCTGAGCAGGCACACCCTCCCTGGACAGGATACCATGTGCAGCAATCCTGTGCTGGGAAACCCCATGGAGAATAAACCAAGCATTACTTCCAGGACCTTTTGGTGTTTCCCAATGTGCCTATCATCGACTTTTTGGTTTTAGGTGCTGTTTAATTCTGGCAGCTGTGGCTGGAATGTGTTGTCGTGTTTTGTGCTGTAGTATTTGACTGCTGATACTGCCACAATAAGCCAAATTACATAGCTGAGACTAACAGGCTGCTTTTGTCATAACCTCTCTCAGCTTTTCTGTTCAAGTTTACCACGTGCAAAGCCCCAGTCACAGTACCCTGGTGCTCCTCAGTCCCTGGTACCTGCAGGTGGGACTGAGGATGCCTGGTGGGCAGCTACTGGAGCATAGCAAGGAAGGCTCTTGGTGGTGGGAAGAAGACACTGCTTTAAAAAATCAATTTTAAGAGTGAAATATCCCTCAGCCCAAATAATGTTCAACTGGAGATAGTTTGGAATATTTTTCCCTTAGCGTATGGAAGAGATTGAGAGCAAAGAGTTTATTCCTCTCCCCAGCCTAAGTTTTGTTTATACCTTAGGTGCCTTTACATTTCCTTTCTAAAAGTGAACAGAACAGGTCTGGTTAGTGAAAACAGGTCTTAAGAACTCTCCAGTGATGGCAGGAGTCATCTTACCAAGAAGCTTCAGGCATTTTTGTGGTCTGATGGATTGTGTGAGGCACTTCATGCTTTCTCTGGTTCCCAAAGGAAGGGTCTGTTTCTGGGGACTTAATTGGTGTTTGTGGTAGCCTTAGCATCCAAAACAATAAAAAAATAGTAATTGGTCATAGAGAATGTTTTCTCAGCCTCCCTTGCCACAACAATATGAGCAAGTATGTTAGCAGGGTCCTCTGGGGATATTTGCTGTCATGTTCTTGTTCTGTGGTTACAGAGATGTCTTTGCTGCCCTTGTTAACTGAAACCATCAGCTGGCTGGAAACTTCTCTTATCCCTATCTGTGTCTAAGTGGGCTAAAAAAATCCTGGGAGTTCAGTGTTATTTTAATGCATTCTCCCAGAAGAGTTTTGTCAGACTATCAAAATACCTCCTTTCCAAATGGGAGCTGGAGGGGAAAAAAACACCCCCCAAAAAATCTTCTGATTATTGTTTCCAGACAATGATTTGTCTCCCTTACCCATGGATGATAAGTCTGTTAAGCGTGATGCTGTCATTCTTCATAATTGGAATAATCTCAAATCAGAACTCTCGTGAGTCCTGTGGCACTGTGACTGCACTGCTGAAGGGAAGTAAGAACAACATCAGGAAGCTAAAGCATCCCAACCTTTTGTAATCACTGTCTCACTTAGATTGGGAGGTTATACTGTAAGCAATAATCAGTGGTGAACAAGGTGAGAGTGTAGTTGCAATCTATTTTTGAAAGCTAGAACATGCCCAGATCACCCATTATCGCCATGCAGCCTACCCTGTCCTTACTGTTCTCTGCAGGACCATTGCAGTGCTCAAAGTAGTTACAATAAAAACAGACAACTTCAGGAGAAGCTAAACCAGCTGAGCTGTTTGCAGTGCTGCTGTCGGCTTTGCAGAGATTCTCTGCTTGTGGACCTGAGCCTGTGAGCAGCCTGTGCTGGATTCCAGGGCAGGAACACAGGGAGGACTCTGGCTGAGATTGATATTCTTCTTGGTGTTCTGATTGGTTGATGGGGCTGTTTTTCTTCTAACTTCCCAAAAGCAAAACATTACAAGGCAATCTTAATTTACACAGCCTGACTTATGTATTTCTCCAGCTGATCCAATAAGCCACATCCAAACTGTTTGATCCAGCATTATGCATTCCCATTCTGGGAATTCTGTTCCTTCAGCTGTGTTGAGACACCTTGGGCTGTGGAAGTTTCTGTTGCCATCAACCATTGTTCCTTTATGGAGCTGTGTCCCACTAGAAAAACAAATTGCATTGAGTCACCTGGTTCAGTTCCCCTGGGCCAGGTCGTGTGCTGGACTGAGGCTTTGCAAGGTGTGCCCTGGTGGGGAGACACATTTCTAACTGGGAAAGGAGATGGAAGATCTGACAACTGATGAACCTGCCTGTGGAAAGCTCTGTTTACAGCTGTTTGCTGTTGAGAATGGCAGATGATAAATGGGATTAGGCTGGCCCAGTGGTTAAGTGATATTCATGGGAATTATTCATCTGTGATTGTTGTGCTGAGGTCATGTGCTGTGTCCCATGCTATGCTGCTGTGCCAAGAGATTTATTTTAATAGAAGCCTTTAAGTAACTGGCATTCTTGCTAATCATGGTGCATCTGCTTCTCTGGGTTCCCTGTTATGAGTAATTTAATGCTATTACTTTAGCTAGAAGGGATCTGTGTCACCATCTGTCCTGAAAAGCTATTGATGGGGCGGTGCAGAACATGGAGTGTCATCAGCAGCAGAGAGAGACTTGGAAAAGGGATGACTGGATTTCCTCTTGTAATACAATATAAGATGGTTCACTGTGATTATGGGTTAGATAAACTGCATATAAAGGCTGTTAGCTACTTTTTGATTTGGTTGGGGACCATTCCTCAGATATTTATAGAGGGGGAAGATGCTGTGTCAGTAGTGAGTAGCAGTGACCCAGGTAATCTGCTGAATAAAGTCTCCACCTCTCTCTGAGGCAGAAACCTCTGAGACTGACCCTCAAGTGCCTGCACATCAGCATCTCCAGCAGATATCCCTTGGAGAGGGCCTGCCACACACTTCTCAAGCCAAATGTTTTTTTAATTGAGGGTTATTTTTTAATTGTTGTTTACAGACCACTTCCTTGTAACCAGCCCTCTCCAGGCTGTAACTCAGGCACAGTAGGCATGAAGAGGCTGCATGGCTGCAGAGCAAATTGCTCTTCACTCCCACAAGTGCTTCACTTTCACAGCACCACTTATGCCCAGAGTACCATCCCGGTCTCTCAAGTGCATGGGGCTGAACTCTTTATTTTTATTATATAAGAAACATATTTTCTTCTTGTCTTTCTGTGACTGGTCAGTAATTGCACTGTTCACCATCTCTCCTGACTCTTGGCCCTTCCTTACTTCACTGCAGCTCGTTGTCTTCTCAACAACTGCTGAGTGTGAGAGCCTGGAGGGCTGGGAAGCAGCTTTGTGTGGGTTTATCCTGGGGAGTTTCTCTTTGATCATACTATCCTTCCCAGCAGTGTGGTGTGTTATGAGTATAAATTTGGCCTGACTCAAAAGTCCTGGCTCTAAAGATAGTTTGGGATATAATCTTTGATTTTTTTTTTTAATTTTTTTTTTTGTCAGCAGAGCTACAGCTCTTATTTCACATTCATCTGAGAAAATGTTCTTGCTGCCCTTGTCACATCTTACGTAGATAAGTGACAAGTAGGAGGCATGTGAAGGGACAAAATTTGCTTAAGGTTTGTAACTGGGTGACAAAAGCTGTGGGCTGGAGTTGGTCATCTGGAAAGGCTGGAGGAGGAAGCACACCCTGCTCCCAGAATAGGGTTTGCAGTCTCCTGCAGCTGCATAAAAGTGAATAAAATAACCACAATTCAGAAGTGGGACGTGAACTGACTTTCACAGAGTCTCAGTGAATTTGGTTTTCCCTTCCTTCCTTCTCTCCCCATGTTTTGGGACAATGACACTGTGCCACCCTCGCATCTCCTGCCATCAGAGCCTCACCAGCTCCAGGTTGTGTGGAGAAGCTGCTGATGGAATTATTCATGTACAGCAAAAAATTGACCATTTTTTGTGAGTTCTCCAGAGTTCCAGCTGTTGGGTGAGAACCAGGCAGCTCATCTCCATGCAGGGAAGTTTTTGTTAAAACCAGCTGAACAGGGAAAAGTGGAATGGGGAATGGTAGTGTTAGTGAGTAAAACCCCTCAGAGGATTTGGTCCCAAATAAGGACTTGCAGAATTGACAGGAATTGCTGAAACTGGGCAATCTAGAAGGGAGTTTTGAATAAATTGGCATGAAGAAAACTCATCTTTCCTCTGTTTATGACTTCCATGTGCTTCTGCCATATAATAAAACTCTAAATCTCTATAATTTGTATGAACTGTTCAGAGCAGATGCTGTGCAGTTATTCTGTCTGACACTTTCACTGTGCTGGCTGGGTTACTGCCTTTTCTGAGACCTTTGAATTAACCAGATTTTGGGGTCATCAAGATTATTTAATGTTATTATCATAAATATTTGTACAGGACTTGGTCAATGCTTATATAAGAACTGAAAGAAAGTAGTTTGTTAGAAGAGGATGTGTGCTTTAATGAACTGCCAGCTGAGTGATAGAAACAAACTGTAAAAAAGTACTTTTCTGTTTTTCTGGGTTTTTTCCTGTTGCAGTTTGTGGGGCAGGAAAAAGTGGTTATTTAGATTGTCAGTTATGGCTGTTTAAATTTAAAATCACTTGAGAGCTCTTTATAAACAAGGCTATTTACTTCTGAACAGCTCTGTTGGCTTAACATCCTGTCCTCAAAAGATAAGAAGTTGATCTCTTGCATCTTATTAATAATTTTCTGTTAAACCATGTTATCCTTTGAATTGTTTATATGCCAAAAATGAGGAGTTGTTATTGTGTTACATTTCACAGTTGATTCTTCCTATAAAATTCCTTTTTTCTCCCCTTAATTTCCAAAGTACTGTGCTCTAAAATACAAACAATAATCTGAAAATGCTAACAGAATGAATCTGTTGTTTGGAAATGATGAAGGTTATACATCATCCAATCTGCTGAAATGTGTGAGAAATTAATAAATATTTGGTTTGCTTCTAGCTCATCTTAGAAGCACTGAAATTAGTATTTTTTTATTGAGGGAATTTTTGCCAGGTTTCTCACTGAAGGACAGTCCTACAAATAAGCCAAAACGTGGAGGCTGCCAGGGGGTGCAGTGATCATTCTGCCAAACTAGGGTTGTTTCTTCTAAATATCTTAATTAGCAGAGCAAAGTCTCCAAGCTGTTCTTGGAGAGCTGCTGCTGGGCCAGATCACATGCAACAAACCCCCAAATCCTGTGGGTGTAGGTCACAGAACTGTCTTTATCACTGTGATCAGGGAATCATTGAGGTTGGAAAAGACCTCTGAGATCATCAAGTCCAACCTGTGACCAATTCCCAGCTTTTGTCAACTCAACCAGGGCACAGAGTGCCACATGCAGTCATTTCTTGAATGCCTCCAGGGCTGGTGGCTCCAATTCCTGACCACTCTTCCAGTGAAGAAATCTTTCCTGGTGTCCAGCCTGGGATGCTGCTGCACCAGGAGTGTGTGTGATTCTTCTTAACATCAGCATGGGGATGTGCCAGCTTGGACAAACTCCCCTTGGCTGTGACATCTGCTGGTGCTAAAGGATTTTGTGCTGTTGGGTGGTTCAGAGCTGGAGCCAAGGGGTGGGGTGTGATGTGTTACCTGTTCCAGGAACAGGAACTGAGGTGTCATTGCGTCTCTGTTCATACTGAGCATCCAAATGGAAATTGTCACGTGGTCCTGAATGAATCAAATCTCTGTGTTGGCCAGATGAGTGTCTAAATTTTGCCTTTTTAATCTCTAGGTTTGGTAATCTTAGTGCTGAGGTGCTCAAAAGGATTCCTGGAAACCATCCCCAGTGTCCAGGTGCTTTGAGAGCCCGGTCTGTGTATGATGCCCTGGAAAATGAACATTTTTGTGATGTATTTGTGATCTATTTCCCCTTTCAGAAAAAGAGCAGAGAGGAGACATGTGGGGAAGGCAGCGGAGTGGAGATCCTGGAGAACAGGCCCTACGTGGATGGCCCGGGGGGCAGTGGGCAGTACACTCACAAGGTTTATCACATCGGGATGCACATCCCCAGCTGGTTCCGCTCCATTCTGCCCAAGGCAGCTCTGCGTGTCGAGGAGGAATCCTGGAATGCTTATCCTTACACAAGGACAAGGTAAACCTGGGCAAAATGTCCACAGCTGCTCTCCTGTGTTAAAGAGAGGGCTTGATGTCACTGCCAGAGAGTGACATTTCCCTCTCCAGTAATATCCTTCAGAGCAACCGGGGGCAAGTCCTAAAATTCCTGTTCTCAGGAGTTTGCCTGGGCTGACTGCACACCTACCAGGGAATTTGTGGCTCCTTGCTGTAAAATGTGGAGATGTTTTGTCTGTCAAAGCTTGGGGAATCAATGGTTTTTATTTAGTCTTGTACCCTGCACTATGTGTTCTGCTTAACATTGCAGATCTCTGCAAGCTCAGGGAAATGATAAATGTGCACAGTGCTGGGACAGATGTCATGCTGAATCCTGTCAGGGAAGACAGGATGCATTTGTACAGGGGAAAGAAAAATCCTAATAAATAAATAAATAATCACAGCACTTCTTTTCTGGGAACTGTCTGTCATTTAACTAGAAAATAACAAACCTACATCCTATGGCTTTCACCCTGAGGAGGGAAGAGAGCCAGAGGCTCTGTGGAGCCCTCTGGGACCTCCTCATTTAATCTGATTTTGTCAGGGAGGACTTCAGATACCCTGGAATAAATAACCTTTGTGCCAGTTACTCCAGTTTAGAGCATTTGCTCTTTTTCAGATTTACAAATCTGATATTTCTTGTCATCTTGCATAATAATAATAATAAAAAATAATAGACAATAATAAAATAATAGAAAAGCTTTAATGTGTATTTTGATTTTTATGAAAAATCTAGAAAATTTTTTTGGTTCCATTTTAGCTGGTCACTGCAAGTAACATCAGTCCTGGGAAGGTGGGGAGTCAGTGTTTGCATTTGGGCTGTTGCCAGTGACTGAATATAATGGAGCTGCCTCACTTTTAAGTGATTAAAGTTCACTTCCAGTCAGTTTTTATCTCTTCTCTTGAAATGCCTCTGAGTCAATCAGTTGGCCAGGAAACCTGTGCTGCACAGAACTCGTTCATATTTTATTCTGCCATAGGTTCCAGGCAGGAGCTTTGCTTTTCTCCTTGCACAGGTGCATTTCCAGGGTGTCCTTGTATTAGTATCTCTGTCACAACTTTTTAATATAGTGGACCCAAAATTTATCTCCTTGCTGAAAACTGGTGAGCTCCTATCTTAAGAAGTTATTAAAGAACAATCTCTAGCTGGTATTTTAAGCTTATCTGAAGGAAAACAGGAGTGAAGGCTGGCTGGGATTTGAGGCTGATTTACTCTAAGCTGTGTTGTTCTGGCTCCCAGGTACACGTGTCCTTTTGTGGAGAAGTTCTCTATTGATATTGAGACGTACTACAAAACTGATCCAGGAGACCATAACAACGTGTTCAACCTCTCTGCTGCAGAAAAAAGACAAACCATTTTAGGTAAATAGCCTTTTTCCTCTACTTTTTCCTGTTTTGTCTTTTTTTTTTTGGTGTGTCCATCTGCCTGTCCATCCTCCCTAAACACAACACATCTGCACCCCTGTCAGTGTCACTGCAAGTAGGGTTACATCAAGTAGGGTGAGGATACCAGAATTCTCTTCTAGACTTGATGTAAATCCCATGGAAATAATTTGAATCTTCTGTCTGTAAATTTAAGCTGGTGCTTTTCCATTTTATTTATGCAGCTCCCAGGAGGAGTAAGACAGCTAATGATTTTGGGGGTAATAAGTAGAAATAACCATAGAAGAGGAAAAAAAAGCTGTATAATTGTGAAAACAATGCTGTTTATTTGTGTGGCTCCTTCATGTATGTGAAAATGATTCCTGGCTGCACTTTTGAAGCATGAAGGTGCATTTAATTTTTGTTCCTTCTTTTAGTCCTGCCCTCATGCAGGTTAACACTCACTTCACAGCTGTCTTTAGAAGATTGAATTAATGTAAGGAATTCATGAGAAAAGGCAAAAGTATTTCAATAAAGTACTTTTGTACTTCAACTGTCCTCATTCCTAGGCTTGTCTGACCAGGTTTTCTCTGCTGAGCAGACTCAAGTTCCACCACTGCACTGAGAGTGTCACTTCTTGGGAAGTGTGAGCCTGCCCTTCAATCCAAACTTCAGATGCTTCTGCTGAGCTCTGGGGGTTGCAGGTGTTTAAAATACATTCATTCACTCCACTTCCGCTGCAGTTTCCACTTCTCCATTGTTGGATTGTTAATTAGGACTTTAGTTCAACTTTCTGCTTTCCACAGTACATCTGGTCTAACAATAGCAGCTGAGGAGTTCCCAGTCCACTCCTCTGAAGGACCCAAAGATGAGCTGTTCCATGGGCAATGTCTATTCCATAGCAGGGCAGGTGTATTTAACTGTCTTGGCTGAGACAGCTGCAGTGCTGTGAGTGATATTAGAAAAGCTGGAAGGTGGAATGTGCAAAGATCTGTGTGGAGCTGGAAAGACAAGAGTGTGCAGAGCTGCCAGAGTGCTGTGGATCTGCAGTTACTGTGGGCAAAAACATCTATTTGGAGCAAACCCTGTTTGCTGGAACTGTGTGTGCTCATTCCTCTGGCAGAGCTGATCTCTGCCCAGCAGAAGTGTATAAACAATTTAAATATCAGTTACTTAAGTGTAAGGAAAAAGAAACTAAATTGCTGTAATGCTTCTGGTACTTCCTAAAACAGAAATAATTCATGAAAAAAATGATGTTTTCTTGTTTTGCTCAGGAAAAGGAAATGTCTAACTGTTTTTATTCTCTTCTATAGATCCTATTGATATTGTTAAAGATCCTATCCCTCCCCATGAGTACAAAGCTGAGGAGGATCCAAAGCTGTATAAATCAGTGAAGACTAAAAGAGGGCCCCTCTCAGAAGATTGGATTCAAGAGTACAAGAACAACCCTGGGAAATATCCCATCATGTGTGCATATAAACTGTGTAAAGTGGAGTTCAGATACTGGGGGATGCAGTCGAAAATCGAGCGCTTTATCCACGATGTTGGTGAGCATTTCTGGTCTTGCAGAGTTCACTCCTTAATGTTTGCACTGAATTGAAACAGGAAGGTGAGGTCTGTGCAATGCATCACATTCCAAGAGATTCTCAGATCTGATGACTTTGTGGGTCAGCTCAGAAAAAATCCTATTATTCTGTCACTTATAATCATGGTATGTACAAATCCAAACCATGTGTACCCACTGGAGAGGTTTCAAGTCCTGTGTAGGCAAGATCTTGCATTCTCTCTTCTAAAAATTTTTCTTGAAGATAAACTTGCCAGATCATTTTTAAACTCTGTCAGTCTTCTTTATTGTGGCCACAATCCATCCTGAAGGGCTGCCTAAAGAAATAAGCTTCCCTTCAGTGTCCTGAGTGCTTCCAGAAAACCACTCCCTGGAGCATCCCTAGTTTCTACCTGCCTTGTGACAGGGCTGATGGGGCTCTGAGTGGCTCTGAGTTGTGAGTAAATGTCCTTCTTTGATGGATGCATCGTTCTTAGGTCAGGGCTTTTAAGGAGGAATTGGATGTGTCTGGGAGTAACTAAGTGGAGACAGTACAGGTGCTGGCAGTTCTGGTGGTAATTTGTTCTTTGCAGGAAATCTATAAAACACCTGATGCAGTTTCTGAGCCTTGACACAAATGACAGGATCTATGGCCAAGTAGAAAACCTAGATGATGTTTTAGAGGAGCATTCCCATCTGAAAGGGCAGAGCTCTGGCTGTCAATTGGCAAAGAAAATGTCAAAAAAAGACTGTGTAGGGGATGCTACCACCTTCTGTGTATATAAATCCTCCTGCATGACCTCTACAACTCTGCTTTTGATGTTCAAGTCTTCATGAAGTGCCTGATTCTAGCATAAGTAATTTTCAAGCTCTTTGCAGTCACACTGTGCTCCTGAGAGCTAATGTGAAAAACACTGATAGAGGAGTGGAGAATAGTGTGCATCTCTCTCCGAATGCTCACAGGTTTTCTTACAGTGCCTTTGCTTTTCTTTAGTCAGGGATGGAAGTTTTTCCAGCTGTAGACTGTGTTACAAGTGCCTCTCTGCACTGAACTCCCTTGGTGTTTCGGGGACACGGGTTAATTTAGTGTATGCTTGAAAACACAGAGGCAGAATAACATCTCCATTGTATCTGTTAAATGAAAAAGGAGCATGTGACTCTTCCAGTTGTTCAGAGGTGTTTGGCATAGATTAACCGTGGTCCCTTAGAAACATTGCTTTTGTATTCCGTGAAAGATTGCCTGCCATTTCCCTCTTGATTGAGGCTTTGCAGAGAGCAGAGCCAGCTCATTGTCTGCCTTTCAAAAGCTTTTCCAGCCTGTTGTAAAGATGGCAAATAGTGTTTTTCGAAGTGGTTAAGATGCATAAAATCGGGAAAGTCTTTTAGGCAAGACAAAGTAGAGTGAGTAAAAAGTGAAAGTAAAAGCTTGGGGTATCTGCAGGAGCTTTGTGGCCTCCCCCTGCCCTGGGATAGCCATGGGGAAGCCACGAGTGGGCAAAGTGCCACAGCATTTGTACCAAAGGCAGCAATGTGTGAGGATGATTAAGCTGGAAAAACGTGGTTACAACAGGACTGACCAGGCTTAGATGCAGATTCCCATGTGGGGCTCTCAGCTGATGGCCAAAAGCAGATGAAGACCTTTGTGGGTTCTTCCTTAAAGAAGAGAGAAGCCAGAGATGTGATGGTGGGTCAGCCTCTTCTTCCTTGGCATTTTCCTCCTTGTTCCTCTGTTCCCAACTGGAGCAAATTTATCTCTTGGGGAATTAGCCCACCCTGTGCAGAGTCACCAAGCCAGCAGGGAAACAAACAGCAGGATCCAAACTCTGCCCAGTGGGGAGCAATGCTTAGTGGAGCAAACTAAAATTAGAGAATGGGTTGAAGAAAGAGCAGGTCTGAGGTAAGTGATGGATGGCTTGAGCAATGTGGAAGGGCTGCTGAGCACAGAGGGAGGAACTCTGGGGGACGGTGTTGAAACGTTCTCACTCGTTCTGAGTGCAGCAGCCATTCTTTCCCATGACTAATTGGACAGTTACTCAGTGCTTTGACAGCCTGAGACACAGACTAAAATTGTGATTGTGGGCTATTAGTCTACTTGGCTGTAATATTTGTATGCTTTTTTACTCCTTTCCCATAGATTTTAAGTTTAATTGGACTGGCACTGCATAATGTTCTGCTCCCACTTGCTTCCTAATGGTGCATGTGGGCTCTGAGTCTTTTGTTGTTAAACAAGTGTGTTGACTGTGTATGGGTTATTAATTATATACTGTGGCAAAGTGTGTTCCATCCCAGTAACTGGAGCTTTGTCTAAGCCACTGTGTCCTAGGCTAAATATGCCCAAATTGCTGCACAGTGGTGAGGTGGTTTTTGAAAGCTCTTTTGCAGAACTTTGGCTTCACCAAAGCTCTCAAATGACTCAGTTCATCCACTGCCCACTGGATCCCAAAGGCAGAGTTTTATCTTTCCAAGGGGAGGCAGGTTACTGTTGGCATGATGTGGATGTGACCACAGGCTTTTCTTTGAGAGGGCTCTGAGAAAGGGAATTAAACAGGTGTGACTGCAGGTGGCCTTTGGTTGGATTGTGCTGACAAGGTTATGGGATCTCTTGGGACTGTCAGGGAAGTAGTGTTGCACCTGGACAATCAGGCATCCTGTATTTGCTGACAGAAAATTGTGACAGTGCATTATAAAATTATTTGGGAGGTTGTTTCTGGGTACAGAGGCAATGGGTATCTTAATTAATCTCAACTGCTTGGATATTGAGGGCATTTGGGGCAGAATTTGTTGGTGGGCTTTGTGATCTATTTCCATCGAGTTCTTATTAAATTTACTATTTTTATTTCACGTTGAAAAACAAGCCCAGAACTACAGACCAAAGCTTTTTAAATTCACATGAACTTCCTCTCTGCCTTGGCTTCTCTAATGGTCATTTACACTTCCTTTTTTATGGTGGAGTCCAGCACCACAAATCATTAGCAGGAGTCAGCACCTCATGGATTCAGCCAGCCTCTGAGTTGTTGAGATGGTGAGCTGGAAATCAAATGATTTAAATGTTTGCACCCTGCTCAGCTCTTCACAGATGATCTTTCTGCACAGCACAGTGGGAAATGTTACAATAATTAAATCAACACATGATGACGGGTGCTCTGAACTCAGCCTGCACATTTGTGCATGTGTGATGTTATTGTTTGTTTGTTTTTTAAGCAAAGCATTGCACTCTGGAGAAATGATAGTCTGCTTAATGACTGATAACCAGCTGGTACCTGCATCCTTGTCAAAAAACCTCTTCCCATTTTTTCTGGGTGACTTCAGTGAGCTGCTTGATGAGGCTGGGGGGGGTTTCCTCTGATTCTGGGGGAGAAGGTTCGGATAAGCTTGGGGCACGTTGGTGGAGTGGGGAAACCTGCTGGCACAGCAAACTTCCAACTGTGCTGCAGCTGGGGCAGTGTGGGACAGAGACTTCTCTGGCTGAGCAGGACACCTTTACACCTCCTCTCCTTCCAGGGGGAAAAAAGGAAAGTCAGCTGGGCCACAGATTTCCCTCAGCAGTCTCCTCATGGGCATCTGCTACAAAGAGAGTTTTTTCCCAATTATTCTCTTTCCTGGGTCTGGTGTCTCCCCTCCTTTTCGCTTTCCAATAAAAAACTTTTTTTTTCTCTAAGGTTTTGATACAAAAATGCTTTGAGACTTAGTTTTTTGCATTGCACAGGGAGAGCAGCAGTGTCTGGATAGGTGAGGTCAGTCATTTGTAGCTGGATCCTGGCTCCCTGTAGCTGTATGGGACACTTGTGTTCCCTGGATCTCTGCTGGGAGGCTGCAGGCTGGGCAGGAATTCAGGACCCACTGCTGTGCACAGAGGAGCCCCTCAAGTTCTCTTCCCTGGCACTGAAGCCTTTTCTGCAATGGCTTTTATTTTTCCACAGCCTCATTCTCCCCAAGGTTTTCTCCTTGTGTTTAAGAGAGAGAAAAGCAGCACTGCTGGCACATCCCAGGTGAAGGCCAAATGCTGGAAAAGTAATCTGCTTTTTGGACTTCTTAACTAACCTGGAGGAGTAGAGGCACAGCAGCTGTGATGCCCTGTAGTGCCATCCTATTTTCAAAGGAGCAAAGCTTTAAGGAAGGGGTGGTTTGGGATGTCTAATCAAAGGGATGTGAGCAGGGCACATGGGGAGGTCTGTGGGTTGGCAGGAAGCAGTGCAGGTGATTTTTGAGATCTAAGAAGGCAGAGAGGAACTTCAAGAGACTTTTTTTTCACCCCCAAGTGGTTTTTCTGTTCCCTGTGATGTTAGTCCATTAAAACACAGATATGTGGTGGGTGGCATCTGTGACTCTACACAGAGAATTTCTGAGGAGTTGGGGCACTGATACATCAAGGCTGGATTCAGGAGCAGGAGTGGAGCCTGCTGAGCCCTTGAACGGGGGAAGCCATGGGATAAGAGCAACATTCACTTCTGTGTCTGATCACAGTCTGTTTTCAAGGTGTTCCAAGCAAGGTAGAAGTGGACACTGTGGGTGTGGAAGTACAAAGGGTGGTGTGGTGTTTGGGACAGCGAGAGAAATGTTTTCTTGGCTTTCAGTGTGGGTGTGATGCAAATTTAATCTTGGTTTTTAAGCTCTCTGGTTGTCAATCATAACAGGAGGTGAAGAGGCTAAAACATTCTTCTGTAGTTCTGCAAAAAGTAATCTGGCAGAGGAAATAACTCTGAATCTCTCGACTCAGGCTGAACAGAATTAAGGTGCTGAAGGCTGTCATTCTGCCCCCATAAGGTCACACTCTGCTGGCTCAAACTTGCCTCTCCCTTCTGAAAGTCAGTCAGCAAAATGCATCAAATATTGATAGATTTAATCTTACTGTGTAAATGAAGTTCAGGTTGAGCTGCTCTGTGGCATTAGCTGCTGATCTCAGTGGCCATTTCCTCCTGATAGCCTGGCTTGGGATGACTGGTGGCATTAAGGACTGACCAAAGAGCAGAACAGACAATAAAGTACTCAGACCTGGAAGGTGATAAACATACAAAAATATGCTTTTTGTGTGTTTAGAAAAAAACAACAAAGAGTGATTGCTGAAAACAAACTGGGTCTTTAGGCTGAACATCACAGCAACTGTGACAGTAGTGAGATCTGAGGTTTTCTGTACAGCAGGGAAGTCTGTGTTGCTGGAAGCATCTTAGAAACCCTGCACATGTTGGGACCATCCCCCTTTGGCCATGCTCCTGGAGATGGAAAGTGGTTTATGAGGGATGTCTTTCCTCATGGTGCTGCTTAGAGAACTCTATCTGCAGCTCCCAAAATCTAAATGATTCTAATGTTGATTGCTCTCTTAATCCCACTGACAGAAAATCCCACTGGTGCTTTTGGCTTGTCCTTCAACCCATCTCTGCCTCAGTTTCCTAGTAATTAAAGAGGGGGCAATATTAATTGTTTATTATCAGAAAAACTCCTGTGGATCAGTTAGTCAGTATTTACAGAAGCTTTAAAAGCATCATTACTGCTGTGTGATCCCATCAGGAATAAATAGCAGTTTGGAGTTTTAACCTGTTGTGAGCTTTTAAGGAATAATATTGGTGAAAATCCTGAGTGACTTTTATGTTTTAAGAGTCTTGGGGGTGTGATGAGTGAGTCTTGAGAAGAGTATCTGTTGCCTGGTCAGGTGCATTGTGTGTTGATACTGAGGCTATTGTTCCTTTCAGATATGTGATACACTGAAATATTTTAAATTGGCTTTACCCACTCCATTTTTCTCCTGCATCAGAAGACAGATGGTATCTGCAAAATAAAGCATCTTTTTCCCTCCCTTACTTTGCTTTCTATCCCATTATCTCAGAAGCTCCCATTTGTGATGCTGTTTTACAGATACATAGAAACCAGGTGCAGAAAACGGGTTTCCAAGGGAGAGAATGGTGTGGGATGTGCTTTTGTAACAACTGGGGAGGACTGTGGAGCATTCATCGAGGAGTGACTTGAAACTCTCCAGGATTAAAAAAAAAAAAATTCAGTAGTTTTCTTCTTTTTTCTTTTTCTTTTTTTGTCTTTTAATCCTGGTAATATATTTCACTTTGAAGACGGGATCCAAATGTTACAACTTCCTAGAACTTCAGGGAGCTGAAACTGTGATCCATGCATGGCTCCTCCTTGGTGGAGCAGGCAGCCAAAGTCTTCCATGCAAAACTAGGAAATCCCTTTCCAAGTTGAAGGCAGTGAGAGAAGACTGGCTGGTGTCAGTGCATGGTTGGTTAGGAAGAATTGAGGGATAAAGTACATGAAGTGAGCAGTTTGTCATCCTGACTGTGTGAAAGTCCTGCACTGTGGGTTGGATGTCACTGTGCTGTCCCTGCCATGGTGTAGCGAGGCTTTGGGAGGGGAGCACGTTGGTTCCTGCACTTTGTGCTCTGGTGACAGGGACGTTTTGGCTTTGCAGGCCTGCGGAAGGTCATGGTCCGGGCCCACCGCCAGGCCTGGTGCTGGCAGGACGAGTGGTACGGGCTCACCATTGAGGACATCCGGCAGCTGGAGAAGGAGGCCCAGCTGATGCTGGCCCAGAAGATGGCCCAGTTCTGTGGTGAGAATGACACAGAGCAGCACAGTGTCAAGGACACTCCTGGGGAGAAGGAGGTGGAGCCCAGCACGGGGTCACCCGCAGACACCGAGGACGCCTCTGCGAACAGCGACGCGACCTCCGGCAGGTCACTCACCAAGCAATGGTCCACCTCCTCCAAGTCCTCACGGTCTTCAAAGAGAGGAGGTAAGATGCTGACAATGACTTGCTCTTCTGAATTCATGGATGTTGGGCTTTCGGGAGGTCGGACCAGGTGCCTTTGGGACAATGTGTATTAGTCCTATGAGTCCTGTTAGCTCAGAGCCATTTTCTGCTGGTGCTGCAGGCTCAGTCTTCTGACCTGTTTTGGGTTTGGGAAGGTTTCTGGTTGTCCCATAACTGTGACTCAATGTCACATGGCTGAGTTGTTGCCAATGTCAAAAGCACAGAATCTGTAAAAACACTGTAGAGGAGCAGGCGGGAGCTGGCTGGCAGCACAGAGTTAGTCCTTGTTACCCAGGAGCCACTGGTGGCTTTCTAAGGCCCTTCCATGGTGTTCCCTTCTGGATATCTGCTCATCCTTGGTACCTGTGTCACAGCAGGTATCTGTGCCACCGCGTGTCTGTCATTTCAGGAGGGGGGTTTGGCTCCATGGGGCTGCACGCAGTGGAACATCTGACTGGGGAGATTAAGGCAGGAACCCCCAAAGGTGTGTGGGAGCTGTTGCCTTCCCCTGGTGATGATGTGCAGTAGCTGTTTGGAGACAAAACCTCTCCCTGGGATTAGGTGGGACTGTGGATCATGTCTGTATTCCCTTTGAAACACCGTTCAGGAAGCTTTCAGGATTTTGATGTTAGAGTTCTGCTGTGGATACCCTGGAAGGATTCGGCTTTG
This sequence comes from Poecile atricapillus, assembly GCF_030490865.1. Classification (NCBI taxonomy): domain Eukaryota; kingdom Metazoa; phylum Chordata; class Aves; order Passeriformes; family Paridae; genus Poecile; species Poecile atricapillus. The sequence continues at coordinate 2,654,910 of NC_081264.1, forward strand.
AGTCTTGGATTTTGTTATTCTCCTCTCCCTTGGGATTCAGCTCATTTTGCTGTACTTCTCTTCTTTGGACTGTTCTGTACAAAGGGGTGAATCCCCAGGAAGGTTCAAACCCTCAGCAATTCCCTCTCTGTTTAGCCAAGTGCTTCTGGTAGCAGGGAAATCGCAGCTCTCACTGCAAGAGGGAGGAAAAAAAAATAATGAAAACCCCAAGGGGCAGCATTTCTTCCAGTGATGGTGGAAGGGAACGTCTGGGTGAGTGAAGCTTCTCCATCTATCATATGCACTAAATATTGGGAGTTGAGTCTCCATTTTTATTTCCCACTCCATCACTGATTTCATCGCGGGGTGAATGAGAGACGAGCAGTGGTTTTACCTTGTGATGACTCACTCGAGTGAGCCCCAGGGAAGAACCTACCAGATGCTTCACAAATCACTGCATAAAGATAAAAATGCTGGCTACTTTGCCTGCACCAGGATTTTATATTGATGTACCCATATCCCATTCTGCTCTTTGCATAAACCCCCTCTTCCACTGCTGGCACGTTCGCTGGGAGCTCGAGTTTTCAGACCTCTCAGGGTTTCACTTGAAGGTTTTCACTGGAAGCAAAGCATGAATTTCTTTTCAACGGCAGAATGTCTCAGATTTTACAAGGAAAAGTAATGAAAGAAATTAATTGTGATGTGCTGGGAAGTACGTCACACAGATATTTTAATCCTCCTTCATGCTGGCAGCACATTACCATATGGAAGCAAGGAGGGCTGTCGCGACGCACCGCCACCTCCAGCTGAAAAAAATGCCTTTTTTCCAAAAGATTTTCCCTTCCTCCACCACCTGAGCGAGACCTCTGGTGATGGCAGGACCCTTGTTGCCCTCCCATATGTTATTAAGTTCTCTATTTTTAGCAACTATTATGCGAGTGCCTTGACGTCACTCCAGCGTGAATTAGCTCTGCTCTGCCACCTCCTCTCTGGCTGCTCCCGAGGGGTGGGCGGTGGGGTGCTGGGGGCTGCTGAGCTGCAATTACATGACTCTGCACAGGGTCTCCATCCTCGTTCCATGTGACAGCCGGGTGGGAGATTAAAAGAATTTTACTTATATATTCAACTCTGTTGGAACAATAGCACGAAACGGCTCGTGCGGCTGTCACAGTAACCGGAGCCTTTCAGGCTCTTGTATATGCTAAATGAGGACTTGTCAGTCTCCTCAGGTTGTTGCTGGGTTAGGTGGCTGCTGTGAGTGCTTTGTGTGCTCTGTGTGACAGGCACCAGGGGACAAACCCTCTCTCCCATCGTTTTCTGGACAGTGCTCCCTTCAGCAGGCGGCTGTTCTGAGACAACTTCAGCCGAGAAGAGCTCAGGCTGGATGGTTGCTAAATTATAGCTGAAAAAAAAGAAAAGAAGAAGCCATAATGTGTTTATATTTAGCTCAGAGAACTCTGGAGGGGAAAGTGAAAGGGAGCGGGTAGGTGTGAGAACAGGAGAGCAAACAGCACTAAAAGGACTTTGGGGTTTCTCCTTGCTCGGTCAGGACCGCGGCTCTGACAGCTCCCTTTGAAGTAGTCAGATAGCATGTTGTTTAAATCATTCAAGTTTAAAGTTTAAATAGATCTCTAATCCAATTTGTGTGGAAGCAATTTCCTTCCAGAAAACAGATTATTCCTCTCCAGGCTGCTCTGCTGAGCTACCCACCCGAAAGTTAGTGAAGCAGAGGCATGGCTTGTGTGCTGATGAGAGGCACGGAGAGAGCTTCCAATCAGCCTGCTTCCTTCCTAATTGCAAACTTTAAAACCCAGCTGATTTTGCACGTCCTACTAACAATTATAAATAGCTGCCATTCAAAATAGCAGAAGAGTGATCCAAGCAGCTTTGCTTTAATGTAGCATCTTGCTGGCAGGTTCTACCAACAGTAAACAAAACAGGATCTGTAAAGCGGTACACTGACATCACACCAGCATCATCGGGGTTTTGTGTTTTTTAATATTGCAGCAGTGAATTTTCTTAGAGAACACATGATTCTTCCTCCAGCAAAGATCATGTTGGGAACTCTCCGTCTTGTCGATGTAGCGTTTCGCATAAAGCTTTTTTGTTTTTTCCAGCAAGTCCCTCGCGCCATAGTATCTCCGAGTGGAGGATGCAGAGCATTGCCAGGGATTCAGATGACAGCTCAGATGATGAATTCTTTGATGCACATGGTATGTGGAACCTAAATCACCATCGTTTGTTCCCTGAAATGGTGGGGTAAGAGAACGGAAGGCATGAAGGGTGGGGGGGTGAGCAGGGAAGGAAGCGAGACTTTTTTGCTTTGAAGTCTTTTCCTTTCTAACCACGATGTGCAGCTTCGGTGCAGCTCCTTCCAGCATCACCCAGCAGACTCTTGCATTAATGCAGCACCATTTCAGGTGCAGGCTGAGCTGTTTGAGGGAATCTTGAACAGTCTTAGCCCTAAGGGCTGTATTTTATTTGGTACAAATGAGTGTGTGTGAAATCCAGCAGTACTAACTGGGCTGTGGGTGTGTCCTAATGATTCACTGTGACTGATTATTTTTCTAATTTGTTTTTTAATCAGTAAGAGGTATGATTAATTGTCCTGTCTGGGCCTCAAGAGACCCAAATTTGCCTTTATTAACTCCTCATGCTCCCATTCCAAGAAATACAACAGCGAATGCAGCAAGGTACTTCAGGTGCCAAAATGAATCAGTGTTGATTCCAGAATTCTCAAAATAATTTGATTTTCTGTATTAAGATAGCACCTTTGTATTTTTTTCCTCTGTGCATGTATATGTGAAGAAGATTTGTTCCACTACACTCATTTTATATATCGTACTTAATGCAAATTTAAGCCTGAAGAGCTCTGTCTCTATTGACAACAGATGGACTCTCCTCCTAGCTGGTCTGATGGATGTGAGAGGTGCAATATTTGCTGGTGAACTTGGGAAATGCAGTTGTTAGAAGATGACACCCCAGTTTTGCAAAGCAGGATTTCGCTGATGCTCAGCTGAAGTTCAACCTCCAAAAATGGATAGTATTGGGTTCCAGAAGAGTTGTCCCATGAGTGTTTAGACATGGATGTCCAATTGTGGGGTAGAAAGGGCTGTGTTGGTGTGACCTGCACAACAGCAGCTGAAATGGCCAGGACATGTGTAAACTGAGATAAATGTGTGTCTCCTGCCGGGAAGGGGAAGGACCAACTTAAAGTGTCTCTGTTTATTATCTTACATAGCATTTACAACAGGTATGTGAGGGATTTATTGGAGCAAAGTGCATAGAAGGGAAGAGGAGTGAGTCATCCGAACGGCACCGTCGCTATCCACGTGCTTTTTGCCTTTTTAATTACTCAGTAATAAAACTGAGATGGAGATGGTTCTGCCTGGGATCCAAGGCCCTGGGGAATCCCTGGCATGCTCCTAACAGGCCTGGGAAGGGGAATTAACAAAAATGAGCCTTGTGCACCTCTGTTGCAATACTTGTAGGAGGTTGCTAAGAGTAAAAGCAGCTGCTCTCTTGTGAGTCTCTGTGTACGCACAGTTTGTCCTCTGCAGTTGGCACGGTTGGGTTGAAAAGTCTGCCTAAATCTGGTGGGATTTTGGCTCATGAGTCAAAGCCTTGGTGTGTGTGTGCAGCTGAACAGAGCCCCATCCTCAGGAGGGACCGCTTGGTGCCCCTTGGCCCGCAGAGACCCCAGGTCTGTGAGCAGGGATGAGGCTCTGCTTGCAGCTCATCCCGCCGGGGTTGGTACCATGGGAACTGGCAGGGCTCAGGATGTGAGTCAACAGCCAGCAGAGTTCCTCAGAAGTGCTTCCCATACACACACACACACATTTCCTCGCACTGCAGTGGGCGTAACCTGAGCCCAAGAAGATTCCTTGTCTCCAGCTTCCCACTCACCCTCATTCACTGGTAAAGATAGTGACAAATACAGTAATATCCAATATCTATCCTGTAATAAATGCTAATAATGGGAGTAATATCCCATTCAGGGATCACTTGAGCAGCAGTAAGGGCTGTAATTAGACCTCTCAAGGAATTAAGTTTAATATTTAGATTAAGTTGCTAGAGGAGCTTTGAGTGCAATCGTCCTCTTAATTCTCTGTGAGCACGTGTGTTACAGGCCTGTGCTTTCCACTTGCTCTGGACAGGCAGCTCCACACTCCTGTGTACAGGGAAATTGGGATTTACTCAAATTTTTTCCATGGCTGAAAAAGGAAATGGCATGCTGGTGCAAAATTTCCAGGTTGCTCTCTTTTTATGGTCAAAGTTGAAATAGAAACTCCTAAAAATAATCGAGCTTTGCTTGGGTCTTCACTTAGTGCCCTTCATACAATATTTTTTTTAAGCTATTGCTCAGATTTGCTGAAAAGATTAATATATTTCATAATCTTTTTTTGGTCCTCATTGTGGGATTCTTCCAGCTAATTATTTTCTTAGTAACTGTACAGCAATAAGAAAGGAGAAATCCTGGTCTGGGACTCAGAAGATTACAGCTTTTTGATCTTCAAGACATTTGTAATTACTGCTGTTACTACATTTATAAATCTTTATTAAATTTACAAGCCCAGAATTTTCAGGAAAGACATACTAAGCACAGAAGTATAAATAAATTAGAAAGCACTTAACCATTGTAGCAGCAAAAGATACATCCTCAATGGGAAAAAAAAAGAATGAGAAAGGAGAGCTCCCCTTTGTATGTCTCCTCCTTTTAATTACACTTCTAAGAACATCACATTTTTTGGGACCTTTATTCTTTATTGACTATAGTTGAACTGAGCCTGGGGATTTGGAAGATACTGAGGTAGGAAGGAAAAAGCAGATCCATGCTCTGTGTCTCCTGTCTTGAGGAAATCAGCCTGGGGAGTTCACACTCCCTTCATTGCTGCTGCCTTTTTCGGTGTTTGATCCTATGAGCAACAGTGATCCTGGTTCCTTCTTCCCCCAGAGAAATCCCACAGCTCTCCAACAGGATCCCAGTGGGAATCCTTGCTTTCTCTTCTCCTGTGCTGGAACATTCTGCCTGCTTTAACCCCATCAGAGAGAGTGGCAAGGCAAAGGCCAACCATGGTACCTTAGATGGTAGCATTAAAAATCCAGATTACTTTTTTCCGTGTTTTAAGAGTTTGTTTGTTTAACTCATGCAACTAAAACATTTTGTTTACTTTTCAAAAGGTGTTTTGGTTTCTCTATAACAAAAGCTGGTAAAGTATATGGTTTATTTTGACTTAAGCTATCCAAATGTGTATAGATTGCACAGAGTTGTGGGTTTTATTTAAAATTCTGGGTTTTGCTCTTTTCTGTATACATATTTTTGTGTTTGTGACTCTCAAAAAATCTGTTTTTTTAAAGAGGACTTGTCTGACAATGAGGAAATGTTCCCGAAAGAAATAACCAAATGGAGTTCCAACGATCTGATGGATAAAATTGAAACCCCCGAATGTGATGATGTCCAGGGTAATTCTTTTCCAAGTACAAACTGCATGTGCTATTTTACAGTATTTCCAGGCAATTGTCACAGCCTCATTGTGAACAAGGTAAAACTTGTTATCCCCATCTGACAAAGGGAGAAGCTGATACAGAGTATAAAAGTGACTGCCCAGTGCTGCTGGAAAAGATTTGCTCGGTGGGAGCTGGAATAGCTTTTGATTCTCTTTTATTTTCCACATTGGTTTGGCTCCTTTGTGTGACAGCCAGAATTCTCTCATATAATGATGAAATATCTCAGCTCTGTCTCAAATGACTTGAATTTCTCCTGGCTCTTCTTTCCTTTTGCTCCATCCTTTGTTCCTGACTGTATCTGCCTCAGTTTTATTTTCTGCTCATCATTATGAAATGGTGAAAGGAAGCCGTAGCTCCTCAGCCAGAGCTATTCACGGTGGAAGGTGACACTCAGGCTTTTTCTACAAAGTCAGTCTGTGTAGGCACAGATGTAGGAATACATCAGATCTCTACTCCCCAGCATAGTTCAAGGAATTCCTTTTATTTTCCCACAAACCAATCATTTCTGACAGTCGTGCAGGGATTTCCCATTGTTGCCATCCTTAATAAAGCAGCGGTACCAGATCATTGTAATGAGAGAAGAGCTCACTGATGTCCTCAACTCTTACCCAAGTTATGAGAACTTGCTGGAAAATAAATGACCCAGCATTGCCCAGTCTTCTCAGGTGGAAGGAGGCAGGAAGGAGGGAGAGGATGATTTGATGAAATAATGAAGGAGATGTGAGGCATTGGAACAAGCAGTGCCTTTGTGGAAGAATGTCTTTGCCAAAGAGCATCTGGCAGCGCTGACTTTTTTACCCCTCTGTGCTTCCAGGTGACTTGTACCAGGAGACATCAGCAGAGTACCACGTTGGCTCCAGCGTGGAGAGGCTCAGCATCATTGAGGTGAGTGCTTTGGCTCCTTCTAATGAGATCCTTTGTTGCTGGAATGTCTCTGTGTGGGATAAATGGGTCTCTTTGCTGTGAGCAGTGTCTTGTCTCCATGTGCTGCTGAGCTCCAGTAACACCTCTGTGTGTCCTTCTGTAATTCAGATTTAAGGGAGTTTTCACCCATCTTTTGAACATCACATAGGAAATTCTGTGTAGTTTGCAGGCAGCATCAGGTGTCCAGCTGGAAAAAACTGGTAATCCTGTGGGGATGAGAGTAGCTCAAGGCTGGGTAGAGCTATCCTGCAGTGCCAGAGGAGCAAGTGTGGTTGTGGGAGTGGGAGAACACGTTCCTGCAGCACCAGAGTGCAAAGGACATCACTCAGCTGCAGCCCACAGCATGGAGCTGCTCAGGGTCTTGTTTGGAAACCAGTTATAGTGTCAGTACTCTGGGAAAAATAATAAATAAGTAACAGCACACTGACCCAGCCCAGCTTTCTAGACTTCTGCAGTTCAGAGTCCTGGTGAGACAGCCTGGGCTGGCTGTTCTCATCCTGCCCTTCAGCAGCTGCCTGTCTGTGCTTTGCAGAGTGCCCACATTGTGTCTGAGTGGTCCATCAAAGATCTCGAGTTTTGGAATTACTGTTTGTGCCAGGCTCTAAGTTTGTAGTGGTTTGGCTTTTCCATGATAGACTGAGAGCTCAAGGGCCATGAGGAGAGTGGGTGTCTAGGAGCAAAACAGCTTTGGCCACCTCAAAATAAGCAAGTCACAGCCCTAAGATTTCTCTTGGAGCTCAAGATGGTGTGGGAAACTTGTCTTCCTTGGAGGGCTGTGCAAACTCAACCCCCTCCTGTTTCTGCCTTCATTTTAGAAAAAGAACAGACTTCAAAGCAAGATGAAAAAGACAGTTATTTGTAGTTGTTCACAAGCTGTCTGCTAAAATAGTATGAAATTCCTGTGCCACCAATTGCAGTGATTTTCAGGTTAAAAACTTCTCTCTCCTGAAGGTGGTTCTGGATTTAGGTCTTTTAAGAGGCTGCAGATCTTACAAGGAAGTTCTAAGTAGTTACCGCCACCCTTAATCAGCAGTTCCCCACTTCTTTCAGAGCAGAGGGTAATGAACTGAAAGGTGCCTCCAAATCACTGCTGATAAACTTCTGCATGACCTGAGCTTGGTGACTCATGTTGTTCTCCAAATGAACACTTAAAACACTTGTCTGGAAGCAGAAGAGGTGCTGAGATGCTTTGAGGGCTCCTCCTGTGCCTCCACCTAGGGAAAGGTTCACTGTGCAGGTGCTAAAACTGGAGTCAGAGAAGGTTTAAAGAGCAGGCACGAGTACAGTGGAATGGTGCTAAATAATTCAAGGTCATTCTTATGCAGGAGGTCTGGAAAAATCGTTATTACAGACTTGGATGAGAATTTTAGTACTTCTGGTGGGCTGTGTAGTAAGACAAGCTTTAACATTATCTGGCAAAAATGTGATCTGGTTGTTAGGCTGCTAATGTGTGCCTGGGCATGCTTTCCTCCCACCAGCAGGTCTGTCAGGGACTCAGTCACTGCTCAAAGGACAACAGGTGACTGAAGATGCTGGAATTAGAACAGTTTGCCAAATGGAAAACACTGCTGCCCTCCACCCTTTCCTTCCCCCCCTCTCACTGGCAGCAGGGAGGTGCTCAGGATGTTCCAGATGTTGTCTCTGCTAGCACAGGAGTAAGGTACAGAAGGGTTTGCACAGATCTCACAGGTGTGGGATGGAAGATTTAAGTCCATGTGGGAGCTGTAAACACAGAAAAACCTGGTAGCAAATAGATATTGAAAATAGTTACTGCTCTGTTGTGTTACAATTTGTGCACATGGATGCTCTTGTACCTGCCTGGGGCATCAGGACTGGGCTTACAGCCCTTCTGATAAGGATACAATTCCCTCCTTCCCCCAGATTACAGCCTGTCTGTTTAGGCAAAGAATTGGTTCAACACAATAAGCAAATCACCTGGACAGCCAAATTAAAATCCCTCACTGTGTTCATGCAGCAATCTCCCAGCCACATGCTGACCATTCCTTGGGTTATGGGGTCCTGAACTTTTTTTCTTTTCAGTTCCTCTCTTGCAACAGTTTAAGCAAATCTGAAGTCTTATTTATAACTTTTGTGTTAGGCAAACAGGCAATGACTGATCTTCCCACAACTTCTCAGTAACTTGCCACTTGTGACCTGTTTTGATCTCATTTCTTAATTTTGCTGAATGTGTTTCACTGCCAACTGCTGCAGCTGAGCTCAGCACCCCACAAAAAGCAACACCTATCTCTTATTTCTGTATTTTTCCACCTTAATATACACAAGGATGTCTTTACTGCTGCCATGTTTTACCTGGATACAATTTTATGCAGGTGTTTTTGGGGGTTTTTTTTTGACTTTTAGCATTCCTTCTGCTCCTGTCAAGTCAGACTGAGGCTGTGTGTGCATTTGTGCATGCACAATAAGAGACCTGGAAAGAGTACTCAGGTTCTCAGCATTGTATTGTGGTGTATTTAATGCCTTTGCCATAAATTAAGCACAAGTCACACCCCTTTGAAAAATTATTGTTTCTATGTGCTCTCTTCCATCCCCTCTAGGATGAATCAGTGCAGCCATTAATGCAGCCAAGTAAAATCCATGTCCTCCTCTTGGTGCTCCACGGAGGGAACATCCTGGACTCAGGAAGTGGTGACCAGAGCTCCAAGCAAGGGGATGTCAACACCATCACGACCGTGTTTGACACGGTGATGAGGGTGCATTACCCAGCTGCTCTGGGACACATTGCCATCAAACTTGTTCCTTGCCCAGCCATCTGCTCTGAAGCGTTTTCCCTGGTGTCCAGGTAAGTTGATGCTGTTTTACTGTGGAGTGGAGTTTTTGGGGGGTTTGTTTTGTTTTGTTTGTTTCCCTGAGATGTTCTGCATGTAGCATTGAGAGCTCTGACCATGCTTTGGGAATGCATTTATTAATGTACCAGCCAGACATTCAATCTTGATTTCATACTTAGCTGCAGTGAATACAGTAATCATGCAGCACAAGTTCTGAGATTGATTTATTCTAATTAATCCAATAAATACTAAGGATTTAATTCCTTGTCTGGGGGTTGTTCTGTCACTGTAAGTATGTTGTCCTTGAAGATTTATGTTTGATGGGAGGGAAAGATTTATTAAGCTCTCACCCATTCACAGAGGAATAAATGGCCTTCCTGTCTTGAGGCTTTTTTTTATGAACCACAACACTTGACTGTTGTGCTGCCTGCAAGTTGTTTTCCCCATATTCTCACTGTCTCTTGCCCTCTCCAGCCTCAGCCCATACAGTTATGACGAGGGTTGCCTGTCCAACAGCCAGGATCACATTCCCCTCGCTGCGCTCCCCCTGCTCGCCACGTCCTCCCCACAGTACCAAGAAGCTGTGGCCACTGTCATTGTCAGAGCCAACCAGGCCTACAGTGAGTTCATCAAATCCCAGGAGGGCACCTCCTTCAATGGCCAGGTGAGCCAGGGGCTGCTCAGGCCACAGCCACGGGAAGAACGAGTGAAGCAATTTCCTTGTGAAATTCTCTTTGCCTTAAATCTCTCAGGAGGGATGGAAACATGACAGTGTTGGGCTGCAGTAAGGATGTGTTGTGCTTTCCATTTCTTTCTTTCTGAGAGGGAGATTATTGCTTGTGCTGTGTCCTGAACCTTTGGGATTTGAAGCAAAGTCTGAGCTTGTGTTCAGAAATGAAGCTCCAAAGCTGTGAAGTTAATCAGGTTTCAGCGTGACACACCTTGCCCGAGCAGGAAAGCTGCCTTTGTTACTAAACATGATCTTGTCCCCGTTGCAAACCAAGGCTGTTTAAGCATTCCTGGCTTTAAAGGACCTTCAGCAGCTCATGCTGGAGCTGTCACACCCATAGGTTTATTTTCTGAGGGCCTCACACCTCTGAGCAAAGTGACTCCTGGGCCCCACAAGGGCAGAGACATTGGAGGAGCTGTCACACCGCACTGCTGTCATGTGCTTTATCCACCCTGAGCTTCCTCCCAGCCAGCCCTCTCCTGCCCAGGGATCCTGGTGCTTTACTGTGCCTGTCTGCTCACTCCCTTGGAGGCAGGACACTGTTATCCCCTCGGGATGCAAACGGGCAGAAGCTTCCCTGAGGTAGCACAGGCAGCTGGCAAGGGGGATCCAGCTTGGTTTCTGGAGTCAGCACCAGGATCAGGGCTCTGTGTGCTGTCCTGTCGCTCCAGTTGGCTGGTGGGGACAGCCAGGACACCTGAGCTGTGTGAGAGAATGGGAATCTGCAGGCAGTGATGGATTTCACTGGCTGAACAGTTTTACTGATGAAGGCACTGGGCATCCTGTCACTCCAGCTTGTCCAGGGGTAATCCAGCTCTGTCCAACTGCTAGTTCTGAACCGAAGTCAAGGGGCTTTTTTAAATTTCCTTTTTGTTCATCCTCCCTGTCTTTCTCTGCATCTGTTTCCTGTCTCAGGTCTGCTTGGTAGGGGATTGTGTTGGAGGGATCCTGGCATTTGATGCCTTATGCTACAGCAATCAGACTGTGTCCGAGAGCCAGAACAGCAGTCGGCGAGGGAGCGTTGTGAGTGTCCAGGTAATGCTGGCTCCCACTTCCCCCACACACCCTGTTTGTAGTAGGGATCTCCTGAAACAACAAAGACTCTGTTCCTCATCAATGGCAGACATTGTCTCACATGTCTTAAGGTGCATATGGGTGTCAGTTTGGGTGTGTTTGCTCTAAACAGGGATGTTTCACCCTCTGGTGTGAAGCATCACCCACACTTTAGGGAATGATTGGGCCTGAGATTCTGTATCAGCCTCTACTGGATCTTGGGGTAAATGGGGAAAGGAGGATAGGAGGGAGGTGTTACAATGTGGGTGTATTCTTAATTCAGCTAAATCCATACATTTGAAATCCCAGGATACCGACCTTCTGTCTCCTGGAATAACGGTGAACAACAGCCACTGTTCCAGTGGCTCTAATCTGGAAGCCAGCAGACACCTCAGCAGGAGCAACATCGATATTCCTCGTAGCAATGGAGAAGATCCAAAGAAGCAGCTGCCACGAAAAAGGAGTGATTCATCCACCTATGAGCTGGACACAATAAAGCAGCATCAAGCCTTTCTTTCAAGGTAAGATTTAAGATTTGGAAGGAACAGATCAAGCAGTGTCCTGGAGCTCAGGGTGGTGTAGCTGTGGAACCTGAGTGTTGCTTTGTCAGCCTGTGATAAGCAAGGTGGAGGAAAACAATTTAGATTAGAGGGTTATTGATTTCAGTGTGTTGTATATGCAAAAAAAAAAAAAAAAATTTAACAGCTTTCTTGCTGAGTGGCACTGGGAGAATCCAGCTTCTCTCCTGCATCAGTGTTGCAGTGGCAGGAAGCCCTTTGAGCTGTTGTGTGACAGCCAAGGCAGTCAGGAACTGCTGGTCTGCTCTGCTCCAAGTGGGGGATGGAGGTCAGAAAGCAAAAGGAGAAATTGTCTGAGGGAGCTGAGCAAAGCAGAACTGGGAACCCAGCATTGTATTAATTTTAAAGCATCTCTGAAACCTGATTTTGAGTTATTCTGTCCCCTTCTGGGGCTGCTTCATTGCACCAAGGACATGTTCCAAATTTGTTACTCGTTGTTGAAACCCCCAATATCACATTTTTAAGCTTTTTCATATGGGCATTCAGAAATGTGTCTGTTAACATAACCCAAGGAATTTTCACAGCAGTCTGTCCATGGCCACTGGTCATTTAGGGATTATTTTTGTAAACCCAGAGGATTTTTCTGACTGAATCTTCTTATTCAGCTTCTGGAACTGGACAGCCCAGACCTTTTTCTCATGCAGGCCTGGAGGAACTGCAATAAATATGCTCTTAATCCCTCTTCTCTCATGTCCCAGGAACCAGGGAGCAGTGTCCCCCACAGCAAACCTCAGTACCTGCATTGCAGCTGTGTCCAAGGCTGCTCCTTTTGCCCTGTGCTGAGCTGAAGGCTTTGCCTGCATTTCTCCCCCTCCATCACTACTTGGAGTCATTGTTTTAGCACAGGGATTTGTGTTGTCCTGCCATGTCAGGGCTCTTTTGTAAATGATTTATGGGAGAGGGAAGGCATCGAAGTGAATGTTGTCGGTGGACAGAGATAGGATATTCAGAAAGACAGCTGCATTTACAAAATCCACAATAAGGTTCTTGGCTATTTCCAGCAGGTTAATAAAAGGCAATCAGGCTCTTGTTCCTGCCTCCTCAAAACAGTCCTCCTGTATTACAGGGAAAATATGAGTTGTGCAAAAATATGCTGATTCTTCTCCTAGTTACTGACCTCAGGGGCACAGACTCAGTTAAGGAAATCAGGCTGGCATCTTGATGCATTTTTACACCTATTTTAGAATAAGTACTGGGCCTGATGTGGATAATGGATTGCTCATTTTGTTGTTCCAAATAGCTTTTCTTCCTGTTCCATCTCTGAAGGGCTCTGCCTGCACCCAACATGCAACACTTGTGAATCCCTGGCAAGAGCTGTCAGGATTCAGTGGGGTGACAGATTGGTGCATCTTTACTTCTTAAGAGTTTTATGTGTCTTTAAACCTCCCTTTAGACCTTGGGCTAGAAGTTAATCTCTTCCCAGAACTCAAGACCAGGATTCCCTCAGGGAAAGGGGCAAGTTGAAGCTGAAGTAGGAGCTCCCTGAGTGTCTCTCACTCAGCTCTGTGGTGCAGGGAGGCTGGGGAGCAGGGATTCACCTCATCCCTGGTGCAGGGAGGCTGGGGAGCAGGGATTCACCTCATCCCTGGTGCAGGGAGGCTGGGGAGCAGGGATTCGCCTCATCCCTGGTGCAGGGGGATTCACTTGTCCCCTCCTGCATGTCAGCAGGACGTTGCTCCCACGCCCATCCCTGGACTTTGTTCTCCCAGCCAGCACCAGCAGAATGCCCTGTTGGCCTCTGCCATCAAGGAATGATTTTTCCATGCAAAAACCAAGCCCTGGTGTGACGTGGCTTCGAGCAGGAGGTTGGCAGAACAGAGCCAAGTTTGCCTCCAGGGCTCGGCAGACGGGCAGCCTGGCACACAGGGACCTTTCTGTCCGTGCCCACTGCAGATTTCAGCCTGTGCCAAAGACACTCATTTTTATTCATGTATCAGACCTACCCACTTCTCTGGGATAATGCCCAGCAAGCCAGAGCAGCATCTGGAGATTACAATCACACATTTATTTTTAAATTCAGTCCTTCTGCACAACTACATTATTTCTGGCTGTGTCGTACTTGCATTATTGTAAATGAGTTGATTTGCTTCTGAAATCCATAAGCTCTTGTTTAATTAATGCACACAGTACATCTGCTGCTCTTTAAAGGGAGAACAGGGCACTGTAGGTTGCTTGGAGCATGACGGATCCAGAGTTCCCCTCGGCTCTCGTTTCTTTTGATGGCTGCAAAGACGATACCAAGTTCCTGGCAAAAGGAGTGAAGATGCCCCAATTGTTCCGTGCTGTGCCTGCTCTGCTTCTTCCCTTCCCCACGGAGAGATGCTGTGGGAAGCTGTGTGGAACACACCAAACACCCCCTGCACCCATCCTGCCATCGGGATAGCTTTTCCTCTGGTGTCTTTGTTGGAATCCCATCGATGTCACCCTGCCTTCAGCAAAACTGAGCTTGTTCTAAATGACTTCGTATTCCTCACACACAGCAAACTCTGCGTTGCATCTTGTTAGCTAAAGCAATTGTAGCTCCTTGTTCTCAGAGCTGTTCCAGGGCTGTGCAGCTCCGCACTCTGATCTCAGACAGGCTCGTTTGCATCACAGAAACAGGAACAGGCTCGTTGTAGCTGTCACTGTAACCTCCCGTTCCTCCCGCTTTTGACACCAGTGTTTTGACTCCCCGTGATGTGTGTGTGTCTGGCATAAGTAACTCATCATTCCCTGGCTGGGAAGCGGGAGAGCAGAGCCGTGCGTGTGCGCAGCTCCGGAGGGAACGCGACAGCGCAGCGGGAGCAGGCGGAGGCTCAGCATCCTTTGGGAATGGTGTTCAGCACAGGAGCTGTCTCTGCCGTGATGCCTTCGTTATTTGCCATGGCAGGAAAGCAAAGTCTGCGTGAAACTCGCTTTTCCTACCCAAAAGTGGGAGCGTTTGCAGCTGCTCCAGGGCTGTGGCTGTGTCTGAGGGGCCTGGGAGCAGCTGCTCTGGTGCTGAGGATGGGGGGAGCAGCCCTGTTTTGGGGTCTCAGCACTGCCCTCAGAAGTGGCCTTGATGAGCCAGGGCTGTTGCACTTGAGGATGTGGCAAGTACTGGTCACCACCTGGGGTTTTGTTTTGGGGCCACAGAACCAGCAGGAGAGTGTTGGGTTTGCATTGTTCCCGACTCCAGGGCAGTAAACTCTTTATCCAACCCAACTCTTATGGTATCCATTTCTCCTACATGGTTTATAGAACCTGTTCTGGTGCTTTTTAAAGTGTTTGCAAACACCCTCTTAAGGCACTGCTGGTACTGCCTTCAACCCTCTGCTTCAATTATAATGAGATATCCCACCACAGCTGCCACTGGAATCTGTACAAGGTGGAGAGCAGGAAAGGAAAGGAATTTGCAGTTTCATGCTTTTGGGTGGGAATAGAAGCATCTCAGAAATCCTTGTGTGAACCAGGTTATCAGTGTTACACATCTGTCATTTCACTTTCCCAGATCTAGACTGCAAAGAAGCAACTCTCCCTAACGTGGGGGTGGATTCCCAGGATTTTCACCTGAGCATTTCTGCTGCTTCTTCTTCAGTGTCCAAGGAAAATATGAATTTAGATCTCTGTGTTAAATCTGTGCATTGCCCACCCTGCACAACACAGAGGCGGAATTTTGCAAACAGATTTGACACCTGAGAGGGGGAGGAAAAGCTGGACATGTTCTATATAGTAGCAGCAACCACGGTTTTGACTCCTTAAAGAAAAAACATTTTGAGTAGATGGTGTGTAAATGAGCTCACCTGAAGCCTGGATTTGTGCATTTAAATGATGCCAGTGCGGTGGGGTCACTGTGGGTTGATTAGCACAATTCCTGCACTGAAAAGATAGAAATTATATCCACTGTCAGTCACTAATCCAGGCTTTAATTATGAAAACACAGTGAGACTAAAATTCAGACTTCATTTTCTGTTCTTGTCCCAGTTTACATTCTAGTGTCCTGAGAAATGACCCCACATCCAGGCGATCCAGCAGCTCCACAATGTTGGATGGAGGAAATATTGGGAAATTTGACTTTGAGATCACCGACTTCTTCCTCTTTGGTTCTCCCTTGGGTCTGGTGCTTGCACTGAGGAAAACTGTAATTCCAGCTCTTGACAGTAAGTCCTGGTGCAAACTGCTCCCTTGGAGGGTGGTGAAAGCACCTCCTGCTGCACTTGAGGAGTCTGGTTAAACCCAAACATTTCTGTGTGATATTTATTGTGCTATAAAGAAGCAGATCTCCGTGTGCTCCGTGCACCACTGATTATACCATTTCCAGAGAGGGAAAGTGCTGGGCAATTCTTGAGTCTGTAAACGTTGTAATGAATTGTTTTAGTTGACTGAACCAGGAGATGATAAATCTTCTGCAATTTTGTAACCTGACAGTTGTCCTTTTTAGAGACAAATATTTACAGTATTCTGGCAAGTAATATTTTGATACTTGAGGGATTTTTTTCTTTGTCTTTTTAGTCTTTCAGCTCAGACCAGCTTGTCAGCAGGTCTATAACCTGTTCCACCCTGCAGACCCATCTGCTTCACGCCTCGAGCCTCTTTTGGAGAGGAAGTTTTACCTTTTACCCCCCTTCAATATCCCCCGGTACCAGAGATTCCCACTTGGTGATGGCAACTCTGCTGTTTTGGGTAAGTCCCTCTGGATCCACATTAGCTGTTTAAAGGGTTACAGCCACATTTTACATGAAGTTATCAACGCAATTGGAAATGGTGAGAAAGAAAACTGGCCCTGTAGCATTAGCCTTGTTCCTGATTTACCAGAAAAAGAATTTTTTTCCAGTGAAATAAGTGCCTTGTGTGCTGTGTGCCCTCTGTTTGTCACACAAGGGCCTCCAGCTGCTGAGGGTCATGGGGTGGTGACCTCTCTGTCAAGGCCTCTGTTTTACACCCAGACTGGTGCTTGTGATTGAGAGTGAATGAAATACAATGGAGTTGGCAGAATTTAGGACTGGGAGGGCCAAAGAAGACTGGAGGAAGCAGAGTCTACAGTGAGATGATGAGATGATTTACTTGTTTGCATCCCATTTGTTTAATATTTGAGTCATGCAGGACTAAATGAAAAAGAAAGGTATATCTAGAGCTGAATAATTCTGGTGATCCTCTGCATAATTTTAAAGATGAAAATCTAAAGAAGTGGCCTTCTACATGTATCAGTGTCTTCCAGTATTGTAATTGCTCAATCCAGAGGTCTGATTTGTTAAATGGGCACAAATTAAACCCCATGTTTAATGAAGTGAATAAAATGCTTTCTGCAGGCCCCACTCACTTGTCAAATTTAGCCAAGATCTTGCTGCAACACTTTTTAAAAATGGATCCACCCACAACTGCATTTGTACCCAGGCCAGTTACAACAGCTCAGGGAATCTATAGCAACTTGAAGAGCAATTTGCTTTTTGGGTGTATTCTAGGTATCAGCTGCAAGGGGCTTATTACACAAAAATTACAGCTTACCTTCTTTCTCTTAAATATATTCCAAAGCCTCTGTTCTCACTGAACCCAGAGGTAGAGGTTCCATTGACACTAAACCTGTGTTCTGGTTGTCATTCTGGACAGCAGCAGGAATATTAGAGCCTCCCTGGACCTCTGAGTTGGCTGTGTTTGGAGAGACACTTGCTATGCAGTGAGGTTAAACACCAATTAGCTCTCCTATGAGAAGGGCAGAGTGATTGCAAAACCTCCAGGTCTGAGCTTTGTTATTTTAAGAGATACTGCTCTGCCTTGATGAATAAAATGGACAAAAACCAGCTTTGAATTCTCTTTTCCTGTAAGACAAAGTCCCTTCATTTGCTTATCAGAAAATAACAGGCCATTCCTTTCATTAGGGTCCCTGTTGTGATGGACACATTACCCAGAAGGACTAACCATGATTCACCAAGCTGCTCCTGAAGTTAGTGTTCACTGGAGGGCTCTCCACAAAAGTTAATTGCCGCTATAATTAAGCTGTATGTTTTGCTGATCATGTAAAATTCAGGTGCTCAGTTATAATTGGTTTTGTACAAAGCCTTGTGTAACATTGCTTGTGCACATCTCCTCATGCAGGTAGCTTTTTCTGGGAGTCCACAATTCAGAAAGCCTCTTGGGCTGTTTTTTCCCCCATTTTTCCATCTGTACTAAATGCTGGTCCCTGTTTCATTTCAATGAACTTGCAGAGTAAAATCAAACTCACATCCCTGCTTACTCCTGTGCTTTGCACTGTGTAGGCTGTGAGTCTGATTCTTCCCTTACAGCATATTTTTTTCCACTCATAGTAAAAAAAGAGTTCTCTGGATCTGTTGTGTATTTATGGATTTGGCTTAGAAGGGGGTGAAGGTGCCTCCCTTTTGTTGTTGAAATGCCATCGTTGTGTTCTCCTCTGCTCCCAGTTAATCTCTGATGTTGGTCTGTTTGGAAATCACCCCTGTTTTGTTTCTTTTACTCTATTTGAAGGTTGTCTGTTCATTGAAGACTCATAATTAAGTGCTGGGGTGTAACTGTTTGTATGTTTAACACTTTGTGGCCGCATGTCTGTTGTTCTTTGTCCTTCTGTTATGTTTTTTTTTTCCCCATCTGCTTCTAGTTGAGACAATCCAGAACAATCCCATCCTCCTCATGGAAAGTAGCCCTCTGGGTGCTCTCCAGCACCAGGACAGCTTCATGGAAACAAGTATCCCCGTTCCCGTACTGAATTGGCAAGATGTTTCCAATAAAAGTGCTGGTTGTGCTGAGTGTGTGTAATCTACACTTCCGTATTGTCTGTGGTGTTGGGTTCTTGGGGTCCTTTTTTGGAGATCACACTGTTGCCTCCTGGAGTTGAAATCCTGGTGCTGTGTCTCAGACTGTGCCACACAAAACAACCTCTGGGGATCACACCTGGCTCTGGGAGAGCCACTGTGGAAAAAGGGCTTGGGGTTGGAAACTGTGTCCCGTTCTGGTGCTGATGCTGGGAAGGATCTGCTGCCATGCATGGACTGGTTTGCTCCTTGCTGCTGGAGAGAGGCTGTGGCAGAGACAGTCCCTGGTGGTGCTGCTCGTGTGGCACTCACCAAGGGCAGGATTCACCAAGTGTGTGCAGCTCCCCAGCAGCCACAAATCACCGTGCCCAGAAGTCCAGTTGATGTCCATGTCACACCAGTTTTTGTCCCTTTGAGCATTTCACATTTGGACACTTGTTGTGGCTCTGCTGAACACAGCACTGAGGCTTTCAGACCCCAGGGTGGCTCTGCGTGTTGGTTAATTTAAATTAATTTCTTGTCTCCTGCCTTAAAAGCAAAGTTTGATGCATTTGTTTTGCCTCATTTTCCATCATCAATGCTGCATGGCCTCATTTATTCTGATTGTGGCTGGTGCTACATCTGCAATTTTGATGAGATTTGCCTTTGTTTTGTTTTTTTTTTCCCTTCCCCACGTGTCTCACTTGCCCATTCTCATTCCTTTCTCAGTGTTTTGCATTGAGAGCTGGGTTCTGCTGCCCTGTTTGTCTTTAACAAGCTGACCCTCACTGTCCCTGAGCAGTTTGGGCTGTTATGTGCTCATACAGGATGGCAACACCTGGGTGTTCTCTCCCTCTGTCCCCTGGAGGTGGAGAGGATTTTTGGGTGTGCAGTTGCCATGTTGCCTGTGCTGTGAGGTTCTTTGATAAAGCAGAGGGAAAGGATTTGGTACTATTAATTAATCACTTTGGAGGTCCCTGATGAAATGCCATTTCAGTGTGAGCTGACGCTGCCTGTGGTCAGGACAGAGCTTGTAGAGACATCCCTTGCCCATGGCAGGGGGTGGAATTGGATGGTCTTTAAGGTGCCTTCCAACCCAAACCATTACAGCATTCTATGATTCTCTGCTTTTTACACTGTGTGACAAGAGCACAGTGTGTCCAAGCAGTTCTTGATGTGAGTGTAGCAAGTGCTGAATTGGCCACTGGCCTGCAGGGGATTTCCAATCACCAAAACTTGTGGACAGCAGAAATGTGTTGCTCTTGCTCTTGGGGCAGTGACTGCAGAGTGCCCAGCACTGATCTGTGACTCCAGTGCAAGCAGGGCCTGCCCTGTGCTGAGCAGCTGCTTGGCTTTTCTGTGGTTTTTAATATTCTTGTTTTTATTGAACTGTACAAACTTTTTGATTGCTTTCAGTATTTCCCACTTTGGTGCAATAGCTCAGTCTCCAAACAGCACATATCAAAATCTGTCATTCAGGTACCCCAAGGACTTACCTGAGAGGATGGCTCAGGGATGTTCTCTTACAAGAACATTGATAAATGAATCCAAAAAGAAAGAGCTCAGCACCAAAATGAGTATTAAATATTCATAGGTATTCCAAAACAAAAAATGTGATGTGGCTTCCCATGTCCACTCCCCTGGAAGTGCAATTAAACCTTGGGCCATGGCATGGGCTGTGCCATGATGTGGTTCCAGCAGCAGCAGGGGCTTTGCTGGGAGGGTGCTCAGGTCACTGCTCCAGCCAGGCTCCTCTTCCTCGCCCTGAGTCAGCCCTGAGTCACAGTGCCAAGTGCAGTAAACAAGGGCACCTCTGTCCTTGCTGAGTGACACAGGAGCAGCTAATCTTGATAAAGGTCCTGCTGCTGGACCTTCTGGCTTCACTCTGGCCTCCCCTTGGCTGTCAGGACCTGAGCTGTGGCTGGGGATGCTCCTCTGGAGTGCAGGAGGCTTCCCATAGCTCCAGTTAGGAACACCTGGCTGTCTGTGCCAGTGTGGCAGCATCTGTGACATCCCACCCTGGTCACCAAAATCCCCAAGAAAGCCCCTTTGGTGTCAGAGTTGCTGCACAAGAGACATGATGCGGAGAATACACAAATTCAGGAAATATGTTGTTAGGTTTGTGGGTTTTTTCTGCGAGTCAGGCCTCAGGATTTTCTTTGCAAGTTGCTGTCACTGCAGCTTTGGTGTGGAGGAAGCTTTTCTGAGTGGGTTGTAATGCATAAAACAGATTTTTCTCCACATTTCCCACCCTGCCTTTTCCTGGCCTTGATTTTTCTTAGAAACTGCCCTTTCTCAGGGACAGAGGGTGTGTAGCCTGGGGAAAGGGAGAAGCACAAGAGCAACCTGAGTGGGCAGGAGCAGGGGAGCGCTGCTGTCGGGTGGCACCTTGTCCCCTGCAGAGCAGATTCCTGCCACCAACGCAGGCAGTGCTGAACTGAACGGTTCAGTAATGCTGAAACACATCAGGCTTTAGCAGGACTGGGAATTGTTCCTCTGGTGACACCAGGATGGGGCTGGAAGGGCTGCTGAGGTTGGGTGCTTTTGTTGCAAACTCGTTATATTCCAAAATCTCTGGTCAGGCCCAGGAAAACAAGATTAGCTAAAAAAGAGCAAGCCTAAAATCTCACTGTTTCTTCCTTTATTCACTCTCTGAGTGAATAAAGCTCAAAAAGGAGCTGAAGTTCAGACAGAGCTAAGTGAAGATGGACTAATGGAGTCAAAGCCAATCAAAGTCCCAGCAAAGGGAATGAGACCCTTTACCCTTGAGATCTTTGTGGGGCTCAGTGCAGCTCCTGTTTTCCTCTTGGATTGCTTCTTCTTGCTCACGCTGGTGTTTGTGCAGTCAGAAAACAGCACTGGGCTGGTGGGACCGGCCGTGTTGTGGATCCTGGTCACAGCCCTGACAGCCAGCAAGCTGGAAAGAGGGGGAAAGTGCTGAGAAAGTGATGCTGCTTATGGCCTTTCAGGATCAACGTGGGCTGTGTGTGCAGCTCATCATCAGGTCAGGCTCCCGCTAAGGCTCAGATCTCACAGTCCACAAAGCTTTTACACAGAGCAGCTTGTGGCCTGATTTTCCCTGCAGAGAACAGAACTCTTTTACTGACACTTAGCCACACATTTTCTGCTTCATACATTCCCTCTCCCTCAGCTGCAGCAGGATTTGTGTGGGCACAGACGCCGCTGCTGCGAGCTGAGGGATTGGAGGGAGAAAATCAGTAGCCCCGAGCAAGAAAAGATTGGTATTAAAATAAACCAGTTGCTAAAACAACGCCCTGTGTCAGCCATGTGCTGGGATTAAATCCAGGGATATGTAAACAGGCTGGAATAGGTGGAGGATGTCAATGTGTGGGAGTAATGTGCTCACACTCCTTGGGGTATCTCCTGTCTGATACCTGGGAATAAATTCAGGTGCTGCTCCTCAAGTGCAGCAGGGATGGGCAACTTTAAAAACCATTGTGAATTGCTTTGCTTTTGCATGTTACTGCCACACTGGTGCTGCCTGCTGTGAGCACCAGGTGCTGGCATTATAAACCTCTGCCCTGCAGGAGCTTGGGATATCCCACTTAATTCAGCCTCATAGCATCCACACAGGGGTGGATGCTCTTGGCACTGTTACAGAGAGAAAACTGAAATGCAGGGATTTTAGTGTGACTTTCAGCATCCCTCATTTTGCTGCTTCTGAGCATTTGAGGTCCTTTTTCCTCCCATCCATATATAAGATTTGTATGAGCATGATTTTAAACCCTCCTTTCTGTATTTATGCACTAAAGGGTTTGGCCTAACTCGGTAAAACCTCAGGTTGGGATTTAAAAATCCAGACCTGGATGTTGTACCAAAAAAGCTCAGTTTTCATAGAGCCTGAGTGCTCCCTGATCTGCTGACTCTGATGGGAGATACAAGTGCTCAACACCAGACTCCCTTCAGTAGCCCTTTCTCCAGATTGATGAGTGTTGGCTGTATCCTTCAGCAGTAAAATACAAGTCCAAATTTAGTCCCTGCCAGGCATGAAGATGTTTTCTTGCTTTTTGCTTTTTAATAATGCTTCTATCTTGGAGACATTCATTTAAATTTAAATATCTCAAGAAAACAAACATCCCTTTCTAAGGTTGTTTTTTTGTTGTTTTCCTTACCTTGGTTATTTTGTCTCGATGTGAATATATAAAATTGTGTATATCCACATCTGTATGTATGACACATGCTTGTTATTGCTGCTTGAATAAGTCTGCGGGGGTTTTTCTTTGGATCTGGTTTTTGAGCTACTTACTTTGCTTCTCTCAATCAAAGACTGCTCCTCCAGCCACATGTCTCTGCCTGCTGTGCTGTTTGCTTTCTTTTCAAACCCGAGCTCCAATGAAATGTGGGGTGTTTCTGTTTCATTCCAATCAGCTCTGAAAGGTTTTTGCACCTACCAGCTTTGTTTGCCTCCTTCCTCCCCACCCCGAGTTCATCTTGCCCAGCCTCTGTCTGTTGGTCTAATATTTTGATTTCCCTGTTTCAACTTTGTAGCAGATGTTGTTCAGTCTCATGGTGCCGTCTTCATGGAAAACGCGTCCCTGTCCACCCCCATTTCAGCCCCTCAGTTCAGGGGCTTCCGGAGAGCCAGTGAGATCAGCATTGCCAGCCAGGTCTCAGGAATGGCAGACAGTTACACTGCTTCCAACATAGCCAACAGTAAGTGCTGCACCCCTCCGAGGCTCCGCTCTCACACCACGCTCCGGGCCGAGCAGCTTCTGTCCGTCCGTCTGTCCGGGGGGTGCTTCCCGTTCATAACCAAAAGCTTGGAATTATTCTCCCTTTGCACACTCAGTGCCGTGGGTTATCACATCCCCTGGAAGAACAGGTGATGGATTTGCTGGCCACGCAGGGACCACGGCTGTGTTATGCATGTTGGACCTTGCTGATGGTGATGAATTGTTCCAACAAAGATAATAATTGTAATAATTGCTGGCTCTGAGCACCGTTTGGCTGCTGTGTGAGGTGAGGGTTAATCCAGAGGGATTTCTGTGCTGCTGTGGTAAGTCATGCAGAACTGGTTGGGATCAGCACTTGACAGCAGATGGGTGATGCAGGATGTGGCTTGATGCAGATCCCTCAAACGTGGCCCACAGAAACAGGGATGAGTAAACCCCTCTGTACCACTGAAAGGTGAGGACAAGTTGGTTCAGAACAGAACATTTATTACTTTGCATCAGAAGTTCAGCTCTTCTGCAGCCCACAGGGCAGCTCCCAGTCAGTTACGAACCATTTCCCAGAGCCAAATGAGGACTAAAAGGGATTTTTTATTTATTATTTTTCCCAAGACCTGTATAACTTCCTAACTTACACAGCTGAGAACAGACTTTTTTAAGTAGAGAAGAACAGACTTTATAATTGGCTTGGCCCCTTCTTTGTTTCAGCTCAGGTATGAGATGAATTCTGTGTCCTCATGGACCTCTGGTAACTCAGACCAAAAAGAAGGCTGAAAACTCAAAAAAAAAACCAAAACAAAAACTAAAAAAAAAACTTTTTAAAAAAAAAAAAATCACACACAAAAAAACCCCACACCAAAAAAAACCCCACAAACCACCAATGCATATGAGAAAATCTTCAGCCCAAACTCTATTCTCAGAAGGTCTCAAAAATTTAGAGATACATTGCTGGCACGGGTTGTGAATTACTCACCCCTTAATTAATTACTGAGGTTAATAATGCTCCTGGAGGCAGGTATGAGTTGTTGAAGGTCTGTGGGCGCTGCTGTAACCTCCTGCCCTGTTTGAGGCAACACTCAGCAGCAGGACTGAAATACTTTCTCTGACAAATGAGGTTTTTCTGCTCAAAGTGTATCTGAGAGCCGACACCGCGCTCCCCGCGTGCGTCCTTTTACTTGTCCTGACATCCTGCCAAGCACTGCTAAATAGGAATCTGCTTGGGAGCAGCTCCTGAGGGAGAAGGTGTTTGTTTTGTGCTGCTTTCCCACCCACGGGGAGCTGCAGGGCTGGCACTCCATGGTGGTTCATGGGGAGGTTTTTGCTGGGGTGATGCCCCAAGGCCAGCGTGTCCCATGGAGAGATCTTATCCCGAGCTGCAGCAGGGTCAGGTCACACAACACTCACCTGTGCTTTCCCTGTGCTCTCCCCCCTTGTGCAGCTTCTGCTTTGTGTAATTTATTCCTCCACACAGCCATCAAAGCCTGAGATCAGGGGGGAAGAGTCTTCCCTCTACTCTGAGTGTCCCTTGAGCTCCGGCTCTGTCTTTGCTGCTCTTGCTCTCAGCCTCGTTGGTGTGGTGGTAACGTGGAGCCGTGGCACTGAGGGCTGGATGTGATCCATGCTTATCCCCAGGGAGAGCTGGAGGAAGGTTGGAGGGACAGTGCAAAACCACAGCTCCCTTCCAGGAGCCTCCCTAGGGTGCAGCTCCCCTGGTACCGTGAGTTTGTGGAGGATGAAATCAGTGTGTGCCATAATAATAAGTGATTTCTGCTTTTTTTTTTTTCCTATATTTTATTTTTCCTTTTAGAAACCAAACACCACCTTAATCATTGTAGGGGGTTTAGCCTTCTGTCCCAACTTGCCCTCCCTCACAAATCCCCTACCCAAACCTCGTTCAGGAGGCGTAGGCAACATAAACACGAAATCCCTGCCAGGGGAAGGAAGCTCAAAGGGCCACGGAGCCGGGCTGCAGGCTGTGCTCTTCGGATACCAGACCTGGACATCAAGACAGGTATTCTGGAGAGATCCACTCCTGTCAGCCTCCTCTCTCATTTGATAGTCACAGAACTTCACAACAAAACTCTGCGCTTTCACTGAGGCACTTGCAGCTTCTGATTGCATCTTAACAAGTATTTCTGTCACTTTGCCCTGAAGATCCATCATAACACCGCTAACAACTTGGCAGGAGCAGCAATTCTTCTGGGCAGAGCTGAGGGGACAACGCTTCTGCCTCCACTGCTGTCTTTTGAGCATGGAAGAGTCAATCCTGTCTGCTTCTTGTAAAGAATCTGAAATTACCCAAGCTGGGGCCTTGCATGAGAAATGAAAGTTGGGACATGACCAGGAGCTGTCAGTTTGGAAGGCAGGGAATCAGAACTGGCTGCGAGGAGGTGCCTATGAGCTCTGGAAAAGCCACACTGATCTGTCAAACCTTGCTCCTCCTTCCCATGGCTCTCCAGAAAAGCAGGGACTATCAGGATGAGGGTGGCCAGGCACCTGTGCTGAATCCACATCCCTCTGCATTTGCTGTGGTGGGAACTCTGCAGGTCTCTGGAAGGAGCTGCTGGATCCATCTTTTCAGTTCAGCATCTGTGCTCGTCACCAGCCCGATTTCCCTTTGCAGAGGGGTGTGTTGGATTAAACCTGCCAGCTTTCCTGGAAGCCCTTAAAAAGGGAGCATTGTCACAGAGACAAACCAAGCTTGAGGAAGCCCTTGTCAAAGGCCCAGCTTGCATCCTGCATGCAAACACAAACAAAATTCTTCTGCTCTCTTGATCTCCATCTTTTCTTTCTTTGACTGCTTTTCTGGGCTGGAGGGCACAGGCATTGAGAACTCCTTGCTGCTGGGAAAGCAGCCCATGGCTTTGGGGTCTGAGGCTTTGGACTGAGACCTTCTCATTTCCAGGGGTTGGGGCAGGACGTGTGCGTGGGCAGAGTTCAGGGCAGCTGAGGTGTGGGGGTGTCCCGGGGTGAAGGGTGGCTGCCAGACACTTGTGTGTGAGTTGTTGGCTCCCTGAGTGAGAAACTTGTCTGTTTTGTTTGTATCCTTGTCCCTCACAAAATCCCAGTGTGGTTTTTTGTCCCCCCATGCAATGAAGTCTCAATACTCCCGGGTACTTTTGTTGTCCACCACAGAGGCTGTGCCCCTGGGAAGGCTGGGCTGCACTTCTTGGTTGCCTGTACCCTGGTAGCCCAGTTGGTGACTACCAGTCCCATCAGCACGTGCCATATTCCCTGCCTGTGGTGCCTTTTAGCATCCTATGGATTCCCAGGATTCAGTCCTCTTTAGTGTGGCCAATACCTGGATGCAATTCCCTGGTGAAAGCTGAAGGAATTGGAAGCAGGGCCGGAGGTGGGCAGAGCGCACCCATCCTTCCTCCCACAGCTCCAGGGAGATGCGTTGCTGTCTTTATATTTTGGCTCATTGCACAGGAGCCTTGAGCCCCTTCCCTGGGGTCTGGACTAACAGCAAATTAACCTGTCCTCCAGTGCCTTCCTCTTTGCTTAAACAAGGGAGAGCTCCCTGCTGCTGGCCGTGTGTTCCTCCCTTGGTGTGAGCAAACACCGAGCCCTGGCTCGGTTGTTCCCCCAGAGCAGCAGGACCAGCCAGGGAGGAGCCTCCTGGCATACCTGGAGCAAGGAGCCAGAGCCCTGAATTCCCTTTTGTGAAGCCCTTTTGTCTGAAGGAGTGTTTTGCTTCTGTAGTTGCTGCCAAGTGGTGGGGAACCAAACGGATCGACTACGCCCTGTACTGCCCCGATGCCCTGACAGCTTTCCCGACGGTGGCTCTGCCTCACCTCTTCCACGCCAGCTACTGGGAGTCCACGGATGTCGTCTCCTTCCTGCTCAGACAGGTACAGTCATCCTCTCTCCCTCATCTCCCTTGGGTAGAAAAATGCTTTGGGCTCTTTGTTTTTCCCAGTGCAGCTTCCATAAGGTTTGTTGATGCATAGAGGTGAAAAAATGCCCTTTGCCCCTGCAGATCCATTTTTCTTCCCTTCTTTTTTTTTTCCTCACCTGTGGTATTGATGGAGCTGTACACATCCAAACTTTCATGGATGTGCTGTTACATCTGCTTGGTTTGGGGCTGGGTTTATCATCAGAGCAGGTTTCAGATGGGCTCACTGGAGATCCATGGAGAGAGCCCAGGGCAGTTTCCTATCAGATCCATGGTGGCAAAGGTCAGTTATTTCTTGAAGTGATCTGTGCTCTGTGTGTGCCAGGTCAGATCTCAAGTCTGAAACTGAAACTTCTCAAAGGATAAATTAAACCAGCACCAGATACAATAAAAGCAAAGGGGAGGTTTTATATTAATTCAGCATGAATTCATAGGCAGAATGCAGTTCTCCATTTTGCATTTCTAAGTTATTGTTGTCTCCTCTAGGAACTCATTGGGATTTAGTTCTCATTCCTGCAGCACAAAACAGTTCTAGGGCCAGGAGGATGGGGATTGCTGGTGTCTGGAGTTCTGACACCTTGGATTTTATCAACCTATATTTGGCCTAAAATTCAAATTTACTGTCTAAAATGTGTTTTTCCCTAAAAGAAATATTTTCCCTTCAGTTCCTTGGGGATGAGGGGGAGTTATTTGGCTTAAAAAATATGAACTCCCCAGGGAGCAACACTTAGAGCATGGAGCTGGAAAAAACAAAACTCAAAGCAACTCTGTGGTTTGTGTTGCCCACTTGAGCACTGGGTTTGCTTTGTGTTAGCTCAGCTGTTAAACCCTCCCTGTTCTCCTCCAGCCTCCTCTGCTGCAGCTCTCTGTTATTTATGATTCTGTTGGCAAACTTTCTTTCGGTGTTATCTTCCAAATAGTGTGAGAACCATAAACAACAGCACCGGTGGCAGCTGAGCAGTGCTGATAATGCAGTGAGACCCTTCTCTTCCCAGGCTCTGCCTGAACACTCCTGGCTGGATGGTCCCACATCAAACCCAGCCTAACAGGGCTGGAAAGAAGAGAGAGCTCTCACTGTGCATGAGGGGGAACAGTCATGACAGCCTCATACACAGAATGTTCCACTTGGGGAAATAGCCAATTACTCAGCCCAAACCTGGCTCTGTAGCACTGTGTGGTGTTTCAAACCTCGTGGCTTGGGCACCTGGAGGTACCTCTCCATCCATTCTAAACCTGCTGGTGGCTGCCTGGGTAGTTTGGCACCTCCTTGCCCAGTGCCTGTGTTTGTTCACTCCTCTTTGCCTTGAGACCAGGGTTTTTCTCATCTTTTGTATTCTCGCTGTCCTTTGCCAGTACCACACAACTGCTTCCCCTAATAAGGACTTGCTTCTAATGGCCTTTGAAAGTCATCTCTGGACAAAATGTAAAAAGAAGCTGTTGAATAGTTTTAGTCTCCAAAGATAAAATCTTGTTAAAACAAGCCCAGATAGGATTCAGAATACATTCCTGATTTAAATAATTTTCAGTAAAATTTGTTATTTTGTTTACATTGGATTTCCATGAGCTCCCGCCCCAGCAAGCTCATCCTCCCTGGGGTCCTTTTTCAATTTCCCTGGATGAAAACCAGCTTCAGCTTTGCACAGATTGCTGGCCTGTGTCAGCCAAGCTCAGCTGGAGAGCTGCTGACCTCACAGAGAATGTTCAGGACCTTGTAAAAGAGCCCACATTTAAGAGGCTTCTTAATTTTTTGGTCACTAAAGTCTACTGGCAGTTTTGGAGTTCTGTGTGCAGGGTCACCTCCCAGTCCTGCAGTGCTGTGAGTCTTTGAGGTGTCCCCCAGCCTTTGGGTGTTAACCTCTAGAATGGAAAAGGAAGAATAAGAGCAACCTAGGTAGGATTTAACCCTCTTTATGTTTCTGCCTCCCATCCCTGTCCATGGCCTGGTGACAGGCAGGAATTGCCCCGCAGAACTGGGTGGTTGGCAGTGACATCCCACCAGTCCTGGAGTTCTGTCAGCCTTGGATTTGGGGCCAGGATGGACAGACAGCCTGGGCTCTGCCTCACATGCAGCCAAGCCAGACCCCGTGTGCCTCCACAGGGGTCAAATCAGTGAGAGGAGCAGAAGCCACGGGACAAGAGGTGGGAATTTCAGTAGGAATTAGAAACGAGCTGAAGGAGCGGCATCTGTCGGCATGCGGCCAGTCAGAGCAGCTGGTGCTGGATCTGTTATGGAATGGGGGAAGGCTCGTGGTCCCTTGCAGACCATGGGAAGGGATAATGAATCCCTGTAGGAAGGGCAGGTCTCTTAGTGGGGAGCTCATCCTGCTGCAGTTGAGTCAGTTTGGTACCTTCTTACAGTCCAAAAAACCTGCATCCCAGCCACGATTAAGTCAGCGCTGGCCACAGGCATTGCCAGTGAAGAAAAGGCCACTTGTCCTATCAAACCTGTGAGCTGACAGGCCAAACACCCAGCAGCAAACTCAGGGGCATCTCCAGGCATTGCCCTTCCTCACCACTGGTCCAGGAGATGCAGAACAGCCAGGCAGGAGGAGAGGGCTGATGGCAGGATCTGTCCTCCTGCAGGTGATGAGACACGAGAACTCGAGTGTTTTGGAGCTGGATGGGAAGGAGGTGTCTGTCTTCACCCCCTCCAAGCCCCGTGAGAAGTGGCTCCGCAAGAGGACGAACGTGAAGCTCCGGGTAAGGGGGGTCTTGGGGCTGCACAAACTGCTCTGAGGGCATGGCACAGACAGAAGGTTGTGTTGCACTGCTGGGCTGTTTTAATGGTTATATCCTACCTGGGTGCTTGTAAAAGAGCAGCCCTAAAGATGTGTGTGTCAGCAAGGTCTCCTCTTGACCTTGAGTCTGTAAAACACAGGAAATGTTGGCTGTGGGTAGGGAACGAGTCAGAATGGAGCATCTTTCAACCTCCAATAACACCAGTTCTCATCTCAGTAAATGCCCTTTGCTCCCAGTAAAGTCTTCACTTTCTGAGAGGGCAATTCTGCGCTAGAACTGAAACAAGATCAGCAGATTTCTCTGTCAGCTGTGTGTATTTCCTCTTAATTCCGAAGAGTGAGAGTTAATAGAGAGTTTCAGAATTGCACGTACAACCTGCCATGGAAATTGGCTCTCAAGCACTTCAATCCACCCATGAGTTCAGGGCACAGAGCCTCACCTCTGCCACAGGTCAGATTCTTTCCCAGAGCTGAGGGTGGAGTGGAGGGGGGAAATGGCACAGAGAAACCCATGCTCCAATTTGTCCAGTTATATTTGGCATTTCCCTGTGAGGTTATCCATTGCTGAAAACTGTTTATTTTTTTTCCTCCTCCCCTCTTGCCTCGTGCAGAACGTCACAGCCAACCACAGGATCAACGACACCATTGCTAATGAGGATGGGCCCCAGACCTTAACTGGGAGGTTCATGTATGGTCCATTGGACATGGTCACCCTCACAGGAGAGAAGGTACCGTGTGTGCTGGGGGGTTGTCACCATGTGGTGACAACGGTGGGACAGAGGCAGCGCTGGTCAGTGTTCCCTTGGTTCCTGCTGGGGTTTGCTGCCCTTGTGTCCTGGCCAGGTTCTCCTGCTCAGACTTGTGGGTGCCTCCCACCAGGAACATGGTTTGTCACAGAGGTCTCACCACCGAGGTTCCATTCCAGCCCCTGATGTTCGGGTGCTGCCCAGCTCAGATCCCTGAAGTGCAGAGGGTGGGATCAGGACCAGCCCTGCTCCCACCCAAGGGGGCCCTGGGGGGATGTCCCAGTGCTCAGCCTGTCCTGCTGGGTGTGACACAGCTCACTGTCCCCAGGTGGACATCCACATCATGACCCAGCCACCGTCGGGGGAGTGGGTGTACTTTGACACGGAGATCAGCAACAGCAGTGGCAGGATTTCCTACGTCATCCCCGAGGAGCGGCGCCTGGGCATTGGCGTCTACCCCGTCAAGATGGTGGTCAGGTGAGGGGCCTGGGGCTTGCAGGAGGAGCAGAGAGGAATTGGATGGCTGTAGAACATTGTCCCTCCTGTTGCTGGGTGGGTTCAGAACCTGCTTTGCCAGCAACAGAGACAAGGCCATTTGTACTCTGCAGGTGTGAGGGGAAAATCCACATTTTATTCTGGCTCCTGCATCACCACCAGCACGGGAATTGAGCTCCCACTGCAGGAGCAGGTCTTCTGCACCACAGGGCCTCATGGCCATCTGCAAAACTGCACGACTGAGCATATTTTAAAGACCATAAACTTGTCCTTGAGGGACAGGACTTTGTACTCGTGATGATTCACAGCCCAGGGGCTCCTGCTCAGCTCCATTTGCTGGTGTTGGGCTCTGGGAGGGGGAGGAAGGGAGGGTGGTGAACCCAGCAATGGTTTTCTGGGGGTAACTCTCGAGTCTCTGCTGCCAAGGAGTGCTAATCCATCCCCACTTGAACACAGAGACCCTCACACAGTGCCTGTTGCTGCTCTAACCGAGGGTGGCATCACTGTTGCAGCCTTTGGGTCAGATGTGGGAGCTGCTTTGGGCTCGTGGTGCTCCGCAGGTCCTGGTGATGCCTTCTGGATATTTTGATGCCTCTAAGCACCTTCATCCCTTCCCTCAGGGGTGACCACACGTTTGCTGACAGCTACATCACGGTGCTGCCGAAGGGGACGGAGTTTGTGGTGTTCAGCATCGACGGCTCCTTCGCAGCCAGCGTGTCCATCATGGGCAGCGACCCCAAAGTCCGCGCCGGGGCCGTGGACGTTGTAAGGTCAGGGCGGGGTCTGGGGCAGTGGATCTGACATTGGCCTTGCTCTGCAATCCACTCACCTGTGCCTTTCCTTCCAGGCACTGGCAAGACCTTGGCTACCTCATTATCTATGTCACGGGCCGCCCTGACATGCAGAAGCAGAGGGTGGTGGCATGGTTAGCACAGCACAACTTCCCCCACGGGATCGTGTCCTTCTGCGATGGGCTCGTTCACGACCCGCTGCGGCACAAGGCCAACTTCCTGAAATCCCTCATCACCGACGTAAGCCTGGCTCCGCTGAAATAGCATCGTGGCACGGGTTTAGATTGCTCCTCGTCCAACCTCCACTGTCAGCAGCAGTCTCTTGGCAGCAATGTGACCTGCAGTGGAAGATGAATCTGTTCATTTTATTTTCATCCCCTTATTGCTCTACAAAAGTGTCTGTGCTGTTAAATTGTGTTGCCTCTGCTCTGCACTGTTCCATTTCATCACTGCTCCTCAAACCCCTAATGGAACAGAGGCAGTAGAGCCTCCCTTCCCCCCACTGGCACTTTTTTCTCCTGCTTGGTGACTTTTTGGCTGCCTGTGGTGGAGCCAGCAGGACTGAGAGGGGATTGAGCTGCTGCAGAAATGGCTTTGCTGGGAGACTCCACAGAGATCTTCCAGGCATTTGGCCCTTGGGAGGCCCTGATGTTGCTCAGCCCAGAGCCTCAGGGAAGCTCCAAATACAACAAAGTGTTTTGTGTCTGGCAGGTGAAGGATCTGCCAGTGTCCCAAGCACTTGCCCTGCTTTATTAGCAGGAAAAGCCTATCCTTTCTTAGGTTCCCTTTTTTGGCCTGAGTGGCAGTGGAGGGAGCAGTTGGCCCTCAGTTGCTCTCTTGTCCTCCACAAGTTTGGGACAAGGGTCAGAAATTCTCTTCCCAGCCCCTGCTCCAGCCCACTACAGAAGGGGCTGTCCAGGAGCTGCTCTCTGCTTGAAGTAGAGGCAGAGGTATCCCTGAAAAGCAGCAGGTTTTGCTGCCTGTCCCTTCTCCCTCTGGCCAGCAGGTAACAGCAGCTTGGCTGTGGAGGGGAACAGTCCTGGCTAATGATTCCTGCACAGGTTTGCAGCTCCTCTCCCCCCAGGTGACAGCAGGGAAGTGTGCAGCATCCTTGCCCCCTGCAGACCTCAAGGGAACGCCGTGGATGAGCAAGTGGAGATCTGCTCTTGTATCGCTGTCACTCCTCTTGTCATGGCCTGTAAACATCCCCAGCTCTGTTAATTAGCACTTCCCTGGGTGGTTCATTATCCAGCTGGGAATTTGAATTGGTTCCAGTGACCTGACATTCCCACAAATGCTATTGGAAAACCCAAAGGCCATCGTGCTGAGCAGCATGGGGCGCCTGTGTGTTGTGACCCTGTGCTGTTTCTGTCCCCCAGCTGCACATGAGGATCCACGCGGCGTACGGATCCACCAAGGACATCTCCGTGTACAGCTCCATCAGCCTCCCGCCCACGCACATCTACATCGTTGGTCGACCCACCAAGAAGCTGCAGAGCCAGTGTCAGGTAGGACACAAGGACTTCCCGTGGGAGGGAGGTGGGAATTTGGTCATCACAGGTGTGGTGACTGAGCTAGTGTTGGCCAGCAGGGCAGGGACTGTCCCAGGTAGCAGGGACATAAAATGGGTCTGAGTGTTTCCGTGGCCGGTCACCCCGGAGAAGCCGGCAGAGCGAACGTACCTGGCTGCCAGTGGCTTTCAGGGAAACGTGTCCCACCTGTCTAACGCTGCCCTCGCCCCGCAGTTCATCACGGAGGGCTACGCAGCCCACCTGGCCCAGCTGGAGTACAACCACCGCGCGCGCCCCGCCAAGAATACCACGCGCATGGCGCTGCGCAAGGGCAGCTTCAGGCTGCCCAGCCAGGCCGAGTTCCTGCGCAAGAGGAACCACCTGCTGCGGACCATCTCCGCCCAGCCCTCGGCCAGCGGCGCCGGCCACCGGCCCGAGCGCACCCAGAGCCAGTCGGACAGCGACAAGGACAGGGACAGGGAGCGCAGCCAAAGGAGCATGAGCATCGCCACGGGCTGCTGGGGCCGCAGCGCCGCGTCCCGCCTGGAGTCCGGCCTCTTGGGGCAGAAGTAGCCAGGCCAGAGCCAGGATTGTCAGCTGCAGCCACCGGAGGAGAAAACAAAAGGAAAGAGGGACGAGGCCAGTGTTTCGGGCTGGAAGGGTAAATATGGTGCTACTCTAATAACACGGTGTTCTGGGAAGAGACGGGATGTTTCCCACACAGAACGTGCAGGCCTTGCAGCGGGAGCGTCAGGTTTGTGCGGCGTGAGCCCGAGGAACAGCTGGAAATCGGGGGGAAGTCTCCAGATCAGGACGGCGCTCTCTCCTGCCTCCTTCTCTCATCCAGGGTCAGTGACTGTAAATACGTGCCTCCTCGCCTTGTTAGCCATCGCTCCGACACGGTGACCGAGTGCTGTCCTCAGAGCCGCAGGAACAGGGCATGAGGCTGGGGGAGCTGTTCTGGGCTGTCCCAGGAGTCAGACTGGGGGCTCTGGGGTCGGGTAACGCGCCGCTCCCCCGGCCCCAGCTGGGGATTTGCCGTGGGCTGTGCCAGGCAGAGCGACCGAGAGCTTTTCCTGGACAGAGAGCTCCACGTGCAGCCACTTTCCCGAGGAGCTGGTGCAGTGCAAAGCTGAAGCTGCATCCATGCCGTTGGCAGAGGCAGAATGTCGGCAGATTCGTGCCCAAGACAGCGGGGTCATTATTGTTATTACTGTTATTTTTTAGAGACCTTTTAGAAGCCGATGGAATTTAATGTGTTCACCTATTAAAAGAGGAATACAAGCTATTTTGTTTGAGCTGTTACAGACCTCAGACACTTAATTTGCTGTTAAAGTCTCCAAATAGTCTCACTATGTATTATTTCCAACAAGTAACCACCATATATTTGGAAGCAGCTGAAGGCACTCAGCAGCTGGATTGCATTGCAGTTCTTCTCATCCAAATGCAGGGTCTGACTCTCTCAACACCCACCTCTGAGACCTTTTTTCTTCCCAGGTTCTCTCCAAGTTCAGTAGCAGCTTTCATGGGAACTAGACTCGCTTCTTTTACCTATAGTTACTGAACTGTAAAACCTCATTGTTTTTTGCACTGATGATTTTTAGAATGGAAACCTGTTACCATCTCATGTAGCTACACCAGTGTTTGTAGTGCATGACAATGAAATATTGTTAAGCCAGGGTGTGTGTGGATATCTATACATTATATACACACACACATATATATGTATATATTTAAAAAAAACAACAAACAATCTGTGCAGAAGTTTTTCCAGCAGTAAGGAGACTGTAAGGAAGTGTGCCAACAATGTCAGGCAACCTTAAGAAAAGGCCATATCTTAATTTTTCTGGTGTGTTTCTCAGTGGATGTGCCTGAGACGCTGGGTTTGTGCTGCTGGAGCGAGCCGGCGGGCGCGTGGCAGAGGGCTGGCACCCCGGTGACACCACACAGGGACAGGGAACAGTGCCTGGAGCCAGGGCTTGCCAAAAAGCCCCTCAGTCCTGTCCCTCACGGGGCCAGTGAAGGTTCCCTCCTCGCACACACCTCCTGGGGCGAGGGGCACCACACGGGGGGCTCCGGGGTGCCCATTACAGACTCCAGTTGGCCTCTTGATGTGGAGATTTTATAGTCCTACCGAGCTCCCCGACTGTGTGTAACCCTGCTTTCCCCACCACACCTTCCTGTCTTTGTATCACTTTCTACTTACGAGGATCTTATTTATAACAGAGAATTTTTTAGACTGGCTGCTTCATTTTCTTACCAGTTTCAATAAGAACGGTGCAGGACGGCCGCACTGAGATACACAGCACTGTGAACGCTGCTCTGCTCACTGCCTCTGGGCCACAGTAGACAAACCCAACTCATCCAACTCATGTGTTCGTGGTGTGGAGGGTCCAGGCCGAGGCAGAGCAGGGACAGTGCAGAGCTGCCGCCGGCATCCGAGCCCCTGGAGCGCTCAGACCCGACTGCAAAACGTTTAAACCACTTCTCTTTGGTAATTATCCAATTACAGAATGTACCTGATGACTTTTTGTTACCAGAAACTGACTTCCCTTTCTGCTGACTCAGCTTGGCTCTCTCTGAATGTACATCCAGAGCTTTTACTGGGTTTGTAAACAATGTGAATTTGTCCCAGCTTTTTGCTAGCCGAATGTTCTATCAAACAGATGCCATCTGAGCAGGAAGCCAAGCCACAATCGATCCTGTGAAGTCACCAAACCACATCACTAAATAATTTCTGCAAATTTGGATATGGCCTTTGCAAAATTCACCTTTCCTCCAAGTCCAGAACCGAGGCATGATCTGTACATTTTCCAGTGTTGACGAGATGTTCACATTTTCTTATGTGTAGATAGTGTAAAACAGAGGCGAATGTAAATGTTCAACATAAAAAGTGGATATATAAAATTGAAAGTTATTTATTTATGTAGAGGAAAAAAAAAAATGTCTGGAGGGACTGGAACCTTCAGGGTTTATTAATATTTTAAAAATGTAGCTTTTTGTTTCAGGCATTATGTACAAAGCAATTATTTTATGGACCAAGTTCAATGTAACTGTCAATGAATGCAGAAGTGCAATATGATACTCACCTTCTCCATCACTCCATGTTTTAAACAGCTCCTAACCAGTTAGCCTGACAATCACAGCACCTCCGTCCTCATCCTCTGTTGAGCTTCTTGAACCTTGCCCAGGTCCTTTCCCTGGCCCCCCATCCGTTGCCATTGTACGGATCCAACACGGAGAAGCAATTGTAGAGCAGGACCTTTATTGCTGCAATAATACCCCGGGAGGTGGGTGTAGTTACCAGGAAATAATGCCACTAAGTTTTTCTTCACAGACTCAGTCCATCCCCGTCTCCATCGCTCAATCCTCAGCCGCCCCCATCTGGCACTCATCCCTCTGAAGCAGAGATGAGCACTCACAGAACAATAGCAATAGTTTAACTCTGTGTTTATAACCTGTTTGTCCCGAGCTGTTTTGGAGAGCAATGCATGTGACCCGATGCCTTTCCACGTGTATGGAAGAGGATCCGTCTGGACGTGGTGAGGGAAAGATGAATGTATATTCCATCCTTACTAAAGGGGCGCTGTCAGGGGAAAGACCTAATTTATCCTTGTTACGAGTAACTTGTTTGCTTTGAAAGGAGAGAATGGGAAGTTTCTTGTCCTCCTCCCTCGGCCGTTGTCTGGGCAGCCCTCGGCGCCAGCCCACGTCCTGTTCTGCACATCAGCACAACACAGCCTCGGGCTTTGGGGTTGCTTTTCTGTTTCCATGGGAATCAAACTCTGCTGCTGAGCTCAGATTTTTTATGAAAAGCAGCTTTTTATATTACTGCACCCTTAGGCCAGACTTTCTACCTGATGCTGTCCCTTTAAAGTCTTTTAAAAAACCAGTGAGGAGCCCGTGCATTCCCTCCGAGTCGTTTCCCTGGGTTTGCTCAGATCACTCTGTCAGATGAGGCGAAATCCTAATACCAAAAACCGTTTACAGCGTTGGGGGCACGAGCCCAGAGCAGAAATCAGCCAAAGGGTCACCACCACCCTCCCGCCCGCCCAGCAGCCGCCGTGCTTGCTGTAGCAGCCCCTTCTTCAGGTATCGCCACTGTTTGCTGCATTTCCTATTAGTTCTAGAAGCCTTACGGTCCCCTCCCTCTGCCTGTTGATACCCTCGACTGTCAATTTTATATTCCAACAATGTTAGTTATATTTTATTTATAAAAAATTGCTCTAGGGGTACCAGCTGTGTGTGGGGAGCCAGCGGGGGGATGCCCGAGGGCGCCGGGTACGCCCCGCGTGTGCAGTGCCGATGACTCGCTTGTGTGTGGCAAACCTTCTGTACAACTTCCTTCTCCTCCTTGCTGTTAGTGCATCGTTCCAATGCCTGGTGTGCTTCGTGTACAGTATCATTGTGAGTTACACAGATTAAAGAAATGGGAAGGCTCTTCTCTGTCTGCTTTTTTTTGGGGGTGGGGGAATACTCTAGAAATGGACAAGTCATAAAATGTGAGCAGGTGCCAGTTTAATGGGGTTACAGCCATGAACAGAACGTGGAAACCCTCTGCAGAGATCCTGCAGGACCCATTTGTCCTTTAACCCATTTGTCCTTCTGTTTTTTTACAGTTTCCAGCAAGGGAAAAGGCTGCTGTGTTTGCTTCAGAGCAGCCCTGGGCCCTGAGAAGCCCAGAGCCCCAGCGCTGCCTGGGGCCTGTGCTGTGGGGAAGGGACATGAGCTGCATGCAGGAGCAAGGCAAAGCCACCCCTCCACAAAGCACCACCTGCACAGTGCAGTGTGCCAGGTCAGCGCTCCCCTGCCCGAGGAGGTGAAGCTGCAGGAAGGTTGGGAGAAGCCCCAGGGGCGCAGTGGAGTGGAGGGAGGCTCTCAGGGGAGCTGCAGCCTGAGCAGAGCCACAGCCACTCCACTCTGAGCAGGGTCAGTGAGTGCAAAGGGCCCGTGAGCCAGATCCAGCAAGGAAAGGGCCATGGGCAGCCCCTGAAGGGAAGAAGTGGAAGCCAACTGTGTGCTTTGTGGCCCTGGTGTACACACCCTGTCCTGGCCACAGCATTGGCTCCTGCCCCCCAAAGCCCAGAGCACCCTGAGGGTGTCTGTCCCCTGGGTGCTGCTGAGCTCCTCCAGCATCCAGAGGAGCACTGGGGCAAATGGCTCAGGTACATTACAGCCACACTGGCCTGAGCTGGGACAGGGAGGGGAGAAGCTGTTACTGGGAGGTGAACCCCTAAAGTCGCTCTCCTTCCCAGTCAGTAACTTACAGAGCAGCTGGAAAGGGCCCCTGGGGAACATCTTGACACGGTGCTGTCTGCGTGCTCCAGAGGCAGAGGCTCCCCTGGGCTGGCAGGGGCAGCAGGACGGGCCCCTGGGCTGGCTGGTGCCTGCCCTCACTGCAGCATCCCCGTCCTCACCTGGAAGGCCAGCCCATCCCCACGAGTGGCTTGCTGCAGGGGAAACAGCACTCACAGCACTCCCTGCCCAGGGCTGCAGCACCTCCAGCACCACCCCGGGGCCCTGGTGGTGCTGCCAGGGCTCAGCTTGTCCCCAGGGTGGAAACACAACCCCTCTGGGTGCAGCAGCTCCCTGGCTGTGCCCAGCCACCCCATGCAGGTCCCACTACCTTGTTAATCTCCTTGTGTCTCTCCTTGCTGACGATTTCTTCCAGGACTTCTCCGTCCCCCTTAATGAGCCTGCAAGTCAAGCACAGCCCCAGGAGCCATGAGGGTACTGGCAAGTTCCTGCAGCTGCAAAGCTGCTGTCCCCCACCCCAAGGGCACCTGCAGGTGCTGGGCTGATGCACCTCCTGGCAAGGCCAGAGCTGACCCACCCCTGACACTGGATTTTGTGACTTTGTTTTTGTATCAAGCTTCAACAGCACAGCATTGCCATAGTGGGATTAATGTCACCACACTGCAGCAAGGACAGGAGTGCTCCCCTGAGAACTGAGAGCCAGCTGGCCCTGCCCCAGGCTGTGGGCACTGCCTGCTGTGTGCAGTCAGTCACACTGGCACAGGAAAACATTCCTGAGAAAAGCATCCCCTCTCACCCTACAACCCACAGTGCCCCAACCCATGCAAAACCTCTTGTTTTTTTTCAATTGAGTTCAGGTGTGGTCCTGGCTGCCCCAGGAAACTGCAAAACCATTCAGGAACAGGAGCCAGTTTGGGCCTGAAATGCAGCCAGGCCAGGGAGCATCTTGCTGAGCAAATTCCAAGCAGTGTTGGAGGCGGCTCACACCTCCAAACATGAACAGAAATTTAATTGTCTTCATTACGTGCCTTACAGGGAACCGACCTTTGTTCCACACCTCCCTGAGCCCTGCAGGCTGCCTTCTATTTTAAGACTGGACTTGTCATACCCAATTCTCTTCAGCATGACGTTTTCTGCTTGCTGAGAAGATGCAGTTTATTAAAAACTGGGTCATTTCTATTTGGCAGCTAAATGAACTTGGGTTTGATCGCTGTCTGTAACCCCACAGGGCACATGCTCCTCATTCCCACCTGGGTGTTAACCAGGGCCCACGGCTTTGGAGCTGAAGGTAAGTGGATGCAGCAGTGGGATACTGGGACACAGCCCAGTGTCCCTTGTGTGGAGCTCCAGCACATATCAATGATTTGGTGTCATTGTGTCACTTTCTGGGCAAGTCACACCAGGCCTGATGAGGGAAGATCTGTGAGGGGTTGGCTCCGGCCTTTGCTGCTCAAGGGGGCCTGGCTCCAGCTGTGGTGCTGCAGTGCCATGGCCAGGCCTCCAGCCCACTCAGCATGGATGGGAATGGACAACCCCTCTCCCTTTTCCCCAGGTCATACCTGGTTCTCCCCGTTTCGGGATCCACCACTCTCCTTATGACGCTCTGCCTCGCGTCCCACTCCTCCTTTGTCATTGGCTTCATAGCCTGGATCCGGGATTTCTGTTCATCTGTCAGAGCTGGAATGCAGTGCTCAGTCAGAGCTGTGCTCCAGGAAAAGGGCACAGCACCTGGGCTTCAGTCCACAGACAACATTCCACACCCAGTTCCCAGCAGGATTCGGGGTACAGTGACAAACCAAGCAAAGAAAGGGACACTCCACATCCCAGAGCCAGGACCAGCTTCACCAGGATGTTACTGCTGACTGTGTCCTTCCATTTGGCATCTTTCTTCCCCAGTCACATCTATAAACTCCACCCTAACACTTTACAAACCAATCTCTGAGGGTGGCTCAAAGGTGGGCACTGTACATAGGAGGGAGGAGAGCCTGGGGCTCCCCCCTGTCCACAGCCCTGCTTCCCTCAGTCCCCTGGGGACAGCGCAGCTCCCGTGTGCACAGGGACCAGCAGGAGGGAAAGAGCATCCTTACCTGGCCCAGAGTCCACCGCTGATTCCTTCTGCCACTGCTCCAGCGAGGGGCCGGGCACCTCTTCTGCCTTGGCTTTCTCCTCCTTTGCTCTCTCCTTTGCCTTCTTTTTGGATTTCTTCTTTATTTTTTTCTTCTTCTTCCTCTTCTTTTTGTCTTTCTGTTTCACTCGCTTTTTTTTGCTGTCTTGACTCTTCTTCATTTTGGAGTCGCTGTCACTGGAGTCATCAGAAGAGGAGCTGGAGGAAGATGAGGAAGAGCTGGTGGACGAAGATGTCCCAGAGGAAGAGGTACTGGCCTTCCTCTTCTTTTTGTCCTTTCCTTCCTTCTTTTTTTCTGCAATACACAAGAAGAGGGTGTGTGGAGCAGCCCTGGCCCTGCAGCAGCAGAGATGTTGGTTTATCCCATCCCAGCCTGGTTTCTTTCCTGCCTGGAATTCCCCTCTGTGCCCGCAGAGCACAGGGCACAGAGTCCAACCCAGGGTGCTCTGTGGTGCCAGATCAGCTCACAGAGGGACTGAGGGCTCTGCACTTGTCACAACGAGACCAAAGTGGGCATCAAGTGCAGGACAAGGTGACAGACACCAACTAAACCCAGGGATCCTCTTCTCCCCCCCCAGCCCTCTCTGTGCACCTGCCCTAGGGTAATGTGGTGAAAGCACAGGCTCAGGGCCTTCCCCCACCTTCCCTGGCTGCTGCCAAACTCGATTTGTGTCCGTGAGAGCCAGAGATCCTCTTCCTTGGTGGAGAGCTGCTGCCCCGCTGCGAGTCCTTGCTGCTCTTCCTCCTTTTCTTCTCCTTCCTCTCCCGCCTGCTCCGGGAATCGCTTTTGCTCCTGCTCCGCGATCGCTTCCGAGAGCGGCTGTGGGCCATGGCAGCTCCTGGAGGGGAGGGGTCACATCAGAGCCACGGGGGGACCAACCCTGCCCAGCAGCCCCAAAATCCTTCAATCTGAGCCAACAGCCCTGGAAAACCTGCTCCTGTCAAACTCTGCCCCTGCTCCTGTCAAACCCCGTCCCACGATGGTGAGGGCTCTCCCAAAATGGCCACGTGGAATTTCACCACCCCCACCATGGCAGGGAGCTGGCACAGGGACAGCACTGCCATCCCCAGCAGCCCTCACCTGCCTCAGACAACTGTCCCCAAGCAGGGGACAACCTTCCAGCAGGTTCTCCCCGTGCTGCTGCTGTTTGTCCCCGGAGGATGGGGCGGGCACAGAGGGGCCTGGGGCTGTTTGTGCAGCAGGGCTGTGCCCGTGGGTGGGCACCAGGAGATGCTGCAGCACAGCCAGACACGGGCAGAGGGTGATGGATACTGCAGCCACAGCCAGCAGAACAAAACGTCCTCCCCGAGTCAATCACCCCGTCACTTCAAACGCTGGGAGCAGGCACCAGCCAAGGGGAAGAATGAATTTTTAATATTCCAATTTACTCTTAGAAAACAGATGCTGCACTGAGCTGGCACCCCCGTCCATCAGCCCCAGGGATGCCAGCAGCCCCAGGCCAGTGTGATCCGTGCTCTCGTTAATTTAACAAACAAACTGGCACCGGGGGCAGGGCAGGAGCTGGGAAACGCTTTCTCACAGCCACCTTCCAATTTAATGAATTGTTTGTTTACCACCTCGACAGTCCCGGGCAGCAACTTGGATTTCCTCCCAAGTGAATCAGATCTTTGATTGATTTCCATAGGGAAATTTCAATCAGAAAAAAAAACCAACAACCAATCACAACCATTATGCACACAGGGAGATTTCAGAGCATGAGAGTCCTCCATGCACACACCCAGAAGCTGCCCCTTGCACCAGAGCCTTGCTGGGGACAGCGTTTGGGACTCGGATCTTCCCCTTCTGGCTGTGGCAGCAGGAAGAAAAACCCCACTTTAATACATCCACAGCAGCAGGATCAATGGATCTGGAGCTGGGGGTGAGGAATCCCCATCCCAGCAGCATCCCAGGCTGGCCCTGCCCCAGGCCGAGCTCTCAGCCCCACCCTGACACCTCAGCGACTCCTCCTGCCCGCCCAGCTCTGCCCTGGGCAGCTGCAGGGGCTGTCCCTGCCCTCACCCCTGCACGGCCGAGGTGCGCTGGCCCTTTAAGAGCTCAGCACGACATGCGCTGGCCCTTTAAGAGTTCAGCAAAAGGTGCGCTGGCCCTTTAAGAGCTCAGCACGACATGCGCTGGCCCTTTAAGAGTTCAGCAAAAGATGTGCTGGCCCTTTAAGAGTTCAGCAAAAGGTGCGCTGGCCCTTTAAGAGTTCAGCAAAAGATGTGCTGGCCCTTTAAGAGTTCAGCAAAAGGTGCGCTGGCCCTTTAAGAGCTCAGCAAATGATGTGCTGGCCCTTTAAGAGCTCAGCAAAAGGTGTGCTGGCCCTTTAAGAGCTCAGCAAAAGGTGTGCTGGCCCTTTAAGAGCTCAGCAAAAGGTGTGCTGGCCCTTTAAGAGTTCAGCAAAAGGTGTGCTGGCCCTTTAAGAGCTCAGCGCGAGGCGTTCTACGCGCGCGGCTCCAGGCGCGGCCCCTTTAAGTGCGCAGCTCTTTATCAGCCCCCCCGGGGCCGCCGCAACGCTCGGGCCTGTGGCCCCTCCGGCCCGCCCTTCTCCGGTGTCCCGGGCCGGGCCGGGCCGGCCCCGCCGCAGGTGAGGGGAGCGGGAGGGAGCGGGGACTCACCGGGCCGGGCCCCGCCGCCCCGAGCGGGGCTCCCGCCGCCGGGACCGCGCTGGCCGCCTCCCGCCTCCGTCCGCCGCGCGCGGGGCCGGGCGGCAGCCGGACCGCGCTCTTTGGTTCCGGGAGCCGCCTCGCCCCCACCGAGCTCAGTTTTTGGGGTGAATTCGGGCGGATTGGGAGCGCTCACGTTCGCCAGTGAACGAGATAAAGGCTTCGAGACGGCGTTTCTTGATAGCAGCTCCTCGCTCAGATACAACCGCCGGTTTCCTTCCCTCGCTGTAATTTTAATGAGCTTTGCTAATGAGAAGCTCATCAGCGCCCTGTGCCAAGGGCAGCCCCAGCCAAAATCCAGCGGCTCCGCTGGAGGAGCCGCAATAAACACCTTTTGTGCGAGCTGCACCCGCTCACGTTCAGCCCTCCACAATTACCGATGTGATGAGCCGTGGGCTGTGATTACTGCACTCAACAGATAAAGGGAAAAGCCCCTTCCTTGTAAATGCAGCAGCATCTATCCAATATATCGAGTTCGTTTTCCAGGGAGGCAAATGCAGACACCAAATCAGACAATAATTGGCTTCCTTAGTTTGTTTAGTAGATGGAAGAATCTCCTGCTTTCAGCCAGCTGGAAGGAAGGAGGGAAAAGCACTGGACCCTTCTAATCCATCAGTTCCTGGGGGATCTTGGTGCCAAATTAAGCCCCAGACCTCGTCTGTTGCTGCCTCTGGGTTGGCAGAGTTATTTTATATTTTCACTTGCTCATGTAACTAAAGCAAAAGGAGTTAAATGTACATCTTGTCCTGGGAAGTTTTACTCTGCTGCAGGTGGCTCCCCGAGCTCTGTCTCTGCTTAATCAAGTTCACAAAACCTTTGAAAGGGAAGTTTCTGCTGCCAAGAAGCCTCGGGACGTGTCTCAGCCATCCTGGAGGGATCACTGCTCCCTCTGTTGCTCCTGGTGGATTTTTCTGAGCCTGGCTTAGACATCCAGTGATGAGAATTC
The DNA here is from genome assembly GCF_030490865.1 of Poecile atricapillus. NCBI lineage: Eukaryota > Metazoa > Chordata > Aves > Passeriformes > Paridae > Poecile > Poecile atricapillus. Next base: position 2,699,033 of record NC_081264.1, read on the forward strand.
CCTGCCATTCCCAGCAGCTCACTGTGACTCACCTGGATCTCATTCCTGAGCAGATCCTTCCCAGCCCCTAAGCCACACAAAGCTCTTCCCCTCCCCGTGGCAGAGGACAGGAGGCCCCAAGAACAGCAGAGAAATGGTTTATTCTACCATTCTTCCCTATTTCCAGTGGGACCTGGGGTGCTGCTGTTGGCAGAGAGGCCAAGGAGCTTTGGGTGTTTCCCCTGTCCACTTGGAATTATTGACAGAGCTCCTGCAGGGAATCAGAGTTGGGGTTTGTGTGTCTTAGAGTCCTCCAGCCCCAGCTGAGCCCTCGGCTGGCTCAGCATCCCTTCCCAAGGTGAGAGCTGCTCCTTGCACCCAGCAGAGCCCGGGGGTGCAGCCCTGGGAGGTCAGAACAGCACTTTGGGCAATTTGGAGTGGGGACATCCTCCCCCCACTACCCCAAGGCACAGAGATTCACGGTCTGTGGCACCTCCTCCTCCTCCTCCAGGGGTTCTGTGAAGCCATCCCCAAAGCCCTCGGCCTCCACCAGCTCGGGTTTCCTGCGGCACATGGGGCAGAGCTGGTTTCGGATGGCCGAGGATCTCATCCACACGATGAGGTTCCAGCGCTGCCCGGAGGCGATGGGCAGGGCCCCGTGGATCTGCCCCCCTCGGTGCAGCAGCCCCCGGCCTCCAACGTGCTCCACCTCGATGTATTTGGGCACTGGGGTGGGATCCTGGAACAAAGGGATTCTGTGTCACGCCATGGAGTCCCTCAGATTGTTGAAATTTGTCACCTCTTTCCCCCACAGCACCCAGGGAGCAACAGCTGAAATGAAAGTTGAAAGCTCCCATAGAGTTGAAGCTGTATGGGAGCTTCTGCCCCTCTCTTGCCCTGAAAACAGGTGCTAGAGATTTAGGTTGAAGTCACATCTGAAATAAATCTCTCCCTCAGCACCTCCCTGCTCACAGTTTCAGATGTGGAAAGAGGGGGTGCTTTGTTTCACTGCACTTTACTGCAAAGCTGCATCTGTCCTCTCTTTAAAATACTGAATATTGGTATTGGAATATTGCATCTGAAGAGGATCCTGTATAGCCAAGCCATGCAAAAACGGGGAAGGACAGAGCAGGTTTGACTGCCAGAGGTGAATAATGTTTTTTTTAAGAACAGAGTTGCAGCTGGGGGGCTGAGGAGGGAGAGGTGAGTGGGACGTGCTCAGTACCTGGTTGAAATCCCCAAAGTACAAATTTCCTTCTGTGAATTCTTTCCCCAGGGAGACGTTCAGGGTGACTTCAGCGTTGTCGTAGTGCGAGCTGAGGTCCAAGTCCTCGTGCAGGGAGTACTTGACCACGAAAGCTTTGTGGCTGTCCAGGCAGGCCCCTCCCAGCTCCGGGTACAGCAGGGCTGTGATGGGCAGGAGCCGCTCCCGCAGCGGCGTCAGGAAAGGCTCGTCCATGCCCAGCTCGTTCAGCAAAACCTGCGCCGAGGAGAGCAGGGGAAGGAGCTCAGCAGCCACAGCTGCTGCTCCTCAGAGCTGCTGTCCTCCTCCAGCCCTGCTGCTGGCTCAGATCACTTTGGAGCAAAGGCTCCGGCTACAAGGAAAAGGAAGGAGGATCAAGGTGGACAGGGATGGGGGAAAACACAGAGTAATAGGACCAAAAGTTTCTTTAGAAACCGTGTCCTTGATTTAAATTTGTTTTGCTTAAGCACAAGGTGCTCTTTGCTCTGAGATACCAACTCCTTCCCCTGCATTCCCACTTTCTTTCGTCCCTGCAACGTTCCCTCAACCCTGTCACTCCACGGGGGCACTGAACTCAAACTGCTCTGTGTAAAATGAGAGGCACTTTGGAACTGGAGGGAGTGAGACGTGAGGAGATGAGCACAGGGAACTCCACCCCTAAAGAAGCACAGGAGATGAGTCCTACCCCGTAGTTGTTCATGGTGTTGGGCCTGCCTTTGGGCATATCCGACTGCTCAAAGTTCTCCAGCTCATCCACAAAGGCTTGGCAGAACTCCTCTGTGAACACTGGGAGTCGGTAGATCCTCTTATCTGCCAGCAGAGGGGAGACAGAGTTTGCTGGGGAACTCCCAGTTTTCCTGGCTGCCTGTCCAGCTGCACTGTGCTGGTGACAGTGAGGGCACAGAGGGCTGGCACCATTTCCTGGGCTCAGCTCTGGGGTGTATTTGGTGTTTTTCATGCTGCTCCCTCATTTCCAGAGCAGAAGGCTGTGTCTGGAACCAGTGCCCTGGATAAAGCCAGGAGCTCTGCACACAGACATTGGTGTCTTTGCCTTGAGGAAAGGAGGCAACTCTGCCTCTTCCCCTCTGCATCTTGGCAGCATTTCAGGTAAGCAGAGAGCTTCACAGCAGCCTCCAGGGAAGCTGAAAACCCAGCTCTCTTTTTCAAAGGCTGAAATCTAGTCTGAAGCTATTTCAGCCCAGACTAACCAACAGGGGCTGTCTGCAATGGCAAAGCACTCAGGGAAGGAAAATCAAGCTCCCTGGGCTCCCAGTGCTCCTTCAGCAGGCTCCCTGGTGAGCTGTGGTACAGCCAAAACCCCAGCCCTGGAGCCTCTGGTGAGACATCAGCAGGCTGGGATGGGAAAGCAGAAAACAGCCTCTGATCTCAGAGCAGAACTGCTGCCTCTCCAGAGACCCTCCTCAGGCAGAGAATAACATCCTGTGTGCCTCAGCTTGTGTCAAAGCAGAGCTGTTCCAGACAGGGCTTGGGAACAGCTGTCACCAGGGGGATCTGTGGGACTGAGGTGTTGTTTTCTTTACCTGAGAAGGACTCGAGGTAGCTCAGGAGGCCCTGGAGATCAGCACCTGGAGATGTGCAGAACCTCACGATTTCCAGAAACTCTGGGGCCAGGAAGGAATCCTGGATTCCAAGGGAAGGATGGGAAGAACACACAGAGACACAATCAGCCTGCACAGCTCAGGAGGGAAATGGACTCCCAGGGAAATAGGGAGCAAGGCTGAGTCACACCCGAGATAATTCCACGGCAGGAAATGCAGAATGTCACTGGTGTTTTACCAGTGGGGTGGGGAAGTTACTGCTTGCTTCAGTGCATGGTTTGCTAGGAGTAACTGGCCAGATTTATCCTAGGCATGACAGCAAAGAGCCTTTTCAGGTTGGAACACCAGGAATCTTGCCCGGAGAACACGCTGTGCTGTCATGTTTTTAAAGTTTTAAATCCAGTTTTCATATGCTACCCCTGTGTTTTAATTCAGTGCAGCTTTAGCACTGTGCAGTCCCGAGGAGAGGGGGAAATAAACTGCAAAAATAAAATTATCAGGTAATTTTTTTGGGGGGTGCAAAAGAGATTCCAAACCTTCTGTGTACCTGCAGGGTGTACACCTCTGGGTGTTTTGGTTTGTAGCACTTGGAGATGATGGCTCTGCGTTCTGCTGATTGATGGATTAACTCTTTTCTTCTCTGCACTTCTGCCTCAATCTGTGAGTAAACAACAGAACACTGTCAGAAATCAACAGGGCTGAGTAAAAGAGCTCTGGGAATCTGCTCATTGTTTTAAACCGATTATTTTTGTTTGGGGGCACCTCTGGGGGACAGAGTGTTTGCTTTGTTTTTCTGTGGTCAAGACAAGTCCAGTAAATATCTGGAAAGCCAAATGTCTGAGAGGAGTTTATGTTCTCTTTACAGATGGCCTAAAAACTAACTGAGGACTTTGCTGTGGAAGTGTCAAGTGGAGCTGTGATGTTTCAGCCCTTTCAGGCATTCTGACACCTCCTGAATCTGGCTTTGTTCTGACAATAGAGGCATTGTCCAAAACACAGACATTTGCTGGGAGCAAGACAAGTCCTGTCATGAAGGGATTACTGCTAAGTGTGGTGGAGACAGGCTAAGCTGCCCTTTCAGAGCAAACAGCTGATCCAGGCAGCTCTTCCCCGTTTAATTCCCCCTCATGAGATTAATTTGTAACAGTCCTTGCTGAGGAGTGAGTGAGCAGCCCTTCCTGGGACCAAGCAGCTCCTGTGTTCATTCCCTTGCCCTCAGTATCAGGTCCTGAAGGTCTTGGGAACCGAGCAGACAAATCAGATTTCTCAGCTTCCTTCTTCTTCCCCTCCCTCCCAGCCCCAAGGTCCCTGGGCACTGGGTCACAGGGCAGGGATCTGTAACCCAGCACTGCCCAGAAAATCAGGATCGAGTTCTAAGTGGGAAACTGGGGCTGGAATTGCTGCTGGACAGGGAGAGCTGTGACCTCCCACAGCCAGGGACAGCCACTGTCATCTGCCTCCTCCCAGCACTGAGTGACTCCCATTTGTTTATGTAATTTTTAGGTCTCCTTTATGATGTTTATATTGATACAGCAAACCTTGTATGAATATTTGAGCAGATCTGCAGAGAGATGATTAGAAAGTGGTTTGGACTTAAGGTGATTATAAATTAAAACCAAGATTGGGATCTTGAAATCCTAAGTGAGGCTGTTTTATAAATTACATTGCTTGTTGTGCTCCATTGATTCTGCCTGGGAAAATCCTGGGCTGTCCTACTCATAAATTCTGTGCTGTATGAATCATAATATGCAGTTAATAAAGCTTTAATTAACAGTATGATTTACTGCCACCATCATTCTGCCAAGAATTCCTAAAATGTCTGTCCCCTTAGCAACATTGGAGCTGGTGAGTGACAGATCCCTGTCCCCAGCCTGGAAAGAAGCAGAGATTCTGTGATAAAGGGTGAATTTCTGTAGGACCCCATCTCAGACTGCCTTTAAAAATGTTTAGGAGAAGGGATAAGGAAAGACAAACCAGGGCACTGAGAGCCAGCGGAGTAAATCCAAGGAGGGAGCGGCTCAGAGGCCGCTGGGATGTGTTGAATGACAGCATTTAATTGCAGGGTGTTGGCTGAATAAACACCTCGCCGATGGGCGCCCGCGGGGAATTCTTCCCTCTGGATTCTGCCCGGCACCGGGGTGGATCGGGACGCGGTGCCGGGAGCTGCTCCCCGGGCCTGGGGGGCTCCAGCACGCCCCAAACTCCCTTCGGAACTGAGCCCTGGTGAGGGGATCCCTGAGGAGAACCAGGGCTGCCCAGGGAGCTGGGCTTGTTCACCTGGAGAGGAGAAGCTTTGGGGTGACCTCACTGTGGCCTCGCAAGGCCTGAAGGGACCAACACAAACCTTGGAGAGAGACAATTTCCAAGGGATGGAGTGCCAGGACACAAGGAATGGCTTCACACTGACAGAGGGCAGGGTTAGAGGGGATTTAGGGAAAAATTTCCTCCCTGTGAGAGGGGTAATGCCCTGGCACAGAGAAGTCGTGGCTGCCCCTGGATCCCTGGCAGTGCCCAAGGCCGGGCTGGAGGGGCTGGGAGCAGCCTGGAACAGGGGAATGTCCCTGCCCAGGGCAGGGGTGGCACTGGATGAGTTTCAAGGTCCAACAGAACCCATCCCGCGGCTCTGTGAGTGCCCGCTGGCCGTGAGGGGCTCCCGCTGCTCACCTCCCTCAGCACCTCCCGGAACTGCTCCTCGCTCCGGCAGCCGCGCTCCCTCAGCGCCTGCAACACACGGGCCCGTCACCGCCGCGGCCACCGGCACGGCCCGCTGCCCCCGGCCCCGCCCGCCCCCGCGGTACCCGCCCGTGGTCCCGGCGGAGCTGCGGCCCGTCCCGGTACCGCACGTGGAGCCCGAACCGCCCCACGAAGATGTTGTCGGTGAAAAAGCAGGCGCACCCGCGGAACGGCCGGCCCGCGGACATGTTTCCTGCCGGCGAACGCGCCTCGGTCCTGCCCTCAAAGGGCTCCGTTTCCGTCCGCGGGAGGGCGCGTCGGCAAATTCCCAACCGGGGCAAAAAACGGAAAGCGGCGGAACTCGCCCGTTCTCCCCGGTTTGACGCTCGTTGTTTTTGTCATCTCCGTGACGTCACCGCGGCCCGGTCCCGCAGCGAGGCCGCTGCCCCGCAGCCCTCACGGCCGGGCCGGGTGTGCTCGGAGCGGCAGCGGCCGGCCCGAGGTTATTTGCAGACGGTCCCTGAGAATCCCCGGCGGGGGCGCGCGCGGGCTGCGGGGGCGCGCTCCGGGTGCGCGCGCGGCGGGGTCAGCGCGGCCCCGGCCCGGCCCGGCCCGGCCATGGACGCGGCGCTGCCGGAGGCCGAGCGGGAGGTGGTGGTGGCGGCCGAGCCCTGCGGCCACGGCAGCAAGTTCGAGGACATCTACCGGCTGCTGGCCGAGGGCTGCTTCCCGCCCAGCTTCTGCTCCATCAAGAGGAAGAACCTGAAGCGCTACGCCCAGAAGTTCGTCGTGGACGGTGGGGACCCGGGGGGCGGCGCGGCGGTGTCGGGCTGCCCTGGGCCGCGGCCCGCCCCGGGGGCGGCCTGTGGGGGGAAGCCGGAGGGTGCCGGCCCCGCAGACACGGGGGATGTGCCGGAGCCTCGGCGTGGGGAGGGGATGAGGCTTCTGGGCAGCGCCAGCCCCGCGCCCGGGCATCGCTTCAGGGGCACCGAGCGGGGCAGCCCGGGGTGGCACCGGTGCTCCAGCGCTGCCCCTGGGGACCACGGTGGCTTTGTTGTAGCGGAGGATTTCACACAGTCCTGGGTGCAGAAAAGCTCCGTGGGCGTGCGTGGGGGTGATTCCGGTTTAGCAGCTTCTCCTGGGACGGCAGGAGCTCCCGAGGCAGCAGCAGCAGCAGCCCCCGGAGCTGTGTCTCAGCTGCGTTTCCCATGTGGAAAATGACCCCTTTTCTGGAGGCGAGCAGCTGTGAGAGGCTGTTGTTGGAGACAAACCTCTGGCACCCGCAGGCGGCTGCCTCTACTACGTGGGCCCCAAGAAGGAGGAGAAACGCGAGGTGATCGTGGATCCCGAGCGGAGGCGTCAGGTCTTCCTGGAAAGCCATTTCACCGAAATCGGGAACCACCTGGGCCAGAAGAAGACCGTGCACCGCATCCAGAGCCGGTACTACTGGCTGGGCATCGTGAAGGATGTTGTGGACTGGGTAAGTGGAGAGCAGTGACCGTGTCCGTGACACCGCTGCTGGCAGCAGTCCCGAAGCAGCAGCCACAAGAGCCCTGGTGCAGGGATGATGTCATTCCCCGAGCCTGTGCTGGGAAGGCACTCACTGAGTTACTCTGCAGGTGGATCTTGGAACGTCCCCAGGCAGCTGGATAGGCTGGATGTCTTTCCCTGAGTGTCAGGAAGCCTCCTCGTGCAGGGCAGTTTTTTGGTCAATGTGGGATTGTTTCAGACAAGTTGCTGAGTTTAACTTTGGGCAGTTTGGATTCCTTCCAGAGCTGCCCGATTCCCTAAACTACCAGCAAGAGGAAGAGCTCAGTGTCTCCTCAGCTGCTTTGCCTCATCTGTTTCATTGCTGGCAGTTCCCTGCAGCAGCACTCTGCAGCACTGTGGCTTAAGGAGTGTGCTTGCATTGCATGGTCTGAGCTCCTCCAGCGTCCTAGGGCTGAGGATTTCTCTAACCAGCAATAGGAGGTTAAAATACAATAAAAATTGGCCTGGAAACAGGGTGAGAAATAGCTTAGCTGTAGGCCACGTTGAGAAAATTGGTTATTGTGTCAGAGAAAGTTGTCAGGTGAGCCTTGTGAAAGGTGAGATGCGTCAGCCTGTTGTGTTTTGTCCTCTTTTTTTTTCCTGCACCTCTTTGTTTTACTGGGAGAAAGGAAACTGCTCAGCCCTGCTCTGTGTCTCACCCCTCCACAGCCTGTGCAGTCTGAGTCTGACAGGATCCGTCAGCACGTTCCCAAGTCCTTTGATCCCTTTTTTCCCTCTCCAGATCAAGATGTGTGAAACGTGCCAGAACGCGGAGCACAACAAGAACGTGACGCGGAAAGCCAGGCCCGTCAGGGTGGAATCCCCCTGGGAAGTGCTGGGATTAGACATCCACGGTGAGTGAGTGTCTCAAGTGGCTCTCAGGGCTCCTCCCCACCAGTCAGGAGCGTGGCAGACCTGCTGCCACACGCACCGAGGGAAAGCAGCCTCTGAGGAGGTGCCAGGGAAGCCACAGCAGCCGCCCAGGGTGCAAGCTGATCCCTGGGCTTGGCTCGGCTCCCTCTCTGCACACAGTGAGAGCTGGGCGTGCCTTCTTCCCCAGAACTGAAGCTCTGATGGGTGTATTTTTGCTGACAAAGGTCACCAAAAATGTTCTGGCCGAATGACATTGCAGAAGAGAGTCGTGGTCACTTGTGCAGCGGCTGGGTTTTTAACTTTCCCCGTTTGGAGGATATGACGGCATCACATTGATTTTATTTTTTTTTTTGATGGTTGTTTACGCAGGGCCTTTTCCTGAGACAAGCCAGAGCAACACACACGTCCTGCTTGTGACTGACTACTTCACCAAGTGGGTGGAGGCTGCTCCTCTGCAGAAGAAAGATCCTTTCTCCGTGGCTAAAGCCCTGGCTACTGTTTTTTACAGGTGGGCTCCTCTGCTCTTGGTTATATTGCACCTCTGTAGTGCCATGGGGAGTGCTGGGGTGTGTTGCAAAAATACCCGGTGTCCTCAGGATGTTTTCCTCTGAGAGCAGGAGCTCTCCCTTCTACAGGAGAGACCATGCAGTGCCTCTCAGTTGCTCTTTACAAAGTCCTTGGGAAGATCCTCCTGTTCTGGACAGAGGAGAAAGAGGCAGGAATGTTTCTCTGAGTAGCCCGAGGCCAGGGGAGCTGTGTCCCAGTTCTCTGCAGAAGCTTTAAAGCCATTCCCGGATTTCTCCTAGAAAGTGTTTGTGTCACCATGTGACATTGTCCTTGTGGAAAACACGTGGGGCCAGTGGAGATTTGAATTCAGAGCAAGAAGCTCCTCTCGTTTCTCCTGCTGCCTCATCATTCAAAAGCAAACAGGCTTGGCTGGTTTGGAGCAGAGGGACCTGCAGACCTCTCTCTGCTCTTGGGGACATGAGGTCATGGCAGCCTCGTTAGCACCACCTCCACTAGAGGGTTCTGTCCCCTTCCTATCCCATTTGCATCCTTAGAGATGGAGCTCCTTGGGCTCTGCCTCAGCTGATGGAGTAAAACCAGTTGTGTGTCCTCTTCTTGCCCAGGTTTGGTGCCTCCAAGAACATTTACACCAGTCAGAGCTGGGACTTCTGCGAGGAGGTAGGTCTGGTGTGGGGTAGTTCAGGGGGAAGCAGTGTGACCTTCAGCAGGCTTTTTGAGCAATGGGACCTTCAGCAGGCTTTTTGGGCAATGGGACCTTCAGCAGGCTTTTTGGGCAATGGGACCTTCAGCAGGCTTTTTGGGCAATGGGACTTTCAGCAGGCTTTTTGGGCAGTGCTTTCTGAGCAGCAGGTCCTGAAGGCAGAGTTGTGATGTGCTGTGTAGTGGGGGCGAGGAGCTGATGCTGCCTTATCTCTGCCCCAACCCTGTTGGGAGTGGGAGCTGATTTGCCAGTGCTTTCACCTTGGCAGGGATTTCAGGTTGTGGATCAGTGGTGCAAGTCCTCTCTGCTTAGAAGGAAAGACCATGTGCATGAAATTGCAGCACTACCCTGGGATTAGCCCATCTTCCCAGTGCTGTGGAAAGCTTCAAGCACGGGAGAAGTTGTTGCAAAACATTTTCCCAGGTTTAACTTTTCTGGGGGAGCATTTTCTGCCTCACAGCCTTTCCTGGCATGGGGGGGACGGTGCCTTGGAGGCTGCTGTGGGGCTGACACATCGTGATCTCCGTGTTCCCTCAGGTCAGCCGGCACCTGTGCGAGCACTGGAACATCTCCCAGCTCCTCACACCCACAGACCCTGCAGATCCCCCCAGCCCTGGTGATGGCAGTGCTGAGGTGCTCAGAGCCTCCATCTGCAGCGTGGTGAACGAGAAGCCCAGCGAGTGGGACGCACACCTGGACCCCGTGCTCTTCGAGTTCCGCACCTCCATCAACTCCGCCACCAAGTACAGCCCCTTCTTCCTCATGTTCAACAGATACGTGTGCCTGTCCTCAGAGGTAACTGCCTGGCCCAGGGGAGCCTTGCAGGAGCTTTGGCATTGCTGTAGTTGCAGAGTAACCCCTGAATCTGTGCCTTGCAGGTGGATTTTGTCAAGGACTCCAAAGAGCAGGGAGCTGGCTCCGGTAAGGCCGAGAGCCTCCCGCCGTTCACAGCCACGGTGCAGGAGCAGCAGAACGTGGTGAAGGAGATTGTAAGTCTTGTGGTGCCTTGAAATCATTTTGCAGTTAATTCCAAGGCTGGCCTGAGAGGAGAGGTGGCACCTCAGTGTGTGCCAAGGGCAGCAAGAGCAGAGCTGGACCCTCTGGGCCAGCACCACAGGGAAGCTGCTGGTGGTGCTGCTCAGAGGTGGGTGATGAAACATGAGGGACTGACTTACCCCATCAGGCTAATGAGAGCTGTGTCCCAGCCTGCCCAGCTCCCTGCCTTGTAATCTGCATCCCAAATCAGCCAAGGGAGTCCCTCCTTAGGCAGGGACAAGAAGCCTTCAGGGAGATGCTGTGTAACTACAAATGTTTAAAGTAACCCTGCCTCAAAATGGGAGGAGGTTGGGGCTGCTGTGAGCAGTGACCCAGTGGGCAGGGAGATGGGCTTGAGGATCAAAGTCAGCATGCAGCTTCTGTCTGTCTCTGATGTGCTGGGTGACCTTGGGCAGCTCATTTTGTCTCTCTGTTCCTTGTTTCCCTCACTTGAAAAATGACCTCAGTGTCCCCTGTGAAGTGCTTGGTGAGCTGTGTGCCAAAAAACCACAGACAGGGCTGGAGTGCTTTGTTTGCTCAGTCATTTCTTACACCCAGTCAGGGTTCTGTGGTTCTCTCTGATCTCACCTGGACTGTGGTTTTTCATGCCAGGGATTGACAGGAGGAGTATGGGACAGGAGGGAGGAGGGCCTGGGAGCTGGATATGTAGGATCTGATCCCTTTGGCAGCTCAGGCTCACTAACTCAGCTCCCCTTTGTGAAATGCAGCAGTGAGAGCTCTGTCCTGTCCCTAAGGGAACCTCTGCTGTTGGGATCACCAGCTCTGTCCGGCATCCAGACAGGGATTGGGGCTCTAATTAGCAGGAGGTGACAAAGCTTTCCTGGGCTTTGTGGCACTCCAGCCAAGATCCCCTTCTGCCCTCTACTGATGGAGCACTGACAGTTCTGAGTACAGCTGTGGAATTGCAGTTTCACATTGCAAGGTCTCCTGCTGGTTTGGGCTGGTGAGAGCAAGTCTGGGAAGCCTCTGCTGAGTCCCACCCTTGCCCCAGGTGCATCCAGCTTTGACACTGCCAGCTCTCACTCACTCTCAGCCTCTCTTATGAGGAGAGACCGTGGGAGCTGGGCCTGCTCAGTCTGGAGAAGACTGAGGGGATATCATCAATCCCTAGAAATATCTCTGAGGGGTGTCAGGCTCTTCTCGGTGGTGCCCAGTGACAGGATGAGGAGGAATGGCCATAAACTAAACCACAAGAAGGTCCGCCTCAACATGAGGAAGAGCTTCTTTCCATTAAGGGTGGCAGAGCACTGGATCTTCCCAGGGAGGTCTTGGATTCTCCCTCTGTGGAGACATTCCAAACCCACCTGGACGTGTTCCCGTGTCACCTGCTCCAGATTTCCAGAGGTCCCTTCCAACCCTAAGGATTCCGGGATTCACTGAGCTTGTGTCAGAGCTGAGCTGATTCCTGAGTGACACCTGGAGGCCCAACCCCTCCATTCTCCTGGCAGGTGATCTCCAACATGACCAGGGCCTGCAAGCGGGAGCGGAAGGGTGTGAAAAGGAAAACTCGGGGCCTGCCCTCTCTGGCCTTCAAAGTGGAGGACAACGTGTTTGGGGGCAGCACTGCCAGCTCCCTGAAGAAGCTGAAGAAGGGCCAGTTTGTGTCGTTCCAGATCGAGACGGTGCTGCCCCCTGAGCAGAGCATGGCTGGCGGGAAGAAAACCAGTTAACCCTGGGGCATTCCGGGGGTCCTGCGGCGCCGGGGACAGCACGCACTGTCCCTGAGGTTTGTGGCCCAGCTGTGTGGGAGTGCAGGGTGCAGATGTGCCTGCTCTGTCCTGGGAGAAAGGAAGGGGAAGGTTCAGACAAGGGGGTCTGTTCAGTCCCTTCCTGGTCTGGGTTTGCCCTTGGATCATCCCTCAGACCAAGGGAGGTGGCACCATCCTCGTTTAGGTTTGGCAGGGAGAGACTCGGTCCTGCCAAAAAGCTCCACCTTGACTGTGGCTTGGAAGTTGCCCTTTGGGAGTGATTGCACCAAAGCCCTGGAGGGATCTGTGTGCAGATGGAAGTGAAGCAGAAACCAGACCCGGCTTAGCCATGGACAATGTTTCCTGCAGCTTAGAAGTGTCCCTGCTGTGAGCCTGAGCCAGGAATAGTCGCTCCAGGTGTGACTGTGTTCCTGGTGGATGTGGGAAGATCTTGCAGTGAGAGATTTTTTTGGTTTTGTTTTGTTGTTTTGTTTTGTTTTAAGCACTTATTAGCAGAAATAAAATCAACAACAGAATGTGGTATTTTTGGTTTTGGTTATCCGGGCAGAGAAAAATGAATTTGTCTTTTGTAACATCACCATTCTGTTCTCTCCAGAAATGGTGTGAACTTTAGGAATTCTGACATCTGTGCGAATGCTAGTGAGGGTCATGGGGGTGTTTTTAAGCCCAGCACTCTAAAAACACACGGAAACCTTGGGATAATGACACTGCCCTGCCCCTTTGTCGCCTGGATGCATGGTTGCTGTCCAGGGAAGAGGCTGAGCCCTTCCATTCCTTAAGAGCTGGAGTGGGAGGTGAAGGGGAAAATAATTTACAAGCTGGATTTCTTCAAAGTGGATCCCTCTGTGTTAGGGGTTAATTAAACCCCCACCTAACCCCTCTTTAAGGGTTAACTTAAAATATTATTTTGAGTTCTTAGCCCGGTTGCTTTTGAGCCAATTCCTGTGTTGTATTTTCCCTCTTTACTGCAGAAATTACATAGAACCAATAAAATAATCTTAAAAATTTAAGAACATGAATATTTGGAGAGGATAAAAAACCTTCTAAAGTGGGGAAAACTCCGGGACCGCCTTTTCCGCGTCGGGGCGAGGTTTACCGGGACTGGGCGGAGCGGGGGGACCGGGGACCCCCAGCTCGAGCCCCGAATTTGGGGGGTCCCGGGTGCTGCTGTCCGGTCCGGCCGTGGGCGGGGCCGGGCGCGCGCCGCAGGAGGGGCGTGGTCGGGGGGCGTGGCCAGGGCAGAGCCACGCCCAGCAGCGACCTTGTTCCCGGGACGCGCCGCCGCCGCTCCGAGCGGGCTGAGCCGCCGATCCCCGAGCCGCCGCCGGTAAGAGCCGTCCGGGCGGGCCGAGGCTGAGCTGCTCGGAAGGGGGGAGCCGTGTGTGTGTGTGTGTGTGTGTGTGTGTGTGTTCGGCCGGGGTACGGCGGGCACGGCCCTTCCCGGGTGTCTCTCACCTCGCCTCGGGACGTTCTCCTACGCGGGAAAGGCTGGATGCGAATGGGGACCTTGGCCGGCTCCAGCTCGGGGGTTTGGGGACGTTGCTGCGGGTGGTGGGGAGCTGCGGTTGCTGCCTCCTCCTCCTCCTCCTCCTCCTCCTCCTCCTCCTCCTCCTCCTCCTCCTTCTCCTTCTCTTCTTTCTCCTCCTCCATGGGCCGGATCCGCGCAGCTTTGCAGCGGATGGCAGCAGCGAGCACCCTGGGAAGCGTGTCCTGCTCCTCCCTGGCCCCGCTGCTCTGCTTGGCCTCCATCCCTCCTTCCCCACCCACCCCGTAAACCCCCGTGCTTCCCCAAATTGCAGCGTCTGCCTCGTTTTCCTCCGCTTTTTAGCTTTTTATCCAACTTGCCCGGCCGCAGAGCAGCTCTCGCCCGAGGGCGCAGCTCGTCCGGTGCCAAGGGCTGCCCTTGGTCCCGGTGCTTTGGTTTTGGGGGGCTGCGCTCACGCAGGCCGGAGTGTGGCCGGCACACGGCACCCCTTGCTCGGTGCCGCCCGCACTGTGCACCGTCACCAGCTGCTGAGCCAGCACAAATTTCGGGATCGGGTACCTCCCTCTTGCCAACGCGTGGCTCCTCAGGGCATGGCACCGGAGCAGGTGAGCGGCTCGGCTTAGAGCAAGTCGAGCTTTCTGCCCTTTCCCGTGTCCATTCAGAACCTGCCGGACAGAACCCCGGGCCACAGCAAAGCGTCCCGCCCGCCCCGGAGCCTTCATCTCCCGCGGGACGCAGCTCTGGAATTCCAGCCCCTTTTTAATTTCCTCTCGGGATTTTTGTTGTGTCATTGAACTGCACGCTGACTAAACAGCGTGTTTAGTGGGCTACCCTGAATTAATATCCAAGAGGGCTGGGGACAGTAAGGTGTGACAAGCTGCAGTACCTATGGTTTGGTCTTATTTTGATGAGGGGGATCCATTATAGAACTAATCTGCTCCCCTGTCTGCTTTCCTACAGTTTTGACTGCTTGGTTTCAGCTTTGTCTTGGGAAAGGTGGGCAGGGACTCTGGGATCACGACTGTCCAAGTTTACACGGCTCTGTAGGGCAGGACACGTGGCTGCACAGATGTCGTGGCAGCACTCAGCAGCCGCCACAGCAAGTGGGGACAAAGATTCCCATCGGGATGTGCAGACTTCTGCTTTGGGATTCAGGATGGGTGAAGGCATCCGGGAGGGAAGTTTGTCTGTGCTGCTCATTTAATGAAATACCTTGGGCCGTGTGTGGGAGGGGAGGGAGGTGCAGGTAGTGTTGTCTGGCATTGGGATGGGTTGGTAGGGAGCTGGCACGGTTGTCCCCCCATCTTTCTTCCCTTTCCCTGCCTCCTCCCTGGGGTAAATAACCCCATCTCCTTCTTCTCACCCCACAGCAGAGGCCGACATGAGCACATCCTTCCTGTGTTAGGGCTGCCCTTCACCACGTCAGCGACTCCCAGCCCGGCGACGAGGATGCGCGCCTGGAAGGCGGTGGCCAGCACGCTGGCGCTCAGCGGGGCCGATGTGGTGGTCACCACGCTGCTCTACACCCACGGCCAGGGCGGCCGGAATGTCCTGCAGGACCTGCGGCACTTCAACATCTTCAACTCGCTGCTGGACATCTGGGGGGGCTGCCTGTACCGCAGCTGTGTGCTGCTGGGGGCTGCCATCGGCGTGGCCACCAACACGGCCTACGGCCCCCGGCGCCTCAGGGCATCGCGGACCTTCATCGCTGTCGTCTGCCTCCTCATGGGCATCTACATGATGGTGAAGCTGCTGCTCTACTCGGAGGTGCGGAAGACCATCAGGGACCCCTGGTTCTGGGGGCTCTTTGCCTGGACCTACGTGGCGCTGGCGGCCACCTTCGGGCTCTGGCAGCTGCTGGCTTGTGTCACCTCCTCCCGCGAGGCGCTGGGGCCTGGCTCTGAGTCCCGTGCCGAGGTGGAAGAGAGCTGTGATGGGGGCACCCCGAGGGACAAGAGGGAGGAGGCAGCAGGTCCCACCATCCATAAACTGCTGTCCTACACCAAGCCGGATGCCTTCTTCCTGGGCATCGCCTCCTTCTTCCTCCTCGTGGCTGCCTTGGGTGAGTGAAGGGACCAGGAGGGCCGTGGTGTGCTCCCATCCTCACCAAGAGGGACGGAGGAACCATGGTGCCGGGGCTTGGAAGAACCTTAGGACGGCTTTTTTTGGGGGGTGCTGGGTGGCATGTGCTGCATGGGGTGGGTGAAAAATGCAATGGGGCAAAACCAAATGCAACAGGAGATAAAACACACTGGGAGTGCGACATCCCCACGTGCCACGCTCGCAGGGCGTATTGTGTGATGGCCAAGTATGTCTGTGGCGGGGATGGGGTTGTCCACAGGCTGTCACAGTTGGGAATACAGGTCCTGTGCAAGTCCCATGCAGTGGGGCTGAACCTCCATGTCCTGTGCTTGTCCTGCAGGAGAGACCTTCCTGCCCTACTACACGGGGCTGGCCATCGATGGCATCGTGGTGCAGAAGAGCATGGATCGCTTCTCCACGGCAGTGCTGGTCATGTCGCTGCTCGCCATAGGAAGGTAATCCAGGGGCTGGATTTGGCCCTGGCAAGGAGTTTGGGGTTTTCCCACAGGAGCTCGTGGTGATGGTAGGCACAGGCACTCGCTCCACCAGCTCTCTGCCACACCCCGGGGATGTGCTGTGAATTCTGTGCGCTGTCACGATGCAGAGAGGCATCTGGCAGTCACGAGGCCTTTGTGTAGCCCTTCATGTCCATCTGCCGGAGGTGGGGGAGCAGGAATGAACACAGGGAATGGGTTCCCTGGGGAATGCTGTTCCAGCAGTGCTGTGTTCCCTCCCAAAGCTTGTGACTACCGTGATTAGGACCAGCCACCACTGTGCTGGTGGCACCCAGGAGAGGTGTGGGCTGGTGATAAGTGGTGTCAGCACTGCCCAGGCCCTTGGCCCGGCGTGGGGGTGTTTGTGTTGCTGAGAGGGTTTTGTGTCCATGGCTCTATAACGTTTCTTATCTGCAATTAGCTCATTTGCCGCAGGTATCCGGGGCGGCGTTTTTACGCTCATCTTTGCAAGACTGAACATCCGCCTTCGCAACTGCCTCTTCAGGTCGCTGGTGTCTCAGGAGATGAGTTTTTTTGATGAGAATCGCACAGGTTGGTTCCTCTCTCCCCTGGATTTGTTCTAACCCCTCTATCCCATCCCAGATTTTTTCCCCTTGGCTTGCTCTACTGTCATACTGGGGGCAGGCAGAGGTGGTGCCCACATGCTCGTGGTTGGAAATAGAGGCAGAAAGTTCTTCCCTTTCTGTGGCCTCCCAGCATGGGAATGTCCCATTGCCACCCATCAGTCTGGCATCCAGAAGTCCCACCCCAAAACTCCCATTTCCTTCCTCCCATCAGAGCCTACTGGTGGGCTGCTCTCCAGCTCTGCTCCTTTCCCTGACACCTCGGATGTGTGAGGCTTGCTGGATGTGCTTGTTGCTTTCCCCTCTTGAAGTTCAGTCCTGTCCCGGTCCCAGGCCGTGCCACTCTGGTGTAACTTTCACACATTTAATTTTGTCTCAGTGGTATTTTTAGTTTTGAGGCTGTTGCTGTATTTAGCAGTCACTGCACAGTGCCTTTGTAGCTGAGGACAGCAGAAGTGGGATATGGGTAACCCTGGACTTGCACAAAAGCATGGGAATTCAGCTAGGCTCAAACACAGGCCAAGGATTTAGGAGTTCAGTGTGATGTTTGCTGGCTGTAAAACTCAGCTCCACCAAAAGGCACCGCCAGAGCTTCATCCCTTGGTAGCTGGACCCGTGTCCTCAGGTCTCTTGGGTCAGCTCCAGGCTGTGGACTGTGTGTGGCCTGTGAGCTGCCCTCCAGCACAGGATGCTGCCACAGTCCCCTCTGCTGTCCCACAGCCACCCTTGGTGACCCAGGGATGTAGCTTCTGCCTTCAGGTGCCACCTCCTGCTCCTCGTGCATGCAGCAATCCAAGCTCCTCTGTTTTGCTTTGCATCCACAGCGGTGGAGAATTGCCCCCCTTCCATGCCACCCTTCAGACCCCCAGCTGGTTGGATGGGGAGCTCCATCTGGCCCCTGGGATGTGGGACACGGTTAGGCAGTGACCTGCCATGGTGACACGTCCCTGCTCTCCCCTTCCCTGACCCCTCGTTGCTGCAGGGGACGTCATCTCCCGCCTGACGTCCGACACGACCATCGTGAGCGACCTGGTCTCCCAGAACATCAACATTTTCCTGCGCAACGTGGTGAAGGCCACGGGTGTGATCTTCTTTATGTTCAGTCTCTCCTGGAAGCTCTCCCTGGTCACCTTCATGGGCTTCCCCATCATCATGCTGGTGTCTGATGTCTATGGGAAGTACTACCAGGTAGGCAGGAGCAGCCACAGTGCTGGGCTGGTCTCCCTGTGAAGCCACCAAGGAGCTTGTGGGTGGCCTTGGAGCCGGTGGGAGTGATGCTGGAGTGTTTTGCTGCCAGCAGTGGGAGCAGGTTGGTCACACTAAACCTGTGTGGGCAGACAGGTAGCCTGGGCTCTTACCTTGCTTCATGCCCAGGAGTGGAAGCATCTCAGGTCTGATAGAAGAAGTGGCTGGGCTGTGGAATGTCCTGTATGCATCTGCCTGTCCTCGTGCCATCTCTCCTCCCGCTTTGGAGTCACTTGGTGGGGTCTCAGAGCCCGGGGCGAGTGGGGAGATGTGCCATGGGCAGCCTGGCACCCACTGAGATCCCTCTGCCTCCCTCTGCTCCCTGCAGAAGCTCTCCAAAGACGTGCAGAGCGCTCTGGCCAAGGCAAACAACACGGCTGAGGAGACCATCTCGGCCATGAAGACCGTCCGCAGCTTCGCCAACGAGGAGACGGAGGCCAACGTGTACTGGCAGAAGCTGCAGCAGGTGTACAAGCTCAACAAGCGGGAGGCCATGGCTTACACCTACTACGTCTGGTCCAGTGGGGTAGGTGGATGGCCCTGGGGCTGGGATGGGCAGGGAAAGCTCTCCAGATCCCAAAGCACACGTGGTTCTCCTCCACTTCCAGGGAACTCTGTGGGGTGAGCCCAGCCCTGCTGTCTGCTGCCAGTAATCCCCGGGCTCTTGATCATTTGTTATTTTCATCTGTCAAAAAATACATCCCGTTCCGCCGCGAGGCAGCGTTGTGTCATTCCGTGGAACCGTCTGTTTTCCCCTGCAAATGGGGCAATAATTGATAAGAGCTCAAGGTCGTGGAGCAGCCCATGCCTGCGTGGTGCTGCAGTGCGTGCCTGTGCCAGCTCCGCTCCGGGGCTCCGGCTGGGAACAGCCGCGGCGTTGGTTGAGCTTCTGCTCAGGAACGGAGATTTTCTGCGTGTGGGTGGTGGCAGGGGGAGGCTTCTGGGCTTTGGCTTTGGGATTTTTTTATTTCCCCCCTGCAAAAATGCTTTTTCATCGTTTAACACCAGATGGTTTGGGACTTCTCCAGCGTCGGCAAAACCCTCACGTGAGGCTGCCCTTGTCCCTGCACGTTCAGGGAGCGAGGCAGTCGCTGGTGAAGGGTCTGTGAGTTATGGTGCCTTCGTGCAGCTCTGAGAGACTTTATGGCTTCCCAAATCTGCAAACAAAATGGGAGCATTATTAGCATTGTTTTTGGGCTCCCAGATGAAGCTGGAGCTTCATCACTGGGTTGACACTGATCTTGACAAATCTAAGAAGGCAAAAGCCCTCAAAAACTGCTCCTGCAGGGCTCACGTTGCAAAAGGACAATGGATAAAGCTCAGCTTTGGTAGAGTCTTTCTTGGAAGGAATGCAGGAGCTTAAGATCAGAGCATGGCAGAGCTGTAGAGGAAGCTTTTTTTTCCCCTGTATTTTTGTCTGTGTGAATTTACAGCCTCTTCTGGTCCCACAGGGCTCCAGGGCATCGTTTCTTTTTGGAGCACCTAGGCAGCATGGAACAAAACCAGCTGAATAAAAGGGGCTGGTATTTGTCACATCAGAGCTGATCTGTCTCCTTTCTAGAGTAGGTGGTACCCCCCCCACTGACTTCAGACGACAGCTGGGGTTATGCTTCAGGGACTTGTACAGGCAAGGAGGATATTCTGCATTAACTCCTGGCTTGATTTTGTGTTCTAAATTAAAATGTGTCACACTCTTAGAACAGAAAGTTTATTTTAGTGGTGAGGTGACTGCATGTCTTGGATAATTTGAACACAGATTATTATGCTTGAGGATCTTAGAGAGAAGTTCATGAGATGTTCTGTTATTTCAGATAAATTCTGCCTCCTTGGCTGTTGTCCCTTGGGACTTGTTTTGTTGAAAGATATCTGCCCAGCTCCTTAAATCAGCCCATGTACTTGAGTTGTTTTTCTCATTTTCATGCTCGCTCCTAGGGCTGTCAGCTGCACTGTCAGAGATCCTCAGCTCAGGGCTCAAAGAATAAATGTCAGCACATGAAGCTTGGGCTGTTGTGTGAGTAATAACAAAGGCACCAAAATATCCATTGTCCTTGCTGATTCTGGGGTGTTTTCTTGTTTTCAGCTGACTCTGCTGGTGGTCCAGGTCAGCATCCTTTACTACGGTGGGCACCTTGTGATCTCTGGGCAAATGACGAGTGGAAACCTGATATCCTTCATCATTTATGAGTTTGTCTTGGGAGACTGCATGGAGGTGAGTCAGTTTTAGCAGGGAATCCCAGAATGGGTTGGGTTGGAAGGGACCTTCAAGACCATCTCATTCCAACTCCCTGTCATGGGCAGGGGCACCTTCCACACCTTCCCAGGTTGCTCCAAGTCTCATCCAACCCGGCCTTGGACACTTCCATGGGTGGGGCAGCCACAGCTTCTCTGGGCAACCTGTACCGGGGCCTCCCCACACTCTGACACGTTTCAAGAGGGTGTTTATCTCCCAGAAGGTCCCAGGGAAGTTGCAGACATAGATCCAGTGCTGACTTTCCCATGACACATTTCTTTGGTGCTGTGGCACTGCCAGAGAGGGGGTTCTCCCCACGGCTCCCTGTTCTTCCCCTGCTGTGGTCTCACAACCTTCATGTTCCTGAAGCAGCTTGTCCCCCAAAAAGGCAACTGGGACCAGAGGGGTCAGGCTGGCCTTGCTGAAGGGCAGAGCCCTGGCAGCCTGCCAAGCACATTTCCTGGCGTGAAGAATGAAGGGATTACAAAGCTTCCTGTTAAATTTCAGGCTTCATTAAAAACTTAATTATATATATATTTTTTTTCCTTTCCCTGGAATAGGCTGCAAGCTGCTGCCTTGGCAGCACATTAGCAAGATGGGATTGTGGGTGGGATGGTAAAGCCCACCCAGGGCTGCCTTCTCCTTGCAGAGGCATAAGCTTGGCTAATCCAGGCAGGAATGATCCAGTCGAGGTTTCCTCACAGCCAAGTGTGGTTTTGGTGGTGCTTCAGCCTCTGTGCAGGGGCAGAGCAGAGCTAGAGGCAGCTTGCCCAGCTCTCACCATCTGTTCAGATGACTGCAGGCTCTGGTGGGGTTTCCAGACTGTGGTTTTGGTGTGGATTTAGTTTGGTTTGGGGGTTTTTTACCCTCCTGCTGGGAGGGACAGTTACAGTACAAACTGTTCTGCAGCTCTGGATTTAATATTGAAAAATGCCCTTTCCCTGGGTTGTCCATACCCAACAGAAGAGAAAGAGTTTTCTTTTCCTTTGTCTGATGACTGCAGTCAATGTCAGGTGATGAGAGACCCAGGAATGCTTCAGCCATTGTCCTTACAAGTGGCGCTGGCTGATTTCCCCATCACTTGGGAGGATCTCACCGCTGCCTCCTCCCTTCCAGTCCATCGGCTCCGTGTACAGCGGCCTCATGCAGGGAGTGGGAGCTGCTGAGAAGGTCTTTGAGTTCATTGACCGCAAGCCCACGATGGTGCACGACGGGTCCCTGGCCCCAGATCATGTGGATGGGAAGGTGGAGTTCAGGAATGTGAGCTTTTCCTACCGCACTCGCTCCGCAACGCAGGTTCTCCAGGTGAGCCCTGTGGGCACTCCAGTGCTGCCAGAACCAAACCCCAGCCCGTGGGGAGTGGCAGCTGCCCGGCAGTGATGTGCAAAGTCAGGCTCTGAGCATGCTGGAAAACAGATTAAAAGGAGCAGCGGGTGTTTAGGGCTGGCCTTCCTTACAAGGAATGAGATTTATTAATAAAACCCTTGTTCCCCGCTCAGGCATTAAACATGTCAGCGTGGTACAGGGCTTTGTGCCAAGCTGCCTCAGACTGTTTCCATGGGAGAGGGGCTGGGATCATGAGGCAGGGGGAAGCAGCAAAGAGGTCAGCTTGCTTTTTAGAGGACCTGCTACATCAGCAGGCAAATCTGAAGCAATTTGGAGGCTTTTTGCTTCCTCAGAGCCAGGAGAAATGGCTGATGTGGCACATCACCAAGGCAAAGGGTCACTCTGGCCAGATTCTGGCTACTTCTCTTGTGTAGTGTCCCAGGACGTTGAGAAAAGCCTGGAGCTGAGCACGCTCTCCCATCCATGTTGCAGAACGTGTCCTTCACCCTGCACCCCGGCAAAGTGACAGCGCTGGTGGGTCCTTCAGGGAGTGGGAAGAGCTCCTGTGTCAACATCCTGGAGAACTTCTACCCTCTGCAGGACGGGCAGGTGCTGCTGGATGGGCGTCCCATTAACATGTACGATCACAAGTACCTGCACTCCGTGGTACGAGCGACTGATACGTGTCTTCTGGTTGTGATCCCTGTGTTCTGCTTAGCCCAGTTCCCACCTGCAGGGCTCAGAGGGGATGCATGGCACTGCTGCACGTTGCTTTGGATTTGATCTGGCAGCTTCAGAAATGTCCAGAAAGCTGGAGGTTGGAAGTGGTCCAAGAAATTAATTTGGATAATTCCTGGGGGTGGAAGGGAAAGGGATGGAGGGTGGTTTCAAGGGGAAGGCGAAGCCTTCCCAAAACAGAACAAAAACCATGTTTTGTTTGGTATCTTTTGGCCAACACAGTAGAAATATGTTTTTGGCTGTTGGCTTAATTATCATCTAAATTGGGTTTGGAAAAAGAGTTTTGCATTCCTCCAGCAATTTCTACCTTAAGATCTTACAGTAATTCTCAGCTAATGGGGAGTTAAATCTCTCAGGATCCTCAGGCAGCAGCTGGAACACCAGAAGGGCTGGTGCTTTGCCTAGGAGAGGGGTGCAGGCCCCTCAGCTCTCATCTGTGTGTCAGCACAGATCAGCCTTCATCTCTGCAAGTAACTGCCTCCTTTGTTTGCCCCCAGAGCAAATGGCCTCAGCAGCCAGCAGGAAAACCTGAAAACAATTGATCAGAGACAGGCTGGAAAGCCAAAGTCGCTGTGACTAATTTACATTCCCTGGCCGTACGGAGCAAAAATCAAAGGCCAAGCAAGTCTTTCAGTTTAGAAAGCCTGGTGTGGTGTTAGGAGCATGGAAAGAAGTCAATTAAAATATGACCGTGTCTCCCTGGCTCTCTCATGCAAAATTCTGAGTAATAGTTTGAAAGGTTTGATTTATGCCAATATCAAGGGTTTGATAAAGCAGCTGAACATGACAGTGAACAGCCATGGCTGTAAGGCAGGACAGGGAGACTGTTGCTAAGCAATTAAGGAATTGCAGCAGTTACATCCCTAACTTGCTCATTTGGGATTAAAAGATGCAAGAGGGCTCATTCACACGGCCCAAGTGTGATTACTGGCCTTGAAAGGAAAATCAGCAAGGGAATGGGAGAGGGTCTCTCCAGCCTGACTTATCCCAGCAACTGATTTTCCATTCTGGGAAAAGCAAACAGTGATGGGAATAACAGACCTGGAGCAAAACCACAGCAGGCTTTGGGAGGGGGAAGCCCATCCCAGAAGCCAACGTGCCAGCATTGGATCGGGTTTCTTTCCTGCAAAATGGCTTTCCAGCAGAAGATGCAAACTGGGCACCATGACGTTGGCATCCTCACTGGGAGCTCACCTTGAGCACTTCTATGTCTTGGTTAATGATACTTCTGTATCTTGATCATGGTCCTTACTCAGCAGGAACAAATATCAGTGGTCTGAGGTATTGTGCAGTGCATCTTCTGCTCCTGATCCCTGCTCTCCCTTGCTTCCTGCAGATCTCCCTGGTGAGCCAGGAGCCCGTGCTGTTCGCCCGCTCCATTGCAGATAATATTTCCTATGGCTTAACTTCTGCCTCCTTCGAGTCAGTGGTTCAGGCTGCCCAAAAGGCCAATGCCCACAACTTCATCACCGAGCTACAGGACGGCTACCACACAGGTACCCACCCGCTGCTGGGCCTGGCAGCTGCACTTCCTGGCAGCTCTTGGTTTCTATTTTGACCCCTTCCTCTCTCCCTTGACCCAACAGAGGCAGGTGAAAAAGGAGCTCAGCTGTCAGGTGGGCAGAAGCAGAGAGTGGCCATTGCCAGGGCCTTGATCCGAGCCCCTCCCATCCTCATCCTGGATGAAGCCACGAGCGCGCTGGATGCAGAGAGCGAGCACGCGGTGAGTGGGTGACCTGGGTGTTTGGGCCAAAGAGGGTTTGGAGGACAGACTGTAGCCTCAGTGTCCAGCCAGGGGATAAACCTGCTCTTGACATGGTGCCATCAGAGGGTTGAGTAAAGCGCTAATTCCGTGGCAGGAATTTGCTTCCAATGCTCTTATAGCCAGGAGGAAAGGAATAATTCCATGCTCACAGCAACCAATGCCTGACAAACCTGATGAGGAAGGGATCTTTGCTGATTTTTTTCAGTGTGGAGAGTGTTAATTGACATACAGAGATTCTGTGCAACCTTTTAGGACAGGATACAGAGGAAGACCCTAAAAATTGAGGCTGCAGCAAGGGGGGGTAGGACTGCCTGAGCTCAAGTCCCAGCCAAGGCACCAAGGAAGCCACACTTGCAGGAAAAGCCTTGAGCATCCTGTGAACTGGTTTATCTGTCTGGGATGCGATGTACCAGCATCAGTTTGGCCTCCCTCATGCAATGACACAAGGGAAAGGCTGTTCAAGGCTGGGATTTCAGGATGTGCCTCCAGTTCCAGAGGACAAATCCTGCTGGGGCAGCGCAAGTGTCTGACCTTGGAGCAGCTTGCTGCCTCACAGGTCCTCAGTCACATGTGTGGTACCTGATGGCAGCCCAGGGCTGGTTTTGGCTACCCAGGGGTGTCAATGTGACATGTGCCTGATGGCCACCTGCCTGCCTTTAGACGTCAGTGCTATTGTCTCTTGACTGGGAAAAAAACCTGTCTTGCCTTGCCTTGATACACTCAGGAAAGAACTCTGCTTTTCTGAGCAGCTGCATTCGACCAGGTGTCGGCTCCCTGCAGTCTCTGCCAGCACCACGTGGCCTCCAAATTGGAGCCCCAGCTGTGACAAGTCCCCAGCTTGCAGAATCAGACCTGTGTTCATAGCTCACCTGGCTGGGCTGAGATGGTCTTTGGGCTGGGAGCTGGGCTGGACATGCTGGTGCTGGTAGCGCTGCAGGGAGCCAGAGGAGAGCACATCTCCTGTCCAGAGGTTTCTGGACACAGAGCACAAAGCCACTGCTCTCCCAGTGCCAGGGCACTAACGCCTTTTCTCCCTGCAGATTCAGCAGGCGATTTACGGCGACTTGCAGAACCACACGGTGCTTGTCATAGCTCACAGGCTGAGCACTGTGGAGAGGGCACACAACATCATTGTGCTGGACAAGGGCCGCGTGGTGCAGCAGGGCTCGCACAAGGAGCTGATGGAAGAAGGAGGCCTTTATTCCAAGCTGGTGCAGAGACAAATCCTGGGGCTGGAGGGGGGCGGCACGGACAGTGTCCAGCCTGCAGCCCGGGGGGATTCAGCCAGGGCGCCTGGCAGGCTGGAGGAGGAGTTCAGGATAGACCATTCCCTGCCGGCCGCGGCACAGGACGATTTCACCAACGCCGCTCCCAAGTGAGGGCGGCCGCGGCCGGCGCTCGGACGCTCCCTGGACGCTGGGACGGAGGTGGCAGAACGGCACCGCTGGCTCGCCCCACGTCACACACCCTGCACACCCCAACACACACCATAGAGCTTCCTGCAGGACGGGCCTGCGGGCACCTGCCGGCTGGCAAAACAGGGATTCACTCGAGGGAGCTGGGTCTTTAGCAATTCTCAGCATTTCTACTGGGTTTCTTTTCTTACTACCAGTAACTCCTCTCGACCGGGACTTTTCTCCCATTGAGCTGCATGTGTAACTGCTATTAACTGTAATGGATGTCAAATGCATGCGTGGAGGGGAAGGTTGAAAACCCCTCCAGGAATTTCAGGGGGTGGCTTTTGTGGCTGGATAGAAAAAATGGTGACTGTAAAATTAAGGTCCTGCTCCCTCTGTCAATCTATGGGGCTAATCCAAAGTTGGCTGAAGCCTGTAGGGAGTTCCCATTGGCTTTGGTGAAAACTGGATCACTCCCATGGAGCTGAATGCTGGGAGAGTTTTGCACTGAGTTGCCTGCAGGCTCAGGCTCTCAACCATTGCTGCTGAGCTTGTGTCATGTAGTATCCATCCTTGCTGGGACAAGCCAGAGGACCGAGAGGCAGATGTTATTTCTGATTTGCTCTTGGTGCTTGGTGGGTGTTTGTTTTTAAGGATGAAATGTTTTACCATAACTGGGTTAGGTTTTGGGGCTTGGGGTTTTTTTGGTTTGATTTGTTTGTAGTTTTTTAACGTTATTTGTGTGCACTGTGCAATGTCTGTCTGGCTCCAGCATCCACTGAGAATTGGTCTGTTATTTCAGAATTTTTTTTAATTCACAACCCCGGTGCTGGTGTGAAAAAAAACCACTACTAAAGACAGGCATAAAACACTAAAAGACAGCACTTTATAAATCCCACCAAAGCTTTGTTCAGCTTCAGGCCACACTAGCGACTTCACTGCATGGAAATCTGTTCTGTCACGTTCCTTGAAGTCCAACTTCAGCTGCCTGAACTTTATAATGTGTTTCTTTGAATACAATTTATTTTAGTATGAGGGATAGAAAGAAACGTGTTGCTCCTAGCCTGTGGGGTAATGGCTCAGGCTTATTAGTGTTATCCTGCTATAGACTGGTGAAAAATCCTATGCAGCCAGGCAGGTGCTGTTTTAAAAATAGCATTTTTAGGGGAACACTGACTTCAGACTCTGCATAGCTAAGTAATTCTCTCAAGCACTTTAGCTCTCATGTTTTCTGATACTTGAATGCTGCTGCATTTTCCTTTCCAGCAGGTTTGCATTTTTGTTCTTGGCAATGTTTTGTTTTCATTTAGTGATGTTTTACAAACTCTAAATTTAGTGTCCTTGAGGAGGGATGCTCAAAAAAATAAAATACTACCTCTGCCACTCAATGTCAAGCCGCTCTGGTTGGGGGTGTTTTTTTGCTTTCTGGGTTTTCAAGGTAACATCTGACCAGAGACCACAGCTGAATGCAGCTGCTCTTGCACATGTTCTGGGGAATGACAAGAGGAGCCCACAGAGAAGGAGGTATGTAAAACACTTCAGCATCTGATAATGGCTGTGAGCCCAGCAGTGGGGATAACTCATTTCCATCCCTGATCCCGTTGGGTGTCAGTCTCCCAGGGAAGGACAGGCAGTCTAACCCGTTCTCAAAGCACGGTGCTTCCTGACTGGAATCTTTTCAGCTGCTGGCTTTTATGATATGATAACGATCTGTGCCTCAGAAGAAGAACAAGATCTCTGTGTTTTCCCTCCCTCCACTTAGGGAACCTGTGTGGTGCTCTGAACTCCTCAATCACCCCTTCAGTAAATGGCCAGGAGTTCCTGCTTGACGAAAATTTGCTCTATGGGTATGAGGAGGTTGGGGGTTCCACCCAACACTGACAGGCAAGTGATTAATTCTGCATTTTTATCAGTGTCTGAGAGCAGAATGTGGCCACCAATTCATAGAAGTGGAATTATTTTCTGCTTAATTAAAAAACTAGGGGAAAACCCAAATTGGTTTACCTGGGAACTAGGGAAGCCAGCTCACCCTGCGAAGTAGTGGTAGGACAATGATCATTAGTACATGAGATGCCAGGAAAGAGAATTTGATAGTGTCCTGTGTGTCCCTCCTAGGCAGGGCTGCAAAGAGGGAACTGGAGAATGCAATCAGATTCGTTTTATTGCAGAAATTACACTGAATTTCAGGAAGGGAACTGTGTTTCCCAAGGCTGCTGTGATGATAATCCCAGCATTGTTAGGTCCAAATAGCTTCATTTCCAGTGAAATGGCACACTGGGAACAGCAGATTGTCTCTGCCGGTGGCACCAGTCCAAGCTGATAACAGGGCCTGACTTTGTTCATTGCCACAGGTGCTGAATTCTCTCTTCTGCATCCTGATAACTCAAGGCTACTTTTCCCCTAAGCCTCTCATCTTGTGGCTTGAACAGGCCCTTTTGTTGTGCTGTTGGCATGTGACAAGCAGCATTGCTTGTGTGCTAAAGCCATGAGGGTTTTCTTATGCCCTGGAACATGGGTGGGAGCTCCACACACCACCAGGGATCCAGCAGAATTAATCTAATGCAGGTATTTTTGCCTGCACAAACCTTGGGACTGTACAGAAAATCCTGCCGTTCTAAATCATTCCAACTATGGCTTCTTTTTGAAGTGAAAATCAGGGTCAGACGTGCCCATTGGCCAGACTGAGCCTGGCAGTAAAGCTGTGCTTCACCCAAAGCAGCAGTGGGAACTGCTCCAGGGCTGGAACACGAGCTGCTTCCTGGAGCTGCCCAATCCCTCGGGCCTGGCTGCCTGTGGGCAGTCTGTGTTTCAGGATATTCTCCTGGAAACAAGGCCACTGCTCCCTCTGAAAACCTGGACTGCAGTATTTTGTGGCTGTGACTTTGCCTAGAGTTAACATTTACAGGAGAACGTGAACAAAATCAGTTCAAGAACTCAGAGTGATGGAGATAAAAAGTTCCTTTTCTTCAAAGGGAAAAGTCCTCACAGGGAACTCTGAGGGATTGATCTGAAATCTTAACCTGGGGGCACTGAAGACTGTCCTGGCAGAACTGTAAGCAATTAAGCATTTGAAAGCACAACTGACTGCAAAGTTGACTGTATATCCCATAGCAGGTTGTTTGCCTCACTATTAATAAGCTCTAACCATTCCCTGTAATAGGTATAACCACAGCTTTATTTGATTTAAACAACAGTGAACCCCATCCAAGGTGAAATCCCAGAGTGGATCCTACAGTTCCAGCACTTCCCCAAGGGACAGGGGTTTACCCTGCACCTTTGCACAGCCAGGGTCTGTGGCTGCCTGACCCAGAAAATGAGCACACAACGATGGAAAAAACACAGCTGTGTTTATTCCAACAACTTGTCTCCTGCCACACCAACCTCTGCCTCAGTAACCAACTGTGTGTGTTTCAGTGGCTGCACTTTCTAGGCCCTCAGCAGGTCTGGAAGTGCCACAAGCAAACAGAAAGTGTTTCTAGCTCGGGTTCAGAGATGTGGTTTAGTCTGGGGAGGAAAAATAATATCTGCCTCTTCTATTCCAGCTTCACTGTGAGCTTAAGGCAAGGAAAATATGTGCAGGTAAATAAACCTGCTGCTCTTCTCACACCTGCAGCTCCCTGAAAGGAAGGAGTACCTTACAAACACCTAATTCCTGCTCTCTCTCAGACAGCAGGGGCACTGATCTCTCCAACAGAACAGCTGTTTCAATGCCAGGATGCTGAATCTGCAGGTCATTTCCATGTGTGAAGGCATCTGGGTTGTGAAAACTAAACAGAAGTATATAGGCTGTGCTTAATATGCAGAAGGAAGTTAAATTGCAAATAAGCCCCAAAACTTATCTGCACATTGAGCAACCAGCCTAACAGGGGTTAATGTACACCAGAGATGAGATTTGCAAATTCAGTGTGTACATAACCAACCAGTTTGTCCGGGAAAAGAAAATAAGATGTGAAGGTGACTTGCAAAATATGTGTAAATCTAATAAATATGCATGAGTACAGTGCAACTGACCATAAAAGGATATGAGGTACCAGAAGAAAAGTCAAGATCAAGTTTAAATAGAAAAAAATATATTAACATCTTATTTAAACTAGTCTGGATGCCAGCTCTCCCCAAGATTGGAGCCTGACTTCTTATAGATGGTTTCCCCCGTAATCTTCACAAATTTTTTATTCCAATTCTCCTGTAATAAGAAATCCTGACTTCTGTACTTTGCCTGCTTACAGTTCTAATGTACTTGAATGCTGTCACCCTTCAAAAGGATTTCAGCAAAGGCAAACAGGAACTGAGCCTGGGGAGATGATAAATCTCAGCCTGCAGCACTGCAATATTTGATAAACCCTGTAGCCCAAAATCCTGGTTTATCTGCAATCCTTCATATCCTGTCCAAGTGATGTGCTGTCACTAAACCTGTATCTTCCACAAGGACTGCAGAATGGGAAGGCACCCTCCTACCTGTCCAAATAGAAAATATAATTACACAGAAGCAGTTGACTTCTATCTTGTGTTTCAGCCTCAGCTGCTTTTCTGGACAACTGGAGAACTCAATTACATGCAGGTGCTGACCAAAGTACTCCAAAGCAACCCAGATGTTTAATGCAGACTCCTCTCTACCATCACCAGAACCCAAATTACCGACACAGGGAGAAGTAGTGTTTTCAATGCATGCTGTACTTGAGCACAAATGAGTTATGTTGTCACCTGTGACCGAGCAGTTCTCATTATCCCCCTTTTTAGGGGCACTATGGTTGAGGGAATCTGAGAACTCCACTCAGGATCACACAGCAAGGCAGTGGTAAAACTAGATTTACAACACGAAGCTGAGTCAGACTCTTCTAAACCATGCTGCCCCCAAACCATTTATTTAGTTTGGGTATGACGTTCAAATTACCAATGTTCTTGTGAAGGAAGGGCTTCTCCTAATCCCTCAACTAACTCCTCTGTTTGTATGTGTGTATATCCATACGTGTGTTTGCGTGTGCAGATTGACAGCTTAACCTGTAACTCTGTTTGATGGGCATGTGCAAATACAGGCTACGTGGAACTGCGTTGGCAGGGCGACTATCTGCTGGTTTTAAAGAACTAGGCAGGGCTGTAGTGACTGTGCAAACCCCTGTCAGTGCCCAGGGCACGGCTGCTGACTCACCTGGCACAGAGCAGAGGGCAGGTATGCAGGGGTGGGTGAGTGCTGTGATACCTGCTGCATGCCTGTATCACTAAACACCTTCTCCCCACCCTCGGCTCAGCTTCCTGCTGCGCAAACATCGAGCCCTCACCTCCCTCTGAGCGCACCCAGGCTTGTGGAGGGCCCTTGCACTGAGCAGCCAGAAGGCCTGGAAGGCTTCCTCTAGCAGGGTCACCTTGCTGGTCATTATTCCCTGTGGATAATAATGACAAAAAGGGCTTCTGGGAGAGTGAGAGGTGTGGGGAGCCAAGTTTAGTTATAGGACAAAAGAACAACCATAAAGCTGTCACGTCATCACAATGTCCTGCCAGGAGCTGCTGGGTCACTTCCTGAGTGTGACTGCAACTTCATTGCCTCAGAATTGTATTTGTTCACTATATGGATTTTTTTTTCCCCCTCAGTTAGATCAAAAATATCAACTCCAAAGGACAAGGACCACGTGGCCATTCCCTCCCCTGCTCCCTTGGCTCCTGGCTCTCTCTCCAGAGTTACACACACGGAAATAATACACACACCCACACCCACGTAGGGAAAAAAGCAGGCCAGGAAGGTGGTGCATGCCAAGTGATGCATATAACTTAGGCTCTGTTAACACAATTAATTGTTTCCAGGCATAATTGCCTTTATCAGCTCTGCTAACAGCAGCAGTAATTGGGGAGCTGCTGCTCCTAAGGGTTACCACACACTGCCTACTCCAGTGTTGGTGACATGACTGATAAGAATCAGAAGAACAAAATATATGGTGTTTTAATTGACACAGTTTTTACTACATTGCATTTCAAAAGTATTTAAATTTACTGTGAAACACATCTTTGACAGATTATTTATTGACCTTCACTGTTGAAGAAGAAAGCGCTTAAGATGAATGAAATGACCTAGCACCAAAGCTTGGCCAGATATGATTTTTAGCTATTTTTAACCTAAATAAGTATACAGCCTAGGCTTGAGAACAATAATGCAATCACTCCTTTGAGATTT
The DNA here is from genome assembly GCF_030490865.1 of Poecile atricapillus. Lineage (NCBI taxonomy): Eukaryota > Metazoa > Chordata > Aves > Passeriformes > Paridae > Poecile > Poecile atricapillus. The sequence continues at coordinate 2,730,393 of NC_081264.1, forward strand.
ACTCCAGCCAAGTCCCAACCTGGGTAAGGAAACAAGTTAAATCTAGGGATTTTCCTTCCGAATTTACAGCTGTGGTGCTCTAAACAAAAGGAGGCCACGAGTGGCTACGGCACTTCCAAGCAGGAGCTCTGTGCTGGTGGGGCTGGGAAGGCTCCCTGAGAGCTCAGCTCTGTCCGGCAGGACCCAGGGCAGGCTCCGGGCCATCCCAGGGACCTGTCCCAGTGTCCCAGCAGCCGCTCCGGGGCCACACCTGGAGCCCTGTGTCCACTTCTGGGCCCTCCATTCAGGGAGAACATTGAGGAGCGTGTCCGGGGAAGGGAACGGAGCTGGGGAAGGGGCTGGAGCACCAGGAGAGGCTGAGGGAGCTGGGAAAGGGGCTCAGCCTGGAGCAAAGGAGGCTCAGGGGGCCCTTGTGGCTCTGCACAAGTCCCTGACAGGAGGGGACAGCCGGGGATCGGGCTCTGCTGCCATGGAACAGGGACAGCACCAGAAGGCTGGGCCAGGGGAGGTTCAGGCTGGACACCAGGAGGAATTTGTTAACTGAAAGGGTGATAAAACATTGGAAAGGGTTGCCCAGGGACGTGGTGGAGTCCCCATACCTGTATGTGTAAGGAAAGACTGGACGTGGCACTCAGCGCTGTGGTCTGGTGGAGAAGCTGGTGATCGGTCACAAGCCGGACGCGATGACCTCAGAGGTCTTTTCCAACCTCAATGACCGATCCCTCGGGGATTCCGAGGGCCCCGAGCGCCTCACGTGAGCGCAGCACACAAAGCTCGCTCTGTGCGGGGCTCTGCCCATGGAGGGGCTTCACCCACGGGCCCCTCACAGGAGCTTCACCCCCCCCCTCCCAGGGGCTCCCCTCAGCCACCGCGGCCCCCCCTCCCCAGGCCCCTTTGGTTCCGTCCAGCAGCGCCCCCCTCCCGCCGCGCGGCCCCCGTGGTACGCCCCGACACGCCCCCCCCGGCAGGGGGCGCTGAGGGCGGTGCCCGCCGGGCCGGGGCGAGACCGCGGCGGTACTTCCGGTCCGGGAGCGGGGCGGGAACGGGAGCGGGGCCGGGATGGCGCTGGACGCGCGGCGCCTGGAGGCGCTGAGCCTGCAGGAGCTCAGCGCGCTGCTGGACGACGAGAAGCAGCTCCAGGACATGGCCCGCGAGATGGAAGAGGTGAGGGGCTGCCTCATACTCCCCGGCCGCGGCCTCTATTCGTGCCGCCCCCCTCAGCCCGCGGGGTCGCCGGCGCGGCTCGGGGTTGGGGGGGGTTAATGACTCCCCGCTCCCCGGAGCCGCCGGCCGCTCTCGGCCCTGCCGTGGAGCTGCCGCTGCGTGAGGAGCCCCCGGGGCTGCGGGAAGCGCTGCCGGTCCTTTCCTCGCTTCCCCCTTCCCTGCCGCCCCCGGCCCTCGTCCCGGCCCTCCCGGCCTTTTGTTCCCCGGCCCGCGGCGGGGGGATCGGTGCCCGCTGGGTGCCACAGGAGGGGTGAGGGCTCGGCGGGCTGAAAACGCTAAATTAAATTAATTCAGCCACTGAATTAGGAGACGCTGACGGCCCGGAGGTGGGATCAGCTTTTCCATTCGCCTAGCCCTTGTTTTGTGCCTTGGCCGTGGTGAAGGATTTTGCCAGGGTGAATTCAAAACAATGTGAAAGAGATTTCTGTGTGCCCCGGTTGGTATGCTGGGCGCAGCGAGGGCTGTCAGGCTTTTCTGCTGCTTGTTTTGCCTGTTTGAAGTGTCTTTGTCAGTGCATCAGGCTCTAAGTCGTGCTTTTGGATCTGTGATTCTTAAAACAAAATAGGAGCCTGTTTTCTTCCTCTGGCTGTGGTTGCCTTTAACTGGTTTTTCTATGTGCCAGTGGACACTGGGTGTTACAGTTCAGATACGAGAACTGTTGTGGGTTTATTTGGCCACATATGTGCCTGAAAGAATCTCACTCTTAGTCAGATAAGAGTGAAGAAGATAAAACTAGATGTATGAAAACTTTTAAAAGAAAAAAACGTGCCCTACTTCTCTGGGTCCTGTATTTATTTTTTTTTGTTTTTTTTTCTTAAATTAGAGGACAAAAGCCTCAGGAGAAGAAAAACAGTGGCAACGTGTTCTTGAGAAAGAAGCTTACTTTATTAAGTGAAATCAATTATAATTGTGTTCCCTCAAACTGAGGTTCTGGCCCTTCTGAGGAAATTGTTCTGGATCACCTCGAGCCAAATTGTCAAAGTATTACACATGGAGAGGTCCACTGAAGGCTGGGGCTGAGTTGATGAGGTGTCCTGGGGGATTTATTTGCTGTACTATGTGACAATTTGGACTTTAAACTTTGTGCCAATAGATTTCTGAGAGTGGGGCAGCCATAATAACTTTGCATGCGAGGTTATATTTTGAGACCTTAGAAGAAACAGCCGGTGCTGTGGAAAGTAGAACATGCACAGAGCTCTTGAAGGCCCCGTGGTTTGCTGGGGGCAGGAGCACCCTGCTGAATAAAAACTATTTAAGGAAACTCAGAGGGTTATAATGGGCTTAACTTCATAAAGATGTGAAGTGCTGCTGGTTCCACTGTGACTCTGACGAGGGCACGAGCACAAGGCTTGCCTTGGTGGCTCTTTATTATTATTTATTTGTCAGTGTGAACTTAAGACTGTAGGTCAGAAGTGTTAGAAAACCTCATGACCTCAGTAGAAAAGATCCTCAGTCATTACATAGTCAGCCCATATTCTCGATTTGACCCTCAGGTTTTCTCCTCTTTCGTTGGCATCTTAAGGCTTTAAAATTGTAGAGTAAAGTTCTCTGGGCCCGAGGGAATATTTTGTGGTGTTTGGAAAGTGTGGCCAGGTTTGAAGGTGCTCAGGCTGTGTGGAAACACGGCTGTGCTGCTGTCTGCTATAATCCTCTTTTATTGGATGTGGAGGCTTTTACTGGAGTCTGTTCAACTAGAAATGTGCTTACCCATCTTGGAAGGAATTGGCCATGCTTGAATATTTCTTCCTCATTCTGTTTTTGCCTTCACTGAATTGTTTATTGCATGTGCTGCTGAGATCTGAGTTTTCACTGGGAAGTGTGTGGCAGGAAGAGGGAAAGAGGGAAATCCTGAATATTAAGGAGGCACCATGGTGACTTCACTGCTGCCTGGCTGTCAGTTCATCCAGTTGTACCCAGGTTGTAGGGTTATTCCAAAGTCCTTAAATTCCTAATTTTACTGTGACGTGCCAATTAAATCACGATTCCCGAGTCACTTCTCAGAGGTCACTTGTATTTTCAGTGGTGAAGTTGGTTAAAGCTGATTATTCCATAATAGAAAAAACCCTTTGTTCTCCTTGTTGCAGGGGAAACCCAGCTCAAGCCCCAATGTTTTGTTCAGAAAGGAGGAGGATTTGGAAAAACCACTTTTGCTTTCTTGCTAACAGCTAAAAATAGGCACTTCCAGCCTTGCAGGGAATGTATTCCTGTGTGGCATTTGAGCAGGATTTGTGGGGGTGTGTGTATGAGTGTCTGTGTGTGCCCAGGGGGTGGTGATGTGTGTGCAGAACATCCTGCACACGTGTCCCCAGGTGTGTGACACGGTGGCATCAGAGCTGAACTGCTGCTTTTCCTGTCTCTGAGCTTGGCTCTGCAGCCTCTGGGCTTGCAGGGCTTCAACAACCAACATCTTGTCTGTGAGAAAGAGGAAGGAAGCTCCTTGTCTGGTACTCCCGGTCTTTTGAAACTGAGGAGGGTTTTTTTCATATATCATCCTTTCAGGTTGAACTCTGTAGTGCATGTAGAGCATTCATCTTCATGAAATAGGATGGTTTGGGTTGGAAGGGACCTGAAAGATCATTTAGTTCCAAAGCCCCTGCCGTGGCAGGGTCATAAAAGTAATTTATTTATAAAAGTCAGTCTCAGTGAGATAACTCTAAAAAGCACAGATGAGAGAATTTGTGACCTGACACTGGTGATGATTTGATGAATTTCCCTGTGAATGTGAATTGTCTTTTTTATCTCCTGGAGAGATAACTGTAACAGTGCAGTATTGTATGCAACTGCTAAGGTTCCATGGCCAAAAATTACTTGCTTTTCAATACCTTAATTATGTGAAATCAAGAAGTCAGAAATGTATTGCCTTCTTCTCATTCCAGCATTTCAGAGTACACTGGCAAGCACAAAAGGAATTTTTTGAGCATGGTCCTTTTCTCAAAAGCTGATTGGAAAGATCGTGCAGGGCAGAAAGTCCAAGTTAAACTATGTGCATTCATGCCCAGATTTCTTGGATTCCTACTCCTGTTCTAAAACCACATTGTGCGAGCGGTCATGTTCTTGTTGGCCAAACATGAAATTTAGTTGCAAAGTTAGGAATTAGACTTGGTGACAAGTACAGGTTTTTCTCTTCTAGCTGAGAATCAAATGAGTAACCTGTCTGTGTCTGATGAGTGCAAATTGCAGTGCTGAGCGTCTTGCCTCTGCAAGAAATGTCTAGGAACTGCAGCTTACCTTCTAAGCTTTATTTTGTCACTTTTAAGTAATCAGAAGAGCTAAATTTAGCCAATCTAATTACTTTGCAGTATGTTTTAATATTTATTACAGAACAGATGTTGTTAGGGGGTGTATTATTATTCACGAGTCCTTGATGAAAAGCACTCCTAAATCTTCTGTAAAAGAAGTCTCTTCTCCTACTCTGCACCTGTCAGCTCCTGTTTCAGGGGTTAATTTGACACTCCAAATGTGCATCTTTATACTTCCACGGTGTGGCTGCATATTTTATTCTTAATTTACAAGTAGGTTTAAGTGAAAGAGAATGTGGGCATGATAAAGGCTGGAGAAATCTATAACTGACACAGACGTGTCCTATGTATAAAGCAATTAAAACGGTGCCACACAAAGCTGCTTTTTATTTATAGCTCCTTAAGAGACTTTTTCTCAAAGGTACCAAGAGAATCCTCGCCGTGGTGCTGGCCAGAGCAAGATTATAATTATAGCAGCTCTTGATGGACTTTGTGGGTAGTCAGGATTGCTCAGTTTCTCAGGAGGCAGCTCCTCTGGGAATGTGTTTTTGGATGAACCAGAGAGGCGCTTCTCAGAGACGTTTTACACAAATAACTCTTGCTGCAAACCATTATTTTGGAGTAAGGGATCAACATTTATAGTATGAATGTTGCTAAGCTAGTACTAGTTCTGGTTTAATTTTATCCAGCTTTTTTTTTTTTTTTTTCCATTTTTAAAAGTGGGATGAAACAAAGCTGCAGTTCATAAAAAAGTAGACTCTAAATTCCCAAAGCAGTTGCTGCTGCCTGCTCTTAGAAATGCTCATTAAATAAATCCTTGAGTAAAATTATTCAAATTATGCCCATTAAAGAAATTCATTTTTTTTAAGCAGCTTAAATTTTGAAGTGCTGCATAAACCGTGACTTTTGTTTTTAATAAGCTCTGTGTGTCCATGGCTGCATTTTCTTGCAGCACACTTTGGTGTTGAGTGGTCTGCTCAGGAGTGAGCAATCCTTGTACCATGAAAATCCCCTTTTAAGCAGCTCAGTATGGTTGCCCCGTTTGTCCCATTCAGAATTCATAGTGGGAGCTTAGCAGTTAAAGGGGAGAAGAAAAAAAGTCATATATTCTCCTTAATATTGTCCTGTCTCATTGTGTCTCGTGATTCTGACTGGTATTTTCATCTGGTTTCAGATTAACATTTCCTGCCTGTAGAAGTGCTCATGACCTCAAGAGTCTTGTAAGGAATTCTGCTGGAGTCCCATGCTCCTTTTATCTCTAAATAACTTTTTTTCCTTGCACTTCCAGTGGGCAGGTGAACAACCAGTGCAGGAGCAGTTCCCTGCTAATGCACATTTTTGTCACATGTCAGAACAAAATACCTTTTGTTGCATTTATTCCTTCCTCAGCTTTTGTCTTGGGCTTGTGGAAAGCTGTGGATGGATGCTGAAAGCGTTCTTTGTGCTGCACTGATAAGCTTAATAGACTGCTCATGCTGGACTGTGCATTTGACCTTTGGATGATTTTGCAGCTGGTTCTTTTGTAGCTTTAAATTACTCATTTTTTTGAAAGCTTTTCTACAGTGCTCTTTAGGCAAACTTTACAGTGTTTGCTTTCTGATTCCTCAAATTAAATTCCAAGTGTAGTGGAACAGTTGCTGTAAAGTTTTTACACAGACCAGAACATCAGTGACAGAGATTATCCTGGTTTATAAATCGTGACTATTAAATTTACATCACTCTGGGATTATATCTGATCTGTTTGTTGGGAAGTAGAATTCAGACTTCAAAACTCTTTCAGTGATGTGAAATATTTCAATGTCCTGAAATAAGTGGATGGGTCTTCACCAGCTCCTCCTTAAGTTTCATTAAACATAATTTCTAAGTTTGCTTTGTATTTGAGGAACTGGTTCTTTTCGTGGTTTTGGGTGAGATTTAAATTTCTCATCTCTACAAGTGTGCATTGTTAAAAGGAATTTGACACAGACCAATGCTGGAAGTGAAGGCTTCAGGAGTGACATTTTAATTCATCATTAAGTGTCAATTACCATTTTTGATCAACTTCTGTTACAAAAAATACATGTTTTTCAGAAATGCTCTGATATGGAAAAGGTTTCAGTTATTAACTCCTGTGTAATTTCAAGCACTATAACTTAAAGTATAATTACAAATACTTTAACTTTTTCAGTTTTACACAAGTGTCTTTAAGACTTTTGCTAAAGTTTAGTCTAGTCCATAATTATTAAATATCAGATGCAAAGGACAGGGTGTTACTCTGCCTTAGATGTAGGCAGGTCATATTAGTCACGTTTTTCTTATTTTTACAAATCAAGTACATCATGTCATAGTGGTATTTACTCATTTTCACACATTTAAAATGATTTAAAAGTAAAGTTATCCAGCAGATCATTATAAAAAATTAGGATTGTGTTGCTTCTTCCTCCTGCCTGACACTTGAGGCAGGGACAACATCACAAAAGTCTCACTTTTGACTGACTTTAGGAAGCCTTTCCTTATTCTGTTTATCTGGAGTTCTGCCTCCTCCTCTTTACTATATATGATTTTAGTAAAAGCTTCCTTTCCTGGGTATTTGTGCTCTTGAAAGGTTTCTAGGTTTGTGTCCTCTGGCTTTTTTTCTGCCCTGAGTAAATGTACATCTTCTTCATCCTAAAAGAGAGATCAGAATTCACTCATTAAACTGGTCTCTCCTGACTGACTGTGCACCTGCTTTGAAATGAGAATATCAGCCTCCCAAGCAGTGAAAATACTGAATTTGCTGTGAGGAAGTAGCGAGCTCATTAAAACGGTGAAAGAGGCACCAGAACCCATCAATCTTTTTGCACACAATTTTATTTGGCTGGCAGTTCAGGAGCCAGCAAGTAACAAGGCTTGTGGTGATGGCAGGAGGTTGGTAAGAGTTGGATGCCACTAATTAAACTGTTAAATCCTGTGTATTTCAGTTCCCTTCATAATTGGTTTTAAAAAAATGTAAAATAGGGGAACTTCAGCTTTCTGAAAGCAACAGTCTAACAGGATGGTATCATATGAGAATAAACAAAGGGAAACCAGTTTAATTTAAATCATTTTGCATTAGATTCAAATATAAAAAGAGGATTTTCTTTTTATTCTTGGAAAGGATCCACATTGAACACAAGCATAGGGCTGGATGCTTATTTAGGCTTGAAAAGACAAAACAATATTGAAAGTGTAATTTCTGAATTTCACAATTTGGAGTAAAATTGGGATTGATGTAGAATTTAGGACTCTGCATTATCTTTGACATTTATTGTTGGGTTTTTAAGTGATTTGGCAAGAACAAGGTGAGAGTAAAGCTTTGGTTTTTGAAGAGCAATATCTGGGGACAAAGGTGTGTTTAAGTAACACCAAGCTACTTTTGAATTTAGGACATTAAATATAGCATCTAAATATTTCAAAAGGAAGTAATTGCTCTCAAAGACAGTGGCTGTGCTTGGAAAAACACCTGAATTTTGATGCTGACCTTTTCTGGGGCATTTAAACAGCTGATTTGGGTTTCTTCTTTTCCTGTTTGTGAGGTGTGGCTCTGTGTTCACCCAGAAGCGTGGCAGGAGCAAGGTCTGTGCTTGTGTTTGCACGGACTGCAGGGGCTGTGAGTGGGAGCAGCTGCAGCTGACCAGGGACAACCTGGACTAGGAGGGACACGTGGATGGAGGAGGGCACCAAAATGTACCAAACCTCTGTTGGTTTTGAAGGCAGCTCAATAGAATTAGTCTGTTGTGCCCTGGGAGGACTATTCCACTTGTTGATTCAGCCTGAGAATCTGAAATCAAATCCCTTGGTTGTTTTTTTTTTTTTTTTGTTTGTTTCTTTTTTTTTTTTCCTTTTGATGTTTGAATATTTTAATGAATCTAATGTGACACCCAGGGCAGACTTCTCCAAACACTCGTCTCTCCCAGAGCTCCTGAAGGCTCTCCTGATAAAATCCTGTGCATGTGTGAGCAAACTGGAATCTGGCTGAATCTTGGGTGTGTGAGAATTGACACTTTTACTTCAGGCTATTTAGGAACTGTTAAAGCAGAAGGATTAAACTGAAAAAATGAAGGTTTTGGCATTAATCCATGATTGGTGTAACACAGTTGGGGAAAAATATTCTGGAGAAGGAACAGTCACGATGCAATCCTTATTTTTTACATGTTAATAGGATAAGGGATGATATTCTTCTGCACTCATTGTATCTCACTGCTGGAATTCAGATTTTTTTCAAGAGCTGTTGCTTTATCTGTCAATGTTTCATCATTTGTTCATCAGTTCAGGGTCCAGTGCCACAGCACTAATTCTTACATAGGGCTTACTTTTGTTGTTTATTTAAAAGCTTTCACGTTCTCATTTTGTCTTGCTTAATAATTTCACTGTCATTTCACACACTTTTTTTTATTAAATTTATATCCAGGCCCAAAATGTTCAGCACAGCAAGGACATGACTCTTGCCAGCAACCGCAGTCTGGCAGAAGGAAATCTCCTGTACCAGCCAAAGTTGGAGTCTCTGAAATCAAATTTGACTGAGAAATACCAAGAGCTGCAAGTTCTGTTTGAAGCATACCAGATAAAGAAAACAAAACTAGGTAACGCTGGCTGTTGACAATTATGATTTGCTGTTTTTTAAGTGAATGTAAATCTGTTGCCTGTTTGTTGTTTGGTTTTTGGTGTCTCATTTTTAGCTGTGTGAATTAAGGTACAAAGTGAAATGTCATTCTTGTGTAGTGCTGAAATAGATCACACTTCTGATGATTTATTAAGTGACTGTCACATGTAGTAACAGATACTGTGGATTCTTCTTGTTACCTACCTATTCTTGACCTACTCTTCTCTACATTATCAACTTCATTTACCTTGCTAAAGAGCAAAACACTTTGAATTTTCAGTGACTATTTATAAATCAAATGGAATATTGCATTTAACATTCATACTGAATTACATTTTACATCTGATATTGCACTTGCTTGAAGTGCTTTCAATATTACAAATATAAAACTGGAATTAAATTTCAGCTCTTAGCACTCTGACAAATATTCCTGAACTTTGTAATAGATTTCTTCTTGTGATCATCCTGTGCAGAACTGCAGAGTCTGCTGGTTGTGCAGATGTGCCTTAGAGGTTGTTGTGTAGTTTGAAGTCACTTGGAGCCAGCTGTCATCTTCTGTCCTTCCTGTGCCTTTGCAGACAGACAATCCAGCAATGCTTCCCTGGAGACCCTGCTGGCACTGCTGCAGACCGAGGGGGCCAAGATTGAGGAGGACACAGAGGTAATGACAGAGCACCCCAATTCTGCCACTTCCACTCATTACCAGAACCTTCCAGTGTCCGTGGCTGCAGTGCTGAGTTGAGCATGTGACAGATTTAGGGGTGGTTTTAAGAATATGGTCTTGTGTCTGCTTTGAACTTCAGGGAACAGCTGTTGGATTCCAGCAATTTTATTTCTTTTTTTATCTGAGTAATTTTTTTACTCTTAACATCTCTGAAGTTCAAGAGAGAAAGTGCTCCTTTTTAGAAGACAGGCAAACCCTCTTAGTTCCTTGGCTTTGATCTCAAGCTTGTAGAGTTTAAAAATGTGGAATCTTTTTTTTAGTGGGGTTTGCCTGGTTTATGTATTACTTCATAATAAATGTCAATTAGTAACCTAATAAAAAACTGTGCCTGTGCTGCTTTTCCTCCATTGTTTCTGGTGAGATATTCCATTGTGATTTCAAATGTGTCTGTGCAGGTTGCCAGTGGTCACCACTTGCTGTAACACAAGTGCTTGAAGGGTGGTGTGACTTCATAATAATGGGAGTGTTTGGTTTTGTTTGCTGATTTGCATGCAGGCATTTTCTGGAATTAATCAGGACGAAAAAAATTTGCTTATTAGCCCTTAGTTGTGATCATAAAAAGACATTCTGAGGACAAGCTGAATTTAGTGATTTTATGTTTGTTCATCTCTCAGTTATTGAACGTCATTTACCCAAAGCCACAAATAAGGCTGAGTCTTAAACCTGACTTAGCAATAATCTCTGTGCTGAGTCTCACAGAGCTCAGTGTTTCTGTTGGCATTCAAGCAGCACTGAGCTTAATTCAGCTTAGCTGGCAATCTGGAAAGCTGCTGGACTTGGTTTGTTCTCATCTCTGGTGATCAGAGGAATGCTCTGAGCAAGATTCAGATGTTTATACTGCTGTTACTTCAGTATAAATTTATGCAAAGGTGATATTTAACTCTCAGTGCTTCTGAGTAATAACTAACTGAAAGTTCTCCTCAGAATTCTTTGGTATGCCAGTCATCTTCCATATGCCAGCTGGAAAATCACAGGCAAAATGATGCTATTTTTGGGATGTGAGCCATTTAGATTCTGTTGCAGTAGGCTGTTTCCTAAGAGAATGTTCTGTATTTGACAGAACATGGCAGAAAAGTTCCTTGATGGTGAAATACCACTGGATTCCTTCATCGACGAGTACCAGAGCAAGCGGAAACTGGCTCACCTGCGCCGGGTGAAGATCGAGAAGCTGCAGGAAATGGTGCTGAAGGGACAGAGACTTCCTCAGGCTCAGCCACCGGCACAGCCCAGGCCACCCGAGCCCGCAGCAGCCCCTGCAGATCCCTACAAGGCGGATGCAAACCCTCCTCCCTCGGTGGTGCCCCGGCGGATCCCACCCCCGCCGCCTCCCTCGGGCCCAGCAGGACGATTCCCCACTCCCTTCACTGCAGCCATGAGTTCAGGACCAGCTCTTTCTTACCCAGGTGCTCCGTACCCTCCTCTCCCTCCTCGGCCGGGAGCAGCTCAGCCCACGAGTCAAACGGCACAGCCGGGATATCCAGCTCAGTTTGTACCACCCTACCCTCCTCCTCTTCCCCAGAGACCACCTCGCCTTCCACCACATCCTGGCTTTATCCTCCAGTAAATATTTGGGTGCGCCTGACTTATGTATTGGTGCTTATATTTCCTTTTCCCCCATCAGAGACTTGCTGTGGGCAGTGGGAAGCCTCTGTTCTTTGCACAATGGAGCACAAAGGCCGAGCTGTGGCACAGAGGTTTGCAATTGCTTTGCTAAATGTGGTGATGTTTGTTTGCAAAGGTCAGTGAGGACAAGTGTTTCCTAGGAAGGTGGTAAGGTCTAAATTCTGTAAATCCATCAAATTGGGAAGGCACCGGCTGTGGGTTTGCTGATGTTACGAACCGAGTCACGCTCTGAATTCCTCAGTGATGGTAAATCAGCATCCTCCTGTGTTCTGATGTCTTCCCCTGGCAGCTGGATGTGTGTGTGGCAAGCGGGGAGCTGGTTGTCTCTCTGAGGAATTCTGTGTCCGTGACAGTGTTGGGATGGTAACAACCATATCTGACTGCTGGGGTGTGCACAGGGCCCCCCTCAGCATCCTTTTGCATCCAGGGCCAGGTGTACGACGTTTTCAGAGCTCACTGGGCTGAAGCTCCTGTCAGAACACCTTGGGGGGTTTTAGATGGGGAAAAGGACAAGAGTTTCATTTTTGCATTTCAGTTGTTACCTTAGTGTGTAATCAAAGTAGGCACTACTCCCACTCCTAAGTAGCTTGATACCCTCAAAGTCCTGGTCTCTTGAAATGAAACTAAACTGTTTGTAGAGCCAGTTTAGGGTTTTATAGACACTTTACCAGGCAGTTTTATTTCCTTGCCTATTAAGACTCTTTCTAATGGTTGTTTTTTTTCTCCTTTTCCACACCTTGGATACAGGAATGATTTTTTTTTACACAGGTGCTTAGCTTTTGATACCATGTGATTCCAGGAATCTAGGCAGGGTATTTTCTTAATCATATACTGGATTTTCACATGTAATTGCCCACTTGAATTTCCACAATTTCTTTTTATCCCTTAACTCTGTCTCTCACTTGGGAGAACTATTTTTAACTTTCCCATTTCATTTAGTTATGCAGTTTGGGGCATGTGTATCTATCTGGAATTTGCAGTTAATGTTTCTCTGCAAGTAGGCAAAAAAGAAAAGCCTTTTGAAGTCCATGGTGGCTGTTTGCATCTTATGGTTCTTGACTTCTGCCCCTGGATGGGAGAGGCTTTTTAGGGCAGCTCAGATTTCACTCTCCATGAGACTCTTGAAGCCTAAGGTGCAGACACATGCTGGTATTTTAATCCAGCACTGGGGGAGGCAAATTTTAACACTTGTTGTTTGCACAGAATGTGTCTGTGAATTTGTTACCAATCAGTCCAGAATCTGTCAGAGCCCCTGGTTATTTCAGAGCCTTTTGGTATCATAGTCCTGGAATGCACTACGTTGTTTGGAAGTACTACAAACATCAGTCAGAATAGAATATCTATTTTATTTTTCTTTATGTAAGACCTGGATTGTCCCTTAATCATTTCCTCTGGAGTGTGGTGGTTAGCAAATACTAATCTGAAATTAAGATCATAACAGGAAGCTCTCAATTCTGAAGATATTAATATGGTCATTTGGCTTGTTTTGCCTTCTGCAGACAAAGGGCAGAAAGTTGGTCAGTGTTACTGGCATCTGAACCAATTCCCCAGCGTTAGTCTGGCAAGTTTTTATAGATGGGGGATTTTGTAAAGCAATGTGCATTGGATTTGTTTGCAAAGTGTGTTTTTTTCTGTAATCTAGTGATGGTACAGGATGTGGTTGTTGTTTTGTTTTTTTTTTTTAAATAGTGTGATATCTTTTCTTGGTATTATTTTCTCACTGAAGCTTTGTATAAGCATGGTTAATTATGACTTGTTTCAAAGTAACTTTGCTGTGCTGTTAGTGCTGGTATTTGGATGGCAGCTGTTGTATCTGGATGCTAAACATGAGTCTGCTGTAGAAATGATTTGTGTCCTAGAAAGAATTAAAGTGGGTGGGGGCTACCAGAGTGGAGTCTGAATACAGAAATTCATACTTTGAGCCTGCTACACAAAAACTCTAAAACACTCCCAAAATCAGTTTTACTAAGATTTCATAAAAACAACCAGGTATATTTTACACTTATCAGGTGCCAACTTTTTTTCTGAGGGTTGGAAGTCCTCAGAAGTGATGGGGGTGATAGATAAGTGTATTGTGAATTTGCACTGCATTTTATGTATCAGACTTTATTGGTATTAGTAGTCCAAAAATATTTTTACTACTTGTTAAATCTTCTGTCTTTTGGTAACTTTTGTGATAACAATGACCTTTCAGGGATACTTTTATCTAAAAACAACCTCTTGTGCACACTAAATACAGACAAACCTAATGCAATTTTTTTTTGTCTGAAAGCAAAACAATGCATTATTGCATATGCATGTGGCTGATGTGCCTTAGGATCACTACTTGTGATTGTAATTCTAGGATATTAGCATTTTTATCATTTGAATGGCCATTGCTTAACTCTAATTTAAGGGCTCTTTGAGAGCACTGACTTTTACAAAAACTTGACCCTCATACTTCAGAAGAAAACAGCTGTATCTGCTATTTGTGAGCTTATAATTGCCTTCACTGATGGGTAAGTTTGAACGTAGCTGATTTAACTAATGTGATGTTTCAGTTATTGCAAGCTCATAACTGAAGTCCAGCTGCTCATGGAAAACGTTTTGCCATTAATTTTGTGTGTGTGTGTGTGTGTGCACACAAACTGTAAATATTTACTTGACTGCTGGTGATGTTTAAGGGTAAAGGAGAAGGATGACTGTGGAAAGCTGTTCAATCCTTTCAGCAACAAACTTGACAAAACACTAACCTGGCAAGAGCTGTGTCAGTGCTTTCAACCTGTTGCCCTTCAACAGCTTCTCCTGTTCTCTTATAGCTAATAAGTGAATTCTGCTCTGGCTAGGATGTTTAGAATTGTACTAATTTGCACTGTTTATAAAATAGTGAGATTAAAATGCCATAGGCAAGCTGAGACTTGAGAGGGGGTGGCTCACGATGCTTGCCAAAAAAAAATTAAAATAAATATATATATATATATATAAAAAAAGGATTTTTGATATCTGCTACAAATAGCATATACTTCCCCAAAGCAATTGGAGTGGAGAAAAATCCTTTAAATACAATGTGTAACACGGCTTTAGAGTGTTGGTAGCATTGGAAATGCTCTCTTTGGGCGGCATTCTTTGTGCCAGTCTTTTGTAGCGGTTCTGTGAGCTGGGATTTGGAGCAGTTCTGGGTCTCAGTGCACTCGGGGCTGCCTCCCAGGGAAGGTGGAGTCAGTTGTTGCAGCACAGCTGATCCAGCCAGGTTCACCTCTGTACTGCTGGAGGGAACAGGAGCTGCCCTGCCACGCCAGGAGGCACCTGGGCACTGCCTGCTTGAGGTGATCGTCCCCATTACTGCCCCAACCTCCACAGCCTCAGTCTCCACCTCTCTTGGGACTTCTCTGCCCTCTCAAACTGGAATCACAACGTAGATACAGAGCTCAGACTGACAATTCTTTCACCCTCACGTGGAGCTGCGTGGCAGACGTGGAGTTCAGAGGGGGCAGAGTCGTCCTGTGCCTGAACAGTTCCTCTGTGTGATCCTGAACTGTCTTAATAAGGGGCAATTTTATATGCCAAGCAAGTTGTGAAACATACAGTGGATTTGTTTGCATAAGAAGTCTTTCTGTTATCTACTGTGTTCTGATTTTAAATAAAATAGCATATCTCTTGGTGTCCTGTCCCCTTGTGGCTCCCTTCAGTTGTGGTGCAGTTATATTAATGATTTTCAACACTAACAATGGTTTTTTTTTCTGTAGCAACATAAACACTTGTTGTAGGATGTAGAACATAAAATTGAAAAATGCTTTAATTATTCATGGTAAATCTGTTGGCTGTGTTTTTAGTGACTGGATATAAGGAGTCCATTTTGTATGGAGCTGGTACAGGATGGGTTTGTTCACAGCAGATTTTCCATGTTGTAATCAGGGCAGTGAGGTACAGATGGGCTGTCTGGCAGGTAGAACCCCTTTGCTTTTCTTCTCATTTCCTACAATTAGCTGGTGGGAATGTTCAGAATCACCTGCAAAAGCTGAAGGGAGAAAGCTTTTTTTTTTTTTTTAAGAGAGGAAAATCTTAGATTTCAGCCAAGTTAGGAGAAATGAGTCAACCAGAGTTATTTAGGAATATGAGTCAGAGGGCAGAAAAGACCTGATGAAATTTGCTGTGATATCTGTCGCTTTAGGAGCGATGTGAAACAGAAATCCTACTGTGGAATAACTGATTAGGGAAGAAAATCCCTTTTTAATTGTTTCTTGATCCGATCCATTTGTGGTGGCTGCAGAGATGGGATAACCTTCTGCAGAAAAGGGAAAGTGCAGATGAGGAGAACCTGCTGTGCTGACTCAGTGCAGGTGGGCGAGGGCAGGGGAAGGTGTTATGTAAAAGCTGCAGCTCCTCAGCTCCGCTCCTCGAAGATTTTGCTCTGTTTTGTAGCTTGAACCTGGGGTTCTGCTGCTTCTTCCCTGTGCTTGGTGCCCCAGGAGGTTCTGGCAGGGATTGTCACCTGCTGGGTGAGACCTTGCCAGGGAGGGGACTCAGATGGCACTTGGGTGTTGGAAACAAAAAAAGCTGCAATAGAAGGTGCTGTGTTGGGGACCTGCAGTGTCCGTGTGGCCTTGGCTTGTCCCTTCCCTGGAGGTGGCTTTGGAGGCCGGGCAGGTCCTTCCCTGGCCCTTGCTCCTGTAATCTGAGTCCCCTGGGGTTAATTAATTAATCATCCTCACGCCAGGCTCTCACAGGTTTGCCTCTTCACCTCTCTGAGGCTCGGTCACTACAAACTGGGTGTGTTGCTTGAGGGTTTTTCAGAGATTTTGGGTCTGAAGTTTTAGAGGTGCCCTGCTGAGGCTGTGCCCCAGGACACCTTGTCCCTGTGCTGGGCTCTCAGCCTCACTCTCCATTTTTACCTCTACCTGCAGGACAAATCCCAGGCTGCTGAGGCTGGGAAATGGGCCAGTGCATACCCTGGATCCTGCTGTAAGCTAAAAGCTGATTTTTTTAACACTGCTTATTATTTCCAAACCGCTCCAAGGTGCTTTTTCTGCACTCCCGTAGGTGATGAGTAGGAATTATTTTTTCCTTCAAAGCTAAAAACGTTTTCTTCTCACCACATCATCCCACACCTTGCACTTAAAACTGCCCATTATTGTAGCAGCCTCTGCTGGGGATGAGCTGATTTCTGAGGGGTTTGTCAGTCCTGAAGGGAGCCAGGCACAGAGGATGGAGGATGACAAAGGGGCTCCAGGAGAAATGTGGAAATGCCTTTTGGCCTGGGGTGTGTTGTCTCACATACGAGGGCAATCCAGACCAACTTTGTATTTTTTTGTATTTATTTAAACTTGCATGCCCACGAAGCATTTGTTAAGTGATTGGATTAGCTGCTGCTTCTGGCTTACCCCAGTCATTCAGGAAATACCATCCCTAAACACTGTTCTGCCCAAACTCATGGAATTCCTGCCTGCTTGGGGCACAGCAGAAAAATAACTTTTCTTGCAAAGGAGTGGCAGCTTTTCACGGCTTCAAGGGCTCTTAAAAACATACTTTTACAGACATTTTGTGGTTTGGTTTCTTTACCTGACTTCCTAGAGCCTGTACCAGCCTGTTTTCTATTTGTGTGCTTTATTTCAATGCACTTTCCCCCCCCAGTGATCTGACACTTGTGTTTTGCCAGCTTTGCTCTCTGTTGCTGAGCTGCAGCTGATTCGTGTGCTGGTGTTCAAACTCATCTGTGGTCACAGGAGCTTTGGCTACTCAGGGAGCCAGAGGAGGGCTGTGATAACAGCCTGCTGGAAAGCTGCTTCAAGAAAAAATAAACTCTACTCACCTCGGTGGAAGGGAGAAGAAGGTGGAATATTTCACAACTTGGTTATTTTCCTTGCTGCTCTTACAGGTACTGAGTAGAATTTGTTCTTGGGATCATATCGAGGGAAACATCTTCCTCTCTCCACAGCCACAATAATGGTATTTGAAAGCCATTAACAAATTGGATCCTGCACAACAGGATGTCTTGATGGAGTCTCAAAATAAACCTTTGCAGACACACAGTTTGTCATTCTGATATTTTTGTCAGCTACAAATAGCAAACACATTCCCAAAAAAACTAGACTGGACAGTAAGAATAATTTTTTGTACAAAAAAATTAACTTAGATTACATTTCAAGTGGTTTATAGAGCTTGCTTTTATTTGTGCTGCTACTTTTTGAGACTTTTGATTATGCTGGCCTGGATGGTTTCAGAGTGTGACAGCAGTGGGGTGAAGAAGTTACATTTAGCCACAGCATCAATCTCAAAGCCACATTTTATTTTTTAATTCTTTTAAATATAACCAATCCTTTAAGTAGGACTGTGGCTAGACTTAGGGTAGTGAGCGTTTAGAAGTTTGCATTCTTGATTAATCAGTATTTCCGTGATGAAATGTGATGGTGTGAGTGGTTGGGTGACGTCAGTCTCCCAGCAAATATAACTTTATCACTGTCTATAAATAGCCCTTGAGCTCCTGCAGAAAGCATTTCCTTGAGAGAAAAGGGCTGTGAGAGAAACGAAACTGAGCAGGGAGGTGGCCCCAGCCACTGCTGTGTCATTGTCACCCGATGTGGCAGCGGGACAGGGCTGTGAAGCCTCTGCCAGGGCTCCGGAAAGGCTGAGCAGGGAAGAAACCTCCAGGCTGGAGAGATCTGAGCAGAACCTGCAGGGTCAGAGCAGCACCAGAGCCCTGCTGAGGAATGAGCTGGGAAATGAGCACTTGAGCCACTGCCCATAAACCTGTAAAGTCACTTTAGTGATGTGTAACCTCAGACCAGACTAAAATAAACAATGAAATAGCCTGTAAATGTGTTTACCTGAGATACAGCCACGTGTAATTCCTGGTGACTCCTCTGCAGCCTCTTGGCAGTCACAGAGGTGGAAACCCCTGGGTTTTACTGTGGCTTTTATGAAATTTGATTGTAATTGGGGCTGAGGGGTAACAAGGGATGGGATGTAAATGTTACTGAACATGACAAGGACCCTCACAAGTCACCACTGAAACTCAAGGCAGCTGTGGTCACCCTGAGCTCTAAATGCTTCAGTCTTATCACCCTTATGATATTCTGTATCAGTTACAGCTGCCTATTTTATATATATATATATATATATATATATATGTATATATATGATCTATAATAATATATATGCAACATGTATATAATATGTACTACTACATATTATAAATATATAATAAATAATTAACGAATACTATAAATATATTACCTATCTAAAATAATTATAAAATATAATTATCTCCTATATATTACATTTTATATATAGTGCAGAACAGTATAGATATATAAAATATGCAAAAATGTGTGTATATATATATATATATATATATATAGGCACATGCAGAACCATAGATACATATGGCTACACATACATAGAGAGGACTCTATATATATATATATTTATGTAGATATATTTTTGCACATTTAGCTAATTTACTCCCTCTCTCTGCCCCACAGCTCAGTTTCCTGAGCCCTGTCATGGCCTTGGGCCTGTCATCACCCCCCTTCCCAACAACAAAGCAACACAAAAGTATTTTAAATATTGCTCCTTTAATAATCTACATCCTGGCAGTTGTTCCAAGGGAAGACACAGCTGACAGGATTTTGATTCTGCCCCCACATCTCTCCACATCAGTAATTCCTTATTGCTGCAGACTTCTCTAGCCCCTGGCTCCCATAGGCCACGGTTAGATTTAATTCTGCTAATTATCTTAAATATAAAACATAATGCAACTGATCCCTTGACATTGCTGTAGTAATAAAAAATAGAAAAGGAAAAAAAAAAAAATAAAAACGTTTGTATTGCCAGTGTGTGTCAGGAACTGCTTTTCCCTAACAAAAGCCCTGCTCCATGTGCTGGGGAAGGCAAACGTTTCCCTTCCTGCTGAGGGCTGATCCCGTGCCAAAATGAAGTCAAATATTCCTCAGGCTGGAAAAAGGGGAATTTAAAAAAACGCTTGCAAGAAAAGCCCACCAGTTTCTTACTGTAAAACCAGTTCACAGTTCTTGGAAAGGGTCTGAGCAGTACAGTAGAGCTACATTTACTGAAAACTTCTAGTGCTGAGAAAGTCCTTTAAAAAAAAAAAAAAAATTAACCCAAACGAACCCAAAATTAAATTAAACCGGGAGAGCCGGTTGGCAGGTGAGGAGGAGGAGGAAAAAGAGGAGGAGGAAGAGAAGAAGAAGAAGGAAGAGAAGGAGGAGGAGGAAAAGGAGAAAAAGGAGAAAAAGGAGGAGGAGAGCACACAGCAGTGCCTGGGGAGCGCAGGAGCGCCGCCTCTCTACAGTTCCAAAAAAAGAGGAAAACAAAAAAAAAAAACAACAAAATAAATTCCTTAAAAAACATCCAGTTTGGGATTGTTTCCAGGCCGGGCGCTGAGGAGACCCCGCGCGTGAAGGCACAGCAGCGCGAAGGCAACGTGACGTGTGGGGCCGGGGCTCGCTAGGGCTGCGGGAGAAGGGGACAAAGGCAGAGGTCAGAACTCGTGCCAACATCTCCAACATCTCCCCCCTGCCCAGCTGCGCCCCAGCCGGGCCCCACCTGCCCCAGGCCGGGTTTCTGGGCAATGGGAGGTTTCTTGAGGATCCCTCGTCGCGGCGCCGGCGCCGGCCTGGCCTCCCCGTCCTCCGGAGCGTCCTCGCAGCCCCCGGCCAGGACGTAGTGCTGCTTCCTCAGCTCGCCCAGACGGACCCGCTCGCTCTCCAGCCGCTTCTCCAGCTCCAGAACCTTCACCTGCGCCCAAAAACCATCCTGGGGGCTGTGCTGGGGGCACAGGGACCCCCAGTGCGGGGCAGGGTCTGTCTGCAGCCGCGCTGAATCCGCCTCAGGGCTCTCCCTACCTGTGTCTCCATCTCCTCCTTCTTCAGCTTGATGAGGGACATGCCCGAGAAGTCCATGGTGTCTGTGGAGGGAAGCGGGGCCCCCACTGAGTGCAGCCCTCACAGAGGACCCTCACGAGCCAAAACAGTGCTGGATGGACACCACAGGGTGTTCCCCAGGCCTGGAAGGGATTTGGGTTGGGTTTTTCTACCTTTTCCTTTCAAAAAACCTCACCTTTCTCCTCTATCTGCTCTTGCCCTGACTTGGTGGAAGCCACCACGTTTGCTGCCATCTCGTTGACGTTGCGTGAGCACTCCTGGAGCCTGGCCAGGTTCCTGCTGCTCTTCTCAGCCTTCACCTGCAAAGGAATTGGCTTTGGGTGCCCACCACAACCCCTCCATGGAGCTCCAGGGAGCCCCAGGCAGAGGCAAAGAGCTTTTGGGCATGAGAACCTGGGAGTGGAAAGGATGGATGGATGGATGGATGGACAGATGGGAAGGTTTATCCTCAGTGATCCCATCATGGCCAGACAAGGTGATCCCTGCAAAGCCCTTCAGCCCCAGAGCACCAAACCAGCTCTGCTCCCACCTGAGCCAAGCACTCAAGCAGTGAAGACACAGCTTTTTTTAGCTGTGCTCTTTAATTTTAAAACCATCTGGTGTAAAAATCCCTGTGGAGCCCCCTTCCCCCACACCTGCACCTTTGTGTGCTCCACCCCTCACTTCCACCCACACCCAAGGAAACGTGGCAAGGACCAAAGTCTCCCATCCCCAATTCCAGCTCCTGCAGGTGCTTTTCTGGATTTCTTGGTAGTTATTAACATTTTCTTTACATAACCAGCTTGACAGGAGGAAGATGGGAGGTTTTACACATCTTCATTTCCAAGGCAAGCCTCAGGTGTGGGAATATCAACACATGGATTAAAACCACAGACGGGAAAATAGCAAGGGCTTCCCTTCTCCCTGCTCTGGGAGGCTGCAGGATTGGCAGAGAGGATGGGAACACCATGGGACAGCATGAGGGGACACAGGGGATCCTGCTGGGACACCCACCTTGGAGGCAGCCACCAGCTGGGCTGTGCTGGCAGCGATTTCGTGGGAGCAGACAATCAGTTCCTCGTATTTCCCCGTGTGCAGGACAACCCTGTCCGCAGACTCCCTGCGGTGGGGGCCAAAGGGAGATTGTGTCAGACACAACAGAGCAAGTGCAGATTATTTATCTCCTGCTAATACCCTCAGAAAGCAGCATCTGGATCCAGCAGCTTTGTAATTACAGAGTCATGGAATTGTTATAGTTGGAAAAGATCTCTGAGATCTTGGAGTCCAGCTGTTATTAAAGCTCATTCACAGAGCAATTATTCAAAGCCATGATCCAGACGATTTGGACAGAGGCAGGATTTTGTTTTCATAATGGATGAGATTTTTAAAGCTTTGCCCAAAAGATCCCCCCACATTTCCTGCACTGGCACAGGGAACACCCTGCCCCAACCCCAACCACCCCATCCACAACCATCTGAGCACACAGGGCAGGGGGGATTTGATTTCACACTTTGCAGACAGGGAGGAACTGCCATCCCCAGCTGGGTGTCCCAACCCAGGCTACGATGCCCCGTGAGGAATTAGCAACGAACCAAACTGAGGGGCCAGAAAAAGCCAGCAAGGATCTCCATAAGGAGCCAGCAATGATGCTCCACAAGGAATTAGCAATTCAGCAGGGGGAATTTTGGATGCTGGGGTGACAGGGAGCCCTGGGTGCAGCCCATGGGGCCGTGTCCCAGGGGAAGCTCCTGGCCTGGGGGTACCTACACGAGCTGTGTGGCTCCCCAGCCCACAGCCTTGGAGGCAGAGATCAGCCCTTCCGTCCAGCGAGAGTTCTTGGCATAAAACTCCTGAGTTGTTGCTGCCCCCTGTTGTTATGAGAATATTATGGCCTGGATTAACTTGTGTCTAATATACAACAACATATAAATCTGTATTAATAGCCTTATAAAGTGTAACAGTATGTAAATTAATATATAAAGCCATAAATCAAGGGAGTGAGAGCATTCCTCTGCTCTTCATGCTGCTCTTACTGACCTGCTCTAAATAATTATCACCAAAAAAAACACCAGAGTCCCAAGCCCACAAATTTAAACTGGGTTTGGTTTAACACACACACGTTTGGGCCATCATCTTTAGATGGACAAGGCTTTGCAACGCTGACAGCAATTTGTGCAAGAGAGCACCGGGCTGAGCAGCCCACCTCCAGCAACTGGGACAGCCAGAGTGCTGCTAACATGAACCCAGAGTGTTTCTGAAATTTGGGGGAAATTCTCCTGTATTTGATGTCAGTACAAAGAGATGAGTGTAAGGGAGGACTTACCCGGCCACTTTCCACTATCTCCTTCTGCAGGTTGGTGGATGTTGTTACAAGAAGTCTGATAGCCTGGAATGAAGGAAAACAGGTTTTGGGGTTTGATGGGGGTCTTCTAGAGGAGGATTGATGCTGCTGCTGGTGGGAGGTTACAGTTTTGTGCACCCCAGATGGGTTTCTGCAGTACTGACCTTCATTAGATCCGTGCAGGAGTTCAGAATCCTGGAGGGAAGCAAGAGAAAAAGTGTTCAGCATCCAGGGAAGCTTTGGCTCCAGAAAATGGGGCTTTTCTCGAGACCAGCCAGCCTGTTTTGGAGCAGAGCACCCCCCAGCAGGGCACAGACCTGTCACAAGTCCCTCCCCAAAACTCACCGTTCATTCACTTCCAGCTTGACCCCAGAGCTCTCATTCCTGGCCTGGCTCATCATCTCCTGTTGGAAAACACACGAGGAAGAGTGGGATGCCATGTTAGGGTGAGGAAGGAGGAGGAGTGATGGACACTCTGCCACCCCAAGGCCCCAGAATGGCCCATCCTGCAGCTCTGTCTCACCTCTATCCTCCTGACAGCATCCTCAATCGCCTCTGAGGTGGAGGCCATCTCCTTCTCAACCATGTCCCCCAGCTCCTCCTGCTTGATGTCCAGGCTCTTGGGTCTCAGCTCCTGCCAGAGGAGGCAGCAGGCATGAGGGGGTTTTAGGCAGAGAAACAGAAGGGAATATTTACAAGGAATAACTACAAACCAAGATACCAAATTCCTTCCTGCCCCCACCAAATAACCCTGCAGCCTGCAAAGGTGAAGGCACACATGCCACCGACCTGCAGCAATCATGGCACAGGGACCTCAGAGATAAGAAATGCCCCAAATCAAGGTGACAAAACTCCATCACAGGAGCAGTTTCAGCTCCATAGGGCTCTGGAGAGCGGAACAGTGGTGTAAAGAAAAAGACAAATAGGGGCTTCATGAGGAGGAAAATCTGAAAGATGGGAAGTTTCTTTCCACAGTGGTTACTGGGCTGAAAGAGTTCAGCTGAGCTGAGGGTGACCAGCTCTGCACACCACCAGGAAGGGTCTCAGTGCTCAGAAGCTGAGATGGTTCAAGGAAAGCAGCAGGACTTGTGGGTATGGGGGATAAACCACCCCAAAGTGTCCCTTGGGACCCACCCTGCCAGCCACGAGTGGGAAGGTGGCTGTGCTGGGCTCCATCTCCTACCTGGGCCAGCTGCAGGACCTCTCGCAGTGCCCCCTGCACGTCCCCCAGCTGGGCCCTGCCCAGCCTCTGCCTGTCCTTCAGCTGATCCAGGTACTGCAGGCTCCGCTGGCCACACTCCCGGCACGTCTCTGTCAGCCCTGTGGAGAGCACAGCTTGGGGCCAGCCCTGCCCACCCTCATCTTCCTCCTCCCCTCATCCACGGCTGAGCACCAGCAGCATCCAGCAAATGTCTTCTAGGAGATTACAAATGAATTTCCAGGAGCAACGTGGCCCAGGGAGGGGCACTTCAGGAAGGGGAGCATGGGGAATGTGCTGTCCTTGGTCAAATCTACCCCTGGCACAGGAGGCTTTGGCATGGCCTCCCTAAAGAAAAGGCCCATGAGAAAAATGCCCCCCATTTCCCCCTGCATTCCTGCACTCACGGTCAGCGTGGTCGGTGGGGGCCAGGTGGGACGTGGCGCTGCCGTTGACGATGGTGTCGGCCGTCAGGTGAGCAAAGAGGGCCAGAGCCCCCACCAGCCCCGCAGCATCTGCCACAGACAGCACAGGGTCAGGAGCTGCCAGCCCAGGGCACCCCCTGCCGGGTCCTGGGGGCTGCAGCTCATCCCTGAAGGCACTCAAGGATCAGCACGAGATGTTGGGATTGACCCCTCCAGCCCAAAGGAGCACACGGGCACCCCCGGCCCCACCCGTGTCCCTCTGTCACCAGGGCTCTGCCCCAGGGCCACCAGGGGCTGCTGGGTGTGTGGGAACACGAGCAAGCTGGGAGCAATGCCAGTCCCCAGCCCCAGGTACCTGCCATGGAGGCCACGTACTGCGCGTGCCCCTTCTCCAGGGCATCCGTGGACTCCAGCGCCGCCTGCGCCCGGCTCAGCAGGTAATCTGCAAGGAATTTCATTTCATTTCCTTAGCACGGCCAGGCTGCTGGGTGCCTGCACCAGTGCTCACTCCACGAGGGGAACAGCACTAAAATCTGAGCAAAACAGTGCTGAGGATGACAGCTAAAAATTCATCCTGGCAAGCCCGACCTCAACTGCTTCAAGCGTGATGGAAAAAATGCCGTGGGAGAGCTGAGATACAACGTGATCTGTCCAGGAGGGAGAAGGCAGAGTGTGTGTCAGGCCCTGGAGGAGCAGGACATACCTGGGGAGCTGGTGCAGCGGAGGTGCAGGGGGTCATCCAGCTTGGCCATGGCGTCACGGAGAATGCCCTGGGCTTCTCTTACTGTCTCCTGCAGGACTGCAAACTGATCCTCCAGCAGCTTCTGCTGCAGGCTCTGCTCCTGGGTGCTCTGTGGGGCAGGAGGAACAGGTGAGTGGCACAGCATCCCCATCAGCAGTGTATGCCTCGAGAGGCCCTTTCCAGGATTAGACCAAACCATCCCATGGCTGCAGGTGCAAGCAAAATCCCACTGGCATCAGCTGGCATCCCTGAACACCTCACCCTGCTGCAGAGGGGCAGCAAGCTCTTCACACAGCACTGTACCTTCTCCAGGAGCCTGCCCTGGAGCTCTCGGATCTCCCTCGTGGCCTTGTCTGCCTCCTGGCTCAGCTGCAGCTCCTTCTCCTCGATGAGGCCACGTGTGGACAGCAGCTCACACTCCTTCTCGCTCACTGACCGCCTCAGCACCTCCTTCTCGGCGTGCAGAGCATCCACCTGGGCGCTGAGCTCCACACCCGCCTGCCATGGGGTGCCAGGACACCCTGTCACTGCCCTGTCACTGCTGGGAGCCCGACAGACACGCAGGGGGACGTGCCAGGCTCGTGACACTGACGGGCTGGGCCCACGCTCAGCCCTGGGACAGCTCTTGGGCTGCTGCTGAAGCTGTGGCTGGGCAGTGCTGGCAGGTCCCATCACCCTGGGACAGGCTCTGATGGGGACCTGGGCTCGTGCTGCCCCTCCCCAGCCCCGTACCTGCTTGGCCTGGCTGAGCGAGCGCTGCGCCTGCTCCAGCTCGTCCCGACGGGCCTCCAGCTCCTGCCTCAGCTGCTCCATCTGCAGGCTCTGGTCCTCCAGCTGTGCCCACACACCGTGCCCAGGGCTCAGCCCCCGCCGTGCCCCGGCGCCAGCCGGGATGGAGGGAATGAACCCAGCCATGTTGTGCAGGGAGGGGGTTTGGGGGTCTTGGGCAGGGGGTGTCTCCTGGAAGGGGTCCTTTTCCCACACCAGGAACTTTGGGAGCAGCCCCCAGAGAATGAAAGCACTCAAACCCATCAATTTGCATTGTGGCATTTTCTTGGGAGAAGAAAAGGCAGATTTGGGCAAGAGGGAATGGGAAGAGTCATGTATTTGGGAAGAGTCATGTATTTGGGAAGAGTCATGTATTAACACCTTCCTGAGGAGCCAGGGTGACTCTTGCTTGGAATCAGGGCCCAACAGCAACAAGCACCCCTTTCCCTTGCTCCCAAACTGTGTTTCCCAGGCTGGGGAGGGCTCAGTGCTGGCAGGGAAGGATCCAGAGCTCACCTTCATCTCGGCCTCTCGCTTGACCTGCTCCACCTGAAATGCCAGCTGCTCCTTGACACGTGCCACCTCCTCCTGGCTCTGCTGTGTGACTGTCAGCTGCTTGGCGGTGTCAGCGTTCTGTGGAGGGACATGGGGCTCCAAGGTGAGGTTCCAAGGAGGAACCTCACTGTCCCCACACTCATTCCAACCAAATTCTGGCTGGAGGGATAACTCCAAGGTGCCTTTCCTCACAGCATCCAAATGCTGGCTGCCAGTGGACATGGATTCAAGGGGTGCCCCTGTCTGGTGCTCAGAGGGGGACAGGAGCAGCACAGGGGGACTGGGCAGGCACAAAGCACACCAGTGGTGGCAGAGGGACAAAGGGACAAAAGCAAGACCAAAACACCCGAAGAACAAAACAGGTGAGTGGCACAACTGAGACACAGGATCCCCACCACCAGCACATCCCTCAAGAGCCCCTTTCCAGGACTGGAGCCAAGCATCCCATGACTGCTGGTACAAGTGATATCCCACTGGACACAGAAACCAGCAGAAACAGAACAAGCAACAGGAAAAACACCCCAAAAAACAACAACAGAAACACCCAAAGGGACCATGATGGAAGAGGGAAAGGGTGCTCAGCTCTGCCCTGGATACCCCAACCCCAAAAGGGAGGGATTTAATTCCGGGGCATTGCCCTCAGTGTCAGGCCCTGCCTGCAGAGGCAGCAGCGTTACCTTCCTCAGGAGCTCGGCGTGGGTGTTGATGAGCTCGCTGTGCTTCTCCTTCAGCTTCGTGTAGCGGATCTCCGTGGCGTTGGCTTTCTCTGCAGGGAGGGAGACCCTCAGGGACCACAGCAAGGGCAGCCCACGAGCACCACAGGCACCACAGGACACCCCAGGTACCCCAGGACACCCCAGGACACCCCAGAGCACCACAGGACAGCCCAGGACACCACAGGACACCCCAGGACACCCCAGGACACCTACTCTCAGCCTCAGCACAGAGGCGCTGTGACCTGTCACTGTCCTGCTTCACCCTCTGCAGCCTCTCCAGCTCGTCCCGCAGCTGCTCGTTGTCCACCAGCGCCTTCTGCTTCTGCTTGCGCTGCTCCTCCACTTCTCCCTCCAGGCTGTTCACCTGTGCCTTCAGCTGGGTGATGTAGCGCTGTGCCTGCAGGGACACAGGGCACTGGGGCACGGCCCTGCCCTCCCCAACACCCCCATCCAGGTGCCCCCTTTGGGCAAAGCAGCCGTGGGATGCACAGGAAAGCTCTCCCCTTCACCCCTGCAGTCACTCTGTCCCCGCTGATAACATCGTGACAGCAAGGGACAGGTCTCTCAACGCCTCCACCCCATCAGGAATCACATCCTGGCACTGGGAGAGGTCCCAAAACACAACACTGGATGGCAGGACCCTGCTCATGCTGCATCCCTTCAGGGTTTCCACAACACAGCACCAAACCCCGCCCTGTTCTCCCACCCCAGCTGGGCTTTACCTCCAATTTAATCTTCTCCATCTCTGCATGGAGAGTTTCCACCTCCTTCTTCAGGCTCTCGATCTGTGCATCCCTGTGGACAAAGGCAGGTTGGTCCCACGTGGCAGCAGCCACTGGCCCCTGCTGGCCCCCCCATACCTGTCATCCCAAACGCCGTTGGGCGGCCCGAAGGTTTGCTCAAACAGATCCGAGGTGATCTGGGGAGGAGAGAGGGTGCTGAGCTCAGCCAGGACACGGGAGCCTGCCTCCCCTGCCAGCCCCAGGCCCCCACCTGTGGCTCTGTGGTGGAAGTTGTGCTGATCTCAATGAGGTTCTCTGGCTCCTCGTCCTCGGGGGCTTCCTCGGGGATGACGACCACCGGCTTCACGTGCTCGGCCAGCGCCGACGCCCGCAGGAAGTTTGGGGGGTTCTGCAGGGACAAGAAGTTGTTGCAGCCTTGCAGGGGGGGTTCAGGAACTGCAAGAGCCAGAGTGCCAAGGGAAGGGAGGGAGCCAGCCCTGGGTCCCCCTGCAGTGTCCCCAGACCCCAAAGTCATTCAGGGGGGCACCCACAAGCTCTCCAGAGCACCACAGCAAATCCTGCCATACCTCCGGCAGCCGAGGGATCTGGATGAGCCGCTTGAAATACAGCATGTCAGAGGCCTTCTTAAAGAAGTTTTTAAGGCTGGAGAGGTGGGAAAGACAAAGGGGAGATGAGAGGGAGCTTGGAAAGAGGGAGGAGGGGACTCCACCGCCCCACCTGGGCCCCGGTTACCTGCGGAACTGCTCGTGGAAGCGGTCCCGGTGGCCCTGCAGGGTGTCAGCCGGCAGACCTGGGTGAGGAGGGACAGCTGTGACTAATCCGGGGCTGTGTGTGTGTTCATGTGCTCCCAGACCCCCACCACTGCAAAAGCCAGCAGGGTAAAAGCCGGGAGGGAGTGGGATGTGAAGGGTCAGGTCAGGAGTGGGGTGTTCCCATCCCCAGCAGAGGGAGATGTGGGTGTGGGAACTCCAAAATACCCACATGAGGCTGCTGGCACTGTGCTGCCCAGTGATCCCATGCAGGGGCTGGCAGGCCAGGGCACGTGGGTTTGAATTAATCGAGAACAAGTCCTTCTAATTCCTTTATCTGGAATGTCTGTGTGGGATGGAGCAGGCCCCTAGAGCCCAGCTGGGACACACGGACACGGCGATGGATGCTGCAATCCACACCAGCCTCATCCCCAGACCCAGAAGCCCACCCTGGGAAAACACCAGCACAGAGCACATCCCCGGGACTCACAGGAGTGCAGCTTGAACATTAACTTGACGGAGTAGTGGTAGAGGTGGCTGCAGTCCTGGATGACCTGGATGAGGGGGGCCAGGCGGCACTGCACCGCCGACATCTGCGACACGGCCATGGAGGTGTTGAGCTGCCTGAAAACTGAGGGGAGCTGTGTTTGCAGAGCCGCTTGATCATTAACCACGGCGGATGTGGGGCACAGGGAAATGCCAGGGCTGCTGCCCTGAGCTCAGAACAGCCCCACTCTGAGCAGCACAAACACCCAAAGGGACCACGCTGGCACAGGGAAAGTGCTCGGCTCTGCCATAGACACCCCAACCCCAAATAAAGAGGGATTTAACGCCAGGGCACTGCTCTCATGCTGCTGCTGCTGCTCCACAACACAGCTGGGGAAAGTGAGAGGTTTTGCTCCATTCTATTTAATCATGCAAGGATCTGGGAGAGGATCCCAGGGCAGGGGACGAGCCCGGCGGCACCGCAGCCTCGCCTGCCCCTGCTCGGAAACAGATCCCTTCCCTTGGCAGGGATCCAGGCAGCATATCCACCCTGGCTTCTTCCCTGCTCAGCTTTAAAGTATTTATGAATATAAATTCTCTGTATAACTGGGTCAGGAGGAGAAGCAGGAGGCTGTTGGGAGCCGGGAGCACGGTCTCTCCCGCTGTGCCCTGTTTTCCAGGACAGCTCTGTGTTCCTGACTCTCGACAGAGGAAGAATCTGCCACCTCTCTAAGCCATCTAAAAATTCCTAAGGAGGTGACAGACATGAGCAGGGGCCTCCAGCCCTCCCTGGAGGCATTTCAACGAGGGGAAATGAGTCTTTAAAAAGAAGTACAGCCCCATCCTCTGCTTCAGAGGGACAGAAGGGATTTGCCTAATAAATATGATTAATGTGGTTGTACATAAAAAAAATAAAAATATATTTCAGAGCAGTTCTGCTCTGAAAACAACACTCTGCCTTGCTCAGGTGGGTTCAAAGCAGTTGCACGCTCTAAATATTTTCCTACAACTGCCTCTACAAAGCTTCAACAGGGGAATCCAGCTGAGAAACCACCTCAGAAATCTCTTGGGAGGAGGAGGAGGGACCTGAGCCTCCAACCTCAGCCTCCCGGAACTCCATTCCCGACCAAAGAGCGAAACTATTGCTCAAGAGCCCCAGGGCGAGCGGGAGGGACCTGCCCCTGCCGCCTCCTCACCTGACTCTGACAGCTTCAGCTCACAGTCCAGGTAGTCAAACAGCTCAACCGTCAGCTGGAAGCTGCCAAAACAAACCAAAACTCCATCACTTGACAGCAGAGACATCTTTGCTCCAGCTGCTGGCATTCACTGAGAGTCCTCATGACAGCAAAGGCTCTGACAAAGAATTTGGGGCTTTTTCTCCCTGCATTTACCCCACAGTGCTCTGGGGGGGCAGGAGGAATCGGGCACCATCCAAGCAGTTCACAGAATCCTGGTGACTGCCCCATCCTGGAGTGGTTTTGTCCAGCTGGGGGTCATGGAGCTGGTGACCACACCCTGGGCACTGGGCCCCACCAGGACACTCACATGTTGTTCACATCTGTCCCTGCAGTCTTTTCCAGCACCTCATCTGACACTTCAAGGCCCGGGGGGAACTCGGGATGCTTTGGAAAAGGAAGGAGAAAGCCATCAGTTGCTGCTAATATTCTTGCTGGTGTGGCACATTCCCACATTCTGGTGAATGAGCTGGCAGAGGGTCTCACCTTGACATGGAAGGAGATCTTGGTGAGCAGGAGCCGTGTGTAGATGCTCACCAGCTGCCCGTACCTGTCGTGCAAATGGCCCTACAGAGACACAAGGGGAGATGGGGGAATCCAGATCCAGAACCCTAACCAGATCCAGCAGATCCCACAGGATCCACAGCAGATCCCACCTGCACCAGCCCTGTGGCTGCACCATGCACACAACCATCACCCAAAGAGACAGGAGGTTATTTCAGGTAGTGCTTCACCCTCTCTGTGCCCACCGTGCTCCTCAGAGCCATCTCCACACCTCCACTCCGCCCCACTCACCCACAGGTCCCCCGTCTCTCGGATGTTGCTGCGGTACCTCTGACAGTCCTGGAGAACCTGGGGATAAAAAAGGGAAGGATGTGGCACAGTGGGGCTGGCTGCCTGCCCTGATGCTGAAGAAGAGGAGGGATCCAGCCCATTACTACACCACTCCAGCTCTGGGAGAAGTTCCAGCCTTCCCATGGCACCCAAAGGTCAGGGGTTTGCTTGGGGAAGTTTCAAAGGTGCGAGACAACAGTGCCCCACAGCCTGGGAAAGGTTGGGGTAGGGAAGGGATCCCACTCTGTGTGCAGAGGGATGTTGGCAAGAGCCAGAGATTTCCCCCTGCCCGTGGAGCAGGAGGGACATTGCAGAGGCGACACTCACGTTGGGGTGGCCGTCACGCAGGACCTTGTGCAGGACATGGCAGAACTTCCAGCTGAGGATGGCACTGCTGGGCAGGGGCAGCCCGATGGCGTAGGACCAGAAGGTGAATGCTCCCTTCTCGTGGTGTGTCCCCAGGATGATCCCTTCCAGCGCAGTCAAGGCCAACTGGGTACACACGGGGCAGGGGACAGGCTGGGCTGGGGACTGCTCTTTGTCAACTTTCATTGCAAAGGGGAGCACAGGGATCACCAGCACAATGCTGCACCCCCCAGTAAAACCCCCAGGTAAGACCCTCATTTGTCATTTCTGGGTGTGCCTCCCCCTGCCGAGGGCACGCTGGGGCCCTCTGCATTTTACTGCCAAAGAAATGCAATTTTACTGCACTGCTCGTTTGCCTTTTCACTGATGGCTCAAACAATGTGATGCCAGCCCCCAAACAAGCTCTGTGTGGATCTTTGTGTCCCCAAATCTCCTGTGGCTCCAGCATCAGGGGGTGACACCCCCACACCCCAAACTCCTCCGTGCTGTCCTGGGAGCCAAGGGAAAGGATACGGCGGGCATGTTTCTCCTTCACTGGTGCTTCCTGTGTGTTTATGGCTTTGCTGATGCTGATGGCCTGCAAGAGGAGGGGAGAGTGCCTGTCAGACATGGTGTGACCCCCATGGCCACCCCGACACCCCAAAGTGCAGTGCTGGTGCTTTTAGGGGATACCCAATTTCAGAACACATTTGTCACCTCCAAGTCATTTGTAACACATCAGAATAGGCCTTTTCATGCACAAACAAAGCATCCATTAAACCCCCCCATCCCCAGCAGGATCTGTCAGGATCTGACCACTGCTGCTGGTGCTCCCGGCTGTCCCTGTCCCAGGAAACCAATTTTTGCATTTTTGCAGCCTGAACTCAGCGCTGTGCCCGAGCAACATTAAAGCACAACAGTGAGATGCCAAATTCCAGGGTTGTTTGTGTAATCACAAGGAGCCTTTGAACCACGGGGGAGTGGTTTGGGTTCTTCTGAGGATGTTGCTGCGCACAAACAGCACGTGGGGAAAAGCAGCCCCCAAGCAAGGAGGGAGTGGCAACCTCAATGCCCATCTTGATGGAGCAAAAATCCAGAGCAACGTGATTATCAGAAGAGGATTATCTATATTTTGATATGTTTGATCAGAGCACACTTTAAATTAGGAATTTCCTCCAAAGGATGACCCCAGACTGGAGTCAGTTGCATCTCCCATGTGTTGATGGGCTGCAAATCCAAGTTGTGTCTTTGATGAGGATCTTCCTCCTCCTCAGACTCAACTGAGCTGCTTCACCCTCACAGGAGCACTTGGGCTGTGCCTGTGTCCATGAGCTCTCTGTCACCAGCAGAGGAAAAATGTCCCAGCTGGGAAGGCAGGAAGCGGCCCCGCTGCCAGCACTCGTGCCGGAAGAGGAACTCAGTCCCTCCCTGCAGCTCCACAGCCATAAAACCTTATAAAAATCCTATCTACCTGCCCAGGAAAGCAACTGATTCCACATGTCTGCTTGTCCAGGGACACCTGAAATGAGGTGCTTTCCTGTAGGAGGAAGAACCTGATGCTGAGTTATCAAGTGCTCCTGACTTATGCAGGAGGAACCCGACACTGAAGGGGCAATGTCTAAGGTGTCCATGCACCCAAAAGAGCCTAGAACAGCTATCCCCAAACTGACCATGACAGCAACAAAACTGTGAATCATCCCAAAGAGTGAACCTGTCCCAAAAGGCTAAGCCCAGCTGCTGGGGAGAGGGCCTGGCTTTGCCTTTCCTGCACCAGGAGAGTCCCGGTGTTACCCCGCCATGTGGGGCCGAAAGCAGCAGCAGAGTTAAGCCGGTGACTTGCTGTAATCCTCTTATCCCCAAAGGTTAACGAGCCTGGAGTGCCTGGGAACAGGCACTTGCAGCACAGCTGCCTCTCCCAAAGTGCCTTCACAGCCACCCCAAAGCCTGGAGCTGGCAGAGGCTCCTCGATGGCAGCTTGGCCAGAGAGATGTGCCACAGGTCCTCAGGGATGCCAGCACCTCCCACGGGATACTGACAGAAAAGATGGTTTATCATGGACAGGGAACAACCAAGCAGAGGAAAGGAAGGATTTGGAAAGGCATCCTGCAGTGAAGAGCTGCTGAAGGAGTTAATGCATCTTTACTGAGGTGTTTTGTGTAGAGGGAGCAGGGCAGACACATCTCCCAAACTGGGACTTTTGCTGCCTGCCCTAAGACAGGCCTGTCCCAGCCCATCATGTTCATTCCAACCCATCTATGGAACCCGAGGAGACACAGCCAGAAAGGTCCAAGTCTGAGAGAGGCAGGCCCCCAGGAAAGCAAATGTTGTCCCCTGTCCCCAGGGACAGGCCTTCAGCTGCTCAGTGGGCTGGGACCCTGCTGGTCTGTCCCAAAACACAGCTGTAATTCCCACTGGCAGTGGTGGTTTATTGCATTTATTGCCCTTAGTCTCATTGACAGCCTGATCAGCCAAAATTCAGCCCAGGAGCTGCTGGAGAGGTTGGTTTCATCCTTAGTGATTCAGTGCAGAGGTTTCACTGAGCCATTTCATGTCCAGCACAAGGACTGGACCCAGCCCACCCACAGCACCACATGAGACACTGCGTCCAGCATGGTTCCAAATCAACCACAGTGGCACCAAACCAGTGCCAACCCCTCAGAGCTGCCAGCCCAGGTGTGCTTTCACTGCCTCCAAGCACCAGGCTGGCCAGGAGATCCAGGAAAACGGGATGGTGCCAGCAGGGATGGGCACAGGGCAATGCTGCAGCCTGGGAACCGCTGGCTGTCAGGATGTTCCTGCTGGCTGCCTGGCAAAGCCAGGCTGTGGAGGATGGCTCCAAAACGGGGAGATTCACCCTTGACCCAACCTCTTGGGACACCACTGGCACGAGGATGGCTCCAAAATGGGGAGATTCACCCTTGACCCAACCTCTTGGGACACCACTGGCACGTCCGGAGATGGGCAGGACCTGGCTGTCACTGCAGGTGCACAACCAGCCTGGCCAAAACTTTAATGCAACCTGTGGACTGTTCCCCATCACTGACAGGCAGCAGGGAGAGGAGCCAACCCCAAAACCTGCCCGGCCGTGGGCTGTGGGAGCCCGCAGGGCTGCAGCCCCAGTGCTTTGCTCACAGCCCGCACGTACCAAGCCGGTGACTAAAGCCAGGATCAAAGCACCCAAATGAAGGAGCACAGTTTACATCCACCCTTTTGTTCCAGGCTGCTTTTAATTAAGGCTGATCATCCTGCCCACAGCTGCCCAGAGCCCCGGCATTCCACAGGGTCCCAATCCCCACCTGGCAGGTGGATGTCAGGTCCCAGCATGATGCCACAGCAGGAGAGATTTTTTTGGCAGCAGGAAACCTCCCTGGCCAGGCAGCACGAGAGCTGTCAGAACAGCTGAGCTATGAACTCCAGAGCTCCCTTCCTAACGCTGCTCCTTCCCAAATTACACCAGGAAAACACCGCTTGGCAGTCACACACAATGCAAATCTGCAGGTTCCAGAGCTCATTGGATTTTTAACCTTTTTGTTTAAAAAAAGCAAAAACTGGCAGCAGAAAAAGACAAGTTTTTCCTCCTGCCAGGCTGCCGAGCAAGCGCCTGCTGTGGGATGGTGATTTCCTACTTCCCACGCACGGCTTCTCCGAGGGGGACATCTACATCACCCTGACACAAGACATGGAAAAGCATTTTCAGGGAAAGCAGGTGACCTTCATGTCACCCACAAGGGCCTGGGATCACAGCAGGGTCAGTAACTCCTGTCTGTAAGCACAGGCATCACCCAGGCCCTCACAGGAGAAAAGGTGAGGGGGCTCTGAATTATAGTACGGAATCCTCAGGCAGCAGAGGGGATGTGCCAGCAGCACCCCTGTGACACAGAGATGAGGAGGGGACATGCCACCAGCACCCCTGTGGCACAGAAATGAGGAGGGGACATGCCAGCAGCACCCCTGTGGCACAGAAATGAGGAGGGGACATGCCAGCAGCACCCCTGTGACACAGAGATGAGGAGGGGACATGCCAGCAGCACCCCTGTGACACAGAGATGAGGAGGGGACATGCCAGCAGCACCCCTGTGGCACAGAGATGAGGAGGGGACATGCCAGCAGCACCCCTGTGACACAGAGATGAGGAGGGGACATGCCAGCAGCACCCCTGTGACACAGAGATGAGGAGGGGACATGCCAGCAGCACCCCTGTGGCACAGAGGCGACCGGCGGCCGGCTGGGCAGCTGCTATAATTAGAGGTAAAAGGCAGATCAATACCCACATTCTGCTCTCACTGAAGCACCACTACAGGAAACCACACCAGAATAAATCTCCTTTAGGACAGTTTTTAGCAGTTGCTGGAAAGGTCAGTTCTGGGCAGTGAACGTGGCCATCAGCCAGCGAGCCTGGGGTCAGAGAGCAAAAAGCTCTAACAGAGAGCAACCACCTCTTTGCCCTGTCCACATCTCCGCTCACAGCATCCCTGTGACTGCGCAGATTTCCAGAGCACAAGTCCCAGTGCAAAGCCCAAAATGCCCTGGAAGGGAGGGGGAAGGAGGGCCCCGCTCCTGCCCGGGCAGCCCCCGGGCACATGAACGATGGTTTATCAGCGGTGCCCGGTGGGACGATTGAAGGAGACGCGTCCAGAGGGAACCGGAATTGCCGGTTTTCTCGTGTT
Organism: Poecile atricapillus; assembly: GCF_030490865.1. Taxonomy (NCBI): domain Eukaryota; kingdom Metazoa; phylum Chordata; class Aves; order Passeriformes; family Paridae; genus Poecile; species Poecile atricapillus. Next base: position 2,766,468 of record NC_081264.1, read on the forward strand.
GCTCCCCAAACCCAACAAGCTCCGTTTCCTACCCGGCACCGTGACCCTGCGAGGCCTGAAATTTCCACCTGCCTTCGCTGGCGCTCTCCGGGACCAAACCAGCCCAGGGGCTGAGGAAGAGACCGCAAAGCAAAGGGGCAAAGGGAAAAACAAATGCGATGAATGCACAGCCTGCAAAAGCAGAGGTGTCACAGGAGGCGTGCCGGGAGGGCACTGTTATTTTTGCTGGGGCAGCGGCGAGCCCGTCACTGTGTCCATCTCTCTGCCCACACTGAGAACTTCATTTCCCACCAGCCGTATGCCAGCCCCATCGGTGCCCGACCACTGCCCACCCCGTGGGGGCCACAGGACTGCGGACACCCCGGCCAAGCGGGACAGGATGGGGCACAAACGCCTTTGGGCTTTGTTTCCACTCTGCCACCTCCGTGGGTTCAAGCACCCCGCTCCCGGAGGGTGACCCGGAGCCGCGGGGTGCGCAGGGGTGAATCCAGCCCCGGTGCGAAACATTCCCGGTGTCATCGGGGCCGGGGCTGGGCAGGGATGCGGAGATGCCCATTCCCGGGGGCGCGGGGTTGCCGTGGAGCCCCCGGGCTCGGCCGCGCTCCCGCCGACACCGTAAAACTTTCCCAGCGTGCTGCCGGCCGTGTTTACCTGCGATAAGGCCCGGGAGGTGCGGGGGGAGCAGCGCGGGGCCCGGGCCCGGGGGGTGGCGGCGCACGGCGGGGCCGGGGCCGGGGCCACGGGAGGCAGCCCCAGCGGGACCGTCCCGCGGCCGCGCCGGGAGGAAGCGGCGGCGCAGGTGGGGGCGGGGGAATGCGCGGCGCCGGCACCGGGGACGGACGGGCGGACGCGGGCAGAGGGACGGCGGCCGCGCTGCCCCACCGGGGCTTCCCCGGAGCCCGGCGGGGACCCGCGCCCCCCATCCCGTCCCATCGCATCGCCCGAGAAGCCCCCGCGCTCAGCGCACGCCGAGGCGATGCCCCGCGGAAAGGGCCGGCCCGCCCCGTTCCCCAGCCGGGAGCAGCACCAGGACTAAAACCGGGACCGTAACCGCGGCCGGTCCCGCGGCCCCCTCCCGCCGTCCTTGCCTGGCTCTTGTCGAACTGCTCCCGCTCCGCCTCCAGGCTGTGGCCGCCGCGGCGGCTCAGCACCCGCGCCGGCACGCTCTTGATGCTGTTCATGGTGGGCCGCGCTCCGGTATCCCCGCTCCGGTATCCGCGCTCCCCGCTCCGGTATCCGCGCTCCGGTATCCGCGCTCCGGGCAGGAGCGGCCGGCGCCGCCCGCCCCCCGCCCCTGCACTGCGCCGCGCCTCCGCCGCGCCCCTGGCGGCTGCGCTCGGAACTGCAGCTGGGACCGCGCAGCAGCCCCGGGGGGGACCCGGAGAGGGGACACGGAGAAGGGGGACACGGAGAAGGGGACACGGAGAAGGGGGACACGGAGAAGGGGGACACGGAGAAGGGACACGGAGAAGGGGGACACGGAGACGGGACACGGAGAAGGGACACGGAGAAGGGGGACACGGAGAAGGGACACGGAGAAGGGGGACACGGAGACGGGGACACGGAGAAGGGACACGGAGAAGGGGGACACGGAAAGGGGGACACGGAGAAGGGGACACGGAAAGGGGGACACGGAGAAGGGGGACACGGAGAGGGGGACACGGAGAAGGGGGACACGGAGAAGGGGGACACGGAGAGGGGGACACGGAGAGGGGACACGGAGAAGGGACACGGAGAAGGGACACGTTCCGTAGCACCAGGCACCGAGGTGATTCCCCAGCTCAGGAAACACCAGGAACGGCGGTCAGCGCCAGCACCACCGTCCCTTCTCAGCGCCCATCTTCACCCCTCTCCCACTGCACCTGCAGCTCGTTCTGGGCTCCAACACCAATTCCCGTTACCAAAGTCAATGACCGGAGCTCGTATCCACCCTGCGGAAAGGCCGCGGCTGAACAGAAGCTTTGTTGTCTTTAAATAATAATTCAGTCCAAGGATACAATAGCAAAAGGCTCCCTGGAGTATTTGATCTGCTTCCAGAAATAAGGCACCGAGTTTGAAGCGTTTCCATTTGAGCATCAGAGTGTGGTCAATAATGCAGTTGGGTTTTAAGTCACTTAGTGGTGAATAAATTAACCCAGTTATTCCCTTAATTCCCATTCCACAAACCCAGGGCAGCCCCAACACAAAATCCTAGGGCTCTTCAGATCCTCGATGCATCGCTCCAGCTCAGTTTTCTATATTGATTTTAAAGTCATCATTTTAAACTCTCAAGGGGTTTAAACTCAGTGAGTTCATCCAAATAATCTCAAACACATTTAAACACAGCTGCTGCTTGGAAGTTGCACCCATTTCTCTGTGTAGCTGCTGGAACAGCTTCAGGGTGAGCATCGTTATAATTGGCTTTTTAGGGGGAATTCTTGTCATATCCAGAGCAGGAGATTGTGAGGATGGAGCCTGAGAAGGTTCTGTGCAGGTAGAGGAATAAATGCTTGGTAAAGGCTTGAGGAAACTTGGAAAGTGCTGGAGCAGCTGAGGTTCCCTCTATGGGTAACACTGGTGAGCAGGCAGGGAAAGAGTCTGGAGAACAGCAGCTCTTGTCAGAATTGGCCACCTAATTCTGGGGCCATTAATACTTGCAGGAAAGGCTGTCACTGGAGTAATTGAAGAGAAAGCAGAAAATGAAAGAGTTAACAAGGGGAATCTGTGGAGTGTTGTGTTTCTCTGCAATAATTGGTGGCAGTGGATGGAGCAGAAACTCCCACCCTTGGCTGCTCCAGAGCAGGGAAAACGCTGGCACAGGGCTGTGGGAGAGGCACTGGTGTCCCAAAGTGCTCCCAACCTACACAGGGCTGAGTAGCCCACTTGTATCTGTGCTGAGAAGTGTCTGGAATCAAGTGCTAAATGTGTTAAATGGGCAAGAGAGACACAGCAAAGTATCAGCTTTGTTAGCTCATTTGATCTCTTAGTTAAAAAATAAGTTCAAATTGCGATAACAGCACATCTTGCCCAATCAGCAAAGATCAATCCAGTTTAAATGCTTAAAAAAGGTCACATCATACTTGGCTACCTGTGCAGTGCAAACAGAGGCCATATACACCTGATGCCATAAACTTTTGTTGGAAGAATCAGCTCCTGAGCGTGGAAAGTGGTTCTGCCCATCTTGTGGGTGACAGCTCTCCCATTTCAGCAACACTGGAGGCAGTTCCTGCTTACAACACTAATTGGGAACTTCCTATAAACATTATTCATCTCTTTCTCTACAAGGCAAGAAATCCAGAACAAAAACAATATGCTAAAAAAAGAAAAAAAAAAGGAGAATGCTTGGCTGTGTCATACTCTATAAATATTTCTGAGCCACCATAGAAAAAATAAAAAGAAGAAAAATAGTTCCTATGTTGTAAGAATTACACACTTCAGATTCTTAAAAAACAAGCTAGTGTTTAACCTGAGCTCTCAGCTATAAATATAGCTTTGTTAATCTTGGCGTAATTCTGTGTTTTATTTCAAGATAAAATACATTCCTGCAGAGTCACATCTTCTTGCCACTTATGAGTCTTTCAAACACTCAGGAGGATGGAAAAAAAATGAGGTAACTTTCCATTGTAGCTGCTGGGTCGATGATCTTCGGTCCTCAGAATTACCTTGGTGTTGGAAACAACTTCTTCCTCTGCAGAAAATGGAAAAGACTTTTATTTAAAAGCAGGAATATTTCCTCTGAAACATCTGAAGCAACCACACTTATGTGAATTTCCTACACGCATTTTCACACTGCAAACAGAGTAAGAACACAGAGTAAAAATATAAAGAGAAAAAGGTAAACAAAGTACTTCACAGAAAGGCAACAGTCTCAGGGCCACCACCGGGGTGTTGGGAAATAAAACCTTTCCTGTTGGCTTTGAGGAAAGGAGTGATCTTTGTGCCCCAGGCCAGCCACTGAGTCACCATTTATGAGCAGTGGCACATGGTGCTGTGTCCAAAACTGAATATAGCCTTTTACTCACTGCTTTCCTCCTGAGTTCTTCAACTCCCCCCCACCCAACCTCTCTCTAGAGGCAAAAACAACTGACTGATGAGAGTGGCTAAATCACTGGCAGCTAGGGAGGAAATTGCCCTCATATTTGTCAGTGCACCTGCCCTCAAATGAGTTTCAAAGCAATTTAAAGCCAAACAAACACAAGCAGAATCAATTCAATCACTTCTCTATATGAAACTGCACAAATGTTTACTTATTTCTGGACCTGCACTGCTTCAGATCTAACTGATCACAGTAATTCAGTGCCTTTTAATACAGAAAGAAAATGAGAATTATGCATTAGCCAGTGACTTGGAGAGCCACTCATTCTTGTTGTGGATCTAGAGTGGATTGTGGTGTGTTTGTTTCACTGGCTCTTTCTCACTTGAGGCAAATGTGACTATTTCTGTAGGCTCAGCGTGCTCTCCCCACTCTGCTGCCTCAGCACGGGGCTCAGCACTTTTGGGGATTTACTCCTGAAGCTCTGTAACATCAGTGGTTTCAGGATGCAAGTCACAGTGCTGGCTTCAACCTAAAAAACCTCTGGCTGCTTTTACCTCAGGGCTCTTTTTAGGAAAGGAAGAGCTCTCTCTGTGCACAGGAACATTACAGCAGAGGAAGGTTTGGCATTCCAGCTACTCAGCATCCATCTCCTCCAAGTGCCCCATCAGCTGCACTCTGCACACCCGAGGGGCTCTGAGAGAAGACTCAGTGTCTCCAGGCTTCCTGCAGAACCAGCACAACACCAGGGTGCTGCAAACCAGCCTGACTCCCCAGGGCACAGTGGGTTCTGCTCCACAAAGAGCCCAGGGACTGCAGCTGGAATACCCAGGAGAGAACTGAGCACCAGCTTGGGTTGTGTCAACACTGGAAGATATTTTTTTTTTTTTTTGGCCAGTTTTTCTCCTCATTGTTGCTGGTCCTTATTCAGTTTCATGTGGTGTTCAGGATTTTAACCATATCTGGTTACTCTTTTGTCCTCAGAACCAGACAAGGTGGTGCCTATTGCAAACATCCAATCCACAATAGGAGAACAAATAATCAGAGAGTGAGAAATTTCCTGATTCAAAAAATAAAAACCAATCTGCTGTAGGCAAGGCTGCTTTGGATATTCTGAAACAGCTCTATTCAATACATTCTACTTTTGGGGCTCTGAGCCCAGGAACAGTATCCTAAAACAGCCCTTGGCCTTGGCACTGGGAAAAGCTTCCCAATCTCTCATTCAACAACATTCACATCCTTGATGGTGTTATCTGTAACACACAGAAGGGTTTTAACTACAATAAGGAGAGTGCAGGTACTGGGAAATGAAGCTGTGAGATCTGACTGCCCTGAGGATGAGGAACATGCTTGAGAAAAGTTTAATTATTTGACTAAAGGAACTATTTGCTGACTTAATATCTGTTTGCTGTTACAGTACTCACAAAAGTTTTATTGGAAATGCACTTAGAATCCTGTGCCAGGCCCATCTCAAAAATCCATAAAGTGTATTCATGTTGCAGATGCATTTATAAAGAGGGAAGCAAACAAAAAAAGATCAAACTGAAAACACCTTCATGCTGAGGGAACATCACAAAGAAAAAAAAGAAAGCTTAGCATCTCTTTCTTCTGCAGCAGATAACTGGCTTCTGTGAAGAGTTCCTGCAAGTTCTGTTGTTTCTATTGTAATGTAAAAACACTACATGGAAATCAAAGGACTCAGAGAATAAAATTTCCAGAGCTGCCAGGTTCAAGCTGGTGAGCAGCAGGGGTACCCTTCTTAATTCCCCCTTCTCCTCCCCCTGCAAGCAGGTCACAGAATCCAACACGTACCAACTCCCCCTGATTAAATTCTAAAGGCTGTATCTCATATTTATTACGTTCTAAAGCTCAGTTTAAAACAGCCCCAGGTAAGCTTGGATTTAAGCACAGGTTAGCTGGCCTGCATAGATTAACTCAAACACGCTTGACGAGTTTTTGCCCAGAACTGCTCTGAAAGTAGATCAAAGTTCCACAGATGTGGCTCAGGATCTGCTCCCGCCACTACACACGGGTTTGCTTCATTTTCTATCCACCAAAGCACCCGTGCTGAAGGAGAAGCCAATTTCCAAGCTCAAAAATGCAGCATCAGCTTCTAAAGCAGAGTCACGGGCAGCCGGAGAAGCCGAGCTGTGACGTGCCAAGCAGTGAGCAGGAGCCAGACAGCTGATGGGGCTGGGCAAGAGCCACAAGCAAGCACTGTGTGCAGGGAGCTTTTCAGGAATCCTCCTACTCAGGAGTCCTTGCAAAAGACTAAACTGCTGCTGTCTTTGCCACTGAATGAAATCCTGCAGAGGAGCTTCTGAACAAAATATCCTTTCAGTTTATGCAAACGCTGGCACACAACATTTACACTCAGGCCCAGCACAGCGAAGGGTTTATGGTTCTGAATGTTATAAAAATGGCTTTGTCTCTTCCTTACAGCAACGTTGTTCTGGTCAAGTTCATCTAAGGCTAAAAGGAGTGCAACTTTTTAGAGGGAGGTGATACGTGTGAGGATGAAGATGAGGGTTCAGCACTGCTCTGAAATCAGGAGCCCAAATCCTCCCTTTGGGATACACACCGGCACAAGTGTGCTCATTTCTGGGACAAAAGGTACAATGTCCTTGTCAAATAAGGTAGAAGTTCTTATGGATATTTATTCATCAAACAAGTGACCCTTTCTCTGATTACTTCTACTGCCCAAATATTCAACAGGAACTTTATCAGCACTTGTGCTCATAAAATAAACTGCTATGACAGCTACATACAGGTTCTTTTCTTTGACCACTGAATATATTCTCTGACCCTGCAATGAAGGAGCTAAAACTACTAACCCACAAGAACTCTGGATTTATTTAAACTGAGCTTCTGGTTTAAATTCACACCCAAAGTACTACCTATTCCCTATACTGCCCTCCTGCCCATGAATATAATAATAAACCAGTTCTGACTGCGAGTCTGTGGGACAGCAGAGAAGTGAGTGTGTGCTGAGCCTGAGAAATCATCTCATTTGATTCAAGTGAGAAAGAACCAGTGTTCATTTTTTTATAGACCTCCTACAGCTCGCCCCAAAATGACTTCTGCCTTCCATCTGTTCGGACACATGCAGGAGTCAAATCCTGTCATGACCTTGAGCAGCCAAACAGAATCCCATAAAAAATTCAAGGACTAAGGCATGCAGGAATGGTCTCTTCATAACCAATATCCTCCTCATGCTAATGCAGTGCAAGCCAAGGATAAGGGAAAGGACATTCCCAAACAGTGTTCCTGAACACCTCATCCTGTCCTGGCAGAGCAATCTGTACCTTATTCATGTTTTTGGTGTTGGGGATGCAGGAAGGGCTTGTGTGGAGAAGGCTGAGCTCCAGATCAGCAAGCATCTGTCGGGACTGGGCCAAGGAGCGCTCCAGCTTCCAGAACAGGGAACTGGTGTCCTGCAGGACACAGACAGGGAGCCAAAGTTATGGAAGGATCTTTTTTTTGGAGGATTTCAAAGAATTACAATGCACCAAGAATCAGCATTTTGAGTTTGAAATGTTTGCAAAGTAACAGACTCTCTAACTGCTGGTGTTTCTGATAAACACAGAGCTCTTTCCTAGTGCCATGTCTAGCAGATTTCCACATGTAGGTATATGGAGCACTCACAAGAGAGGTACTTCAGGGAAAAAGGGGAGAATAGACATGAGAAAGAGGGAAGACCAAGTAGAAAAGGAAAGAAACAATGTCCAATAGCTTCTGACAACTGCATCCACGTGTGCTCAGATATTTAATTACCAATTAGCCAGCATCTATTTTCCTGAAGCTTTTTACTCCAAAAGATTATTTATTTTTTAAAGAATCATTTATACTTATGCTGTCCAAGATATACTGAGGCAAAAAAAAGTTATTTAAAAAAAAAATAAAAAATGTTATCATCTTTGCCATAAGCCTGCTGTCTCACCATTTGAGTCCCCAGTTCTTCCATGCCAGGAGACATTTGAATTCCTACCATCAGTCATAATTCCCCATAATTCCCCTTAAAATCAGTGAAGGACATTGTGCAATAAGATACTGACTGTGTTCATGTAGTATCTTTTTGTTGGTTTAGTTACTGCCAAGTCACTGATGTCCAGAGGAGAGTCTTCATCAGAGAATTTCCCAGAACTCTGAGTCACACTGCTCTTCTGAGTGGATGTCAAGAGAGGAGAATCCAAGCGGAGGGAATTCAGATCCATGTGTCCTTCACTGTTAAAAAAAAAAATTAAGACATTGGCAGAAAGAGCATCACCATCTTTTTTTTTAACTTTTCAAGGGAAAATTGTGGCACAACATAAATAACTGTGGGCCCTGAGCCAAGGAAACCAAGAAGCTTGGGAGATTAGCCTGTTCCTCAGAGCATTCCCATGTTTAACAGCTTCCCTAGATCAGTTTCATCCTCTGAGGACGAGGGTTTGACATTCAACCAGTCTCAACCAGCTCCATGACCATGTGCTTGAGTGTGTATTTAACCTTGCAAAAGAGCACACAAAAGGCAATATTTTGTTCTTCCCAATATTCTGCTACTTGCTCCCCTCTCACACCCAAATCCCCTTTTTGGTTCTAATCAACCTTTAGGCAAATTAATATTCGTAAATGTAGCTTTCAAGGGAATTTCACGGTGTTTTACAGTCATCCTCTCAATTCAGAGATCACAGGAGAGCTTTCCCAAAGAGCCTTGGGTTTATTTGTTTTTAAATACAGGAGCAAACCATATTCATCAGCTTCTGAACAGAACAGAAGCAGAGTGCTAGCCCTGCCTGGACTGGCAAATAATAAAAAATTATGTGTATTTTAAAGCAAGTATTCTATTTGAATTGATAACATTTCATTAGATATTCTTTAGATACTGATTTTGGTGTAACAATGCATACCATGCCTGGCAAGACTATTAAAAATAGGTTAAAAATTTTTAACTGACATTCAATCTAGGAAAAAGCCCTCATGAGAGTTGCCAGCTCATGAGTGTCTGCTGTGTCCCATTTCACTTCTCCCATAAAACACTGGGATAAAACAGGCTCTCTTTTAAGAGAGAAAAGCTCATGTCTGTGTTTCTGACAAGGAAAGGTTCTGTGGAGATGTGAGGGAACAAGGTGCCTGGAACAGGGGTGTGAGGAGATGAGATGAGCAGGGCCTGTCCTGGAAAACACACAGGTTTGATTTTGAGGCAGGGAAATGGCTCAGGAATGAGTGGCTTAGTCCAGCCCACGCAGACTCAACAAGTACCTGCTGATGCTCCATCTGTAAAATGAGAATTGAGATAAAAATCCAAAGGCAGCAAACATTGGCCCAACATAAATGAACTCACCAAGTCAGGGCACACAGAAATGCTTCCTGCACTCTGGGATTTCACAATTCCCTCTGCCATTGGGGAAGGTATTTGACTGTTAACAGCCTCCTTGTTGGCTGTTCCAGAACTCAGGAACTCATGGCAAAAATATTTGCTGGGCTGACAGGGAGGTGCCAGCACCCTTCCCTAAACACAAACTACATCATCAGCACTCTGAAAGCAGCAATGGAAAACTGGAGGATCCAGATTCAAGGAGGAGGAATGTTGTGTTTGGTCTCTGCCATTAATCCCTTCACAGAAGCACTGCTCCTGCCTTCCTCCCATTTACAGGCGAGGATTTATTGCCTGGCAAATCCGAGTCAGCAGAGGCTGGAGAGGAGCAGACAGTCAGGGATTTGCACTGAGTCAATCCATCTCCAATTAGCAGGGCCCCAGGACCAAATGTGGGCATCAAGAAAGCTGGAGAGCTCAGCAGCAAATCCCAAATGGGTAGCACAGCCCCCCCCTAAGTGGAGATCTGTTCTAGCTGCACTGCCCAGGTTGAATTTGTTCCTTTTCCCTTAAAATTCACTCAAGGACAAGACAAATAGGGCAAGACAAAAAGTGAAAGCAGCTTTCGTGATCCAGCCTCAAAAGGGATTTGGAGGGATGGCAGTGTGTCATTGGTGCTGCTGGGGGAGTTGATAAGAAAGGTCAGGCTACACAGAAGGGGAGTGGAGTCTTTTCAGTGATTTATAGGCAGTGGAAACTAGAGAGAGCCCACACGGCGTGTGAAGCTCAGCTAAAGCACGTGGGAATGTGCCAGGCCAGCGTTCTTTTTCAGTGGCTGCCCATTCACCTTGTTTCTGAAGAGGTCTGTCTCACTGCAGCAACCGTTTCTACAATATTTCTGTTTCAAAAGCCACACAGAATGAAAGCATCCATACATCAGATCTTTCCATTCCATAACATGAATCTGTTTGGATGCTGGGCAGGCTTGCTGGCAAACACTGTGAGGAGGTTTAAACAGCTGTTCATTTACTGTGCTTGTCAAACCACCAGCTGGAGGGCTCCTCTCCTCTGGCTAAAAAGCAGCTATGAAATAGCTGTGAAACTTCAGAAATCCTTCTAAAATGGAGCTGGTAAATCTGGTTTTTGAAAGGAAATAGAACAAATCCACAGCAAGTCCAGCTCTGAATGTCTTTGCTTATGCAGGCACAAAGCCACTTCTGTAAATGCAGAGCAGGTTTTTATCTCAGACACATTCCAACATCACTGGGGCACCTGAGCCTTCTTGTGACACTTTACAGCACTAGAAACCTCATCCTGCTTGTCCCCAACCACATGTCCTTTTCCTCCCACAGCACAAACAGAAGGACAGAGTCCCACAAACTGGAGAGTGGACAGATTGCTGTCCTTTATATCTTGCCATCTCATTTCTTGCCCTGACAGAGGCAGCAGCCTGTGCTCAGAGCTGTGTCCTACATTCTTGCCCAGCCAAGGTGTGATTTCTCAATTGAAATAACACAGTCACTAAAGCATCACACAAAACCTGGATCTGTTTCTTGCCTCACATCACTGTACAAGTCCAGCTCTGGTCAGAACATATTTGATCCGTCAGAGTTACAAGAAACACCTGAGATTTCAAAAACCCATAGGATTTTCTCAATTAGTTTATTTGGCTAAGTTATATGGTATGGCAGCTTCTCCTGCCCACACAGCTCTTGGGGATAAGAGAGGAGGAAAAAAAAATGCATAAAAATAGAATCATGATACTTTAAGAGCTATTTTTATTTTAAATTGTTACTTTTCAGGTTAATAGACTAAATTTAAAACAGCATTTACTTTAAACATAGCTTGAGATAATACTGAGAGCTTACACACCTAAATTTCTACATAAGTCTAGCTTATGCTTATTTCTTAAAAGCAACAAACTCATAACCTTTTTGAGGAGGTACATTTCATCTCTTGTGCAGTCTTGAAACAGCTGTAATCTTTCCACAGCACATATTTCCATCTCTCTTTTTGGGTTTGAAAATCTCCAGCCATTCCAGATCTGATAGTGGCTTCCACTGTTTATTGACGATGAACTTATTAATACAGGAATCAGTATCAGACTTGCAAGTCACAGAAGTCTCTCTGCTATCTGACTCAGTGTCAGATCTCTCTTCCCAGGTTTTGTTTCCATTATCAGTTTGGTCAGACGTGGTGCTGTTCTGGATCATAGTGCTTTGCAAATCTACACGAGATTTGATGTTAAGCCAATGATCATATGAAGGCAAAGACACCTCAAAGGATTTTCGGTCTCTGCTTTTCACTCCTTTCTCTCCAATTTCCCTGTTTCTCAATGGCCTTGCCTCACAAAATTTTTCACTGTCTAGCTCATCAAAGCTTGATGCAACATCCTGCTTTTCTCCTCCTTCCGCAGGGACGGCCAAGCCTTTCACAACTTTTTGACACGGGTTTAAGAACGCTGAGGTAGTTTCCTCCAAGTCTGAAGCATTCAGTAACTGTCTATTATTATCTACTTCACACATCTCAGGGGTGGGTTTTACCCTACTTGCTGGAACTGGTGCAGTTCCACACTCCTCGCACATCCCGTGGCTGCCCTCAGTCCTACCCTTGTCTGTCTCGCTGGGGCCTTCAGAGGCAGAGAATGTGGCCCCTGTGCTACAATGGCACGACAAAAACAAGTCAGAAACACTGCAGGTAAAGAGCATCCCCAAGTGCACTCCTAAAGCTCTGCAGAACACCAGCTGCTGCCACGGCTCTGCAGCAGCTCACACACCACCAGGCAGCTGTATCCTGCCAAAACCCCACAGAAAATCTGCCCAGATTTGGCTGTTACTTTTCAAAACCAGTCTGAGAGTTCCCTCGTGTTTTATACAGTGTGGCAATTCAGTCTGAACCTCCAGGGTGTGCACCAATTCTCTAAGTTTACTTCCTAAAATAAACTTTGCTTTTTAAACAAAAGTAGTAGGGAGCCAGGTTAACACCCCTACCACCAGACTAGCTCACTTTCTAAAAAAATCATGAGCTGTCTGGCCTGCTGCACCACTTGGTCTGTGACTGATGTTCGTGTTCTCTCCTGACCAAATAAAACACAAGGTACTTGACAGCTTCACTGGATTTTTGTGGTCAAGTCCAGCAAAGCCATCCTGACCCAGACACACCCCTGTTAGGATGTTAGTTAGGGCTGAACAGTGAAGTCTCTCCTTGAAAACAAACTATTTAAGAAAAAAAAAATAAAAATAAATTAAAAATGTCTTTACCTTCTACTTGCTGCCTTTTCATGCTTTTGCCTGGACTCCTGAGAGCTATCCAAGTTGACTTGAAGGAAGTGTAAGTCCCGCTGCTGTTTTACACAGACCTGTTAGAGGCAGTGAGGGGCATCAGCAAATGTCTGACTGCAGGAACATCATCACAGTGCTCACAGTGCTTGTCTTCCAAAAACATCCTCAAAATGTTTTTATAAACCAATGCCTATCGTCAAACTATTGACAAACACCTTCAAATCTAAGAGGACATCTTTGCACGTGTTTAGGAAAATAACATTTTGCAGCAATAAACAGGATTTCTATCAGAAGATTAGAATATTCTTCTAAGATGGAACCACACTGAACAAGAAATAAAATATCAGTACTGTTACCTGGTATTTAATACATGTTGTTATTATGTTGTTCACAGCTACAGAATTACAGGACATGGATGATGACCATGGGATTTGGCTTTCACTGCAGGGGATTTTTTGTGAAGCTAATGGAGAAGGGAACTACCCACCAATTATTTGCAATTAAAAATATGGAACATGCGTTGAGAGTCTCAGCTGAGAGCAGGTGAACACACAGGTCACAAAAACCAGATTTGCCAGGACACTGTGTCCCTTACTCTGCTGAGTTCACCTTGGGCAGGTGTGCAATCCCAATCCTGCTGCCCTTCACGTGACTTCCCAACCTGGAATCACCATGGGCAAATCAGCTTAACCCCAAATGAAATAAATCAAAATTCTACAGGGATCCCAGCAAAGCACAAACAGATTTTTTTTTTTCTTCCTTAATTAATAATATCTAGATCTAACTTTTTTACACTGTTCCACACAGGTCTGATGTTACTGAAAATGCTTCTCTAACCTCAGAGCAGAAACACAATCAGGGCTGTACCTGTCGCAAACTGGACAATTCTTTTTCAATCCGTGCTTGCTTAGACTTGGTAAACTGATAAAGTTGATCCTTCCTCTGTGCTTCCTCCACTGTTTCAAAAGATTATAATTATTTTTATTACTTCAGGTGAATAGACACAAAGCAAGTGCATTGATAATGCTGTGCCTGTAGCAGTAGAAAGGAGTACTGAAACAATACAAAAGCATTCTCTTAAGATCATCTGTTTATCCTCCAGATTAAAAAGAGCACAAAACCCACAAGAAAGAAAAAAAAAATCAAGTATTTTCCTTGGACTTTTCCTCAGCACCTGGCTTCATTTTACTAGCAGTGATACTGTGCTTCACTGACTGATTCATTTAACATTTTCAGAAAGGAAAAGAGAAAATGGGAAGGGGAAAAAAGATAACAGCATAAAGGAAATTCAATTAATTAATTCTAACTCATGCACATAGAGGGAAGTGTAGCAAAACAATTCTCAGTTCTATTTGTTTTAAAATAATGAGACATGGCATCAATATATGGCAAAGGCAATAGCAGACTAAAAATGATAGGCAAGGAAACTATCTCACAGCAGAGGATGCCTTTGGCCACTTAATCTTTCAAGGTCTCTGTGGCTGTCCCCAAGAATTTTGCAGTGACCTTTCCTATCCACTGCAGCACCAGATGTTCTTCCACCCAAAACCAGAGTTATTATGGAGAGCAAGAGGCAGTCCACCAAGTGCTGAATATTAAACCAGCCTAAACCAAACCCATCACTGAAAGAAAGCAATAGAGAAGAGAGAGTCTCAACATTTTCAGGAGAGAATCCCCCGAGCCACTTACTCCTCCCCATCATAATCACTTTGGTGAACTTTGTGCTTTCACAAGATTTTATAAAGTGTCCCTGCAGAAGCCCCAGATATTGCTTCCATAAAAGAATGGCACACAAGGGATACACTTTTATTAAACTGCAAGGAAGGCAGGTAACAAGCTTCTTCCTTCACAGATATCAGTGAACTGCTGCCCAGAAGTCTCTGAGCTGTTGAAAGCCAAGGCACGAAAGGCCAACTGCCCACCCTCACCTGCCAGTATCAGCTCACTCCTCAAGCAGCCATTTTCTTGCTTCAGGTGACTGATTTCTTCCTGGTGCTTGCTGCTTTCTTTCATCTTTTCAGAGAGGACATCTGTAAAATGAAATGTAGCATTTCCCAGAGTGAACAGGAATGGTGCTGGCCCAAACCAAATCAGGTGCCCAGCAGAAACACTCACCTCTCATCTTATTTATTTGAAACACGACATCGCTCAGTGTCAGCTTGAGGTCTTGGTGCTCTCTGTTGCGACTGAATTCCTCCAGCTTTGATGTACGCATCACACTCTCCAGTGTTTTAAATTTAGATGCAACCTCATTCATCTGATCGGTTGTTTCAAGTAAGGCCTTGTCCTGAAACAGGGAACACAATGAATTCTTATTTTTTTATATCATGGATGGGTTTTTACAAAACAACAGTACATCCTTCTGCAGTAGTTAAAGTGATCCACAGATTTCCTTCTGAGCTTTTGAGGAAAACCACCGAATTAAATCTTGGAGACAAGCTTGTTTATGAAAACAAACCAGTTTATTGCTGACCACTTTTCCCTTCTCAAACAAGCCTAAGAATTAACCATGAGTGAGATCAGCAGTGACAGAAGCCTTGTGGCACAGTCACCAACAGCTGCACTGCAGTTTGACCACATTTAGTGCCCATGAGCTGACAGATGTTAGAGATGTTACCTTCAGCTGAAGCATATTGAGAAGCTCCTGTTCCCTCGCTTGCAGCTGGTCTGTCTTAGCAGACAGTTCCAAAATTGAGCAGTGGAGACTCTGATTTTTCTCCTAGTGAACAGAAGTAAGTGTCAGCTATTACTTCAGTGATTCAAAGTTATTATTTTTTTCCCAGTAAGTGTGTCCACAATGTTATTTAAACATTGTGAATGGCAATGTGGGATCCTGAGCAAACTGGAGAAAAGAGGACTGGAGTAAAAATTGTTCCTCAATTTGCTTGTGATCAAGGGTCTTAACACCCTGCATGTATCAGTTTTGGAATGTTACAGTTCATCACAGGCATCCTGTAAATGCATGGACTACAAAACCAGACCATTACTCAACCCCTACCTCCAAAGCCTGGCAGTGAACAGATGAATCTGTTATTTTCTGAGTGAGCTCTTGATATTTCTTTTGTGTGTTTTCAAGTGTTATCTTACTGTCATTATGCTGGGATTCTAACAACTTTAACTTTTTGGTCAGTGATTTTATAACTGCATTTCTCTCATTCAGCTCACCTGAAAAGAGACAAAGTTATATGTGAGAAAACAGCTCAGAGGCTGTCATGCGATTTCTTAAATCTCAGAAATAACTTAACCCAGTGTTTTAAAAGCACACAATTCAGACATGGATGCTTATGTTGTACACTCTGAAGGAGGATTCCCTGGCTATCCAGGTCAGATGGAACAGGAACTGCGTGGTGAGCTCTGCACTGAGACTGTTCAGAGCCACCAGGTGTTTTGCTGGGTGGTTTGTGTTTGTTCCGAGCTGTGCAGCAGAACAAGGCTCTGTAACTCGCCAGCAGGTTGTGAATTTTTCTCTTCCCTCACATTTATTTAATCAGATAATTTTTGAAAGAATTCACAGAAGCAATTTACACATTCAGACGAGAAAGAGTGATTTGATCATCACATCCCCTTCAAGATCAGATCACTTCAGCACCAGTGTGGAAGTTTAGATCTCAGAGCAAGACAGTAAAATTTGAGGCTGAAGGGTAGGAAATGGTTCTTTATATGATGTAAAACTGCTGTTGAGGGGTTGAAGCACTTGAACATACTTACAAGACCAAGATCTCATTCTTTACATCACAACACTTACTAGTTAATAAGCTGCATCGTTCTGCTAAAGTCAGTATTCTTTGGCGATCATCTTCCCAGGCCTGGATGTGTCTCTCATGCACTGCCACCATGTCATTGAGCTCCCTGTCACGATCTTTCAGTTCTGCAATTAAAAGCTTGAGTTCCTGTCTCTGCCTCCTGATGATGCTGTTCTTGTGACTGGGGCTAAATGCCTACAAAAGGTGAGACACGGAATGCATTTCAACACAAGGAACTGACAAATTCTCTCATAATAAACTCGAAGGGTTTATTTTTAGTTGACCTATGTTTATATTATAAATAGAGACCATTCCAAGAAGTTCCTTATGCTCGTGGCACCACCTGTGGCCCTTGACTGAAGCCCTTTGCAGAACAAGTCGGTACCTAGCACCTGTGGGCCATGACTCAAGGCCTCAGCAGCACCATGAGCACCCTCCTACCGAAAACAGATCCGACTGCTAACGGCACTTTCATGTTTTACCTGGGGCGAAACAGAACGCAGCAGTGATGAACTCATAGGGGACCTGGGGCTAGAGCTCTGCCAAGCATTAGTGGAAGCGGGAACCCTTCGAGGATGTCTCGTTCCGCATGGAGGCTCCACCGCTGCTCCCCCGTTACCGCCGACCCTGAGGGAGCACAGGCGGCCTTCAGCCGGGCGGGGGCGGCCTCCGCGGGCCTGAGGCGGAGCCCTGAGGCACCACCCCGGGGGAGCGGCCCCCGTGCCCGGGCAGGCCCGCATGGCTTCACCGGTGTCCCGCCCGGCTGGGGAGGCTCTTCCTAAGCCCAGGGCCTTTCCCTGCCCTCCACACCGCCGTCCCCGCCCGTCACCCCCCGTTACCCCCGGCCGCCCCCGACCCACCGGCCCCGCCCGGCCCCGCCCGCCGTTGGAGGAAGCTCCGCCCCCCGCAGCGAAGGGGCCGCGGGTTCGAATCCCGCCTCACCCCGGGGCTCCGCTGCGGGGCTGGAGCTGCAATAAAGATGTGATAATTAATAACGTTGTTAATACGGATGTTAAGGGTTGGAGGCAACTTCCCTGTCCAGCATTAAACGGGAGGACTATAGAGATGCAGGCAGCTCTTGGGGTACACTATTTCCAACTATAGGGATGAAGTTATCTCTCAGATACACTCATGATTTATAAATAGAAATCACTGAAAAAAGCAACTTTACAGGAAGAGCACAGAGCATCTGACACATCAACCCCTTGGCTTTCAGCTCACCGAGGCTCTGCAGTGACAGGAGCAGGTCACTTCCAGGACTCTGCCACCAGGGAGCATTTATTGTTATTAAATGGAACAGTGAAATAAAAATCATCAAATCGATGCTCGAGGCTGTTTGTGGGAGTACAAATAGCAGACCTGACACCCCACCCCACCTGCTGACATGGCCTGTGGAACAGTGCTATTAATTTGTGTTCATTACTACCATTCTTGAATGAGCAGCAATAAAGCCATTACAATTGCCTCACCTAGAAGCCCAGCAGGATTAGGAGATCTTTGGAATTAGGAAAATAGAATAAATTTCTAAGTCATATTCACATATTTCTCAGTGTTTCCACTTAATAACATAATTCAGTTAGCAGGGATGTAGAATGACCACTTCAGGATTCATGGTTCCATTGCTAACAAACGTTTAGAATGTTTGTTCCATTCTGATTTCTAAAATTCTCTGCAGGTAAATGAGAGGTAAAAGTGCTAACATCAGCCACATGCCTTATTCATTTAAGATCAGCAGAAAGGACAGCAGATGAAACACAAACTTTTAATGCTTTAAATTCTTATTTTCCTTTAAGATAGCTAGAGGAAAGTAGATGTAAAAAACTTCAGAAACTATTTAGTGAGGAACAGTAATTTTATTTAAATCTACTTCATGCGTAAGCATGGTAGAACCCCAATTTAACTTTGGCAAATATCACAAAAAAAAACCCAAAACAAAAAAAAACCCAGCAGCCTATACAGAACAGTGAGAATGCCAAGGATACGGGTTCTCCACAGTTTCACTGCAGAGCAAATGGATTTAGAAGCCTCACTTTTGCTCTATCACTTATAACCATATAATTAAATAAAGGTAGTCTTCCACTATCACTTCTTGACTTCTCCAAGATCTTCAATGCTGTCATCATCCACCTAGGGAGAAAAAGCCAAAACACAGCAAATTAAGTATTTAATTTGTACATGCCTCCCTCAGTGTGCACCCCTGCAAACGTAGTGAAGAGTGGGAGAAGCGAGCAGCACCATTCCAGATCCCCAGCTGTAAATCCTGTGTGAGTGACATGTGCTAACAGGACACAGCTGAGCCTGCAGGGCTGGGAATAAAGACAGGCCTATGGAGTTAAACCAAAAGAATTCCACTTGGGAAATGCCAGGACAAGGGAGAGTCAGAGAAAGCCCTTGCAATTACAGCACTCAGCCTTAAATTTCAGTCCAACCCACACTAGCTGATCTCTTCTGAAGCACAAATGTGTGGGGCTTGGGGCTTCTTTGCTTGTTTTAATTTTGCAATATTTTAAGAGGTGCTGAAAAACAGGATGGCAATGTAAGAATACATAGACACTCACTGTTAAGAAATGGTCACAAAGAAGCCACAGATATTTGACAGCTGGATTTATTCTGACATGCCTTCCCCTCTGCAGGGTGGGAATGCAACAACTGCTCTTTTATTTTTGTGCACCAATCCGTGCTGCCAAAGATGAAACCCTTTTCCAAAACCATTGGAAAGTCACAGGCTAGTGTGGAAAAGTGTGTGTCCTCCTGACAGAAAGAAGGGTTTATTACCTCAGGCCACTTCTCCTGGATTACATCAATAATGTCATCTGTAAAGTCCCCTTGAATGATGATTTCATCTTCTCCTGTTACTGAGGCACCGCAGGAAAATTTCTGAGCAAAAAACCTTTGTGCTTCCTTAAGATCGATTTCTGCCAAGGGGAAAATGGACAATTTAAGAAGAGTTGTTGTCAGAAAGATACTTTTTCAAGATTAAAGCCAAAATCTTGTTTTGATTTGAAAAAGTAGTGGCACTTTTCAGTTGAAGCTTTTCTAGAGTTTCCATTGAAAGCCAAGTCTGTTGTTTACACCCAAAACATCTGACTCTACAGATCTACAAATGATTCAAGGGTAGAAATTGCTGAATGTCCTCTACATGTTCTGTTTCAAAAAACCTGTAGCCCTCTTTGAAAAATCATGGCAATAAAAGCACCTTAATAATTTATCCCTGTGGGAAGTCAGTGTACCTTTGACATGCTTTAGAAGTGCTAAAAGCACCTTGGGACTTTCATCTCACTGCTGGAAGCAGATTCCCCAGTGGAACACAACCAGAAGAAATATCATGAGGTTAAAGGCAGGCACATCCAATACCAGGAAAACCCAAACTCACCAAATGTGGCCAGGCCACACACTCTGGTGACGTATTTTTTCTTTGCTCTGGGAATTTTAGCTATTGTAACTTTCTGTGGTACAGTCTTCTTCTTCTGTTTTATCTGACCTCTTCCACCTTTAAAGCAGAGCATAAGGTTACATGAATAATTAAATTGTGTCATAGTTCATCAAAGGAAAAAGCATACAAGATTTTGTACCTATAAACAAAGAAACTTGTTACCTCCCCAACACTGCTGGTAAAATGTATTTTGCACATTGTCTGAGGTTTACTATCATTTAAGAAAGATGTCATCAAAGTCCAGTATTATGGGAAATAACAATATATACATGTCAAATGTGCATTCAAGCACGAGTTGCACAGTAGACCTGCACTACAACCAGCAAAAAAAGGGCTTTTCCCCACACTTTACCATCACTGTGTTTGCTCTACATTTACATCATTCTTTAGGCATAGTCCTAGAAATAAATTTTTGATATTTTCCACAACTCTTTTAACATCCTCAGTGTTTGTGTCCTGGGCAAAGCAAGCTGTTCATGCCCATTTCCTGAGGCCACAAGGTCTTGCTTTCCTCAGGCTGCTGAGTTAAAGAGCAGATCAAGTTCTGGACACCTGTGCATGACCCCCCAGTGAACCAGACAGGGATATGTGAGCCAGCAGCAAACCCCAGAGCTCTGACAGCAGCCAGCCACAGCAGCCCAATTCCACATCATTTAACACCACCTTTCCACTGCCTGCTCCTAGGGCCAGCCTGTGGGAACACTCCCCGTGTCAGGCATTGCTGAGTTGGAGTAAAGCATGCAAAAGATACATTCCACTCATTAGGATTCTTCAAGCCAGATTAAGATCTCGGCTAATTTCATGTACAGTCCTCCAGTTATTCCAGGGTAACCAAAGTTTCATGTTTCTGAGCCTTCTCAGTATGAAAATCTAAAGAATTTGTGACAAGTAAACCAATCCCTGTGACTGTTTTTGTTTCTAACATGCAGCACTTTCAGTTCTTTTTTATTATAAATTGGTGTCTGATACTCATGTCTGATAATTTTAAGACAGTAAATTTCTGCCTTAAATTTTCTTCAGTGAGTTTCTGCAGTGTTTTAGGAAGTTTATGCCAGTTTTCCTTCACACTCTTACACCATCCTACTTAACACTATACTGTAAATTTTCATGAAACTTTAGATTCTAGGAGAAAAACACTAAATATTTTAAACACTATTATTTTAGAACCAAAAACCAGACTGAAAACTAATCACATCACCCCTCAAAACAAATTAATGTTGAAATAAATGTCCTGAAATCTCTGGGAAAAGCATCCAAGTTACAGAACATGAATTACTGTTGTCACTAGTCATTGCCTGCTGAGAAGGTAAATTAAACTGGTTACCAAGATACCAGGAATAAAGCAAAAATATATGTGGCATAAAATATGAATCTTACTGGGTATTAACCATAATTTCTGGAGCGTTGCACACAACTGACACTGCACAAGTAAATGCATATTAACAGCTCCAGCACTCTGATTTATGGTGGAAAATATGTTAATTGATTCAGCAGAAAGAGCTCCAACGATCAAAGATAAAAGTGTGTTTAAATTGTTCCACATAAATTTGTATCTTCCAAAGTTGGGTTTTGAAAATGTTTTTCACTCATATTGCTGGGAAGAGACACAGCTGCTAATGGAGACACAAGTAATAGATTTAAAAGCATAAAACCAAACCCTATTCCGTGAATTCAGAGTAGTGGAAGGAGTAAAGGCAAAAGCAGAGTTATGAGGCATTAACAGAGGGAAGCAGCCTTTGTTCCACTCTGCAAGCAGCCCATAAAGTGCTGCTCAACAGGGCAGAGCATTCCGGGAGAAACGCCAGCTGATTTCAGGTCCGGAGGAATCGCTCCCTGAACGTGCCAGCGGTGACAGGAACAATGGGGCACAGGATGCAGGTCACCTTTCCCTGCCTGTCCCTCCTCTCCAACATTTCCATTGGCACAGAACACAAGGAGGAAGATATTCCCTATGTTCTGTGCAGAGCTAACCACCAAAAGGCAAGGAATTTGTGCTGAGAAAGGGATGCCCCAAACAGTTTTTAAATCAGTACCACAATCATCTATTTAGACCTTGCCTCTCTTTTGCTTCTTCTTCTCCTCTTCTTCTCCTCCTCCCACATTTCCTTGGCCTTCTCCAACCCCAGCTTCCTGTTTAGGTGAATTTTCTTAAATGCGGCAGAAAGGAGAGAGGGGAAAAAAATCCCAAAATCAGTGGTCAAACATCCACAGCCTCAAAGGAACATAAAGTAAGGTACAGTGATGTTTTGCTAAATCAGTAAACTATGCTGAGGTGCATCAGCCTTTTGACTGATGCATGTTACATCTTCATTACAGTATTTATGCACATTAGACTTCAGAAAAGCCTCAGCTCAAAGCTACAGTGACAATTTCAATAAAGGCTCTTGCACAGAGAGACAGAAATTAATGATAATGTTAATATTGAAATTCCAAGTGCAAACAAGTAAGTTCCCCATAATTAATGACTTTTCCTCCAGCCATCCACTATAGACTGGACAGACATAAAATCCAATAAACTAACTCTGATGGGAAACAAGTGCATGGATGACTATTTATGGCAGGAACCATAAAAAAGCCCAAATATTATTAATGAAACTACACAATGATTATGTAGCATTTTCTGACATTGTTAAACCTATCTCACAGGATCCAAAGCATTAACTTTCACATGATACAGCAGGAAAAGGAAAGAGATAAGAACTGGGCATGCTATTTCTAAATATGTCCAAGGACATATATCAGTTAGAAAATAGAAAAGACTCTTACCTACTGTAAGTTTTGCAAACTCATCTGGAAAATTCTTTTCTAACCATTGTCTGCATTTAGTGACATCAGGCATGTATTCACAGTACTGGAGAAAAGCCATATGAATGTTGTTAGTGGAGGAATGACAAAATACATCTCAGATACACCAAAACAGGGCATAATAGCACACAAGGAAATTTGGACAACAAAAAACTAACTCACCTCTGTTGGCAATGAACAGACTGGAGAAAGAAGGGGGGAAAGAAAGAACAGATTACAAAAGGAATTTTTTACTTTTCACCTTTTTACTTACAGGGTTAGTAATTAAATTCCAAATGGTGATTTAAACTCAGGGATGAGTTCTTATATAACTTCTGGTTATAACCACAAACTGACTCAAAAACATTTCTTTGTTGTTGCCACTCTACATTTTAATTCCTCTCTCATTAGACCTGTGCTCACACGCTCCTCATTAGGATAAAACCATCACAGCAAGAGCTGCCAGGGAAGGGGAGCAGATGCCCAAGGTTGGGGAAAGCTACAGAACAAAACACCACTTCTACCTGAGGCAAAAGAGACACTGAACAAAGTACCAGGTGGTTTGGTCAGCTTTCCTTTCTCCAAGAGCTCCAATTTCCCAAAGAGGGGACACCCAAACCAACCGTGCAGACTTTGACACACAATAGGGCTGTTTCCTACTGCCCTGCAAATATATTCCAGCCTGAAGCAAAATGACATTCCTATCTAAAAACACACCTGTCAAGATTATCCACTTCCTTTTAAATTTCAGCCACATATCTACAAATGGAACGAGTAAAGAATACTTCTAAACACAGTATAGCAATTTAATGTATTCCATTTCTTGCTATCATACTAATGCTCAGAGGCTTTTTTTCTGTGCTGATGGCTTTAGTGGCTTCCTGCAGGAAGAGATGTGTGCTCCCACTCCTTTCCCACCCAGGAAGCTCCCAGGACTTGCCTCCACAGTAGAGGACCCGCAGGGGGTAATCGGCGTCTGACCTGGCACCGCTCCTGCCGTCCCCTCTGCAGTCAGGGACCACCGGCTCAGCCACATCTGTGGCCATGTCACAAGCCTGGAGGTCACAGGGTGAGAGAATCAGGACCCAAGGGCTGGGTTTAAGTCAGTCACATCCCTCCCAGCTCAACAAGAATGCCAGAGGAAAAAGGTGCGAGTGTCAAAAGAGCGTGAGAGATCATGGAGAAGAAAATGGGAGTCAAAAATAATGAAAACATGGGGAAAACTGCTACAAAGGACACCAAGCAGTACTGGAACTCTAGCACATAAGGAGAAAGAAGCCAAAGTGCCACAAAATGAAGAAAGACCTTTCAGAAACCTGCATGGAATCACAGAACACACTGGGTTAAGGACATTGTGAAGTATCGTGATAAATCAGTGGCACACGAACGGTGGGGGCACAGGTACCTCTCGCATATTAGCAAAGGAAAGGGTCATTTAAATCAGTGCCTGAAGAATCACAGTCTGATCCAGGAACACTGGGGAAAAAAACAAAAACCAGAGCATAAAAAAAGGAAAGCAAACTCAAGCCACTAATGGATTTAATAGTGGTTTACACACACACGTTTTCAAGCAAAGGACTTAGAAGACAGGAGTCAACAAGGAAAGAGTCTGGAACACACAAGAAATCCCCCAGGACGATGGGAACAAACAGGATATGTGTGAGGGAGCTTGGGATGTTGCAGAAGCTATGCTGAGCAGTGAGGAATGCTGAGAGAAAATTCCAGAGGTGGTGGGTTGAAGGTAGGGAGACAAGGACAGGCGGTAGCCGGGCACAGTGCGGGTGAGGATGTTGAGGTGATCATGAAGACCCCAAATAGACTCGGGGGGGGTTGCTGGGCGGTCAGGAGGAAAAGGCGAGGGTGTGCCGAGGGAAGGGCGCTGGGACACCAGGCACGGGGGAATCACGGACACGGGGGGAGCTGGGGGGTTTGTGGAGGCAGAGCTGAGGGGATGGGGGGAGCCGAGGGGACGCGGTTCGGGTACCTGAGGAAGGGCGGGCTCGCAGGGCGGGGCGGTGCCGGGGCTGACGGAAAGGAGGGCGCCGGGAGGATGCTCGGTACAAGCACCGGGGGGGGATCGCTGCGAGGGGCGGCAGCGCCGCGGCTCCGGAGGAGAGGGAGCGGGCGGGTGTGAGAGCCGCCAGGCAGGAGCTGAGCGGAGCGGGGCGGGGGGACGCGGGGGGACCCGGGGGCGGTGTCGGTGTTACCGGAGGCCCCTCGGGCCGCGGCGGGTCCCGGTCCCTCACCGCGCGCGCACGTGCGCCCGCCCCAGCGCCGCCGTCTCGCGAGAGGGGCGTGCACGGTTTGACCCCGCCGGCTCGCCGTACCGCGGCGGGCAGGACCACGCGCTGAGCCGTCACGGGTTCAGCCGAACTACGGCGAGCCGCAGCGGCCACTTCCCGCCGGGCCGCCGCAGCCATGCCCCGGTACGCGCAACTGGTGATGGGCCCGGCGGGCAGCGGGAAGGTGAGCGGGGAAACGGCGGGGAACGAGGGGCGGCGGGAGCCTCCAGACGGCTCCTGACGGCCGTGTGTGCCTTGCAGAGCACGTACTGCTCCACCATGGTGCAGCACTGCGAGGCGCTGG
The DNA here is from genome assembly GCF_030490865.1 of Poecile atricapillus. Classification (NCBI taxonomy): domain Eukaryota; kingdom Metazoa; phylum Chordata; class Aves; order Passeriformes; family Paridae; genus Poecile; species Poecile atricapillus. The sequence continues at coordinate 2,791,603 of NC_081264.1, forward strand.
GCCGCGCCGTGCAGGTGGTGAACTTGGACCCGGCGGCCGAGCTCTTCAGCTACCCCGTCATGGCAGGTGAGCGGCGGCCCCGGACAGCCCCGGGCACCGCCGGGCTCCAACCGCACCGTGGGTGTGCTACCGGACAGGTTCTATTGCCCTAAAACGGAGCCCGTGCAGCGGTAGGGGAAGATGTCGGAAAATCGTTTGAAGAAAATAGTGTGTGATCCTTATATCAGTGAATAATTCCAGTCCGGTACCAAGTAGTGCTTAGTGGCTGTGTCAGGGATTAATGCAGTACCGGGATAGCTCCCTGAATCACTGGCTGTTTGCTTAATCCCTGTATTTACCTTCAAAAGTGATTCATATGCACTGGCAGATGCCTCAGTTTTGAGAGCAACGACTGTGTTCGTGTCTAAACAAAGATGATAAAAAAAGTGCATCTTGACCTGGCCACATAGCTGAGATGCTCTCAGGAGAAGAGATCCATTACAAGATCCAGGACCATAAGAGGAAGATCTGGGGAATGAGATGTTTCCCAATCACCAGGAACCCTCAAAAGACAACCCCTCAGATAAGTCTGGGGAAGTATTTAGCATATATTAATTCGGGAAATTAAGGAATTTGTGTAGGTTCCATGAGCATAACCTGTTTTGTTTGGCTGCTGGCTGTGCCTGGGAGATCCCCCTGCAGCCGGCACTGCTGTAAAGTCGTGTTGGTTTTCTCAGCTGCCAAACTGCCTGCAGAGTTCATTTCCTGCCTTTGGTGACGTTTGTGTTGTCGCAGACATCCGCGAGCTGATAGAAGTGGACGATGTCATGGAAGATGAGTCCTTGAGGTTTGGCCCCAATGGTGGCTTGGTGTTTTGCATGGAATACTTTGCCAATAACTTCAGCTGGCTGGAGGAGAGCCTCGGGCACGTGGAGGATGACTATGTTTTGTTCGATTGCCCAGGTAAACACACGCCAATGTTTTGGTATCGTTCTTCATAAGCATTGGAAAGTTTGCAAATTGGAAAATTTGGTTGTAGGTGGTGGTGATAATTCCCATTTTGTTGAGCTGTTGATTGTTGTCAGAGTCACTTTCAGGTGTCTCAGGAATGAACTCGGTCCTGGGCTGATGTGGGTGACTGCACAGATGTTTGGTAGAATCATGAGCTGTGGCAACTGCAAACTAACACTAACTGAAGACCAAAGGAGGAAAAAACCCCTTTTATTTATTTTCCACTTCACCCAAACACAGCCAGAGCTGCCTGAAAAGAGGGTGCTTTCCTTATCAGTTTTTATTTAAATGCAATTCCCATGTCTGAACTGTGGAGTGTTCCTGTTTGCTTCACATTCCTACCTGTTAATATCCTGAGTGTATCCCAGGTCAGATCGAACTCTACACACACCTGCCAGTGATGAAACAGTTGGTGGAGCAGCTGCAGCAGTGGGAATTCCGTGTCTGTGGAGTTTTCCTTGTGGATTCTCAGTTTATGGTGGAATCTTTCAAGGTATCCATTTGAAATCTGTTGCTAAAGTTCATTTTTACAAAGAACGACAAGTCTGAGCCACGAGGTTTGCCCAGAGGAAAAATTGCTAAGTCCAGGGAGATCTGGTTGCTGTCATCAGCTGCCTCAGACACAGGACAGCAGCAAGAACAATCCCAGATGGATGTAAAGACACTGTGAGAGTGGTCAGACTGGGACAGGCACAGAGGGGATGAGCAGTGAGTGTTCATGGAGTCAAAGCTTGACTGGGCAAACCCCAGAGCAGCCTGGTCTGACCTGGCAGTGCCCCTGTTTGAGCAGCTGTAGGAGCCAGACAACCTCCAGCAGTCCCTTCCAACCTAAATTCTTCTCCACAAAAGCTTCCTTAGATCCCAAGAACAAGCAGGTCACTTTCCCCATTAGCAGTAACTATGCCAAGAAGGGTTTGGCTTTTCTTAATGTCCTTTTCAGTGGCAGATCCATATTTGAGGTTCCAAAAATTGAGAGGGTACTTGGAACCTCCTTTTTCCAACAGAGAGAATGATTCCTCATATGGCTTTGTGCCCATGTTCCATATATTCACTACCAGATTTGGCCTGTGGTTGAGTGTCCTGTGTGTTTGTGTTGTGTTTTTCTGTACTTTAATACATTATTTTTCATCCTCTTCAAGTTTATTTCTGGAGTCCTGGCAGCTCTCAGTGCAATGATATCTTTGGAGATTCCACAGATTAATGTCATGACCAAAATGGATTTGCTGAGCAAGAAAGCCAAGAAGGAAATAGAAAAGTAAGCTCCAAAAAATTATTTACTCTGTAGTATAATATACTGAGGCAAAATTCACTGAAAGTTCAGTCTAATATTTCCCACAATTAAAACATACTCTTTTGGAATGGGAGAAGATGGATTTTGTTTATTTCAAACAATAGTCCTTAAACACCTGGGTAGGATGCTTAGTTTAGTCAGAGTCGATAGCTCCATGTTTGTACTGATCTCTGGATTTTCTGTAAATAATTATCTTGGATCTTTTGTGTCATTCTGAATGACAGACTTCCAGTGCTGATGATGACTTTGTTTCTCCAGGTACTTGGATCCAGATATGTATTCTATGATTGAAGATTCTACAAATATATTGAAAAGTAAAAGGTTTAAAAAACTGACCAAATCTATATGTGGATTGGTAGGTATATTGCTTTTGAGCTGGTACCCTAAAATTCACTATCACTTTTTGCCTCTTTTAACTCAGTTTTTTTATTTTTTCAGATTAGCATGAGATTCTTGATGATACTGATATGATACTCTTGGTATCTGGATTATAGCAAATACATTTTCTTTGAATTCTTTTCTGTTGGCAGTTTTGGGAATTGGCTATTGCAACTGTATAGAACTGCAGAATGGTATTTTAGAGGTTCAGACAAGTGTGGTTTAAGGAAGTGACTTAGAGTGCTGTGGTTGAGAATGAACTTTCTGCATTTCCCTACCAACATCCTTTGAATCCTTCCACAGATTGATGATTATGGTATGGTTCGATTCCTGCCTTTGGATCGCTCTGATGAGGAAAGTATAAACATCGTTCTGCAGCACATAGACTTCACCATTCAGTATGGAGAAGATCTGGAATTTAAAGAACCAAAGGTAAAAGATTGTTGGTGAGAAGATGAAAAATTAGAAAGTATCCATAATATGAGTTGTAATATAAATATGTTCTTTGCTTTGCTAATGAATTATTGTCTAAGTACTGTTCAAAATAAGCCATATTTAGTCTTTCAGTGACAATGCTTCTATCATCTTCATTTAGTTATAAAAGTGAAATTATTTAACATCATCTTGCATATCCAGATTGCTCAAATGGTTGTTTAAAAGTATTGCTTTGGTTTTCAAAATTAACAGAGTTTAAACTTTCAAATGTCAGAAAGGACCGCTGAGATCACTAAGATTTTTTTCCTGTATGACTGTTCAAAGTCCCCTGATGATTCCTGTGTTCAACCCAGTACAGCTTACATTTTCTGTTTGTTTTTTTTTTGACAGGAGTGTGAAGAAGATAAATCTGCTATTGTGGATGAATACTTTCAAGATCGTGTGGATGAGTAAAAACATGTTCAAACTGGGAAGAAAAATACTTCACTTTTGGTAAAAAATAAAAACTAAAAAAAAAAACCCTGAACTTCTACACAAACACACTTGATGTTTTATCTGTAAAATAACTAATATTTATAGTGGAAAGTGAGTTACATGACCGTGTAACTACTTTAATAAACAATTTTTTTATTATTATGCTTGTGTGTGTTTTAACATTCATAGACCAGTGTTTGTACATACAAAAAAGCAGAGCCAGAACTGGGCAAGAGGTTCAACAGACCAACATGTCCTGCATATCTAGAGGTAAAGGGCTCAGAAAAATCTCTATGTGGCAGGTCTTGATCTGGCTGAATTAAACCATTCAAAAATTGGGGAACTACTGTGCTTTAATTCACCTCCAGACTGCCATTGGGACGAGCCGTGATTAGGGTGTGTTGAAAGGAAAAACCCCAGCCCTGCAGTTGCGTTATTGTGACTCACCTTCCAAACCTCTCCATTTTTGTTTCCCTGACTCATGCCGGGAGTCAGCTACCAGGGGATAAATTCAGCAACGCTGGGTCACAGGGAAGGTAATGGCTTGGTAGCAATTGGAGTGTGCACCTTAAAATATTCTGTTCCTCTGAACACAACACGTTTGGACACCTTCCTTACACGAAGTGCCCCGTGCCGCTGGGCTGTGCTGGAAACGCACAGGAGAGAAAACCAGCTGCGAGCGAAGGATCCCGGAACCCCTTCCCCGCTGCCTCCCGGGGTCCCCTCCGGTACCGGCAGTGCCCTGGTAGAGCGGTGCTCCCCCTGGCCCTTTCCCCGTCCGGGCAGTGCCCGGGCACAGCGATGCCTCCCGGGATCCCCTCCCGGTGCGCTGCCTCCGGGGCGGTGCACGGCTCCCGCTTCCCCTCCTCGCACCGCCTCTGCCGCTGCCTCATTTCCTGCAGCGTAGGCGGAGGAGGAAGCTCTGTGTCCGCTTTGCCGCCCGGTTCGCCCCGCTCCCCTCCCGCCCGGCCCCGCCGAGCCGCCTCCTGCCCTTCGAGATGCCGGTGAGCGGCTCCGCGGCCGGCGCTGCGCGGCCCCTGCGGCGGCAGCGCGGGCAGGAGGGCGCGGGGCGGCGGGGCCGGGCCGGGGCGGCGGCCGCGATCCCGGGCCGGGAAAGGGGCTCTGCTGCGGGGTCTGACCGCGGGCACTGCGGGGAAAAAGAGGGGCTGTAGCTGCGGGGAGCGCTGCTGAGAGCGGGGAATGGCTCTAAATGGGAGGCTGCTGCAAGGCCAGCGCCCTCCTCTTCCTCTTCCTCTTCCCCCTGCCGGGGATCCACCCGCAGCCGGGAGGGTGCGAGCCCTGGCAGCAGCGGGGGAGAGGGAGGTCACAGCAGGGCTTTGCTCTGGCTTTGTTCACACCACCGTCCCCTCAGTGAAATAAACTGCTTTTTACGCCCAGCCTCCTCCAGTCACATCCTCCTCTGCCCCCCACAAAAGGTGGGTTGTGAGATGAGGGATTCCCGGTGGCCTGGCACAGCACCCAGGAGACGTTTGGGAAGTGCATAAAACTAAACTCATCTGTTTAAAATTGGTTTTCCAGGAAGAATTTGTTAAATGCATAAATCTGGTTTATTTTTCACTTAAATTTCAGTTTTGTTGCATTTTTAAAACTGCATTAATCCTGGCTTTATTTCTAATTATCCAGTATTAATAGCCAGACATGGAAATAAATTACATATTTTTTAATGACCAACTAACTTCCAGTGCAATGCCCCAAAACTCAGGCAGGTGAGGGGGGCTGTCACCCCTTGGTGCTGGCAGGATGGGGCCAGGCAGCCTGGGAATGAACTGTGCCTGCAGAGCAATAGCAGTGGATTTTATCCCATCTCCCACCACTGCCACTGCAAGTGATGGCAGTGATGATGCTTTCCTGGCGTTCACCAGAATGGCACCAAGACCTGGACCTAAATAGAAAACAGCAATTGTTTGTGCAAGGAAAAAATGCTGGAAGCATCATAATGAATGAGACTGTGACTCCTGTTTGATGAAGACAGGGGGGGACACGTGATTTGGATATGGAAATGTCTATTTTCAGTAGGATCAATAACCAGCTCTCCCTGCCTCTAGGCTTACCACTCCACTTTAATGGACTCAGACACCAAGCTAATTGGGAACATGGCACTGTTACCCATCAGAAGCCAGTTCAAAGGCCCAGCACCTCGAGAAAGTAAGTTTATAATAATCTCTGAATCACTAGATATAGCTCATCATCTCAGGGGTTGCTCTAAGCCAGCCCCAGCAAGAGTGCTGAGAGTCACCAGTGGGAAATGGAAGGCTTTGCAGTTTAGAGAGGTGGAAAGTTTTCAACTACTTCAGTCGTGCAAATCGTAGAAAATAATTGTGCAGAGATAATTGTGCACAGATAATTGTGCTCCGTGTTCTGCTGAATTAATATTTTCAGTAATCCAAGCCTGTGTTTGCTGTTCTGGTGCTTCCCCCGGTGTCTCCCTGTGCTCCTGGGCAGGGTTTTGAGGGGGCTGTGCTGGTGTGAGGCCTCTGTGTCAGAGGAAGTGAGGTTTAGCTACAGAGAACTCGCGCTTTGGGCTGCGGCTGGCGACGCTCGGCTGCTCTGGGTGACAGCAGCACTTCAGGGTGTGGGGCTTCAAGAACTGAAATAAAATTCCAGGCACCACAACAGGGCCCTCAGGCAGCCAGGTACAGATTCCCCTACAACACATGAACTCCCCAGGCGTGACATTCCCCGGAATGGGTTCGAAAAGGGAAATGTAAAGGAAATGTTTCTGGATGTAAGCAGTCTTGGATGGTAGCAAAAGTCAGATTGTCACTGTGTTCTGCTCCCCTCCTTTATTTGAAGAGGATAATGGAATCTGAGTGATTGTGCTGGTGTGCTTTCTCCAAAAACATTTTTTCCAATCATTTCATGATGTTAAAACTCTGATGAGTTACTCAAAAGTGGTAGAAAAGTGGGGAACTGCTGAATTGCTGCTGTTTTGTCACAGGGGAAGGAGAAGGGAGAAGCTTAAATATTACATACAGTCTGAATTCGTGGTGTTTCAGAAGTTTTCTGTTATGTGGTGCTAACTTCTGCTTTTTGTAAATACCATGGTTTTGCTTTTGCAATAATCCTTATGTATTTCAGTGAGTTATGACAAATGTAGTGTAAGTGCATTACTTAACTCTGTATCTCTTTTTTATTAGCTAAGGACACAGATATTATAGATGAAGCCATCTACTACTTCAAAGCTAATGTTTTCTTCAAAAATTATGAAATTAAGGTAATTTTTTGAGATACTGAGCATATTCTAGTTCTTTGGAGAGCTGGTGCTGTGAATATAAATTTATTTTCAGGGAAGTAATTCTAGAAGATCACAAAAACTCCCCTTCCACTTAATCTTTAAAGCTGGGTAAATGTCATGAATTGCAATTCTCTCTCTCTCATGGGGAAACTATAGCCCAAAATGGTTTGAATTCATTCCTGTTTAAGAATTTATCAGTTCCACAAAGTCCTGTAATCTAAGAGTTCCTGCTCTTGTTCTGCAGAATGAGGCTGACAGAACCCTCATCTATGTGACCCTCTACATTTCTGAGTGCCTGAAAAAGCTGCAAAAGGTAAGAAAACCGAATTTCTGTGCAAGTGGGAAACAGTCTGTTCTGAGGATTGTTCTAAGGAAAGGATTTACTGATATTCTCCTTCCAGGGGAACAAATAATCCTGTTCACCCCATTCCCAGTTGTCAGAACCTCAAATACTCCAAGGCTGTGGATGTGCTGTTTTGATCTTCTTGATGAGTTTTGATGTTCCAGATTTGTAAAATATTTGGGTCTAATGCTCTGTCAGCTTTTGTTCATAACTGCTAACCCATTGTTTGCCTGGTTCTTCCAGTGTAACTCCAAAGGCCAGGGAGAGAAGGAAATGTACACACTAGGAATCACTAACTTCCCAATCCCAGGGGAGCCAGGCTTTCCACTTAACGCCATTTACGCCAAACCTGCCAACAAGCAGGAGGAAGGTAAGGCTGACCTAGGGCCTCACACTTTATTAACTGCACTTTTGTGGCTGCAGTTAGAAAAATTACTGTTAAAACTAAATGTTCTAAATCTGCAGTCTGCCTTCTGAAGGCAGCACAAGCTGGATTTTCTGACCTTGAGGATTCCCCTGGTTCCATAAACTGGGAAAATCAACTCAGCCAGCGGGGAGTCCCTGCAGATGTGAAACTCTCTCTCTGCTTTAAGCAGTGATGTCTGATGCCTCCCTGTTAAATCCAGTTTGAGTTGGTGCTGCCCAGTTTACCCTGGTTTTGCTGTGCTGCTTTCAGAGGTGATGAGAGCCTACCTGCAGCAGCTGAGGCAAGAAACCGGCCTTCGCCTTTGTGACAAAGTGTTTGATCCTCAGAGTGACAAGCCAAGCAAGGTCAGAGTTCAGTGCCACCACCACAGAATTAATGAGAGGTTGGGGGTGTTTTTTCAGCCACGTGTGGAGAGAACTGAGATGATGGGGTGAGGGTCAGGGGTGGGTAACTCCAGCCAAGCCTGTCTGATTTTACAGTGAAATAGCAGCTGCAAGTTATCAATAAATTTAATCTAATGTGATATGACAGTGAATGCCAGTTTGGGTTACTTTCAAAAGCAGGGAAGTAATAAGAGGTGTCTGGTTCAGCTCTTCAAAGCACTGCACATCTGCTCTTGGCTGAGGTTGCAAATGGAGCTCACAAGCACGAGAGGTGCTGTTTCACTTCCCAGGCAGCTCTGATTTGAGAGCTGCTTTGAAGTCGATTGTTTTGCCTCATATCCAGATTGAAAAAATCGCTAATCAATGAATGAGTCACCTCCTGAGTGTTCACATGTTTCATGTGCAAATGTGACTGCATTTGATGTCAAAATTACTTAGGCTAATTTAGTTTCAAAGGCATTGCTTCCTGATGCATCCCTCATTAGTGACTGTATTGGGATAAAATATAATAAAAGTAAAATAAGAGAAAGTAGAATTTTTCATTTTAATTCAAAGTCCTGTAATATGAACTCATTGTGCCCATTCCTATTGTCTTGTTCACCTCAATTCCAGTAGAAACTATGTGTAAGTTGGGAGGCTTAATATTTGTTGTGTGTCAGAGATTGAATACTTTAAAGTCAATGGAAACCACTTCTGCAGATTTTCTGACTCTCTGCTTCCTTCTGCAGTGGTGGATCTGCTTTGTGAAGAGGCAGTTCATGAACAAGAGTCTCTCAGGCCCTGGGCAGTGAAGCAAAGTGGCAACAACTTTAAACATTTCCACAACAAGATGTTCAAGTCTTTTGCCTTTGTTTTGGATACATTTTGTACCAAGGAAGAATGAAGTGGTTATGAAGTAAAAAAAAAAAAAAAAAAAGAAAAGAAAAAAACCAAACCTGTCAATGAGTGATTAGAGGGAGGGAGAGAGAGCAAAAAGTTAAGTTGTGTAAGCAAATATTATTAAGCTGGTGCTTAATAAGTGATTTCTAACGTGCTGTTTCAGATGCAAGCTGCTTTGTAATCGTGGCTACAGCATTTAAAACAGGGCTTGTATTTAAGAGAAGAAATGGGCTTGGTTGTGGGGCAGGGGAGCTGTGTCATTGCTCTGCTGGCTGGAGTCTGGGTGTCGTGTGTCCAGGGAAAACAGACCTCTCACGCTGTGTTGTCCAGTGCAGTGATTTTTACCTTGTTTTCAATAAAATTAGCTTGTAATTAACGTGGTAACTACTGTGTGTCTTATGGACAGCCTTCAAAGAAATCTATGAGGTTTTGTTTTGGTTGTTTGGGGTGACCTAACTGTGGCCTTCCAGGACTTGAAGGGAGCTAACAAGAGCCTGCAGTGCCAGGACAAGGGGGAATGGCTTCACCCTGACAGAGTTCAGATTGGAATCTGGGGAAAAATCTTCCCTGTCAGGGAGGTGAGGCCCTGGCACAGGGTGCCCAGAGAAGCTGTGGCTGCCCCTGGATCCCTGGAACTATTAAAGTCCAGGCTGGAAGGGGCTTAGAGCACCCTGGGATAGTGGAAGTTGTCTCTGCCCATGCGTGGAACGAGATGATTTTTAAGGTCCCTTCCAACCCAAAGCATTCTGTGGTTCCATGATTACTGTGTAATTTAATCACTAGGAAGTGAATCATTCTCACTGAAAACTGGGATTAATACAGGGCCTGCAGTTTGCAGACATTTACCTGCTTATTGAACAGTTCATCTCCGCAGAGCTGTGCTCCCAAAATGCCTTTACAGGGTAACAGAGGCAGATCCCACACAGCTGGGTCTGTGGCTGCCCTCGTGATGGCACAAACACTCACAAACTGGTAAAAAAGCGGCTCTTCTCATGATTTCTGGAAAAACACAAATCCACTTTTAGTTTATTCAGGTTTAGTTCCTTCATGGCAGGACTTGTGTCACAGTCACTACACAGCACCAACACACTTTTAGTGTTATCTGAAGCCCAGTGCCGGTGATGTTTTGCTGCCTGGTGTATTTGTCTGCTGAGAGCTCTCCCAAATACAATCATGGCACGTCCAAACTGAAAGTTCTCAGTGATTCCATTTTTAGGAATAGTACAGCTATGCTTTAAAATATTTTTGTGACAAAGGTGGGAAAATAAAGTTTATGATTCATCTCTCAGTCTATCCTTGTAGTTAATGGTAGGCCTAGTAAGGCATTTCCTAGAATAAATGTAGGTTTTGAAAAGTCTTTCTCCTCCGTTACCAATTTTTATAGGCAGGAGCGTCGTTATCTCAGAGACCACAGTCACATTTAGCTGAGGCAACCATCAGAAGCAGAAGGCCAAGGGGCGGACTCGGGAGCTGTGGAGGCACTGTGTGTGTGTGTGTGTTTTGCACCTGAGCACACACAGGGGTGCGGATCCCCACACAGGGGTGCGGATCCCCTCACAGGAGTGCGGATCCCCTCACAGGAGTGCGGATCCCCACACAGGGGTGCGGATCCCCTCACAGCAGCCCCCGAACCCCGCCGTCCCCTCAGGCCCGTTCCCGCCACCGCGGGGGGTCCTCGGCGCGGGCTGCCCTCCGCGCGCCTGTCGGGCCGCGCGCGCGGGCACTGCCTCGGCCGCCTGCAGGCGGCGGCGCGCGAGGACCCCTCGGTGGCGCCATTTTGGAGTGGCGGGCGGCGGCGGCTGTAGCTCCGTGCCCGGTGCCTCGCTCGGGGTCACTCCCGGTCCCCGTTCCCCCCTTCCCCCCCGGCCCCGTCCCGTCCCCGCCGGCGGCAGCATGAGTGTGGTGGAGCACGTGCGGGAGATGGCGGCCGCCGGGCTGCACTCGAACGTGCGGCTGCTCAGCGGGCTGCTCCTCACCATGAGCGGCAACAACCCGTGAGTGCCCCGCCGGCAGGGGGCGCGCGCCGAGTGTGGGGGGAGCGGGGCCGCTTTTGGGGGGTCCCTGCCCTGTCCCTGCCCTGTCCCTGTCCTGTCCCTGCCCTGTCCCTGTCCTGTCCCTCCCTGCCCTGTCTCTCTCCTCTCTGCCCCTGCCCTGTTCCTGCCAGGGATGGAGCCCGCCTCTGTTCCCGTATCAGCATCAGCGTCCCTTTGGGGTGCCCGCTCCGAAATGGTTGTCCTATCAGAGAATCACAGAATCACCAAAGGGACCTTGAAGATCGTTTTGTTTCACCCCTCCTGCCATGGGCAGGGACACTTTCCCCTATGCCAGGGTGCTCCAAGTCCCGTCCAACCTGGCCTTGGACACTTCCAGGGATCCAGGGGCAGCCACAGCTTCTCTGGCACCCTGTGGTAAGGTCTCACCTCCCTCACAGATTTTTCCCCAGAATCCAATCTGAACCTGCCCTCCGTCAGTGTGAAACCATTCCCCCTTGTCCTGGCACTGCAGGCCCTTGTAAATTTGTCTCTCTCAATGCTTTTTGTTGGCTCCCTTCAGGTCCTGGGAGGCCACAGGTCATTAGGTCTGCACACGTACTAAGAATGTTCTAAAAGGGGGTCTTTATAATGTTGGAATAGGGATTGGGACCACAACAGCTGTACAAGGAGCTAGGCTGCCTTTTAAATTTGAGTCCATTCAAACAATACTCTGTTCTGAAGTCTGAACAGGCAAAATGCTGGATCCTTACCTAACAAAAGGTGAATGAATCCTAGGAGAAAGTTGATGTAGTGTCAGGGACATTGACAGCCTGTGGCTTGTTACAGAAAGGATGGGGGCAGTGGCCAAGCAGCCAAATACTGAGCTGCTGTGCTGATGAGGTGTCAGGAGTGGCTATTGGATTTGTTTGTTTACGGATAAAAGAAATTGGTGAGATAACCCCTGTGCGAGGAGTCAGTGCTGTTACTCAATGGTCCTTCCAGTGCAGTAAAGAAGCTGCAGCAGTTGCAAGTTGAAGTCAGACAAATCAAAGCTACAAGCACTTTGGATGTGTGAGGTTTTGATTCTTGTGCAGCCATCTGATCTCAGCCTTCCTGTCTGCATTTCTCCTAGGGAACTGTTCTCTCCTTCTCAGAAATACCAGCTCCTTGTCTATCATGCAGACTCCCTCTTCCATGACAAGGAATACCGGAATGCTGTCAGCAAGTACACCATGGCCTTACAGCAGAAAAAAGCCTTAAGTAAAACCTCCAAAGTCAGACCTTCTACTGGGAATGCTGCATCAACACCCCAAAGCCAGGTATTTAAGAATTAATAATGTGCTGCATCAAGTGATCATGTTCCCCCTTCCAATAAATGTTGCTGACTCAATATTCACAGAGTCACTGAGGCTGGAAGAGATCCTTAAGACAGAATCCCTGCCAAATCCATCACTAACCACATCCATGAACATCACCTTTACATGTCTTTTAACCACCTTAGAATGTGCATTTATCATGTCAAATAAACCTGACATTTAAGGCTAATCAGTTTGATAATATCTGTGGTGTTTTCTAATGCAAAACTTAAAATTGTCTCCAACATGAAATTTTTCTGTATATGTACTTCATACTTTTAATTTGAAGACAGGAACAATATGAACTAGCAGTGAGTTGTGTTGTTAACTTACATGCACCAGATATTTTTCAACGCATTATAAATATTTATGAGGAAACTTAATTAGAAGCAATACCTGATTTAACCAACATCATATTTTCTTTTTTTGTTTCAGTGTTTACCATCAGAAATTGAAGTGAAATACAAAATGGCAGAATGTTACACAATGCTGAAGCAAGATAAAGATGCCATTGCTATTCTTGATGGGATTCCTTCCAGGCAGAGAACTCCAAAGGTGAATTCTGGCAGATTTTTGTCACAGGTTCTTGGTCAGTGTACCTTTAGGATAGCACATAAATATAGGTTTAATGGCATTATGTCTTTTTCATTAGTTAAGTATTGTTTGGTAACATTTCCTACTTTTAAATTACCTGACTTGGACCCTTTTCTTTAAAATCAGTATTTTTTTTTTTATTTGCTCCGTTAGAAAGAATTTAAAGAAAAGAACGAAAGGGGTTAAATGTTTTGTGCATCTTTATTAACTTCTTGTATAGCTGGAGCAATGCCAAGTCCTTGAAAGGCTGGAGACTTTGACAAGTAGGTTTGCTGGTGCTCCATCTTTTAAAATCTTTTAATCCTGTTCAACAACAGTTTAGATAATGTTAAATATTTAGATCCCTTTGTGGTCTGCAGTGCCAAATCTGTGGAGTCTTTGCTCGCTGGCTCTGTTACTCAGAAGGGCTTAAAAGATTAACACATCAGATCAGCCAACTGTGTTTCATGTTAAATTGTCCTAAAAGTGTACATGGCTTAAACTCCAGTTAATGTCAGAGTGTTCTGACCAACTTGCAGAACAGAAAAAGAAGAAAAGATGGAGAAAAGCAAACTTTTTGCCTATATAGACCATGAAATGAAATGAAATGAAATGAAATGAAAGTGCTGCAGCAGAAACCAGCTACTTGTGTTGTGAGGAGCTCAGATAATTTCTGTTCTTTGGTCAATGCTGGCTTCATTCAGAGACTGAATGGAAACTTTCTCTGCCTTGCTAAGCTAATTCAAATGCTTCCATGGATAGAGAGGGATTCCTGGAAGGGACTGATTAATGGATATACAGATCCTACTTGGCATTGTGTATGAGCACTTGCCTGTGGACATGATTTTCTGAACCTGAGAGAGTTTCAGGCTCTCAGTGGCTGATCTGTTTCCCAAGGGAAAGTCTTTAGGGAAACTTTTCTCTCTCAAGGACTGTTGTATAAATAAGATTTTAGTTCTCAAAGGAATGACACGGATGTTCTGAAAGTGTTTTTCTCTTGTCCTACCAATGGGATGAGAGAGATGTTGTTCCTTGTGCCAATCAGGTTAACCTGTACCGGAACACCTTATAAAAAGGGTTGAAAACCCCGAAATAAAAGCTTGTCTGCTTGCAGTAAGAACCCTTGCTTCATGCTTCGTGTCCACTAGCAACACTTGCCCATCTTTTGACTTCTTTGATGCAAAACACAGATTTCAAGGTGCACTGTGCACGTACAAAAGAATGTTGATTTTATTTCTATACTCAGAAAGAAGCCACAGTTTTCATTTTGTACTGTATTGTACCTTAGAGCGTTCTGAGAAATGCAGCTTGTCTTCTGCCCAGAGCAGAGGCAGGCAGGCTTGAAGACAGAGTTGTGACCTTTCTTAGTGATTCTTTCTCTTTCCTCACACTTGACTGTCCCACATTTCTGTTGTCTACAGATCAATATGATGCTGGCAAATCTCTACAAGAAAGCAGGTCAGGAGCGCTCCTCGGTGACGAGCTACAAAGAGGTGCTGAGGCAGTGCCCCTTGGCCCTGGATGCCATCCTAGGTGGGTGTCTGCACTCTGTGAGCACTGCTAGAATTTTAATTACACTTTACACTTCTGTAACTGTCTTGCATTTGCATGTCATACCCACATCATACCCAGAAATTGTAACAAGCCCTGTAAACAGCTGTTTGTGCTTGTCAAGGGTCAGAATTTCTGCTCCTAGACAATTTGTATCAAAAGCAGTTTTGGCTGAGATTGATGTATGAACCCTCCAAACAGGTTTGCTCTCGCTGTCGGTGAAGGGAGCAGAAGTGGCCTCCATGACCATCAACATAATCCAGAGCATTCCCAACTTGGATTGGCTCTCCGTGTGGATCAAGGCATACGCCTTTGTGCATACTGGAGACAACACCAGAGCAATAAACACCATTTGGTAAGAGTTGAAAGAGTGTGGTGCAATCAAATCATATATAAATTCTTATATATAATGATATTCAAAATGTCATTTATAAGTAATGGGCATTTTTTTCCCCTTTAAGCTCTTTAGAGAAGAAGTCATTGCTGAGGGATAATGTGGACTTGCTGGGGAGCTTAGCAGATCTGTACTTCAGAGCTGGAGATAATAAAAACTCTATCCTAAAATTTGAACAAGCACAAATGCTGGATCCTTACCTAATAAAAGGTGAGTAAATCCTGAGAGAAGGTAACAGCTACATGCAGTGGAATATTGTATATTGTTTACCCAGCTTTCAGTTCAGAATTGACATTCAGAAGCTGCATGTCTTGAACCCTTCCAGGTAGTTGCAGTTTAAAGTAGGTGTTTGTGGTTTTTGTGGCTTTTTTTTCTCGTGAATGATCTTTCAGTTTCTTGAGGGTTGATCCCAACGTGTCTCTTTAGGAATGGATGTTTATGGTTATTTATTGGCACGCGAGGGTCGGCTGGAGGATGTGGAGAACTTGGGCTGCCGGCTCTTCAATATTTCTGACCAACATGCAGAGCCCTGGGTGGTATCTGGGTGAGTTGTTTTCTTTCTTTTCTCACCTCAGCTCTCCATTTGCTGGATGTGGTGGGTTAGAGCAGGCACAGTGGGTTCAGCTTGTTTTGTTCAGAAGGTGCTTTTCTATCCTGTCTGTTCTGTTCTCAGGTAACTTATATTAGCTCTCTGCAAATATCTATCATGTTTATTTTCTGTATGTTGAATCTATTAGAGTTACACACCTGTGCAATACCAACAATATATTCAACAGAAACAGTTTAATATTTATACTGAGGTTTTTTAAAATTTCTGAAGAAATTTTTCTCTTAACTTCAAATGCAAGTAGTTCAAAACCCCCATGGTTTTTCCATGGTTGTTACAGGCGCTGCAGGCAGTGCATGTTTACAATCCCTCTCCTTTTTCTCTAGGTGTCACAGTTTCTACAGCAAACGATACTCCCGTGCCTTATACTTGGGAGCCAAAGCAATCCAGCTGAACAGCAACAGCGTCCAAGCCCTGCTGCTGAAGGGAGCTGCTCTGCGCAACATGGGCCGGGTGCAGGAGGCCATCATCCACTTCCGTGAGGCCATCCGCCTCGCGCCCTGCCGCCTCGACTGCTACGAGGGTGAGCCCTGGGCAGCTGCTCTCTGTCAGGGCTGCTGTCCTGCTGATGATGAGGCAAGGGAGGGGACAGCAGTTCTTTCCTCCTGTTGGCTTTCTAGGAGATAATTATTACCCTAAAAACCTACGATGTGATCAGGAGAGGGATGCGAGAGAAGGTGTGGATTTGTATGAATGATTTTCAAAATGGGGTTTTCTTGGTTTTTTTTAGTCTGGATGTAAACAAACTTGGGTGTTTTGAGCAGATCACTTTTGGGTGATGATGTTAACTGATGGTTACTTCTGCTGGGAGCTTTGTTTTCTCATATTTTAAATTTTTTAATCTTGTTGATTTCAACAGCAGCTTCAAGTAGTGAAGAGTCCTGTTGAAGTATTAATTATCTTAGTATTGGAACTGGACAACAGTGTTAGATTAGGTGTACTTAGGGTTGGGTTTTTTTTCAGTGCCTGACCATTAATGAACATCAAGCCAATTATCTGTACAATGAGTATGTTGACATGCATAGATTCACTTTCTCAATTGCAATTTGTATTTGCTTATTGGAGCATGAGCTGTTCAGTACCTGAGTGCTACTAAGTGCAAATAATAGTGGAGGGGTGAGTGCCCGTGGTGCTGACTCAAGCCCTGAAGTGTTTCCCTCTGACATCACCAGGTCTCATCGAGTGTTACCTGGCATCCAACAGCATCCGTGAAGCCATGGTGATGGCAAACAACGTCTACAAAACCCTGGGGGCAAACGCCCAGACCCTCACCCTGCTGGCCACAGTCTGCCTGGAGGACCCAGTCACGCAGGAAAAAGCAAAAACATTGCTGGATAAAGCTCTCACACAAAGACCTGACTACATTAAAGCTGTGGTAAAGAAAGCAGAACTCCTCAGTAAGTTCCTTTTCCCCCCATGTTTGTTTAAAGGTGCCCTTGTACATGGAAGGGTGTTCTGGAGCCACATGGATGTGGAGGATGTAACAGTGATGATACAGTCCAGGGGTTTATCAGGAAAAACCACAGGAATTAGTTGCATCCAGCAGCTGATATTACACTTAAAGCAATTGCAAACAAAACGTTTTGAGTTCAAAGCAGATGTAATTGTGAATGTAACAGCTATTGCAACAAAACATCATTGTTTAGAGCTCTTCTTGCAAGAAGGAGAGCGCTGCTGTCCCCCCTTGCTGACAGGTCTAAGGGGACGAATAGCCTTGTGTTGGGAAGACTGTGAACACTCTGTCTTTTTATAGATTTATCTCAGCTATTGATGAAAACAGTAGTTTTGCCTGTGAACAGGTAGAGAGCAGAAGTATGAAGATGGGATTGCCCTGCTGAGGAATGCCCTGGCCAACCAAAGTGACTGTGTGCTGCACCGCATCCTGGGGGACTTCCTGGTGGCTGTCAACGAGTACCAGGAAGCCATGGACCAGTACAGCATAGCCCTGAGGTAAAGCACAGCCCCAGACTGCAGGAGGTTTATAAGAACCAATCATCAGTTTTACTGAGTGAAAAGATGAGCTGTTAATTGATTAGGATCGGAATCAGAGGTGGCTTTGTATCATTCTCCCTTAAAACAAGCAAAACAACACAAATGACACCCTGTTCATGAATTGGTTGGTCTTAAGACTTGGAACTGAGAAGTGCAAAATGTAGGGACTGTGTTAGTGCTAAATATGTCAGCAGGCTTGTGATTCCTTGACTTAACAAAAGGATTAAGGCATGGAATTATTTATAGTTATTAATTATTTTATAGTCAGACTTTAGGATCCATTCCTTTACACTAGAAGGTGCATATAAAAATGAGCTGTTCGATAAATTTAAGTAGTATGATTCAACTTCACATAATCTAAATGCTATTTTAGGGTGTTACTTTGTTAAATATTCTGATGTTTTGATTGCAACATCTTTGCCTTAAAATCCAGCACATTATGTCCGCTGCAAACTTGCATAGCTTAAATGGGTCAGCTGCTTTTTGCCTGCATAGATTATATTTAGTCAGAGTCATTTAAATTTTTACTGCTTTCATGTTACTTTATAATTAGTATTGTTGGGAGAGGTGACTAAGTTTTCTGGAAGAGTGGGATGTTTAGATAAATGTGTTCTTGGGGATCAGAACTGTTTTATAAAGAGATTTAAGACTCAGTGTTACAGCAGCTCAAGGGGAAGTTGCATCATCATCTAAAATAAGCTTCCTGATGATGTTAAACAGGAAGTGCAGACAACAGGATGAGATTTTATTGTTACTCTTTACACAGAGGCCACAAAGAGAAAAAAAAAGTTTCCAGACAATGATTTTATTTTTCTTCCTTTCTTCAGTTTGGATCCAAACGACCAGAAGTCACTGGAGGGATTGCAGAAAATGGAAAAAGAGGAAAGTCCAACAGATGCCACCCAGGAAGAAGATGTGGATGACATGGAGGGAAGTGGAGAAGAGGGGGACTTGGAAGGCAGTGACAGTGAAGCAGCTCAGTGGGCAGATCAAGAACAGTGGTTTGGGATGCAGTAAAAGCCTCCTGCTGCTTGTTTTGGCACTTGAACACATCACTAGGGCCACTCTTCTTAGAAGAACAGAAACTATGCTTTATTTTCAGTAACAAAGGACTTTCTTTTTTTGTTGTTTTTGTTTTTTAATAGACTCTGAAACCAATTAATAGTTCTGTGCATCTCAATACTCTGGAGATTCTTGGTGCTTCTTATTTATTAAGTGTAAGGGACTAACTGCATCCAAGGTTATTCACAACTTTAATTTGGAAAACTTCCTGCTAAAACTAAAACCATCAGAACCTGAGGTGTGTAATGAGCCTGCTGTTTGTGATGAAAACAATGTCTGAGTTCTGTCCAGGGCTAAGTGTGCTTGGGCAAGTTGTAAATACAGTGGTTTGTACTCCTTTGTGGGAAAGGTCTTGCTCATTTGTATGCAGCCATTTGAGTCTGGGGGAGCTACTTGAGTGTGGCTGAAAGCAGAACTTTTCTTTTGCTGGGTTTGTTGAATTAATTTGTCTTTTTCTAGGGCATTACCTGTCCAGAATAAATCTGGGACAAAGGCAACTTGGACTTGCAGGACACCTTTTGTAGCTGACTGATTTCTCTGTGTACAGAATTGAGCCAGTGGTGGAGAATTAAAGTCATTTCTTCAACCCTTATTAAACCCTGCAATCACTTAAAGTCTGTACATGAGCATTTATTTTAAAATGCAGTTTAGTTTTATTTCAGTATGTTCCTGGAAGGTTTTGCAGCAATGACTCAAAGCACTTTACATTCTGTGTACAGCACTGACATTTAAAATGCTATAAAAAGAATTCATTCCTCTTCCCTTGCACTGCTGAGAAATGTTAAATTATGTAAATACACATATTGTCCTGTTTTTTCCATGTTTATATACTTCCTGGTTTTGTCAGGTAATTTTTGAATTCATGTCTTTTCCCCTCACCTTTGGAAGCAAAATTGCTTCACATATGAATTCCCAACATCAGCATTTCAAGGGTGAACTGCTTTGGGTAATCTAGAAACTGTTTCAGTTCTGTGGGCTTGATGTGTGGGAAGAGGAATTACTTATTTTTCTTACAGTTCTGATTTCCTTAGTCTTTACCAAAACATGCTTTTTAAATCTTTATATCAAGAGTTTAATTCCTTTTGTATTTATTTTGTTACCACAGGTATGCTGGAGAACACAGACCTTTTAGAAAGCTAAAAAAAAATAGTTTTGAGTAACAGCTGCAGGGAAGAGTGGCTGTTAAAAATACATGACATGGAAAAGAAGCTTCTCCCTGACAGGTAGATAAGGGTAAAATATCCCTCTGTGATGTTGTATCAAAAATGCACAACAAAAGAGGCAGATTATTGTCTGTTTTGGAAATGTTCTGGTATGTCATGGCTTACAGAGGAGGAGTCCAATAGTTCATCCATTTAAGAAAAGAAAACAGCTGCCTGTCTGTTCTCTCTGGAATTCTGTGGGCTTTAGAGTTCCAAAATACTGAGTTATGGTTATTTGAAGGTGATGGGGGAAGAACAGCAGAGCAGAGCTGTCGTGGCAGTTGGATTTGGCATCAGCTGCTCCTGCTCTTCCCACCAAATGTGTGCATCTCAGGGAGAGCAAATATTTCATTAATGACTTTTTGGCAGATGAGAGGCCTCGTCCTGTTCGTGTCTTTGCCGTTGCTGTGGGATGCAGTGAATGGATTTCAGCTCATCACGTGTCTCATAACAGAAAAAACGTGCAAGCATATTCAAAGCATCTGTTTTTATATAAAAGAACTTTGCTTTCTCCTCACACTCAGCATTCACCAGACATATTCTGCAGCTGAAAGCTGGGTAGCTCCATTAGCTTTCTAGTTGTATTCCAGGCTTCTGCTGTGGATGAAAATTGAGTTGTGTTACTAAACTAAAGACAGGATACATTTAATTATGAGGAGTATATGTAGGAGGTATGTGATGTATTTTTCAGCTGTTTTATTCTAATGGTACCTTTGAATAGGTCATTAATTTTAGGTGGAAACCACTGGTTTTACACATTTCTCTGAAGTATTTACATAGAAGAGGAAACTGGAGAGCCACAGTTCTGTTGAAACCATTCTGTAGTGTGTTTGTAGATAATCTGATAATCTCTGCTTTTAGAACAGACAGGAAACTAAAACTACTTCAAGATGAGTCCTTAGGTGCAGCTTGAGCAAACAAGTCCAGGCACAGCTCAGAACACCTTGAGATGGCTGTCAAAAGTGAGTTGTATCCTCACAGCTTTGGTTTTCTGAGAACTTGGTTCCTTACTGAAAATGAGAAGTTGTGAGAGTCTGCAGATGAAGCCTGGTGAGTACCTGATGTGTTGGAGTTACGTAGCTGTGTGTGATCTTTGCTGGGATCACTGCCTGTGGAACTTTGAGGTGCCATGCATGTTGAGATTGTGTAGAGAGATATATTTGGCCCTCACTTCAGAATTCTAGAGGGATTCTGCTTGCCTATTAATGAGCCTTCATTACTGCTTTAATTTTAGAATGTGATCTCTGGTTCTGCAGAGGTCTGGTACTCTCCAGTGCAGTTACAGGCACTTAGTGCAGGGAATATAACAATTAGCCCTTAATAAGCAGCTGACCTCATTCCCTCCCTCAGTCACATGCTCTGCACCTGAGAAGAAAAGATCACAAAGCCAAGAACTGAAGTTCAGGCTGTGTTAGATCAGTGGTGAAAGTGAAACAGTTTGGACATGAGGCAAGAAATCTCCATCCAGTTGTACTGTAAAGTGTTGGTGTGTCTGAGATGCTGATCTGGGGCTGGGTAAGGGCAGAGTGCCCCTGTTTGCCTGAAATCCTTGCATTTAAATCATATATTTCATTACTAACATTTAATTCTTTCCTACTTTGACAGGAAGTAATGGGAGAGGGACAGAATTTCTTCAAACTGTACATGGACTTGGGTAAGGGCTAAAAGGCTGAATTTACCAGAGTCTAAAAGCAGCACACATTCATGGTGTGACTAGAAATTACCTAAATAATGCATTTACTCCTATCATGTGCTGATAACACCTGCAATACTGGCAGTATTTCTATTTCTGAAGATTTCTAGATCATGGGAATTCTGGAATTGTGAAGCAGAAATAAGGGAGGGACTGAGGACTGCTGGCCAATATTGGTGTTCTCTATTGAATCTAGGTGCTTCTTCTTTTTCTGCTGCTGCTGATTACAGAGAGATTTTTGATTAACTAGGACTTTTTTTTTCCCCCCCTTTCAGTAACTGTCTTCCTCATTAAGCCTCTTTGTGTGGTGATTCTTCCCTCCTTGCTTTTCAGGAGCTCAGTGATGTGGAAACTGATCCATCCAGGGCAGAAGCAGGCAGGATTTCTGATTCAGCAAACTTTATTCCCTCATTTAGATCTCAGTGGTAAGGAAATCTCAAAAGCTGTGTCTGCCACTGTCATTTCAAATTACACAAACATACCACAACCAAATATGCTTAAAAAACCCAGATCTGCAGTCTCTGTGGGTCTTAAATTTAGTGACCTTAGGAAAGCTTAAACTCAGTATGAACCTATGATTTCAAACTAGCCTTAGTTGGTTAAAATGTCCTTTGGAAGCTGGCCAAGAGGAGGCAAGGATATGTCTATAAGACTGGCTGTTTGGGAAGTAAATAGATAATAAAATACAGTTATTTTGGTGCAAACTTAGGGAAAATATAAAATGTTTACCTGGGGAACTTCAGAGTAACAATTTATGTATTAAGGGAATTCCTTTGGCTGGTCCATGTTGATGGAACAACAAAATAGAAAGAATAATCTCTGTTTTCACTCACTGGCTCGAGCCTGGCCTTTGCTTTGCAAAGTCTGGGGCGTGGGTCCCCAGTGGGTGTTTACTCTGTACAAGCCTCCCTCTCTAAGAGCTTCCAGAGGAGCCAAGGACTTTGTGAGTTTGGAGATCAGATGATGACCTCCCAAAACAGTGATGTGGCAAATAGGGTGATAGTTAGGGGTATGAGGTAAAACTCTGGAGCCTGATAAATTGATGTCCAAAGTCTTCTCTGCACTTCCATGTGGGTAAATTGTTGGGGTAAAATCTTTTAGAAGACCTCTTCAGGTGCTCAGAGCTTCTCTCTTTTCTCACCCACTCTCCTGGGGGTGGATGTGGGCTCTAATCATACTCAAATTCACCTTGAGGTAAAAATAGGGATATTTTCTGCCCTCTGTATTTAGAGTTTAATGTAATATGTCCATAATGCCTCATAACTTGAGCTGTGGGGAGTGGTTTCTTTGCTCTGTGCTGTCAGTGGGCTCATCCGTGTGGTGCTTTAGAGCTGGGGGTTTGCAGGGAGAAGAGCAGGAGGAGGGGGAAGATGAAGCTGTTTATTTCAGCACTTCTTACCACATATTCTTGCACTGAGCACCTTGGCAACCCACTGAGCATCACGTTCTCCTCACATGGCTGTACTCCAGCTGGGGGACTCGTTCTGCTTAAACTTGCAGCTCATCATTTAAAGAAATGTTAAAAAGGAAGGTGTGAGTTGGTGTGAGTTTGCTCGGGAGCTGCTGGATAACGAGTTCCCATCATCGCTGAGCTCTCCTTTTGGCACCGCTGCTGGGGACAATTTCCACACGCAGAAGGGGCAGGAGAGCAGCCGGGCTGGAGCGAGCTCCACACGGGTGCGTTGGTTCAACACTGATGGGGATCGCTGAAAAACCTCCCTTTTCCCAGCCAGGCTGAGGCTGTGAAAGGCAAGAGCTGCTCATGGGGCGCTTCCCCCGCCTGTCTTGGCCCAAGGGCTGTGGTCCGAGCTGGGATGTGCCCAGGAGCTGGGATGTGCCGAGGAGCTGGGATGTGCCCAGGAGCTGGGATGTGCCGAGGAGCTGGGATGTGCCGAGGAGCTGGGATGTGCCCAGGAGCTGGGATGTGCCCAGGAGCTGGGATGTGCCGAGGAGCTGGGATGTGCCCAGGAGCTGGGATGTGCCCAGGAGCTGGGATGTGCCGAGGAGCTGGGATGTGCCGAGGAGCTGGGATGTGCCGAGGAGCTGGGATGTGCCCAGGAGCTGGGATGTGCCGAGGAGCTGGGATGGGCCCAGGAGCTGGGATGTGCCCAGGAGCTGGGATGTGCCCAGGAGCTGGGATGTGCCCAGGAGCTGGGATGTGCCGAGGAGCTGTGCTGGGGGAGCCCTGCGGCAGGCGGGGCCGTGCTGACAGCGCTGGCCGAGGGTGCCAAGGCTCGGCTCTCAATCGGGGCCGATAAGGGAGCTCTGACAGCCCCGGGGCGAGCAGCAGAGCTCAGCCTGCCCAGCACAGCAATACCATAGTAGGAAGCAGGCACCGGCAGCTCAGCCCGATGTGTTAATGCACCCTCCACCCATCCTATAGAGCTGCTGGACCACGGAATTCGACCCTCGTATTTTTAAACCTCACGCTGTTGCGTTTGAAGGGCCTCAGATGTGTCACCTCATTTGGATAAGGCTGTTTGCCAGCAGGGTGCTGCTATCAGGGGCTGGAGGATAAGAGGCATTACATTTAATGTAAAACACATTCCTAAGTTGTCTCTTACTCCAAACAAAATGTGTTTGGGCTTTGGAGCAGAGCATTACAGGACACTTGGAAATTCCAGCTTTTACCCTGGGAGTGCTTTAGCCTTGCCCAGCAGCAGCCTTGTGAGCCTTGAACAGCCCCTGGGTTTGGGGAAGGGAGTGAGCCCAAACTGCCAAGCAGGATGCTCGTGGTGTGGTTTGGAGCAAACACATTTAGCTCATCTTCCTTTTGCCTATGGAAAAGGAAGAGATCAGGAGCTACTTTAGGCTGGGGCAATTTAGAAAACAGAAAAGGACAAAAAAAAAAAAAATAATAAAGATGTAGTTGGGAAAGAATTGTTTATTTTACGTTTCTCAGAGGGATTTTACAAACAATGGAGCATTTTAAAAAAACTGAGTGATCAAAGTACTTGACAGTGTCCCTTAAACACACACACAAGCCCCTGGACAGAGGAAATCACACCAGCGAGGAGGTCAATACTGCCGAGGAGAGCAGCTGCATCTGCATAGTTCTAGGAGGAAAGATTGCAATGGTGGTGTTGGTGCTAAAAAGTGACATCTTGGCATTAAAATAAGAGCGCGCTGCAGTGCCCACGCACGGACCTGCAGGAAACAAAGTGCATCAAATAACACGCCGAGTACGTATTGTAGAATAAATTTATTTACCTGATACAAATGAAACTAGGTGTGATGCTCCTTACTGTCAGCATGTCAATAGACAATTGATCTTATTTACAACTTCTAAAGGTCACACATGCAGCTGTGGGAACTGGCTACGTCGTTGTTGCTTTTTAGATAAATGCATCACGATATTTTGTATTGCACCAACATCTGTCTTACTGCCTTAGATTTAAATAAGTTACATTACAGTGCAAAAGAGGTTGATTTGCACAGATGATAAAAAAATCCAACGTTATGAAGTGGAGGCTTATGGTTTAACATTCATCTGTAATCGTTTCCATGGATTTATAAATAGGAGAGCATTGTACAGAAGCTGTTGAAGTAGGATGTTTGGATGATACAATACAGAGAGAGATCTGTCTACAACCCAAGGCATGCATTATCTGATATTGTACATTGTATAAACTGGCATTTTACATACAGGAATATGGAAATTGGCTGACAGCTCCGCAATTCTTGTTCAAGGATAACCAAACTCTTCTCCATGCAGCACAGAAACCCAACTTCTCTGGAGAGAGTTCCGACTTGGTAAGCTATATTGCACGTTTGTACATCTGTATCATGAAGTCCTAATGGTACCACACATTTCTTCCACAGAGAACACAATGAGTTTTGTTTTTAGGGAAAGCAAAGAATCTTTACACGATACATGCAGAAGTTTTGGTAGATGTGTTGCTAAAAACACATGCACGCAACAAAACAACCTTACATTTCTGCAAAATTGTTTAGGAAGCGATTACTCCAGTATTGCTGAAAAGGAAAGAAAGAAAAGGCACCAGTTAATGAAAGGATGAATGCTAAGTATCATTATACAAGCAAGACTAAGATCAACAGTGACAGAAGAAAGAATGTTAAGTTTGGTAACTGGCTGCTCTGTCATTGAAGGGACACTCTCAGGTTACTTTGTTCTGGAAGCTCAGAATCCTCTGGATTAAGGCTCAGCTCTGTTGATTATCAGCAGAGCCAGCACTTCCTACTCAAGACTGCGGTGAAAAACAAGACACATTTAATTAGCTTTTGCCTTTCTCTGCCTGACCAGTGGCAACAGACAATTCTCACTTCTTTGGAATTTTTACTTTCAAGTTCCGTACTACGCGCTTGTTACTTTTCAGTCGAGGGATTATGGCAAGTTTGGTCCCAAAGTCACCTAACAATGTCCCTTTTCCAAGTCAGGCAGCTTGTTCTGGGAAGCAGTAGGAAAGCTTTGAAGAAGTCATTAAACTACACGGATTAATGTGTAGGCAAAGGGTAGAGTACAACGTCCTAAAGCTCCTGCTGTACTTCACCCCTACCACAGCACAAGGTCAGCCTCGTGTCTGGAGAGACTGCTCTGAGTCCCTACAGCTCCAGGGAAGCTCTTCCAAACACTGCTTCAACACTAAAATTTGGGCTCTCCTGCTAAGATTTGAAAATGCATATTAATGCAATTAAGGATGTAATTAGCAGAGATTAGGGAAACAGTTAATGGTTAGAAGTGCAAAAAAGTAAACAAGACAGGTGCAAGAGACAGACGACTCTGTATCGGTTTTACCTCCCTTCATCTGAGCAAATTCAGCCCCCTTGGGCTGTGTACCATGAACTCTGGGCTCGAGCTGTGTCTCGGGCCGGCACTGCTGTACTGCATTCTATCATCAGAGTAAAAACTCAGTTTCGTACCAGGAACCTCCCCAACAGCCTCTCTACCAACACAAGCCTCGGAGCACATTGACAGACCGCTAGAAATGTTTTTCTGCAGCCTCTTTCATACTCATTTATTTGCAATAATGTTTTGGGAAACCAAGTATGAACTATTTTTATTGCTCGGATGCCAGCAAGAAGGAGCAGCTCGTTGTGTAGCTCAGCACTCTGGATTGCTCACACGTGAAAGCAGAGAGAGCCCAAGGCACTGCAAAGACAAAAGCTCCTGTCTAAAAATTCAATGCGTGACTGCAGCTGCCTGAGCATCCTCCTTGCTACAAAACACAGGATTCAGGAGGAGCTGCTCTCATTCCAAACCCCAGTGGGTTCCCAGCACAAGCCAATATCCTTCCTGGTGTTCCCAGCATAAGGCAGCATCAATCACACGATTGATCCTGGTCTTACACACCCCTCTCACAGTAGAGAATAAGCAGTGATGTGTGAGGGCACCAAGGAATCCAGAAAATAGCAGAGATGAAAAAGCTCGGTGAGATGGGAGCAAAGAGAAACAAAAAATGTGAAGTTACTCTGTAAGAATGGAGTGGGACATCAAGCCTGGGGAATTCTGAGTTAGTCCTGCTTGAACAAGGGCTGCTGTTTATGTGTTCTCTGAGCTAACAGTTCAATAGGAGTTACCTTCTTCAACCCCAGCACTGGGGAGGTTGGAGAGGAAGTATTTGGGACCAAACAAATGAGATTTGACTTTGAGATGTTGGCAAATGAGTCTGCCCTGAAAAGTCCTCCCTTCCTGGCTTCCCCAGCTGAAAAGACTGAGGCCAAAAGATGACAGGATCTATACAGCTACGAATAAACACTTTAGTTCAGACATTTCCTGCAGAAATTACAAACTTTGCAGTGCAGTTCTGTACTTTCTGTGACAGAAAAGCCCTCAGCTCCTTGGGCTCCTCCTGCAGCCTCCCCCAGCCTACTCAGCTGCCAGGGCTGCAGCCCAGACCCAGCACTCCAGCTCCAGGATCACAAGGATGTGATTTCAGAGCAGGATGCTTCACCACCCAGGAGGGAAGCTCATGGTAGGTCTGAACATTTGGCCAATCCCAACCAGCTAAGGGTGGGATTTACAGCACTTGGAAAACAGAAGTCCTGAAATCACAGCACAGCTGCCATCCTACCCAGGATCTGTAATCTTGGGGAATGCTGAGGCTCCATTTCTGCAGGGAAACGTGGACAAGGCTGAGAGAAATAGAAGAAAAACAGGGCAGGTGAAGATTGCTTGGGCTCTTTAGGAGTACCTTGTAAAACCTGACTGTTTCTCTAAGCTCAGGAGCCTCTAGGGATGGATCCCAAAATCTCCATTTGCCCACCACTCATCCAGATTTCAAGGCAAAGTCCAAGGAACACAAGGCCCTACCCCTACACAAGTGCCTCTGAGACAGTGGCATGAACAAGGCTCCCAGATCTCTAGGAAATCCATGAGAAGAAGCAAGATTCATCTTCAACACTGACAGATCCAACAGAGAAGGTGTTGAATTCTGAATATTCTGAATTCTACTTACAGTCATATTCAGTTTTTTAAGAGAGGGGGAAAAGGCGTGTACAGCAGGATCATTTGGCATAAAAGACAGGACTAGGATTGTACAAGAAGCAGAATTATTCACGGTAGCAGCCAGACATGTGGCTTTAAAAAGGCCACCACATGGTGCTCTGAGGTTCAGCAGAACCCGTGTTCAAGGATTCAGTGGCACTCCTGCCCTGGAAATGTCTGTCAACAGCAGTGGGAGCACACAGAACTAAGCTGCTAATTTGTTTCCAGCAAGTAACACACTGGTACACACTTTGATCTCAAGGAGTCCTACATCACAGGAACTATTATTTTTTGTTCCAAGGAACAGGGATGAGTTTCAGGCTGTTCATTTGTTATTGATACAGCAAAAGGCCAGTGCAGGCCAGTGGTTTTGTGGAATGCAAAACCTTAGTTTAGATCTTCCACACTAAAAAAGGGCATTTGAGGGGATTTGAATGCTCACAGTTTGGCAATACACCTGCTACAACATCAGCTCAGCCCTCTGAGCCACTTCAGCATCGACTCAAGTCAAAGTCTCTATAAACAAAGCATCACAATGCAGTGGAATTTCTGATAGAGCCTCTGTGTTCTGAGGGAGCACCTCTCCACTTGAGAGCTTAAACCTAGAGAATTATGTGTGCTCACTGGATTCCAGCTGGCACCAAGAGAACATAGCCTGGAACTATCCTTCCCCTCTAAGAGGGATCACAAAGATGAATTTGGTTACTAAAGCAGACTGAGCCAGCACAAGATAACAGCACCTGCTGCTCTACAGACACAGTGACCCCAGGGCAAGTTTCAAAGCCTGCCCTGTTAAGCTGAGACTGTTCTTTTGCCTTCTCAGATGGCAAGTAACAAATAATGAGCTGGTTTTGCCAAGAGCAGCACCTGCCCTTCGAGCACTGCAGGGAGCAGGGAAGGGTGCTCAGCTCTGAGGGGCAGCCCCTGTTTCAGAGCAGGGAAAAGCTTTGGAGTAAAGCAGCACCTGACCATGAGTACCGGAGAGTTTTGGACACTAAACATTCACGGTAACAGCTGTCAGGGTCTTAAGTTACAGATTTGTCTGATTTTATCTCAAACTTAAGACCAAAAGCTGTAAGACCTTGGGGCACTAAGGCTCCCAGGTGCTATAAAACAAGACCCTAAAATACACTAAACCAAAAGCAAGTGCTTTGCCTTTGGAATCGGTAATTTGAGCTTCAGACCACAAAACAAGAGTCTAAAGTGGTGATAATAATGTAGCACAGCAGAGTTTGACAAAACACAGCATGGGAATGAAGGAAATTACTATTTATTCTTCAACATGTATACAGCATATGCTATTTTACAGCAAGTCACCACTGGCAGGGTGAAATGGAAGAAAAATACTCACTTTAGTCGATGAAAGTTGGAAGGCATTGGAGAAAAACACCACAGTTAGGACTGTTAATGACTTACACATTGTTGATACAGGACTGATTTTGAAAACATGCTTTAACATTTACCGTAATAATGAAGGTGGTTAGTGCCACATTAAAATAAAAATAGTTCTATACAATATGTTCAATTTGGTCATGTGCTATTTACAGATTTTACAAAAAACACACACGAGCTTGTTACTTCAAGTCAGGCTAACAACAGGCCAGCAGAGTAACTCCATGTATACAACTGAGCATTAGTGCCCTAAGTGTAGGAAATCCAATTTCTAGCTATGCAGTGCAAGTTATTTCTTCAGGTCTCATTGCTAATTTTGATCTTAAAGGGGGGAAAAAAAAAAAAGAAAGAAAAAGAAAGGCTCTGACATGTAAAAAAGGTATTAAACCCCAACTTAAACCCTCTTTTGAATTGAAACAGATTGTGTGTGTGTGTTAAAAAGGCTTTAGATTTAAGGAGACAGAAGTAGCCCTCCCTATCCCTGCATAATGGGCAACACTGGCAAAGTAAGGTCTGTTACAATAAAATACAATAGACAAATAAATAATCCTTAAAAAAACCCCAACCCTATGTGTGTGGAGAGTATGGAAGAACCCCAGCAGGCTGCACCTGGAATGGTAATTTCTGCACGAGCGAGATCAGGCATACCTCATACAGAAAGTGGTGTAAACAAGGACAGTCAAGAACCGAGAGTGAGGGAAGAGGGGACCGAGAAGAAATCCTGACCCAGGGAGCAGGACTCTCTACCCAGTGCAGAAAGTTCTGCTTGTGAACAAAACCTGACTTTATGACAAATTAAGTTTGGATGATCATGCAGAAGACAAACAGGTACATGCTTTTTTAGTTTTAGACAACACACATTCATTCCCTAAAATCTGCTGCCAATTTAGTTTGATAGTGTCCGCTGGCTCAAAAAAAATTTACTTTTTTTTTACATGATGAATAGACTATTGAACAGAACACTGTACATGCTTTTCATCTACAAAAAAATATTTGCATAAAATAGTGTTAGTTCTCTGTACATGTCAATGGACACTTTAACTGTGTATAAAAGAGGAATATATTGCCCCCACTGAAGTCAGAAAAAGCAAAAAACCAAAATCTAGATTATGAAACCTCCATCACCGGCAAATATGTTCATGTGAAAATTCAGCAGAAATAGACAGTTGCTCTAAACAATAAAAAAATTAAGTTAAACTTTTTTTTTTTTTCTCCTTTGAATGTAAAACTCGTCACCATGTCAGTCAAGACCAGAACATATCACTAAAGTTAGTGTCTGTGCTGTAAAGCCAGATAACCAGGGGCATAGTAATGAACACAAACGGCCAGGAAACTCCTTCGGTGCATGCTGACAGAGCACAGGGTTTGGTGGCAGGCCGCACACTATCATCTTTACCAGGTTCCAGGTAGTTACGGGCCACATATTTAAGTGTTTCATCCAGCAGAATGACAGGGAGGGAGATTTTCAATACCATCAGCCACTGCGTCACGTTCAGAGGTGTGATCTGGAAGATAATCTGAAAGAAAAGCCAGGAGTTACCAAGCTCCCCCTCCAGCCCTGGCCTCGAGCCCCACACAAGGTTTTGCTCTGTCTGGAAGTTCAGGGGTGGGGGTAAGGCACGAGCACTTACTGGCAGTGGTTCCACATAAAGGATAAGGAAGTGGAGGGACATGGACAAGCAAATGGCCCCCACCAGCCAGATGTTCTCCCACGGAGGCATCCTCATCAGGGACTGGTTTTCTGACAGGCTGCAACAGAAACACAACTCATGTGTGACTCTAACACCAACAGGAAGCTCTGAGAGCCACAAAGCAGCCTGGCACAGCACGGGGATCCCAGTCAGGAAACAGTTCAGGACACGGTCTGGATGCTGCAACTTCAAACTGGCCTGGAGTCAGCTTAGCAAAGCAATCTCCATCAGCCTCAAGTCTGTTCTTGAAAGTCTCGAGTGTTCTGCTCATTCCTGACCTAGTCTGTTCTTCTCACTATGACCCCAAAATCCTCTCCATGGGAGGGAAAGGGAAGTGTGGACGTGGCAGCCCAAGAGAGAAAGAATCCCCAAGTCTACCAGGGCCCCCTTCTGCTGGAGCTCACTGAAAGACAGAGAGGGTCAAGAACTTGTACCTTCTTGATGCTGGCTCTTGATTCCATCTGCATTTAGGCTGTGCTGGAGAAGAGGCTGGGATCCAGAGCAGCAGATGTAGAGCAGTATCTTTATGTAGGACTACCTCAGTGCACTTGTATTTCAAGTTTATTTGTTTTTAAATTAACTGACCTCTAAGCTATTTGAAGAAAAATACCCTTGACATTGTGCTATTTAGTGGTTTCCATTTATAATCTAATATTAATTGGCTAAACCCATGCTCCCTTAGGGCAGGAAAAAACTATTTTCCATATCTTCAGCATTCTTATTTTAGTTCTCCTTGATATCACTTTATACCAACATAGTAGGGCTAATCTGATTGATTAAGCTTAGATTAAAAATAATGGAAAATATTTCAGTTGCTTGTGCTTAGTAAAATACCAGAGTGAATTGGCAGACTTAAAAATACACCTTATGATAAGAGATCTCCAATGTTATCTAAGAGTCAGTTTGTTTGCACTACCAGAACTCGGAAGGGAAACGTGACTCACTCTTCATTAGCTGAGCTGTTCACCAAGGATCAAATTGCACAAAAAAGCAGCATTTTGGATAAGCTCTGCAAAGGTTTGGCTTTCCTGTTGGGACGTACGAACCTGTTGAGAGCATTGCACATCTCTATGGTGACGAGCACAGAGAGAGCCATTGTCATCGGGTACGGGGACTCGAACACCACGCAGTCCACCCCGTAGAAGTCTGGATTGTCCTCCTTGCACTGCAGAAAATGGCTCTGCAACACAACAGAATCAACTCACTTCCACAGATTCTTAACTTTTAAATGGTAAAATAGGCAACTAGGAAAAAAGTTCTTACTATGACTCCTAAAACCAGTGCTTACAAACTTGTATGCTTTAGGAAAATCCTCTTTAGGCTTTCACTTACAATTTGTCCTTCAAATTGTCAGAAGCTCAGGTATCCCACCTCTGAGCTTTGCTATCAAGACTAATTAATCATGATCAAGTTTTACAGGAACAAGTCTGAAAATGTTTAATTATATAAATTCCCCTAACCCACTGGGTTTGTACAGTCAATTCAAGAATGAAAGCAGAAGGAACCTCCCCTCTCCACCCAAAGATATTAAACTGATTAAATACCAGCTGATAAAAGGAAACTTTTGGACCACCATCAGCAGCAATAAACCACCAAGCAGCAGCACCCACTGTGGCAGCACCAACGTAACCTGCAAGAAAACAAAGAGCTTTTCTCAGCGCTATGAACTGTACGCAAGACAAAACCTCACTTGCCACACTTGAACTTCGGCCTCGAGACTTCCAGTACTGAAAAAAAAATAGGTAATTCATGTTTTAGTTTATTTAAGCAAAAAAAAAAACCCAAAAAACCATCAGTACTTACATCCAATAGCCAGGTAACGGAAGAAGAGCCACCCACTGATCAGGGGCTCTTTGGGGTTGCGTGGTGGCTTGTTCATGATATCGAGATCAGGAGGGTTAAAGCCCAGGGCAGTGGCAGGGAGACCATCCGTCACAAGGTTTACCCACAGCAGCTGAACAGGAATTAGAGCTTCAGGAAAACCCAGGGCAGCAGTCAAGAAGATACTACAAAGAAAGCCACCAGTTAAAAGCTCATTCTTCAATGTCAGTAATGTTTAAGCCTAAACCTGCAGCAGCGCTTCTGTTCTCTCTCTTACCCACTTAAGATCACAAGCTGATATTCACAATCAGAAAACTAAACACATATCCAGGAGCAAAGACTAACCACTGGCATGCAAGCTTTGAAGCATTGTCTTCTTCTGATAACTTCAAAAATTGACATTAGGGTTGTTTTTTCTCCAGTCTACTTGTCTGTATAGTTAAATATATACATGGATAAAGGCTTGCAAACCACTTTCCAAATGACACATTTTGGCTCAAATAACTAAACTTCATTTCCCTAGATTACTGCTAGTCTCTGCAGAAGTTCACTGAGCCTTTAACTTTCCAAGCCTGTGTAAATAAATACAACAGAAATAGGGGCTGCAGCGAGAGCCATATAAAGGACAGCCTTAAAGCTGACAAGAAACAAGGCAAGACAATTGCTGTGCTTTATCCCACTCTGGGAAATGTCTGCTTTGATGTAAGGACTGTGAGGAGATCCATCTTTACATTTTGTCACCTGCAATGCATTCTGTGGGTCACCACCGCTCCTCCCAGAGGAACACCAGACATGTTCCTGGAACCTGAGGTTAAACAAACATCTGTGCCTGGGACAATGTTATCTGAAATTCCCAGATCTCCTACTGTTTGATTAAGGTTTTGGTTTTCCTTCTCTAAAGAATTATTCCAATCACAGAAATAATTGAAGAGCATTACCTACTGAGCTGAAGTATTCTAAAAAACACAACGTGCAACTTTTGTGGCAAGCTACAATTCTTCACTAAAGACAGGCCAGAAACAGAGATCCATTACCTGGAGAACCTCCTCCTGTGGTTTTTAGTGAGAAATACTGGAAGACTCCATCACCACTACTCTAGCTCTAAGAAAAAAATAAATTTAAACCTACCAAACAACTTCCCCAACATTGGAGGAGATCAGGTATCGGATGAACTGTTTCATGTTGTTATAAATTGCACGTCCTTCTTCCACAGCAGCCACAATTGTGGAGAAATTGTCATCTGCTAGAACCATTTCAGAAGCAGTTTTGGCCACTGCAGTACCAGAACCCATGGCAATCCCAATTTCTGCTTTCTTCAGTGCAGGGGCATCATTGACACCATCCCCAGTCTAAAATGAGAATTCAGGGTTGGAAATGAATCAGTAAATAAGGTGGGCATTAACATACAGATCCAGAAAGGAATTTTGCACTGGGTGTGGTTTTGGATCCTTAGAACTCACTAAGTGCAAGGAAACAGGGAAGCAAGTATTTTCCACAGTGGGGAATTATTCTGAGAAGGCCTAATTAAGTTTTAAACAGCCTTTGACTTTCTAACCAAGTAACCATCACTTACCATGGCTGTGATCTCATCAAAAGACTGAAGAAACTCCACGATTTTGGATTTGTGGGAAGGCTCTACCCTGGCAAAGCAGCGGGCATGGTGACAGGCATCTCTCTGAGCAGCCAGGGACAGCTCATCAAACTCCCTGCCCGTGAAGGCTTTGGTGGACACATCCTCATCCTCCACAAAGATCCCAATGCGGCGGCAAATGGCCACGGCCGTGCCCTTGTTGTCACCAGTGATCATAATGACCCTGATGCCAGCCTGTCTGCACAGCTTTATGGATGATGCTACTTCAATCCTCGGGGGATCCAGCATTCCCACGCAGCCCACAAATGTCAGGTTGGTCTGAAACAAGATACAGGGAGTTTTAGTGCAAGATCCTGCAGATTTCTCCTGTGGCAGCAGTGAAATAATTGTTTTCCCTGCATGTTACATCTGTGTTGTGACATTTGGGATCATTCCTTGTCCTGCCTTACCAAATTTTGCTTCAAATGCACTGATTTTATCAGTTAAAATGTGCTCTACTTGCCAGCCTTGAAAATTCAACCTGCAAGCATTGAGTCTTTCATTTTTATCATCAGTGCCAGGAGCAGAGAGAGCACAAGCCAAAAACTCATGCAACTGTCATTACCTTCCTCCTAAATACCAGATACAGATTTCATTGGAAAATTACAGAGCAGCTAAGATGATAATCATGGACTGAGCCCTTGCAGCTGACAGCACAGAGGCAGAGAATTGAACCTGACTCCCAGAGCAGGTATGTTCC
Source organism: Poecile atricapillus (assembly GCF_030490865.1). Classification (NCBI taxonomy): domain Eukaryota; kingdom Metazoa; phylum Chordata; class Aves; order Passeriformes; family Paridae; genus Poecile; species Poecile atricapillus. The sequence goes on from NC_081264.1 coordinate 2,826,540, forward strand.
ATCACAAAATCCCCAAAAAGGTCTTGCAGTTGTGAGCAATGCCAAACTGAAAAACCATGAAAGCTGAAACCACAATGCAATTTTTGGACTGTTTAACTGATTTCTTCTTGTGCTTTTAGCCAAGTAACAGCAGCCTGTCTACCTGCCATCAACAGTTTATTCTAAAACACAGTCTCTTCTTAGACTGAGCATTCCCTTCATAGAAGTGGGGAGCTGTTGTGTCAGACATCAAAAATACCCAGAAAGAAAATTCTTAGATCTAACTACCTCAAGGAATAATCAAACATAAGAAGGCATCATTCTCCAGTTTGGGGGAGGAAGAAGTGCTACTGATCTTACCTCATAGTTAATGAAATTTGAGGAGTCCTCCAGATTCATTTCCTCTTTTTTGGGAGGATTGTCATGGGTTGCCAGAGCCAAGCAACGCAATGTGTCTCTGCCAGTTCCCCATTCCCTAATGACAGACATTATTTTCTGCTTAATTCCTGAGGTTAAAGGTATTTTAGCATTTCCAACACGGACATGTGTACATCTGTCAATCACACCTTCAGGAGCACCCTGCAGAGGCAAAAAAAAAGAAGTCATTTAGCTTAATAAATCTTTTCCCATTACAACATTTGCTTCAATTACCAAGTCCTTCCTCCCACTCAAAGCTGTTGTTAGTTGCACCATAATTTTTAAGTATGGTGCTACTTTGCAGCCATTCCACCACCTCACTCTGCAGTGAGGGACTGACCTTAACAAACATCTTGCTCATGGACGTGCGGCTCGGTTTGTTCGGAGTACAATAGACAGACATCGACTTCCTGTCTCTTGAGAATTCCAGAGTGAATTCTTTCTTCATGAGTTGTTTTATCACCTTATTAAAACAAGAACCATAAAATGCATTTAGGTGATACACACTACAGAGGTGTCTCCCCAAACAAAGCCAGTAAAAGGGGACTCACGGAGTTGCAGGCGTTGGCACGTTCGATTCTAGAAAGTCCCTTCAGGTCTGTGTCAAACACGTTCATTTTCTCAACCAGACACGTAAGAGCCGTCTCTGTGGCTTCACCAACCTTTTCATAAACTCCCTTAGCCTTGAGTTAACACAAAGCAAACAAAAGCAGAGGAGTTTAAACCTCACCTGGAACCTACCAGAGACAAAAGCTCAAGTATCCCCAAAGAAAAAAAAAGAAAAAAAGCTTTACAAGATTTAATGTAAAAACATTTTAAAAGAACAGCTTTGAGGAGTTTGATTTGTAGGAATTTGAAGCCTTTACCCTCAAGAGCAGCAGAGAGAGATGTCAGTATCTGATTATCAAGCATTTAAGATATTTTGAGATTTGGTAGCAACCATAAGGCAGCGAGGCAAAGCAAGAAAGCAGCATCAGGATATCTCCAAATTACAGATTACACCTGCTGCTGGATTTAGTTCTCAGTGTTCAACAAGTAATTCTCAGAATTAATACTTCAGAGGGCCTGAATACTCTCCCCCCTTGACTAGGAGGGGATTTACCACTGAAAGGTATTACACAGACAGATGAGAACATTTATCCTCATTCCCACACTCTCCTCTGTTCCAGGATACAAACTTACTTCATTGTAATCCAAAGAGGAATCATTGCAGAGTGCACAGATTGTTGCAAGTTCCACAAGACCATCATACTGGCTACATTTAATGAGTTTGTCATCTTTATGCCTTTCCAGAGGAAGAAAAGGGGGAGATTGAAGTTAGTTATTTAGTATTAGCATCTCATATTTTCTTTATCCTCTTTACTGCATTTCCATTTAGTACAATGCTCATTAGTTATGGGCTTTGAACTACAGAAGTTGTTGGGAAGAGCAGGATTGATAAAGGGGAGCTGTGAAGTTTGGATCAGAATCATGAATGGAATGAGATCATTGATGAAATCACTGTGACAAAACCTCACTTCCTGCAGTGACAGTCACCCCCAGCACCCTGCAGAAGAGCTCGGTGATGAGGCACAGGAAGGCCCTGTTTGAACATGTGCAGGGCTCAGAGGGCAGGTCCAAGCAGGAGAGGGATATTGCTGGACACCTGAGGAGCTCAGCTTCCTTCCTGCTGCACATTCTGCAGCTTTACTGCAATGCATGAAATGCATGCACTGGGCTGGCAATTAAAGCAGATTTTCCTCTTTACTTTTCTAACAGTTGACATGTATTATATGTGAGCCTCCTAAAGCCATGGGAAGTGAAGTCATTTCAGGAGACTAACTCCACTAGAAAAGACATAACCCTTCCTAGCAGTGATACACTCAATGACCAACAAATATCTCAGGGCTTCAGAGAGGGGGAAGGTACATATTCCTGAAGTAAAGCAACATTTTGACATCCCAAGAAAGAAACAACTTCTCTGCTTTCACACTTAGAAACAGTGAATTGATTCCTTTTCTGGAACATTCCCATATTTCTACAGCAAGCACAAAAGAACCAAGACAGTGTTCAATACCGTCATTTTCCCCCCTAAGCAAAATTAGCAAGGCAGAGCTAATATATAACATCTTTTATTAAAGCTCTGAAGGAGGGGGAAAAAAAGGTCTGGTGGTGGAAAGATGTGGATCATTACTCTGTAAGAATTCACAACACAGACAATGACATGTCCCATTATGTAAGCTTTTGTTCAGTTGTGGTACTGCAAACAAATTCCAGCGTTGTGTAACACAGACGAGAACAAAATGAATCTTAAGGAAACAAGGAGGTTTTTAATGTTTCATTTGGCATATAATCCTACAGCCATAAGCTGTGGCTTTAAAGTCCAGCTCTCAGGCTGTCACCTCATCTATCCCACCCCAAACTTCCTGTTTTCACCTGTTCTGAACTCAAAAGAACATCAGCATATTGGATATTCCAATATCCATAACTTCTTATACCAGGGTGTGTTTTTTATAACCCTTGTCTTTGTGCTCCTTATCAACAGTTTCTGAAGAATAAATGCAGAATCTAAGGTGCTGGGACCAGTTCTGGATAAAGGAATTTTTTTTTCCTTACACCTTCAGGTTTTTCAAGATGAACTCATTTGAAGGTCAGATACAATTTGCCAGCTTTTGCTGCAGGTCTTAATTATTATTGGCTTGTGCTCTCAGTTTGCAGTAAGCCTGAGTGTGCTGAGACATGGCAAAACTACTCCAAACTTTGACAATCTCCCAGTATCCCTGGAAAATAAATCAGTATGAAATTTGGGAGGCTTTTAGTAAGAAATTTCTGTGATTTTGTATTCTGAATAAATCTTAGGGGAGAGTTAGGTATCATAAATTTTAACAGTAAGTGAAAAATTACTGATTTAATGCAAAAACACATAATGGTTATGAAATTGAATAGGCTGAGGAAGCCAACAGTGTCTGAAGTACCAAGTAAGACCTGTCAGAAATGGTTCATATCTGGAGCAGGCCCTGCTCTGGTGCACTGCAATGGATTAACAGCCTCTTAACCCCCCCAAACTTCATTTTCAGTGAGAGTTTGCAATCCAAGGTGAAGTCAGCCACCTTACCTAAAATCCCTCCAAAGCCACTGCTTTAAAAGCTGTTCATAAATGAAGAAAATAAACCAGCTCTAAGGGTTGGAGTTGAGCTGAATTTCCCTATGCTCCAGTAAGAGCCTTCCTGAGGCAATTTCCCTCTCTTGGAATCCTTTGTGTCCCCAAATGCAGCGAGTTTAACACACTTGTTCACATTCCCTCAACTTGAAGCAAGTGAAAACAGCACATTAACAAACACTGTTGTGTGTCTCATTACTCCCACATCTGTCACCCCACTCTATTTTATTATTTTGTTTATCTGGAGCTCTTGTGAGCCCAGCTAAAGTGCAATAGCTGGGAGTTTTGCAAGGTCTGAAGTCACCTTGTCTAAGCAAATGCTGCCTCCTGAAATGAAAGCATAAGCTTTTGACAGCAATTAGCTTTGAAACAAAAAAGAGAACTGGGAAATTAAGATTTCCTGCTGCTGGGAACACCAGGGTCTTAACAGCTGTGGAAATTAAACAGAGAATCACTACTGAGATGGGCAAGATTGAAGGAGTCAGAGGCATATGAGTGAAACTGCACAAGGCTGAGATGTTTACAACAACTGAAATTAAATTCTACTTCATCCACAGCAGAATTCTATACTCTGCAAGTAAACCTGCATTGATAAGATTATAAAACACATGGAGGACTGACCAAGTAAAAGGAGCTGTAACAACCCAGTAAAAAGAGGCTTTTCTTCAAGAAGTAGAGTCCTAAAAATTCCTGAAGTTTTCAGGATGAACCACTTACCTCACTAGTAGAGACTTGCAGCTGATAAAAGTAAACCAAACCTCATTCCTTTCCTAAAGGACTGGGTTTAACAGCAGCTCAAATAGCAAAAGCTGGGACAAACACACACCAACTCAAGTACAGATGCACCAATAAACTACTGAGGGCCAGGAATTTACAGTCACTTTAAGGGGTAACTCAAACACATTCAGAAGATGCCTCAGAAAAACAACTTCCCCGTTCTCTGAGGCAGGGAAAATGGAAACACTGAGCTCACAGATTAGCAAATGCTCACCTCTTCAGATTTACCCAGTTTTTAAATAAATAAACTTAGAAGCACTGAGATATTGAAATCTTACTGGGCTGAGATTAGCTAAAATAAATCCTCTCTACCCCTAATTAATTTTTAGATTATCAAGGGAACATTGCAATACTGGAGACTCTATTCAGTTTTATGGAAGTTTACTTTTCTACAATTTATCTTTGTTTTCCTGTTAATTACTTTTTCCCCAGCCCTTCAGTGTGCATTCTCACTGGCTGACCTTTCATTTATTAACAATCACTATTGAATATTACATGTATCCCTTTTCTAGACTAAAGTAATAGTGAAAGCATAAACAGACAAATATTTAACTTGAACAGAACACTTACACTTCTCCCATGGGAGCATATGTTGAACCAGTTACAGTAAATTCATTCAGAGAGCAGCTGTCTCCTTCTACTCTGTCCAGGATAAACATCTGAAATTAGAGAGTTAGAAGTGTTACTATCTTTGAACAATAATTAATGCAAGAGATTTAAACAGGCCTTAAGCAAGCAGGTACAAGAGGCAAGTTCAGTCTGAATAAACAAAGCAAACAAGACCTGATTCTGTGCACTTCGATCCCACATATGTTTGAACAGCTCCATACACTGAAGCACAAAGTACAGGGAACAGCCCTTCTGCCTACAGATCTCTTTGGAAAACAGCTGAAAACCATAGGAACCGTGTACACTGCAGCTGGGAAGACCATTGACACACCACCTGACAATCCTCACCAGATCCAACCTCTTCCAAAGCTTCACACCTGCAAATTAACTCTCATGCAACACAAATAATGAATTAATTATCTGCTTTGAAACAGCCAAAAGCAGCTCAGCTGGACACTGTCAGCTTGGACACTGACAATTTCTCCCAAAATCAAAATAAAAGCATCTACAAATAGGAGAAGCTGAGATCTAAGAGGTGAGGTTTTAGCAAGAGCCAGACTATGGCCAGTTTCTCTTAATACCAGCCTCAAGTGAAAGTGTTTCCTGTCCTGGCTTCCAGTTACAAGTCACTTTATCACATGGCACCCTGGGAGTTTAAACCAACCAGCCAACTCAAGTGCTCTTCTAGCACTGGTGAAATGTTATTTCCAAATTCAAACTCCAATCTGAAGGATGCAGTTGTACCTCTAAGATCTGCAACTCAGTCTTCCTTTTGTTTCCTTTCTAGGAGAGCTGCAGGCAGAATCCCATCTGAGAGGATGGAGATAAAAACCACAGTGCCTGAAGCTGTCTTACCCTCATGGCTTGTTGGAGTACGACTGGAGAAGATAATTTCTCACTAATTGATGGTGTATCCTAATGAAACTTCTGATCCACTGTTAGCACAGGCCATTTTGTCACATCACAATGCAGGCCAATAAATTCATTCTTACAGGTATTACAATTTTGCTACATTTTTGCAAACTGCAATTCATGTTCTTTTGCAGTTGTCAGAGCTTAACAAGCAACCAAGTTGTGCTGGACAAGATCTAAAACATTTAGCCCTCTAAATAAGGAGCAGAGCATTTTGAGCTTTTAAATAAACACAACTTAAATGATGAGTTAACCAGGAAACCTCCTGCTTTTGGCATCTGCAGGATGAAAAAATCCCTGCAAAGACTAGGGCAGTTATGCAACTCTACTGCAAGTAACCTCCTCTGGAATACTGATGAGCAGCTGCTTTGTGTCTCTTAGGTATAAATACTACGATACTTAAGGAAGTAGAACAAGTCAACCAACAATTAGGAAGAAAAAGCCATCAATCACATGAGAACAAAGTGCTTAGGGCTTACAAACTTTCACCACTGGTGTGCAGTGCTCAACATGCACACATTTGGAATTCTAACCCAATGTAATGAGGCTCTGGACATTTCATGTTGGAGTTGCTGTGCCACTGAACATCTAAAGTTATTAAACAGGAGAATTCAGTGTTTTCTCCCTTAAATCCCTACACAGAAGCACAAATTGGCAACTGAACATGCATTATGTTAAGTGACCAGCCATGAAAGTCCCAAATTAGCCAATAATAGACAGAGTATTGAGGGGAAGGGAAGAGAGACACAGAGCTCATACTTACCTAAAAATACACCAGCATTGAAGATGACTCTGGCAATGCTGGTGACAAGGTCAATTGCACCTCACACTGCCAGATTAGTCAGTGTTGCACACTGAGAACACTGCAGTGATCCCCATCAGACCAGCAAAGCCACTGAAGGGAACACAACCAAATAAAGGTGGAGCCACTCAGGAGTGAAAGCACCTTTGGCTACCAAAGTTACTGCAGTAAATCTCCTTTTCTCAGTTTCTCCACCATTCTTTCTCAATTGAAGAGGCAAGTGTTTGACACTCACACACAGCCTGTTCTACAGTGTGACTTTCTAAAAAAAGGCATAAATCACACCCCAGAGTTACCAGTAACCTGAAAAGCTCACAGACAAGTCAATGGAAAGCTGCTTACAAACAACTTTCTCCCCCATAAGTGTGGGTACAGCTACTTTTGGCCATGACTAAATAAGGAAAGAGACAAAAGCCTTCGAGACTACACAGTGGGAAAACAGAATTCAAAGTGGAGGCTTATCTTAGGAAAATAAGACCAACCAAAAGAGGCAGGATCAGGAGAATTTGAGCAGTGCTGACTGCTGGAGAGAAGAAAAGGAGCAGCAGAGGCAGCTGGTGGGACGTACCCTGCACACAGACATCTGGTTCGTGGTCAGTGTCCCCGTCTTGTCGGAACAGATCACGGAGGTGCAGCCCAAGGTCTCCACGGAGGGGAGGCTCCTCACGATGGCGTTCTTCTTGGCCATCCTGCGCGTCCCCAGGGCCAGGCAGGTGGTGATGACGGCGGGCAGGCCCTCGGGGATGGCGGCCACGGCCAGGGCCACGGCGATTTTGAAGTAGTAGATGGCGCCGCGGATCCAGGAGCCGCCGTGCACGGGGTCGTTGAAGTGGCCGATGTTGATGATCCACACGGCGATGCAGATCAGGGAGATGACTTTGGACAGCTGCTCCCCAAACTCGTCCAGCTTCTGCTGCAGGGGGGTTCTCTCCTGCTCGGTCGCCACCATCTCGTCACGGATTTTCCCAATTTCAGTGTTTACCCCTGTTGCAATAACCACCCCCATGGCCTTACCAGCAGCAATGTTTGTACCCTGAGGTAAAAGAGGAGACAGGAAAAACTTGGAGTCAATCTACAAACAGGTTCTGTGGTATTTTGTTTGGTATTAATTTAACAAAAAAGAAAAACCAAAACAAAACACTACAAAAACCCCTCAAACCGAACCACCTCACACAAGTTCAGACTGTGCTTCAGCCAGGATATGGAAAAGGGTAAAGAGGAAAAGGATGACACTGCCTGTGTCTGTAAGGGAACACTCCAGGGTGGAATTTCTGCTCCCACAACAGGCTGCAAACGAGTCAGTATTGATCTCTCACAAGCACCACAGCCAAGCCCAGCTGCTGAGCAAGCAGTATGTATTTCAACTGGAATACTCAATGTGTTTTACCTCTCTTTTTTTTTAATTAGGGCTCTATTTTGTCAGATTTAATGTTACTTTCTATGAGTAATAGATGTGTTCTCTGGGGCTGCCTGTGTGAACATATTTAACATGGAAAGGAACAGTAAAATTAAGTTTGCCTGACCGGCAAAAAGTTATTTGCTTATCTGAAAAATATTTAATCCTTCCTTCAAACAAATTTGAACAAACTGTTTCTTTCCTATACAGAAAAAGCCAGTTCTCAATTTTACGTACACAACAACACAATTTGTGTGGGCTCTTATCATGCTGAAAACTATTTAGAAAATAACTGCAGAAACACCAAAAGTGTGTGTGCTCCACCATCCAAGATTTCCTTGTGAAGGACAAAAATAATTCTCCTCACAGAGACTGGTTTCATCCAGCTTCCCCTGAGGATAGCTTTTATTAAAAGCTAATTGTAATTTTTACTGCATTTAGTTCAATGTGTATGGAGACACACATAGAGATGTATGTGTGAGAACACAGCAAAGTCAGGCAGCTTTTGGGGGAAGACCTTAAGTTTTGCACCTTTTTATCAGCTTTGGTGTTATTTTGTAAATGTTTTGAAAACCTCAAAACAAATTACTTACAGAAAAGAGCATGTTCTTCTTGTCTTGATTTACAGCACGAGGATCAGGCACAGGGTCCGTGTGCTTAATAACAGACACAGATTCACCTAAAATAAAGATGATAGTCTTAAGAAGAGATTTTGTATCTGGAATCCTGAGGGAATCAAAAAGTTATAATCTTCAGCACCGAATTTTTAAGATGTCAAAAGTCTTTCCTCAAATGATCTTTATTTAATTGCTTAAGTGAAACAGGAAATATTTCAGTTGGTCAAGAAAACCGAATGTCTGGCTTTTAGCAAAAATTCTGCATCAGTTTCTACAAGCATATCACACAGGTATAGAAAGGTTCCTCTTCTTTAAAAGCAGATGTTCATTACCACACCAGATTTCACAAGGTGGTGCTCTCAGCTTCAGTCACTGAGCTACACTGTGTAAGCTCCAGAGAACCAAAGCTTCCTCCTTTTAAAAGGATTTTGTTGAGCAGCATCTCAGTCCTATTTTATCAGACAGGAGACTTAAACATCAACTTGTCTGAAAACAGCAAAGGCTTCCTTTAAAATAAGAATTCTGTCACTTAAATACAGGCAAGGAATAGTCCCTTTTTACAGAATTCTGATGGGATATTTCTACTTATTCCCACAGCTTTACAGGCATGGAGCACATTCGTTTTCCTACGCTAAATATAAGTAAAGCTTGATCAGTTCTCATGTTATGCAGGATCTGTGGTGAGAAACTCTGGAGCCTGTTTCAAGACAGATTTAAGGATGAAAATTAGTCTTCCTATGAATACTTTACTGTTTTAAAATTCAGAGCTAGTTAACATTAATTTATGCTACCAAAACAGGCAGACAGATCTCCATGTTCCAGCTGAAAGAAAACTGTTGTAGCATGCTTGGTTGATTCCCAGCTTCTTTCCTATATTCAGAAGTGCTGCTACTTTGTTTTGTTTTCAACAAATCTGAAAAGGGCTCTAAAAATAGCTCCTGCATTTGAAGACTGGTACCAGAAAACACACGAATGTGTGTGCACAGAATTTGAGCAAATAAGGCTTGAGTGCACTGAGTCTTTAGTGGCAGCAGCTAAAAAGCTGCCAGCATTGCAAAAGTTGTTCTCTCCTGGTGCAGAAAACATTTATAAGATTTACATACTTTCATACTGTAGTGGTGACACGATGTTCAAACCTAGAAGACTCCATGAACTAGAACAGAAATCCTTTTTTTTTTTTCTTAATTTTGATTTCCCACAAATTGTCTGTTGGGGGAAGGGGAAGACCAAAAAAGCATTACAAGACTTAGTAAGAATGTTCATCCCACTAAAGGGAAAACAAAGCCAGTGATGAAGCAACACATTCAGCCACTCTAGAAGTTACCAGATCAGAAGTTTACTGCACTTGAATGCAGAGAACTTCAATAGCTGCAGGCTTGTTTCTAATGGATCACTGCAAACAAATGGTGAAAAGGCACTTTCAATTATGCACATAATTACATAAAAGTCACAGAAACTGTACCTGTGAGAATTGACTGGTCTACCCTTAGAGTTGTAGATTTGATAGAAGTAATTCTTATATCAGCAGGAACCTTGTCTCCAACTACAAAGAAATGACAAGACAAAGTCAGAATTTTGCTGTTTGAGAGATTATTGACCAAGTATCCCTTACCTCCATCAGCCAGAAAAATGACTTTCCAGTAACTACACAGATTACAGATCACCAGCAGCTTATTGCTGCTTTTGTGACTTCCAATATTCCCATTTTCTGAGCATCCAATACAGTTTGGCAATTTAGACTTGCCCCTACCTAACCTCCAAGAAAGAAGCTGTAAATCACTGGATTGTTTTTCTAACCACATGGCCACTTGAAAGCAAAGGGAAAACATTCTCAAGAGCAAGATATCAATTTCAGAAGACATATTTATAAACAGTCAAAACCCGTAGCTAAGGTGAAACGAGTTTGCTTTTCAGAACAACTGGTCCTGAAGAGTCTTTTCGTTGTTTTCTCTATGCCCAAAGTGAGTCCTCTGCTCTCCAAAGATCACATTATCCACATCTATTTATTTAGAAAACTAAGAGAAGTTGTATTTTCCTTTTCTTTGGCACCAATTGTGAGAATAACGTGCTTCTGCAAATATGCTCTTGTAATGTTATACTTTGAATTCTGCCAGATGTTTCAGAGTTGGAAGTTAACCTCAGATCACACAGTAGCTTTATTTTCCAGTAATGCTGCTCTATTAAATAACCACAATTCATATCCCAGTTACAATTTTCACAGATCTCTGTTGTGTTTATCCCATCATGCACATTTCTACTTTGCAAAAAACACTGAAGAAAAAAAATATTAATAAAACAAACAACCCACAAACAACAAAACATCCACTAACAAGTGTTTGAGACGCCAAGGCAGCAGATGATAAAAGTTAACACCACACTCCTAAGCATGGCAGAGTGATAAATCCAGTTGTCAGCTGAGCTCCAACATCCCAATATTAATTCTTCTCCCTTCCTACTTCCTCTCACCCAGCTTTTCCTAGTTTTTAAGAAAAAAACTAAAGCTCTACCATTTTGTGCCTACTGCAAATAAATGGCTTCATGTAAATTTACTTGCTAAAGCTTATTAATGAGGCACATTTCTGATTCACAGGGAGGGGTTCTACATTCTGCATGTCAATATTGCTAATTAACACATGATTGAACACTCCTAATGTAGTTTAGCACTGTGAGCACTCAACTGTCAGCTATATTATTATAAAATAATGCAAAGAAATAAAGGGAGAATAACTAACTAAAAGACAGCTGATCTTTTCAGTAGGTGGAATCTGTGTCCCTGCAGTGAAATTAAAATAAGCTGCAATTCCTGCAGGAACTGCTTATGCAATCAGCAGCAATAATGCACATTAAGGAATAATAATAATATAAAAAACTCTACAGTGGTGTCACAGCCCTGGCTCATCCAACCCCTCACACCCTGGAGTGGAAACCTGTGGAACAAAACCCTGAAGAGGAGAATGCAGTGCTACTTCAAACATTAGGAAAACTTTCACCATTTGACTTTCTGTAAGTTCAGAACAACTCCAACCACTAAAACCAGCAAAAGTTTGTATAGTTTTGCCTGTAGAGTTAGATGTGTGTTTTTGTGAGCATGTGTATATGAAGGGACAAAAAAGCAGCCACAAATGTGTCATTATACCATGTGAATACTAATTTAAGCCACAATGCCCTTGAGCAGCAAGAGAAAATAGCTTTAGACAAATGGTGATCTAGGCCAAAAAAGGCAAAACTATTCAATTGCTTTCCTGGTCCTGTCCTGAGGAGGGTTATTTGCAGACACACAGTAGCAGCTGCTTTTCAGATATGGCTGGACAGGCCAAGCCCTCAGAGCAGTGTGCTCAGAGGTCTGGCAACCTGCACTAACATCTTCAGAGTGCTGCAAAACCACAGCCAGCCCACATCCACCACATCTGGCAACACTGCTCAAGATGCAGAACATAAGAAGCTGTTAAAAAAACAATCTTAAAACCTCCAGGCAACTGGACGGAACATATGGCAAAGATCCCAAGTGATTTTCTACTTCTGAACTGCTCCAAGTTGTTCAAACTCAATATTCACAGGACTTAAAATACTTGGAGAGACCCCTCTTACAAACTGCTGATATTCAACATCAGTATTTCCATGAAAACTACTACTGCTGTTATCAATCTGAATCACCAGAAGTGAAGTGTGAAATTTATTATGACAGTGAAGCTTTATAAATTTATCTCAATGATTTAAGGTAAGACACATTATTCACTCATCCTCTCTGATGAGTAAAAGGCTGTGGTAAAATATTCAAGGCATTTCCAATAGGCAGGAGAGCTGTACATCAGGGTCAATTACAGAGACATTTTAAATAGTTCTTTGCAAAATAACAACTATGAGACTAAGTCATTTATAGTGTTGAATATACTCTCAAGAACACAACTGAATATAAATACGAAGTCATCCTATGACAGAGAGGAACCACAAGAAATTTCAGTGAGTAGTGTACTACAGATCACATCTACACATAGAAGGCTTTTTTAACATATACTTTAAAACAGGAAAAAAAAATGGGGGGTTGTTGTTGTTTTTTGGGAGGCTTTTTAAAATTCATATAATTCAGTCCACAGAACCAATGGAAGTAATAACCAAGGCTTGAAAGAAATGAGAAAGTGATTATGTGCTTTTGTTGCTCAGCACAGAGCTGCTACAGTAAATGATATAATTCCATAGTCTGACATCTAAAATAAAAAGTCAGTTGCAGAAATATTTTCATCCATTATTTCAACTGAAGTTTTTAATCCTAAATAGTCCCTTGATTTTCACAACAGCTCTGAAGAAATAAAATAAGCTGCTTTCAAAACTGCCCAGGTACATGTTCTGAAACATAATGCAGTCAAACACATAACTACAGATTAAAACAGCCCCACTAACTACAGCACTGACTGCTGTTTGGAGGAGTGAGAGAAAGGTCTGGTTTGAATCATTACTGTTTTACCCACAGAATCCTTTTATTCATGCAGAATTTTAGAATGTTAATACTGAGCTTCAGCACACAATAAATGAGTCTGTTTAAATACAACCTGGTCACAACAGGGGGTTAAAAAAGATAAATATCCATTTTATTTAACTGTGCGTGAGTCTACACTGAAACAGACAATTTACAATTTCTACTCCTTGGGAGAAACTGGAGCAGTAGTTTGTTGCAATATAAATTTAAAGTTTATGTCAGTTGCTTTAAAGAAGTCACTTTTTTTCCACTGAAAACAGGGATAATTTAGTACTTCCACATACTGGGTTCTTCAGCCACATAACCAGCAATGCTAACTTCCAAAATTCCCACAGATGCTCCAGATTTTCTTCTCAAGCTCAGTGCTCCCCAGCCCTTATTTTCCTGATCCCAGTGCTCTGGCTGTGTTATGGGTCAAGTTCCCTCCCTATGAACAATCTCTGACATATATATCTGAATTTTACACAGTCCAACCCTGCTTCTCCACAGATTTGTCCCAAATCAACTTCAAGTACAGAATGTATCAGCAATCTGAGACCAAATTTTATCCTTGGCACTGACCAAGTCCTGCAGTGAAATGATCAACTCATTACCTGGATGTTTTATTTGAGCACTGATACCCCTTTCAACACTTGACCAGTTTCCAGCATAGCAATAAAATTAAATATTTCATTTCAGAATTCTGTCAGACAATGGTTTGAGACACTCCCTGGGAGACCTCTACTGCCAAAATACAATATTAATTTTGCAGGCTATGGCAGTCTCTGCTTTAAGCAGCCCAGGAAGATGGGCAGAAGTGATGGGGGACATATTCTATGAACAATGAAGGTGAAGGGAAAATAACTATTAAAACTGAGAGGATTTCAGTCCCTTGTATTTTTAGTTACTTCTGGGTACTAACAAAGAACCTTAGACTAAACAGGACCATACTCATCTTTCAAGTGTTAAATTATTAGACCATATTTCAATATAATTTATTGAGATCCATATTCCAGTTTTTCTAATCAAAACTGCTGGCGACAGTGGGCTCAGGAAGCAACATGAACTGTACCCCAAAAGCCATTATGCTATGGAACAATCCTCAGAACGAAACTACTGCTTGAAATGTGTACTTTGAACACCAGTATCAGCTCTGTTAACTCTGACCCCTGGAGACTTGCTCAGGTTTACAGGCAGGTACATTATAAAAGCTGAAAAGTTTTGCTTCTCTTTTTTATCTTAATGTGTTACAAGAACAATTCCTCTTCTTAGCAAAGAAAGTGATCTGTTTGCAGAAAACCTCTCTTTGTGATCACAGCAAATCAAAGTAATTCTTCCTGTAAAAGTCAGTATATACAATATGTACCTCACACTTTCTTATTTATGTTTATCATTAACTAAAGCCAGCGTCACCCTGGATGTGCTATCAGCATGCTGGGTTTTGAAACTGGAATTTTGTAATAAAGGTTATCAGTACAGCTCCAATTATTCTATAGTTGAATAGTTTTTGAACACAAACAGTTCCTAAAACTGAGTAAAAGCATCCCCAAATCAATTGCCATAAACCATCAAATAGAGAGGAAAAAAAAAAGTCAATATATTAAGGTTCCTGCTTTATTGGGATGCTTTAATTTCAGCATTCAGCATTTTAATCTAGTATTTCTAGAGTAGAAATCCTATCAAGTTTAGCAGATATAACCTCCCACACTGCTGTTAAAACATTTGAGTGAAAATACAACGGGTTTTACCATCTGAAGGAAAAGAAGTAAGTGTTAATTCTTTTGCCAGAACACACAAGTGTTAGCAACTATTTTTTGGTTTAACATGACATATTACTGGTACAGTTATTTAAACCACTTTTCCTAGTGAGATATTTAATCTCTTTTGGAGTCAGTCATTTCAGTCCCCTCTCTTACCCAAAAGTTCATCCTCTAAATTGGAAGACACACCATTGTGGATTTACTAATAAACTGAAGCAAGTGAAACTTCCTACATAAAGAATTGAAGAACTCAGTTAAAGAACTGAAATGATTAGATTTAAATTAACAGGTAAGGGATGCTACACACTTCAAAAGAACTGAGGATTTTCTGACTGTTGAATTGAGTATTGCTGGGGACAGTAATATTTAAAGCTCACACCTGAGCAGAATGGTTTGCTTTTATTTAGAGGTAGAGCTGCTCCAGCACAACTGGCTTTTGTATTAAACTTCCTTAACACAAACTCAGCTTAGCTCCTCTTCCCACCTTGTACAAAGACAACCTCATCTTCCTATTGTGCTTGATTTCCTCAGACCATCAGAAACATAATTTTTCTTCCGTAGTAACAGGATTGAAGTGTTTAACACTTCCTGAACAGGGCATAATAAAATGGTACCAAAAATCAGAAGCTCTACAAAACAGGAACATAATTGAGTCCTTTCTACACTTTCCTACAAGGCCAAGAATGTCAAAGTGTCAAAATTAGTAGAGGGATTATGAACCAAATTTTAAGTCTGAGTTTCCACTCCAAACCAGGAAGGTAAAATTTATTTTCCAACAAGACAGATTACACTAGCAAAGTTCCAACAGTTGTAACCATAGTAGTAAAACAGCACTTGCTTTCAACAAGGTGACAGAACAATGCATTTAAATTCATTCTTTGAATTAGACAACATGCATGAAACAGCCTCTATCATCCACCTTCTGCATTCTGGGAGACACAAAATATCCCCAGAGCTTATTGTGCAGTGTATGCAACATGTGAGTATCCTAACCCAGGAACTGCTCAAGGTAGAGGTTAAAAAAATTTAAACAACACCTATATATTGTTTTCTTATCAAGGAAAGCCAAAAGGATAGAAAAAGCTTTGCTTTCTGGGAGCAAAATATTTCCAGGTCAAAACTGAGGGTTGAGATAAATGGAGATACTATGTTACACAGCACATAAGACCCAAATTCTTCTTAACTTGTTTCTTTTCATTCTCCAAAAACAGACCAGTCATTCTCTCTGAAGAGGGCACCAGAACATTAGATAAGATGTGCTGATGGACAGAGACCCTGCTTCTAAGTCTGCACTCATTTCTAAACCACATTTGTCTAGTTTTAGCTTTTAATTAGTGGATCTATTTATACCACTGCCTAGTAGATGGAAGACTCTTGTGATCAGCCTATAAAAATATCTATTACCAGAAAGAACAGACAGATAAGTTAAGCTTCAACTTAAGCCAGGTCAGGGAGAGAACAACGACTCCTTCCCACCAAAGCTGAAGTCCTGTTTTCAAGTTATGGGCATAACTTGAGAGTCAGAATTCTGGAAGTGCAGCAAAGTTTCAAGTGCAAGTTTTCTTTAGCCTTAAAAAAAAAAAAAAGCTTCCTTTGCCAGGGTAACACAGTAATAACTGAACATTATCTTGATGTTCAAGCTTTTTGTTCGGTACTATTTGTGATTATAATAAAACCCACTCAGTATCAGTTCTGTCAGAGTATAGAATATCAGGTATGTTCTCAATTTTCAAGCAACTAAACCAGAATTAGTTTTGCTATTTTTACCCAACAGTTTGTTAACTCTGAAGGAAAGTGCTACAAGAATTGGGGAATAAATTGAAAATGTGTTTTGCAATATTTCAAATGTGTGTTAAAAGTGATACAAGTTTAAGCTGTGCCCTGAGTTGAACCTCACATAACTCCAGACTCCAGTGAAGTATGGAATGGAGTTTGGACTGTGCCTGGTTATCCCCAGATTGCCTCTGATGTTTTGGCCAAAATGTTCACTGAAGCTTATAGATTTATGCACTACTCAAACATGCATTTATTAACCACTGATCCTACTTTCCTGTCTTTTCTGGTTCAAAAGTAGTACTTTAGGGGGAAAAAAGCAAAATATGTGCTTTAAAACCCAGTTTGCACCTGGTAAGGAAACACCCACAACATTTGCAGTCAATTCTTTTTCCCCATCAAGAGAAGCTCTCAGCAGTTTGCTTTAGGACAGCCTCCAGCTGGTCTCTGTTCTGGGCTTAAGCCTGCTCCATCCTTTTCCTTATTTTTTCCAATCTCAATACCTTCCCAGAAAAGGAAACCTGCATCTCCAGCATTGATTCTGAAAATCAATCCCAAGTGCTAGAAAAGTAACACAGGCACAAGTACCCAAATATTTTGGAATAAGACCTGTAACATCCATGTTTTTAGCTGTACTACCAGGGAGAACCTGGAGCTCTTCACAACCACATGGGAGTTTGACATAATTCGCATCAAGAATCTTCCTTCCTGACCTTCTTCATCCCAAAATTCATCTTTTTTTTTATTACAAGGCACCCAAGAGTCCTGAAGTGCTCTGCAGTTGGAATTAAAAGCCTCAAAGTAGTTCTTGCCTACTCTGTGCCAGGTATAAAACTAAGTTTTCTAAATATACACTAATTTAATAAGCAACAGGTTCTGGCAACTCTGTGTATATTTTTAACATGTTGAGTACTTACAGATACAGTAATAGATGACAAGAACCATTCCTCAGAAATTCAGGGAAAAGAGGAACTACTGTGGCTGTGCTTCGGTAATTTACTGACTGCAACTACTGAACTTTCATTTATTAAATTACAGAAACTCAGATACACTGTATCTACTCCAGAAAATTTTAGACAGGAAAATACAGAGGAAGTGAACAAAGGTCATTTCTGTTCCCAAATGTGCTTCTATAAAAAAAGAAAATACATCATTCACATCATTCACCAGTTTACTGCAATTTTTCAGGCTGAACTTCATACAAAACTTGCAAGAAGCAGGGCCATGCTCTTCCAAATTTCTCTTTAAAATGTCAGTTTAAACCAGCAAACAAAAAACTCAACTAAACCAAAGTGTATCTAATCTATTTAGATAGCCCCTGGTAACAAGTTTAGAGTGTACCATCCAATTAACTCCAGCTTCTACAACAACATGATAATCCATTTAAAGGCAGGCAAACTGAAAAGCCATGCGAGGACAGCCTCTGGATGTTTGTCACTTCATCAATTCTAAGAAAAACTCTGTAGCTTAGTAACCATCACACACTACAGCGCTGAGAACCATGCCCACCACAGGTCTGCAAGCAAATTTAAGGCACACTTCCCAAATCTGTGACCCCAACATCCCAAACAGCTCCTGTTCATTGTACAGTACCTTCTCCACCATCTCTGCTGAAGGGAACATGGAGGAAAGTCTCCCTAACAACATGCAGCTAAGATATTCATGCCTGCATGTGTTGATAGCAATCTAACAATTCCTACAACGAAGTTCTCTGTGTCAGACCCAAACACAGCTATTTCAAACCAGCAAAGCTGTTACAGCATTAAATATAGCTATTTTGCAAGGGATGACTTGTAGAAATTTGTTTGCTAGTAGTTATCAGCTCCGGGGAGAAACCAATCACCTGGTTATTTATCCACTCGGTTGAAAGATATTTGCCTGGACACACAAATGTCATTGGCACTTTGCCAGGAATTCCACTGCCAGATATGTATCCCAGCATGAAGGGCTCTGTCACTTCCCTACATGGCCATCTTTTTGCAAACACCATGTCAAAGGCCATCGCAGTCCTCCTGCACTTGAGGCACAGGCATGCACAGAGTCTCTCTCACCTCCAGGTCTTGACACCAACGTTGGGACACGATGCTTTTATTGGCTCTTCTCTACTTGCTCTGTGGCTTTTCTCAGTTTGATTGCAATTTAAATTTCATCATTGTCTAGCTACAAGAATTTATTATTTCAGTGTCAGAAGCTGTGTTACACTGAAGCACTGATTTCTCTATTAAACATCCACATGACTTATAATCAACTGCAGCTTCAAGTGAAGATAATTTAAGTATATTGTTTGATCCACAAATTTAAGTGAGTATTTAACCCAGAAAAGCTTCTACAGTCCATCAGCAAGCCAGACCACCCATCTTCAAGGATAGTCATAAAACTTGGATATTTTTTGTGTTTCTACATGAGCATACAGGCTTAAGCTTGTCCTTATTTAAAAGAAGAAAAATCAAATCTACATATCAATGACTGTCAGTCATTGTTCTACAAGCAGATTTTAAAATAATGCAATAATAACCCCATGATAAAGGGGACACCGTGCTTGTTAAAAGCAGCCTGGTGTTACAGGCACATTGGTTTTACTCAGTTTGTTTTTCTCCCTCAGACACAGGCCTTTTACACAGAGTAATTGATTTTATTGGTACTGACAATATACAGCAGGTAAGTGAAAGCCCACACATCCCTCAGGTGTTCTCATACAGAATAAAGGCAAAGCTAAATTTGAAGATGAAAACACAATCTGTACCTCTTCTAAAACTGCAGTGAATCAAGGAGAAAGTGTTCTGTGCTCTAGACACCTGCCAGAGCATCAAAACCCAGCATTTCCCCTCAGTGATACCCCAAACCAGTGCAAAACACACAGTCATCACCTCACAATTCTAGCAATTCTGCTTTAAAGTACCAAAAAACACAACCCGAGTGTATTCCCATGATGAAAACTCCTTCCAAAACTACCATTCCATTGCTGACATTTAAAAATAGGATAAGGATTTGGCCCAGACATCTACTGCAGAGTCTGTAATTGATACAGTTCTGTTTGCCTCAAAAGGAGGCAACCACAGCAGAAACACCCCCTCCCTTGCAGAGCACACAGCTCTGGCCATGCAGAGCAGGAGCAGTGAGGCACAGAGCACAGCCAGTGACGAGGCATCACAGTTCACCCTTCATTTCACTACCACTGCCTTGGATTTGGACTTGTAGCTGAATCACCCTGTACACAAAACAGGGGCTTGAGACAGAGCTCAGCCAACGTTAAAGTTTCTCAAGGAATGAAAAGCTGGGCAAGCAGCCAACACCAACTTCAATCTGAGTGCACACTCTCTTTGCCTGCTAATTAAAACAGAAGGATAGTCAAGTTTAAGGGTATATATTTATCTCCTCTTGAGACAGCTACCACCTCTAAAATCAAAGTGACATGAGCGCAAAGTAAGTTTAATGTACATCCTGCATTGTTCCCAAAGGAAAAATCACTAAGTTAACAGCTGATAACGACCTACAAAATCTGAGTATGCAACACTCCTGACACTCAGCAAGAGCCACCTAGTTTTAGCTGGGAAGGAACAGTCAAGCCCAGTTTAGAAAAAGTTATTACTATGGAATTATCACCAAAATGATGGACGTTTTAGCCAGAAGTAACATAACCCTTCTATTTTTGCACTCCTTCCAAACAAAGACACCCCTTTTAAAGCAAATCTAAGATATTAGAAAGCTCTAGGCAAAAGACCAGGCTTTTAAGACTGGCACTTCAAAAGCTTACCCAAGAGAAACAGGAAGCTCTACTCTGCATAGCTCATGTACTTGAGATCTATGCAGCAAATTGTCAAAAGTAGCAATAAAGAATTATGAAAGATCAGAAAATGGTGAAGTCATGTGCCAGTCATACTTGCTGAGATGACAGAAGACATTTGTGAAGAGAAGTTCAAAGGCACTGCTACTATAAGTCTAAAAACTGGAGAAACACATTCAGATGAAATAACAGAGCGTGACCAAAGAAAAAATCTCTGCACTCCCAAACCTATGGAAACTGAAGACATTTAAAAACCAGGAACATTCATCTACTTTGTGATAGAAAAGCAGACAAGTTTTAAGACACTCTGAAATCAGACACTAGAAAACAAAATTTTAAATTCGTGACAAGTGTTAAAACCACAACTCCAATTAAGATACTTTGCTTTTGTAGACCTACCAATTAAACTAAGTGGCAATTCGAAAAACAATCCCCTCCATACAAATGCACATTTAAGGTAATTACAGATGAACAGGAACGAGATTGTTCTTAAGTGAAGCATATACTTAGGAGTCTTGGAAAACTCTCCCCAGGGCCTCAAATCGTTAAGACAAAGCCCCACAACAATTTTACATTAATATGCTAATGCATGTATGCACCACATAAGTGGGTCTTACCTGCCACTTCCACGATGTCACCTGGGACAATGTCTCTTGCTTTAATCCTCTGGACACTTTTTCGGTCCTGTCTATACACTTTGCCCATCTCTGGTTCATATTCTTTAAGGGCTTCAATAGCATTTTCAGCATTTCTTTCCTAAAAGACAGCAAAAATATGTAATTTTGAAAGCCCTCAAGGAAAATAAGCCTGCTAGATCCGATTTTGCAAAAGCATTATCATATGAATGCTACCGACTCAGCTCAGCTATATTTCTTCATACAGAACATTTTGTGTCCCCTCCCTTTATGAGGTTACTGACTGGAAATCATTAGAGTGTAATTCAGGTGTTTGTGAGCCTTTAGAACACAGAAATTGTTTATTTAAACCTTGCAGCATTTTCCATCAAGACTATCCACTGTGTTGTTTCAGGGAGGCCACACAAAGAGTTCCATGTCACATATGGATGCTTTTTGACATTAAAAAACACTAAGCAGAATTAAGATTAGTGGATGTAGGTGGTGGCTGTACCTTGGCTGGAACAGCTTACACTCAGCCTGGAGTGGACCAGCACTGCTGAATTTCATTTACTGACACATATCAAGGATCAAGTTATGATAAAACCAACTTATTATCAACTTTACTCCAGCAAATCAAGTCATGCTGAAGTGAAAATAACTAGAAACTTCCCCAGACCCTCTAAGCAATTAAAAAACTTGGATGAATCCCCACACAGAAAAAAACTTTTGATTTCCACTAACACAACAGCTTTCCTATCTCAGCTGCACTCCTCTCACTGAGCACTAGCAGAGATTGGTATCAGTGCTGTGATGCCACCTGGATGAAGAACAACTGTAGAAACCAGCAGCTTATCAGCGCTCCTTCTCCAGCTCTTGGAGAAAGAACTTATTTTCCATTTGCCTGCCTATTGACAAGAACAAACGTCATTTAGCCCTGATAATTATAGATAATGGTAGAGTGCACAGAGTTTTTGGAACATCTGCCCTTCAAATATACATCAGCCTTTCCAGATAATAAAAAATTCCTCCTTGCATGTCAAAGCAGAAACAAAACCGTCAGAAATTCAAATGTTGAGGAACTCACTAGTTCCTTCTAAGAGTGCAGCTGAAAATGACTGTTACCAAAACTACCTTAAGGAACTAACATTGACATGGCACAGATACCAGCACAGAACCATAAAGCTGCAAGTAATACCAGCCTCATATTCCACCAGGTGAATTAATTCTGCTCCTCAGCACTAGAACACCAACATTATTTTTCTCTGGACTATGAGTCACCGTGAGGTAAAACCTTGAAGTCCCACAAAAGGAAGGTTACCTCAACAGAACTTTTCCTTCAAAAAGGAGAAATAATAATTCAACATGATGACCCAGGTGGCCAAGGACAATGGCATATGGCTTGGAGCAGAAATAGTGCAGCCAGTAAGATCAGAGCAGTGCTCAGCACAGGGGATGGAGAAGCAGGGCTGGAGAAGGGTCTGGAGCACCAGGAGCACCTGAGGGAGCTGGGGGAGGCTCAGCCTGGAGAAAAGGGGGCTCAGGGGGTACCTTGTCACTCTCAGGAAAGGGAACAGAACAAGAATAAACATCCAAGTTGCACCAGGAGAAATTTAGAAGGGATATTAGCTGCAATTTCTTCACAGAAATGGTTGTCGAGCATCCAAACGTGCTGCTCAGCAAAGTGGGTGAATCACCATGCCTGCAGGTATCTAAAAGATGCACATGTGGCCCTCGGGGACATGGTTTTGTGGTGGCCTTGACAGTGCTGTGTGACTCAATGATCTTAAAGATCTTTTTCACCCTCAACAATTCTGTGATTCAGCTCATTCAGCCAGCTCAGCGTGCTAGACTGAATCTTTTGCTGCAGTTTGCCTGAAGTTATGGCCAGACCATCCTGCAGGCACTGAAGCACTGGCAGGTGGCTCCTGGGGAAAGGTGCACATGAGAGGAAAGGTTGAGGGCGGCAGAGACGTGGCTGTGACTCAGTGCTCACATCTGGTACCTGTAGGAACAGATACATTTATGGGTGGAGACTGTGTACTGTGGGGCTGATTTTCCATACCCATTAGAACAAGGGAATGAGTCACTTCATCTGTGCAGCAACTCTCTTTCACAAAGAGGTTCCATGCATGTGGAAATACATAGAGGTGTTCTTTGCACACTGTGACATCTGAAAAAAACCCTGATTATTTCCTACAACAGGGAAACAACTACACAAGAAAAATCCTCAAACTCTAGAGACAGCTTTACCTTCCATTTCATGCTTAAAATTAGTAGCTGCAGAACTGCAACTCAAGAGTTTCAAGTTAATGTTTAACTCTTGCACAATTACTTTATGAAGACTTGAATATAAAATGTCATTTAAGGGGGCAATGCTGTCACCCCTTGACCGACATTATCTCTTCCCTGCACACCTGCTCCAGCAGGTTGGGCAACAAGTTGGGTCCTGCTAAAAACTGAATTTTGAGGAACACTCTTTAGTCCAGCTCACTTAGCACAAAGCAGAGCACAGGAATGTGCAGCAATGCCACTTCTTCCAGCAGGCAGGGTCCTCTTTAATATGTTGTAACCCATTAACAGGACACCTCCTCTTAATTTTTGTTATTTTAACCAATTTGCTCTTTTTTTAAAGCATGAAGCCTCATGCACTAAGAGAACAAGTAATTATGTCACGCTAGCACCCTCCCTTAGAAAAAAACCCAACAAAACCAACCAATCATACAATGAACTTACCATAAAAATCCTAGAACTTTTTTTTATCTGCAGAAAAAAAAACCTCTAACAAAACATCCACTCTCTAAAGTGATCAAATTAGCAAACTGAAGTGATATGAACATTTTTGTTTTGGCATCTCATGAAGTGTTATTTTATGTTATGATACTACTGTCTATATGATTTATAAAAAGGCATCAAATTAATGTCACAGCTGACAGAGTAGGAAAAGTTTTATGGTATTTAGATGTTTTCAGAAGAAACTTGTGCCTTCTGACAGACATGCAGTCTTTGGCTCTACCCTTAATAGGTACTACAGAGATTGAACAGGGAGAATTAATACTGTATTAATGATTTACTAAAACACAACAGTTGTCTCAAGAGGAAACAGACAAGAAACAAGGTTACAAGTGCTCCATCCTTTGTTTCTTAGTCCAGGAAAAAAACCCAAGCAAACCACTCCAATTGTTCTCAGCTTTGCAAGGCCTGATTTACTGCTTGAATTCAGGGTTTTATTCTGGCCTGTCTCGTTCATGTGTTCAGCAGTGTGTGGCCAAACACACTGATGGGCATTTTGCCTTTCTGGCAACACTTCTGAAGCTTTCATTTTACCTTTAAGTCAACACTTTCTGTTGAGAAGCTTTATGGTTTGCTGACTCTCAGGAATCCAAAGTTAGCAACACATCCTATATGCTCTGTAAGAACACCCAACACTACAGGCCTTCCTCTTAAAAACATAAAACCCCAAAACATTTGTGATCTGATACTCTAAAAGTCTCTGCATACCTGCCAAACTCCCACAATTGCATTGGCTACTAATATAAGTAAGATTACAAAAGGCTCTACAAATGCTGTGATTGTTTCTTCACCTTCTTCAAACCAGGCCAGGACCTGCAAGAGAAAAAGTAATTTAAATTCCTGATTTATAGACATTTTGCAAACTTTATGCCTGCTAAGTTTCAACTGCTTAGACTTCAGCAGTTTTGGAAACCCCTCAATCTACCAAGTTTGTAGTTTTGTAATTCATGAATGAGTTGGCAAAATGCAATGGAAAAGGAGAAAAAGAATCTTTACTAAAGTAGTACAAAGTTCATCTTAGAGGCCACTCTTCTTTTAAAGGTTTAAGCTATTTATCTGGGAAACAATTGCTACTGTTGCTTCAGAAGTGAAAGCAGAAGTCGTGACAACAGTCACGACAATGAAATAAAATATTTCATTACTGTATAAAACAGGACATAGATTAGTTTGACTACTTAAAACACTAAAACCTTGCCAGAATCTGAATTTTAAGCAAGGGAATTGCCCTTTACCAGTTACTTAGCTACACAAATAGAAACAGCTTTACAAGTTTCCTGTGAGTAGATACAAAAAAAAAAATCCACTTATTTAGATACAAGTAGTGTCATAGTGAGGCATCCAAGTGAATGGTATAGCTCTATCTGAGGCTGGATTGTAAACTAAGTAGCTGATAAAACAAAATTGGCTTTTAAAAGGTAAATCAAACTTGAGGACTTGCATAAAAGGTTCCACATAGATTTTATTTTAATTCATTTGTTTTAAAAGTGCACTCCACTTGTAGGCATCTGTCATTCACTTGACTTAAACCTGTCAGGGCCTCTGCAGAGTGCTGGAGTCACTGATGAAAAGTCAAGTTAACATGACCAGAGAGGAAGAGCATTTTTGTCAACATGTTGAGCAACAGGAAGCCTGGAAAGTGACAGTAAATAGGAACAACGTGTTGAGATAATTAGGGCTGGTAGTCAGGCAACAGCACTCTGAATCACTAGAAGACTGCAGCGAGCAAACTGTTACTAAAGCAAGCCCATGACTCCACCAACATGCTGCTCCGAGCTATTGCTCAATTGAGAGACACTCCAGGATGTCAAAAGGAAGGAGCAGCAGCACGAAAGCCTCAAGCAGAAAACAGACTGTCAAGCAAATCCAATGCAACAACAAATTTTTATTACAAAAGGGATAAACTTGTAAGATCCAGGTTGTGATTAATATAACTGCAACATTCCAACTGTCAACACAACACTTGGAGGGTCTGTGTGATGCCCCTGCAGAACAGATTTAGTTGGGATCTCTCCACACCTTGGTGCCCTCCAATCCCTGGAACAGCTCCTGCCATTTGTCCTGCTGCCTGTGCTCGCCCCACACATCCCTGTGCCCATGGAGCCACAGGAGAGGCCAACGGGGCATTTCCAGATCTCTCAGCGTACACAACGTCACAGGCCACCATCAGAATCTGCTTCTTCCTTCCCTTTCTTTATTGGAATTCTGTAGAGCCCACTTTTCTTCCATGCAAAGCAAATAAATTCAATTATGTTGCGATGTGCTTATCTGAACAGGCACCTACAAGGTTAACTAGAATAAAACATCTGCTTTACACGGACGTTAAACCAAAATCTTGTCCAATTTAAGACCATGTGTGTTGCAAAATAACATTGAGAAAGGCCACAACTTCCAGAGGTAAGGGAAGGAGCTGCAAGGACAGCAAGATCCAAGTATGTCAAGGAGAGCCAAAATTAAGTTTTCAAAGGATCTTCTCTTTCAATAAGCTATTATTTCAAGAACTCACATTAGAGATCCTGAGAGTATAGTCTG